>NC_140587.1:842583308-843783308 GCF_964204655.1 Triturus cristatus | reverse complement strand
CCTCTACTAGGTTTGTGTATTGAATGTCTGGCTTTGCAGTGGCAGGGGATGTGGATGTACATTCTGTTCAGAAAGCCACTTGGGGTGTTGAGGTGTGTCCTGCCCTCCAGGGTGAGTCAGGGCTGCGTTGAATAGACCTGAGCTTCATTTAGAGTAGGGTAGGAGATTTATTTCGCACCCAAATGGGCTTGGTGTGACTGGGACAATTCTGTCTCCACCTCCTGCCAGGAAGCTGCGGCAGAGAGGACAGAACTGGTTTTGGCTGGGCAAAGAGCTTTTCTGCCACTAAAGAATAAAGGCTTTTGTGTTATAAAACCGGGTCCCAGACCCCTGAACTTTAGATCACTTCTGGAGAAACTGAGGAGAAGTACTGCCCCTTTGTTGTGTGCTGTCCGCCATAGGCCTGCAGTGGCTGTGTCTGCCAAGGAAAGGACAAGGACATTGCTGTATGCTGTGTCCCCTGCTTGAGGAACATCTCCAAGGGCTTGAGGTATAGCTTGCCTCCTGTTTTTGAAGTCTCACGGATACAAATACTTCACCCTCAGCTCCGCTGAAATCCCTTGCTGAGACTTCTGACCTGCTAAGAGCTGCCTGCTGCTGTTATGAGCCTCTGGAGGTTGTTCCTGCTATTAGGAGCTGGAAAAGTAATACCACGAGAAGCGCGATGCATCCGCCAAAAGAAACTGATGCAGCACCTGCCCGCGGCTCGAGAAATCGGTACACGCCGCATTGAGTTCCAATTCCAACGCAGGCCCTGCTGTGCGGCTGCAAGTACCAACGCACCGCAGCTGAAGAAATCAAAGCAAGCATTGTTGCCGCCGCTGCATCGAGAACTGACACATCCTCGATCCATACGCATCGTACTGGGGCACCAATTCTCCAAGGACGTTAGGGTCGCAGAAAGAAACCGACGCATCACCTCCCCACATGGTCAGAAACTGATGCATCACCTCCCCTTCAGTAAGGAACCGATTTATCACCTCCGCCGCGTGGCAGTAAGGAACCGAAGCATCAATTCTCCTGGAGTAAGGAACCAACGCATCATCTCCCATGCACGTCAAAACCAAAGCATCACCTTCCCTGTGGCTGTTCTGGCTTTTGATTCTGACGCATCCAAGGTACTTAGTGTTGAAAGTTTTACATCTGCAATTTGCTTAGAACAAGAACTGTTTCTACATTTGAAAGTCATATTTGTATTACTGTATTGTGGATTTTTGTTGTTTTGGTCTTGCTTGGTTTAGATAAAGATTACTTATTTTTCTAAACTGGTGTGGTGTCCATTTGTATTGTTTTCACTGTATTACTGTATGTGTGCATAAATGATTTACACACTGCCTGTCTGCTTGTGCCAAGATACCAGGGGGGTGAGCAGGGGTTATTTTACATTGTAGAAGTGTATTCCCCTTACCCTAACTAGGAAGAAGGGTCCCTACTTGGACAACAGTGCAAACCATTGCCAAATGGAGACCCCCATTTCTAACCATATTTATACCCCAACATGTCTTTGTTCTCTTTGTGCAAGATTTTCTGAGCCCAGTCCAAACCAGTTCTGTCCTCATTGGGGCAGTATGACCACAGGGAGTGGAGACAGCATTGTGCAAGGGAGACAAGCCCAATTCAGGTGCAAGGAAAAATCCTCCCACTTCTCTAAATTCAGCCAAGGTCTATTCAGCCCTGCTCTGAATCATCCAGGAAGGGCCAGGCACACCTCAACACTCCCAGTGGCTGTCTACAGAGAATGTACACCATCAGCTCCTCTCACTCCAAAACCAGACAGTCAGTACACAAACAGGCAAAGACACACAGAATGGTTAAACAAGAAAAGGCATACTTTCTAAAAGTTGCATTTTCAAACTCACAATTTAAAAAACATCTTTACTAAAATATGTGTTACTAAATTCTGATTCAGAGAGCCTAAACATTATTTTTCTATCTTGTTCCAATGGGACGTTATACTTGTCAGATGTTACAAAGTATTTTCCGTTCCATCCTATGCGACCGATAACCTTTCAATAGTGAATACCAAAATTGGCAGTATTTCGCTATCAGGACATGTCACCCACAACAGTACATTTCCCACCTTTCACATACACTGCACCCTGCCCAGGGGGGTACCTTGGGCCTACCATCGGGGTGCCTTATATGTAAGAAAAGGGAAGGGAAGGGCCTGGCAAGTGGGTGCACTTGCCAGCTCAACATGGCAGTTAAAAACTGCACACAGACACTGCAGTGGCAGGTCTGTAAAGGGCAACTCATGCGGGTGGCCCAATCGGTATGGCACGCCCACTAGTGGCATTTGATTTACAGGCCCTGGCAGAGTCAGTGAACTTTACTAGGGGGTTACCAGTAAATCAAATATGCCAATCATGGATAACCAATCATGATAATTTACACAGAGCATATGCACTTTAGCACTGATTAGCCGTGGTAAAGTGCCCGCAGTCCTATAGCCAACAAAACAGTGGAGGAAAAAAATAGGAGGAAGAAGCAAAAAGTTTGGAGATAACCCTGCAAAGGAGGCCAAGTTCAACGGTTTCTGTTTATCAAAAATGGTTATTTTAACAGGTTTGACAGCAGGTGTTTAGGCTGTTGCAGTCAGGCTACACATGGTAGACTTGAAGCCATGTAGTACAGGTGAATCCTATGGGTGGCACAATAAGTGCTGCAGTCCATAGGTGGCATTTGACTCCAGGCCCTGAGGGCCTTTCCAACACCATATATAAGGCAAGCTATAGGCAAGGTAAATATGTTAGTCAGGAGTATGCTATTCTAACTATGTTTCAAGTAGCACAAACCCTCTGTTTCTGTTTAGCAGGGGGGTAGTCCAGAGAGTTATTATGGCAGAAAAAATAGAAACAGGCATACAATATTGGCTGACCATGCAGAAAATATGTATTAGCAATTCTGAGAGCATGCAATTTATCATCAGATTAGTTAAACCAAGCCCCTCTTACTCAGCTACACTTCCAGAACTGTCTGCTAGCAGTTAAACACTTCATAGTCCACAGTGCTTCTAAAACTAATTGTTTGCAAATCAGACATCTTGATCATTGAAAGGATTAAGGAGTGGCGGGATGTCTCTTTTCGAAATTCCAGAATGTGAGAAGACCTGTTTCCTGAAGTTAAGGTTAAGGCTCTGGATGTTTGATAGATTTTTGATCTATCTATGAAGGACTCACTAAATGCAATGTATAGTTTCAATTATTTTACGTGGAGTTTCTTAAGACAAGCCCTCCCTTTTATCACAAAGAACAACATGCATTAATGGTTGCTACTTGTGTTTTGTTCAAAATGGGATCATTGCAACAGCCTATGTGTTGCACTATGTAACTGTGCATTGTAAAATCCCTGGAGATTTCAAATGCTGAGGGTGATTTATCTAGAAGGCTTCCTGTTTTCTGTTTTTACAGATAAATACAGACAGAAAAACATTTATTTTCTTGTCTCGATTTTTTTAAAAATGTGGATAAAAAAGGAAATTGGTTGCTTTTTGAGTGACTCCAAATACACTTTGCCATGACTGCAAGGCCAAGTACTGTGTGGATTATTAGGTATGGGGGTTAAAAAAAAAGACATTTTAGTAAAGAGGCTTAAACAGCAGTAGCTAAGCACAAGGCTGAAACTGAAATGTGCATATTCTTCTGCGGGTGTTCATATCACTAAAACCTGGCAGGTATTCAACCATGACTGCATATTAATTGGTTAAATAAATGTGGAAATATGCCAGTCTCAGCTTTACTTTTTTTCACACAACCCATAATAAATATGGATAAATGCTGATAAAGTTGACAAAAAGTAAATATGGATAAATATAGACTGAAATGACAAACAAATAAATGCCACAAAACCGGGAGCCCTATTCATCCATCAGCTATAAAATTGTGGTCATATTTTTCAGCCATGACATAATATACATTGACTTGAAATTGAACAACAAATTCAAATAAGTGATTTTAATTGATGAATTAGACTTTTCATTTTCTGCCTCAATCTTGTCTGGTCCAAATATGTCATCACAGCTTATAAAAATGATCCCTCCTGACCTACAATCATTTGTTACCTATGCTTCCTATAGCGAAATTGGTTCAGATGGGAGGGCTTGCCTCCAGTGTCTTACATCCAAAAATTTGGAAGAAATTCCCCTTACAACTAGGACAGATGAGCACCATCAATGCAACTACTGAAATGTTGAATAGATTATTTTGCTAGTGTTTATAACTACGACACTACAGCTGGTCTTGTTTTCTCTGGGCCAAGATGCCAGTTCCAGTTAATGTTGTGCATTATATGAAGCAAATCAAATGAAATCAAAATTGTCAACTGAGCTGTAGGCTATTGCTGGTCAAAAATATTTACACCCATAAACTTAGGGGTAGATTTACAAAATGGGCAGCATATTCTCCATCAAAGTTGTGGAATCTGTCATGGGAAAATTTAACTTGTATGTGAAAAATGTTTGATTGCTTGCGTCAAATGGAGAAATCTGCCATAAATATTTATGACTGGATTTGTACCACTAAAGTGGGGATACATTATCACTGCCCACTTATGTAGTCTTTGTAACATCTGTGAAGGTGTTTGGAAGTATGTTAGGAACACTATACTTACCTGGCGCCGGGAAACCCTTTTTGGGTAGCTGTTGCGCCTTACAAATTAAATTAACATAACATAACATAACATAACATAACATAGCCTTCACATTAACCCCTTCGGTGCTCATGACGGAACGGTTCCGTCATGAGCCACGGTTGAGCTGTGCTCATGACGGAACCGTTCCGTCATGACCACGCCCGCGCAGGAAAAGATCAGCACAGCAGGGGAATCCGTCCAGCATGGAAGGGGTTAAAGCCTAGCAGCCTCTTCATGGACCACTGTTACAGAACTAGCTCCATCAACCATGAGTGGAAATACTCCAGTATATGTCAGGGGCTAATCCACAGCCCACTATAGCAGAGTTCCTTCACTGGTGTGGATGGAAGAGTCTGTGCAGTGAGATGATCACCATTTGCACAACGATCAATAGGATGATTATGCCGCTAGAGGTAAAAAAGACAAATCTCCGTTTTTGACTGCTACTCCCCTACTCTAAATAAACCTATTCATCTCTCCCCTGGAGCAAAGGTGAAGTTAACAGAGGGGCTGTTATTACAGTACAAATGGTTGACTCTGGATAATCCATGCATATGTCTGTGGTGGAGACAAAAATCTCAAGGCAACAATATCCAATTGGTAGAAATTGTGTTCAAGATACAAAGTCAGATTGGTCAATTGTGCTGAATGGTTCTCTCAGATAATTCTTTCTCTGTAGATTGACTGGTGATCTGACACAATCAGTGCATGATGTTGATTGTCTGAAGCTAGACAGAGTTGTGCATGACCTGGACTCTGCTTGAAGGAGCCTATATTAGAACGTCTTCAGATTGGATCTAAGTAGGTCAAAGATCATAAGTCTTACCAAGTATTATTACTGCCAGGTGTACCACTCCTCAAGCTGTTTAAAATAATTTGTCAATTGTTTTCGCAGATATCATTTTGCTGGTCGTTAGTACTTCCACAGTATTGGCATAATATCCCAACTGATCATGCAAACATTTTCAGGACTTAGTGCACTAGCAGTTTTGCTCAGATGTAGCTAGGGATCACACACTTTCTAAACAAGCCCTGGGACTGGGTTGTTAGTACACAGCTTCAGAATGCTAGTGCTGACTATTGACTGCTCTTTCTGTAGACCACAAAGCCTCCAATCAGGCACAACAGAAACCAAGCACTGTAAGCTCCAAACAGTAGGCAAATCACCAAAGGAGGCAAGCACTCAACTGGCCAGTTCACAGGTGAGGAAGCTGTCTGACCCAAGCGAGCTATCATGCCTTCAGTACAGAAATAAATACAGACAACTAAGAACATCTATGTTCTCCCCTTAGCAGTATGTTTAGGAAATGTTTTCTCTAAGCTTCACAAAGTTAACTGTCCCAGCCAGACCAGATTTTGAGAGAAGATGTAATCCATTTAGAGCAATTTCTAAGCGTAAAATGTAACAGAAGTAAACTTCCCATGTGTATTCATTTGTTCTCATTCTTGTGTAGTGCACTCTAGCTAGTGGTGTCATCATGCTTTACATTAGAGTAGAATTTTAGAGACAAAGGGGCATATTATCAACGGCCAGCGATAATTATCGCTGGCCATGTTTAGCGATAATTTTGTTATCGCAGGCTATCTCTGGAATTTATCGCCCTGGTAGCGCGTTATTAACAACGCATTTCTCCAGGGCGATAACAATCCCAGAGATAGCGAGGTTATCGCCGTTTTGTAGGGAATATCGCTGGTTTTCCAGCGATGTTCCCTGCAAAACCAGCGATAACCTTGCTGATACGACCCACAGTTCGCTTTGTGTTACTTTTCGGGACAAACCAATGATAATACCAATTTGCGTTAGTTTGCATAACCCCAAAAAGGTTTTGTGTTGGGTTTGTGTTAAAATAGTAACTCAAACATGATGCAAAACCTTTATAAATCTTGGCTGGAATGTTTTAGGTTACCTTAACATCATTGTGCTGTTTTAAAAAATAGAACTATGGCGTCAAAATGTCTTAGGTTACATTTATATAGCAGTGGCGGCTCCTTCAGAGCCATGCTGGACATATATATACTACACTAGGGATAAAGATTCCCTGATACCTTAGAGTGGCAGAGGATGACGGTCTTGATAGTAGCATTTTATAACTGTTTAGAGCCTATTAATAGTGGAGCAGGAAGAAAGGAGGAGCAAAACAAAGGGGTTGGGTGGATAGAACAAGATGAGGGAAGAGGGTGAAAATATGTGAGAGGGGATTTGGAGGGGCTGTTAGAGCATATTTTAGTACAGCTCCAGCAGTCAAAAAAGATGTGGGTATAAAGGCGAAGAAGTAATGTCTAATGGTAGTGATCATTTCATCATATTTTAATGAGACAGAGAACGAAATAGAAGGTACTGGTTTGGTCAGGAAATGTAGAGAAACAAGATGAGGTAATATTGTGGAGTTCAGGGTGAATAAAGTGTAGAGGTGTAAGTGGAAGGGGAGGGTGAATATTGGAGAAAGAAGAACAGATGGGAGAAGAGAGTGGATGAACAGCTAGGACAACGCGCAAAGAAGGAGTTGGATCATAGGATACATTTGTAGCAGGGGAAGGGCTGGGGTGTGGATACACAATAGAGGTCAGACTGCTATGTTCTGATTGACTTCTAATTCAGGCTTCCTCCTTTTTGTGACTCATCAGAACATTTAGGCATCTCATTTCGTCTGTAAGTGAGTTGCTGAGAAATGTAGCAGCTCCAGAAGGGACCAAGAGCTGCTACAATGTGTTTTTAGGCTTTTAGATGAAAAAAAACGAGGAGAAATTAATACATTTCTCCTCGTTGTGCCTCTCTACGCCTCCAGGATTACGATTTCCCATATATTTGGAATTGTGTCAGGTTCCATGGGTGTTGAGTGGAAAAACCCACAGCAACACCAATGGGATGCCCCTTTCACGCAGAGTGCTGCCTGTAATGGGCCATATTTACAAGGACAGGAAAAGCCACACCGGGTGGTTTTTCCTGTCCTTTTAAATATGGGGCAGCAAAGTGCACCACCGGAGAGTTGCAAAGAGTGACGCACCGGCGGCACAAGGGGCTTGTAAATAAGCCGCTTGGTGGTATGAGTTGGGCAAGTGCTGCTTGTAACAAAGTATTGCATGCCTGCAGCGTATAGTCGTTTTTTGATTTATCCTGGTATAATTGCCTCATCCACAAATGTGAGTTAGTGGGCAAATCGAGTTAAACATCTATATTTTCACGTTTTCAGAAACTGTTTATGGATTTAGAGGTAAAACATATGTATATAAATATCATCCAGGTATTATAGTAAATTAAAGTTTTTAAAAAGTATTTATGTCTTTGAGAACACACCATAAAGGATTCTGGACCTTGGTGCTAGGATTTCACCACAGATTCAAAGCAGGCCTAAAATGAAACGTTTAACATTTCTCCAAGTCTGCTATTAAACATTTTGCACATGATGGAAAGGTAATAATAATAATTCCAGATTTGTAAAGCGCAAATTATTACCCCTAGGGGTATCCAAGAGCTGCGGGCTTTCTGGAGATTAAGTGAGCTATTGCCCAGAGTCACATGATGGTGAGGTGAGCAGTGGGTTGGGCTGGAGGAATGAGTTGGCTAATTTACATAGAGGGAGGGTTGGTACAGGCAGACTCCTGGGCCTCAGTCTGCTTTACAGGAATCGTCGCACTGACCTGTAGGACAATCACAAATTGCCTCAAGGGCTGGTATGACGGGTCACTGTGTGGGCCGTTTTTTGGCTGTTTGTGGGCCTGTTTTATGTTTACTATTGATTTGCATGATATTAAAACAAACACTGCCTGCAGCAAGCTCAAATCCATGCAGTCTTCCATACCTTGCGGAGCATCGATATAGTGTGTCTTTTCAAGTTCAAACTGCCCCAGTTAGGAAACGTTGGTCACTTTTATTAGCTAGCTAATTCAGTAACACAGGGCACTTATATTTTAGCCCCCAGGAATAATTTCTTTCCCAGCCTGACCTTGATTACAGGTTGAAATACAGAGTACATGGAATAAAAAATATATCCGTACAAAGAGGCATATTCACAACAAAGTGGCGATGCATGTTGTTAAGCCAAGAAGGCTAATAACACGCTTCGCCACTTTAGAAATGCACGGCTGCACCATATTTACTAGAATAAGGTGCAGCCCTGCGTTTCCCTCCTACGCTGCTGCTAAATTGAGCTGCCTCGCACCAATGCAGGCACCCTTGCACCATAGTGAAAGGGTGCCTGTGTTGAGGGGAAGATTGTTTATGTGCAGGAAGAATGCTGGTTTGTAACTTCTATGTGTGCTGCTTAATGCAGAACACATAGAAGGTTGCAAAGCGGCATTTCTCCTTGTTTCACCTGTTTAAGACCTGGTTTTCCCTGTCTTCATTTTGGTGCTACCTCCGATGTACCCTGGTCTTGTAAATAGGGGGGCAGTGTCAAAATCAATGGATTTTGCAGTGGAACGCCTACCACCATTCCCATTGCCATCCCCTTTCATGCTAAGTGTAAAGTGAAAGGGGGCCTTCTTTACAAGGCAGAGTTAAGCCTTGTAAATAAGGCAAAGCTACTACCGCCATCACAACATCACAGAAAGTTACGTTGTGGTGGAGATAGGGTCTTGGAAATATGCCCCAAAGTAGGCAAAAGAGGAGGAATTCACTGGGTGCAATATTTTAATTGTTCTCACTCAAAGCTTTTCCTGCCAAGACCATGGCTTCAACAGGACCTCTTCCAATACCTATTTGAATTTGTAAGGGCTTCTTTGGATACAGCGTGCTGCCTTGCTCAGCTGACAGATTTTGACTTCCCGAAAAAATTCCAAGTTCCACAGTAAAGCTTCCAACCATCCTGAATATGGTTGGCGTATCCGACAAGGGGTCCATCACAGGCATCACAGGCAGCCTCAAATCTCACCTAGATCCCAGTTTACCGTGACCACTGACTAAAAATGGTGCTTTGTACTTTCTGGCCCTACTTTCACCTAAATCTTTCAAAATTCAGCTCTACAGTTCCCTTTATTGGATTCTTGTACTTCTGGGGTAGTTTCATTCATTAGAGGTTATTCTATTTTTCTAATACATTTTGAGATTTTTATTGCTTGGTGTTTTGGTTTTATTATTGTTTACTGCATAAACAGTGTAGACCTGTCTACTTAGTCTACTTTGTGCCGTAGATACCATGCGGTTAAACTTAGGTTAATTCAGTGACTTTGAGTGTTCACCTTGACACCATTTGTAACTATTATTTGAGGTGGGAAGACACCCATCGCAATTTCTTACAGGTAGAATGTTTTAAATATTTCTGCCTTTGTTTTAAATTTTCTGTGGCACTTATTATTTTGTATATTTCTGCTGTTTGTTGACTATTTTATGTCAAGATCGGAAGCAAGTATTATGCTTGAGTATTGCAGCACTTATTTACAATTAAAATTAGAGAAACAGAATGTCACTAGAGTCCATATAAGTCTCAACCCAGGAACCATCTTCATTTTTTATTTGCTGCTCCTTGACAGCTAAGTATCTTGTGTGAATGGGTTTTAAATGCTTAGGCCTAGAAGTGTATTTACTCTATAAGTACTGTTTTAATTCATCATAGTGTATATGCTGTGGTATTTTGTAATAGATTTCTCTTTTTACCGTTTTATTTAATTAAATATATTAATGTGCTAGAGAGTTGAATTTTAGTCTGTTTAGTTTGTCCCAATTTATGGGATTTATAGTACAATATTTAAGGGTACCATAATGCTTTGGATGTTTAATTGATTGTATAGTGTGCATCTCACTGCTTATTTATGCTGGCGGGGGGCGCGGTGGTAATAAACTCAGCGCAAGGCAATTTTTTATTGTACTTTCGTTGAGGAGGCACACACTCTGAGGGTTAATTTCTGGGGTTCCTGTATACATACATATATATATTTATATCAACACTAAACCCTTTCAAGCATATGAACATTAAGGAGAGAATGGGTTTTACTGAGATAGGGACACATTGTGGGTGAGGATTTTCAGGACTAAGTACTGTGAATAGTTAGTAGTTGAATTGGAGGAGTCAGGGAAGAGAGACATTTGATGAAAGTGATGAGTCTTCAATGAAAAAAATGCTACAGGAGGAGATAAGGGCCTCTGTGAAGGAGGTGGTGAATCTGTTATCGAAAGGAATAGAAAGACTATTAATATTTCAGGAAATGACCATTGGTCCTTGGATGAGGATGAAGGAAGTAAAGATAGAAAATCTGAGAAAAGAAAGATGTAAAAGAAGATTATTGAGTTGGACAACAGGTTATGGCCTTGGAAAAGAGGTGGACAAAGCGCCACAGAGAAGAAGGATGTCCATTGCGGCACAAAAGATGGTGTCCCTGGCGGTACAAATGAAATTCAGGCTAGACCTGAGGATTTTCATGCCCATGACTATGGGGAAGATGAGTTTATATTAGATGATTATGACAATGATGGTTGGGACATGCACGATGATAAGAATGAGAAATAAATGAAAGCTAAAGGGACTACTAAGGACCCACAGTGGATAGACGTGTTCAGTCCTGACAAGATCAGACACCCCAGAAGAACTGATTAGTGGCCGATGCTGCATGTGGCTGGTTTTATAAAGTTTTGGATTAAAAGAAATTTAGAAACGGAATCTAGGGCAGTGATGAGAGCAGAGTGTTCACTTCAGATTGTAGAAGTCAAGGCTTCTGTAACACTTGACTTGGACCCAGACCTAATAAGTTTCTTATTTAAATTGGGATATGATGGTAGGAAAAGGCTGGAGAGGGCACTTAAGCAGTACCAGGATAAGCTTGACATAGAACCTTGAGGCAGAAATTTGGATATGGCTGAAGAGGCAAAATAGAAATCAGTTCAGGTGGACAATGGCTTGTTGCGTGGCTGGTCACAGACAGCAATATGCTTCTTAGGAAACACCAATGCTGCGTCAATAGCAGAGAGGAGAAAAGTGATTTTGATGTGGATAAGTCCTAAACTACGGGAATTTGCAAACAAAGAGCCAACAGAATACCCAAAGGGGTACCTTTTCGTGGATGGTTTGGTGAAGGGTGTGTGAAAGTATGTTTCCACATACACCTGTCCTTGCTGAGGAGTGTGCCTTGGGGCCATGCTTTTGATTGAGCTGGAGCAAGGGGACATTTCTCTGACCAATCGTTTTCAAGGTCCCAATATCAATCACAAGGGCGAGACTACTTTAGGGGGTTTCAATACGCAACTGCATTCTACCCTCAGAAAGGAAGAGATGGCAGGACTCGCCAAACCAGAGGAAGGGCACAATTTACTCAAGGGTCCCAAGGTAAGTATGAGGACAGATTTTGGCTCTTCCCCAAAAAAGTAAGGTTACACAATAGAGTTCAGGTAATATCCTGTACAGTCGATGGCACAAAGACAGATGGTGTTTCGGGAAGACCAGCAGACATTGAAGAAGGGGGCACTAGAGAGAGTGTCAGAAGAGAAAGTGACTTTTGTACATACAATATTTTTGGTCAAGAAAAAAGACAAGGTCTGGTGGCCTGTGATAAATTTGAGAAATCTAAACTGGTATTTGGTCTACCGGCATTTCAAGGTAGAGGATATCCATCTATTGAGTGGTATTTTGCAGCAGAACGCTTGGATGGTGAAACTGGACCTGAACAATGATTATTTTACCGTGCCAATAGTGAAGGAGAGTCACACGTTTCTTCAGTTCAGGTGGTTAGGAGTCCTTTATCAGTTTACCTGCCTTACTTTCGTTCTGGCGTCGGTACCTTGGTGTTTTATGATGGTGTTGAGGACAGTAGTGACTTTTCTCAAAGAAACGGGGATTCTTATGGTAATGTATCTAGATGATTTTCTAAACATGTCACAGGATCAGGAGTAGTTGATAGAGCAACTTCATTTAGTAGTTGGCCTTCTGAAATTTCTGGGGTTTTTGATCAATATAGAAAAGTAAGGGTTGGAACCCTGCCAGGAGTTGAATTTCCTCAAGTTTCAGGTGAATGCAGTGTCTGCGTCACTGAGTTTGCCAGAAAAGAAGGTGATGAAGATAAAGGCAGAAGTCAGTAAATTTTTAAAGAAACAGTCTATTACACTGAGATTTTTGATGAGAGTAATATGTTTATTTTCATCTTCTATTTGGGCGTTTTTTTCCTGGATCGCTTCATTGCAGAGCTCTAACGAGATTGAAGGAGGACGGTTTGAGGACAGGATTAGGGTATGGAGAGCAGTTTAAAATGTTGCTGAAAGCATGGGAGGAATTGTTTTGAGGGTTACACAATTTGGATGCCTGTAATGGACGGGTTATTGTTGGAGTATGTCCAGATTACATGCTGGAGACAGATGCAAGCCTTTTTGGTTAGGGTGCTTGTCTTGTCTAGGTCAACAGAAGACAGGTGGCAGATGGTCCGTGGAAGAAAGTTTCAATCACATAAATGGCTTGAAGAAGAGAGCAGAACTTTTTATGTTGCAGACTTTTGGGAAGGTGTTAAAGAATTACAATGTTTTGTTGAAAATGGACATTGTTTCAGCGGTTCTGTATATAAACCAATTGGTGGGCAGCAAGTTAAGGAATCTGACTCAGATTGCGAAAGAGATTTGAAATAAAAAATAGTTTTACTGGCAGAGTATTTTCCAGGTCTGGCCAACATGGTAGTAGGCTGGAATTCGAGGTATCTCAGGGACTTCAGTGATCTGAAGTTAAATATTAATTCATTCCAGGGAATTCAGCAAGTGTGGGGTCACCTAGACGTGAATTTATTTGTGTTTGTCCTGGTATTACAGTTGAAAGCCTGAGCATCAAGTAGAAGAAGTGGATGCCTTTCAGCAGGGTTGGAAGGCTAATTCAGGGGTATGCATTCCCTCCTTTTGCTATGTTCAAACAGTATTCTTTATATTAAGGAGGCAGAGATGTCAGATAATTCTTGTCACTCCCTTTTGGACACCTTAACCTTGGTTTCCAGGGTTGTTGGAGATAGATGTGGAGGAGCCATATTTGGTTCCAGAATAAGTGCTGTCAGGGCCAGAAAGGGAGTTGCATCCTTCGGTCATGGAAGGGGGTTTGAGTCTTCTTATTTGAAATATTTCAGGGGAGAGAAACGTTTTGCAGAACTTTCACAACAGGTTCACAAGTTGCTCAGGGAGGCATGGGCACCAGGCACTAGAAAGCACTATGTTGGAGCATGAAAGAAATGTTGATGTTGTTTGGAGAGGAACTTGGATCCAATGGAGGCTTCGTCCATAGGGGGTTTCTAATTTCTTATCTTTGTTGTTTGAAAAAGGCATGAGTTATCAGACAAATAATTTGTGTAGGTCTGTGGTGGAGGCAGGCCATGCTACATTTGGAGGTTGCTCAATATCATCGGATGACTTAATTTGTAGAGTGATGTAAGGCATAAAGTTACAGAGACATCCTAGGTCTATGTATAACTGTCTGTGGGATGTGAATTTGGCATTTCAGTTGTTGGAAAGATGGGCCACAAATAAGTATTTATCTTTACGACAAGTGTCTTGTAAAGTGGCAACAGTGTTTTGCATGATCTCTGTTATAAGACCCTCAGATGTGCCAATGCTTTAGAGGTAAGTCATTGATTTTATAATCCAGATGAAATACTGTTTCGAAATTACAAGATGGACAAAGACTGTGGAGCATATGTATCAAGCTATATTGCATATGCAAACACTGCAAATTGCAAAAAAACAGTGTTTGCGACCGCAAAATAGACTTGACCTATGTATAACATAGGTTTGCATCGCAAAATAGATATTCGCAAATTTTGCGAATACCTATTTTGCAAGGTGCGAAATCTGCAAATTTTCACTGTGAAATTGCAAACAGCGATACACATTCTGCGATAATTGCAAATAGAAAAATCGCAAAATGCGAATTCGCAAATCAATATATGAAAAAACGCAAATTGCGAATCTGTGAGATTCGCAATTTTGCACATTGATTTTACCACCAGCTTTAGGCAGGTGGTAACCAGGTGCAACCTATTTAAACAAGCCCACAATGCAACAGGGACTTCCACAATGGCAGCGCTGTATGTGATTGCCAGGAGGATACAAATTTGGGCTGCAGCACAGAGAAGGAGGCGACAGGAACGTATCTTCAGAGTGCACATCACTCTGTTCCAGCAGACTGATGAGGAGATCCATGAGAAGTATAGGCTGGACTCAGCCACTATTATGGACCTGATGGAGGAGCTGAAACCCTGCTGGAACACCCAACACGCAGGACCCAAACAATTCCAACCCATGTACAGGACCTGTGCTCACTGCACTTGCTGGCATCAGGGAGTTTGTTTTTATGGGGTGATAGCAGCAGCAGGTGATGTCTCCTAGAGTTGCCTGTCGTGCTTCTTCCAGGCATTCCTGGATGCAATGGTACAGAGGCTACATCATCACATACATTTCTCCAGCACACAATAGGCATTACAGCAAACAAAACAGGACGTCTACCAGATTGCACAATTCCCCCACGTAATTTGCTGCATAGATGGAACCCATTTAGCCCTCTCACCCCCATCAACCAATGAATATGTATTCAGGAACCGCAAATCTTATCGTTCACTAAACATACAGGTCATCTGCATTGCCAAATATATCATCAACGATATTGTAGCGAAATACCCAGGCAGTACTCACGACTTATTTATCTTTAGACATGGTGGGATATACAGACGTCTCAATGCTGGCGAGTTTAGTGAGGGTTACCTGCTAGGTAAAAGCTTGTCAAACATTCTAACATACAGTTAATGTCTGGGGTGGGAGGACAGTAATTTTCCTCTTGTCTTCCATCTTGTAGGATATGCAGTGCGGGACATCATCCTGACACCATACCTCAATTCAGTCAATGCAAGGGAGAGGAGATTTAATCGGGCACACAAATCTACGCTCTGTGTAATTGAGCAGACATTTGGGATACTGAAGAGCCGGTTCCGCTGCCTGCATAAAAGCGGAGGAGCACTACAATACAGCCCAGAGACCTGCTGCAAGATTGTAGCTACTTGTGCCATGCTCCACAACATAGCTACAAAAAAGGCACTTCAGTAGAACTTACTGATACAGATACTTCTGAGGATGAGGGCCCAGGTCCGACTTGCAGATTAGCCGGTGGAGTTGGGTGCAGCTGCCGGACGACAGAGACGTGATGAAATCACACAGAACTATTTCTAGGTGAGAAATGATGACACAATGCAAAAGATGTTTCTGTGCACGACTGTGTTTAATCAATCCTTTAGCGGCAGTATAATTTTAGTCACCCAGCCTGACAGACACATCATAAGTGTCACTAGATGTTGCACATGTTATGGCCACAGTGTAGGTATGTAGACGAGACACAAGTCCACATGCAATGGGTTGCTTCACCCATTTGCTATCCTCAGTGATGGCACTTCATTTCTTTCGGGAACGGCCTGCTGTTGCAAGCTCAGGGTGCTGACTGCTCTCCCTTGACTCATCTCCCACTGCGCCGTCTGGTTTCGGGAACTGGTGGGGTTATGCTGCTCCTGCTTGACAGCTCCTCTCTATGCCCTGAGCCCAGGAGTCCTGTGCCACCTGTGGTGGCTGTCGGCAGCTGTTCCACGGCTGTCGTGACCTGCACCAGGCCTTTGGCCACATCCTGGCTGCAGTGGGCCATCTCAACTTGCATGCTCACTGAGCGGCGTGACAGCAGGGACATGGCAGTACACAGGCGGTTCACCACCTTGCTGTAGATGTCCAAATGGCTGTAGGGACGTTGTCTCCCCCTGCGTGTGGCTGCCTGCTCTTGCTTCATCATGGCACACAGTTCTGTGATTGCACCTGTCATTTTCCTGATGGCCTCACTCATGTCACTAAGGTTGTGGTTTACTGAGACCAGCTGCCAGTGAATTGAGCACATCGATCTTGTTTTCAGGCGCTGTATCTTCACCATGCTGCCTTCCAGTCCAGCAAACACCATGTGTTCCTCATCTGCGGCAGCGCTGGTGCTCGCCATTTGGCCTGCGTCACACAGATCTTTCCTCCCTACGGTGCAGAGTGGGCTGTTCCTGGACCTGTGATGCACGCTGGCCTGGCTCAGGCTGGGCATCATCCTCCCCTACGGACTGTGTTTCTGCCTCTAACAGTGGCAGTGGGGCCACAATGTTACGCTTTCTTGGTGGGACAGGTGTGATCAGTGTTGTTTCATCGGTGTCCTCCTGCCCTGCCTGCTCCTCCGTATGTACGGCTTCCACAGCTCCTGCAATGTCCTGTGTTTCAGGTGGTGCTGTGAATGAAAAGGCACATTGTAATTTTGTGTTATGCTCAGCATTGCTCACTGAATAAAGTGTTCTTATTTTGCGTTAGCTAACTGCTGTCTAGCGTTTTTACCTTTACTGATTTACTAATACTGCTTCTACATTGCTATGTCTCATTGCTCCACTGTATGATGCATCTGACTATATCTCCCATGATGCATTTTTGTGTGTGCTAGAAAAAGTGTACTGGAGTAGCATATGTACTCTGTTGTTGGTGCATTCCTGAGTGTGTGATTGGGATGGTGATGTGTGAGGCATGATTTGGCATGCATCTTACCTTGTCTGGTGTTTGCAGGGTCGGAGCTGTCAATGTCAGCCACACCACTGACGCTCTCAGGCTGAAAGGTGGACTCCACCAACTCCTCGAGGGGTGTAGACTCTTTTGCAGTTGGTATTTCCCCACCAGTCTTCTTAGCCTCTGCTAGCCTGGTTGCCACCTTGTCCTTGGATCTGGAGCTCATATCGTACCATCGCTTGCGCAGGTCCTCCACAAAGCGCTGGGTCACACCAATGGCATTTACCTTTGCCTGGATGTCCAGCCATATTTACCTCTTTCTTGACTCTGGAACACGGAATGATTTCTTTCCAAATAGCAACTCATGGCTGTGTACCATTTCCTCTATCAGCACCTCCTGCTCCCTCTCGCTGAACTTCTGCTTTCTTTTTCTCCCTGCCTCCTCCTTGCCCTTCTCTTTCTCCTGGGGATCCATTGGAAATGGTTGCAAATGCAGTACTCATTTCTCTGCCTCTTCTCTCAGCCTCTGACTCATCCTCAGGCAATCAGGTGCAGCATGGACAGTCACACTTCCTGGGTGTGATGTCATGAAGCTGCACCTGAATTGCAGATTCTCTATTTTTGCGATTCTTTATTTGCGATTTCGCAATTAAGGAATCGCTATTTGCGGGGTCACAGTGTATTTCTGCGAATTTTTGGGAATAGCAAATTATTAGCAATTTTTTTATTTACATTGCGTTTTGCGATTTTCAAAATTCGCATTTTGAGAATCACAAACATAAAATGTCATACATATGCCCCTATATATTCTTTTATATTTTATCTGAAATTTGACGAGCATACTAAGTAATGTGTGGTTCATTGCTTGAAGGTGTATGAGAGTAAAATGGAGGAGTTTTGAAAAGATGGGATGAATCAATTGTTGATTTCATATGTGAGACCTTATAATCCAGAACGTTCAGAAACAATATCACGTTGGGTGAGGATTTGTATGCTTGACGCAGTAGACAAGCAGAAGTTTGATGTGCATTCAGTCAGAGGTGCGATGGCGAATAAAGTTTACTAGTCAGGTGGTCGATTGGAGGAAATTTTAAAAGCAACTGACTGATCTAATACGAATGTGTTTTCAAGGATTTATTTGAAATCAATGGAACATGTTTCATCTGTTATATTGTCATACTCTGGACATGCATGATTCTAGCCCCCGGTCTTGTCAGGAAATGTAGTTTCTCCAAATTTGTGAAGAGAGAATCTGGATTTCATTCAAAACACAGAGGCTGGCATTATCCCTCCCTTCCTTATCAGGCAAGGATGATTTTGAAGAGCGATTGGATATATAAGAGTTAAATAAATAAAAGTTTCTTGGACATGATTTGTGAAAATATTTTTGGGGAACAGTTTATATTTTTTCGATATTGTTTTTCAGATCCACAATAAGAGTGGAGAGTATTGGTGCAGAAGAAGTTTTGGCAGTGCTCTACATTTGATCATTGGTTTTCAAATTGGCCCAAGTTGTTGTGAAGGAGTAGCTTAACCCCTTGAGTGCCCATGACGAGATGGTCTCGTCATGGGCCGCGGTTGGGCTGTGCCCATGACGAGACTATCTCGTCATGAACCCCACCCACTAATGAAACGCCCGGCACAGGGCGTGGAAAGGGCGGGGCACTCAAGGGGTTAAAAGAGGAAGATGGCTGCTGGGTTGAGACTTATAAAGACTCTAGTGACATTCCGGTTCTCAATTTTAAGTGTGGTTATTGTTTTCTTTGAAGTGCTGCATTGGAGTGGCAATAAAAGACTTGTGCATAGTGCTAGCCCCTTGCGCCATCGGTGCGTCACTTTTTGTTGACGCTCCTGTGGCGCTGGAGCTTACTCCATATTTACCAGGCAGAACTAAGCCACTTTTTGGGGCGTAATGCTGCCTTGTAAATATCGTTCCCTTTAACTCAGTTTTCTGCGTTAAAGGGGCATGCAATGGGTGTTGCTCGGGGCATTCTCAGCAACATCCATTTCTTTTTTACACTGCCCCAGATTTACGAGAAATCATAACTATGAGGCAGTGCCAAAAACGTACAGCTCCCCAGGGAAGGCGTAAGGGAGCGAAACAAGGGGTAATATCTTTATTTCTCCTTGTTTTTCCTTCTGTAGCACACAAAGAAAGAGGAAAAAGCCTCTTTTTATTGTTTTTGTGCAGGGAGGTTACCCTTCCTGCACAAAAATAATCATCCCCCCCAATGCAAGCACCCTTGCCCCGCCTGCGCAGGGGAAAAGGATAGTAATGCGCTTAATCTAATAGATACAGCACATTCCTGCCCTTTTCTTTTGCCGTGGGGCTTTGCTGCAGCAAGGCCGGCGGCGCTGCCCCACGGGAAAAACTCATAAATAAGGCCCTGGGTCTTTAATGAAACCCAGATTCTCCCACGCAAATGGTGTTTCTGATGCATGACACACTTGGTACTGATTTGTTTATTATCATACTGTAAAGACTGTGATGAGGAAAGATAATGTATTTATAAATACATTGTTTATTGATAATTTTCATTACATTGAGTGCTTTCACAATCCTGATTTCTCTACCTCTCTCAGAAATGAACACCATTTCTTACAATGAGGTAATGAATTTTTAGCATATTGCACAGAACTTTTCATGTCAGAGTGAAGTAAATATACATTCAGGCCAAGGGTAGAGACTCCAAATGTTTTCTGTTCAAATGATAAGACTAGTTTCCTGTTGTCAAGCATCGACTAACCCTGATCTTATAAAGCAGTGCAAAAAAAAAAAGAATGACATGCTAAGGATTACATATACATTAATGACCACTTCGCTTTTCTCCATCAGGAACTCGGATGCATTTTCGACAAAGATCAATGCCATTTAGGGAGCCATGTTTTATTGACTTACTCAACATATTGTTTTTCTTTTTCAGCGACAGACCTCCGCAAAGCGGTAGTTTGTTTTTATAGAAGAAAAAATAATCCTGTTTTTTATCTTCATGTCTGTGGTGCCGGTGTTCTAAGGAGCTGCGCTCCCCCATCGGTATGTGCTTCCCCTACGTCATAGGGGAGCTGGCAAATGCGCGCGTGCGCGAAGAAATACGCATGCGCACGTGCTTAGGGGGACCACATAGCCGAGGGGAGCACAGCCTTATGGAACACCGGCCATTGTTTGGTTTATGCGTCTGCCGTTCCCAGTGTGGGAGAACCGAACAGAGGAGGTGTGATTCAGGACGACCCCACCCAAGGTGGTCCTCTTGATACATAAAATCCAATTGCCCTGAGGCTGGTGTGTCGACGCTAGGCTCCACTGGCAGTCAATCAGCAGTTCCCACAACCTCTAAAAGAGATGGAGAACCTCAAGTTGGGGGTAGAAGGAGAGCCACTGATTTACAGGGGCGTTGTCATCCCACCAAACTGCAAATGACCCCCTAAATATTTTTGTTCAGCTAAAGAATGAAAGACTGAAGTTATCCTACTTTTGAAAGAGGTCTAGGTGTTTGCAGTTTTTTTAATATGATTTCTGAGGATTGGTTATTACCTTCTTGCTGAAATTAAATGAATTATGACAATTAATTTGGAAAATATGCGTGTGACATAAAGTGCTTCTGTCCACGCAGCACCAGTATGCGCATTTGGGTTAGCGGCCCTGCAAATGCTACAGTCCTGACTTGTTTACCCAGAGGGTAAAAATGTCAAAATCTCTATGCGAAACTGTGAAGGAGGGGGACGAATTACATGAAGAAATCCGAATTGGAATTACAGATTCCCACATTAATTCACATGAATTATGGAATTCTCAGGGTTCAACTCAGAATTATTCTTTTCCCCGCAAATAACGGGACCCCATGCATCCTTAACTCCAGGGTGGCAGATTGAACACGCCCGGCTCTGGAGCGCTCATAACGAGGCTCAAAATAATTGCGGGCACTTGGAGATGTACCGAAATGTTGATTTCAGAAGCAAAAATGTCGTTTTCAAATGGACTGCCTTTCTTTTTCTGAAGCAGAAGTATTCTTGGCTAATATGCAATCAGTGAAAATATTGGACAAGGAATAATGGATGTTATTTTGTAATTAGGCTGTCATCGTTTCCACAGTGCAAGAAAACAGTTTAATGGAATTATTAGTGCTTTTACCACGTTTGAGACAGTTGGAGGTCAGTAAAACGTTAATAACATTTCAATTCTTACATGCAAAATTAAATCGGTAGATTGCTGTGCACATTATAATCTCACCATTTACGAAAGGCCAATAACACCGTGCTGGGTTTGAGATTGTCAAGAAGCATGCTTTTCATATAAACCTGCCATAGTGGTACCTCTTTGTATCAGAAGAAAATTCAAACCTGTGTGTGTCATGAATCCCTTTTTTTCAACAATCATTGTTGAAGGCAAACAGTACTTGCTTTTGTAAAGGACTGGTGATATCCAAACTTGTGACAGGAGTAGATTGTTTTGTTTTAGCCATGGTTTATTCGGAGCAGGTCTGACACTGTGGTATTTTTCCGGTTTGGGCTGCAGGTCAGGGGCAGTTTTCGGAGCAGGATAAGTTGCCTTACTCAACCAGTCCAACATGGCTCCGTTCTTCGTGCAGCCTCCTGTACTGAGGGGATGCTTTGCACATTTTTGCCGAGGCAGATTTGGGATTGCATTTGCAATACAGTTTTGGTTTATAATTAACCCTGGGCGTAGTTCGCGAAGTAGCACTACGCGAAGCTACGCAAAGTGAACTTCGCACTACGCGAGCTACGCGTAGCACTTCGCGAACTGCGTAGTACCCTGTTCGCACTGTGCAAGATGTCGTTTTCAATGATTGCACAGTGCGGACAAGCAACCGGCACTGTGCAATCATTGAAAACGGCATCTTGCACAGTGCGAGCTGTAGTTTTCTGCTGCTCGAGTAGATTTTTACTCGAGCGACAGCTTTCTCAACGCGAACTGGTAGTTTCTCATCGCGAGCGGTCGCGAGCATACACGACCACTCGCAATGAGAAACCTTACCTCCTCGCGTTGAGAATCTCGCCGGGAGGTTTATTTTCCACGCTCGCGATCGCCAACTTGATGTTGCTGATCGCGAACGAGGAAAAAGTCTCGCCGGGATGTCATTTTGCTTGCTCGCGGTCGCCAACTTGACATTGAGGACCGCGAGCAAGCAAAAAATGACCGCTGCACTACGCAACACTACGCTACGCATGTTCGCACTGTGCTATGTGCAATTCGCGTAGTGCAAAGTAGCGCAAACTTCGCAAACTACGCGAGCGTAGCGTAGTGCTTTGCCCAGGCTTATTTATAATTTGGCCACATCAACAAACTTTTGTAGTAGGAAATAAATATAAAGTTAAAATGTTGACAAAAGAGCCACACTTGTTTGTAAATTGCCTTTTATTTTTCTGTTTTCCTTCAATACGGTGCTGTGATCAGGGAACGGGAACGGGAACGAAACCGGTCCTGGCAAACTGCTAGGCCGGGCCCCCCTGGGAGGGAGGGGGTGCAGCAGAGCAATTTGCAAGGGCTGTTTTCAACCGATTTTATTACAGGGTGTCGATTTTTCTGACCCCCGGTAACAAAAACGGCCCCCAGGGACTCAAAACCGGCCCCCACTCTGGCAGCCAACCGGGGAAACACCCGGAGCCCGCTATGGCCAGTACGGCCCTGGCTGTGATGTAAACGAGGTGTGCGTAAGGTTGAAACTGATTAGGTGTGATGTGAAGGCCTGTGAGGTCTCTAGCGACAATGCCAGCAATGGCCACGTTTCCAAATTTGTTACGTTTTCACGAAACAAAATAATGTTCAATGATCACCTCTCCCTTACGGATATATTTAACATCAAAAAATCATTGCAATGCAAACTGATTATCCCATAGTAGTATATGGAAAGTGGGTGCGCAAATACCTGAAAGGAGCCTTGGTACACCCATACCATACCCATGGAATGCTGATACCAAATTGAAACAGGCGCAAACAATGAAAATTAATTGGGGTGACAAAATCACATATTTTTTCATCTTGCAATACATAAATGTTGGACTTGGCCCTTCCTGCAGGGCCAACCCAGCACTTATTGCCTTCACCCTCCTGTTTCATGAACCTGTTTTTGTTGACTTTTAGAATTCTGCACACTTTAAGACAGCTACTCAGTGTTAGCGTGCATCCTTTAATCATGGCAAAATTGTAAGTTGTAGCTCTTTAAACATGTCTTGGGTATGCCGTTGCAGCCTGTGTGCTCAGTTTTACATTGTCATTTTGACCTGGCAAAATAAACCTTTAGCTAGGCCCAAACCTTCCTTTTCAATAATATAAGTCACCCCCATGCTAGGCCCTAAACAGCCCAGAGGTCAGGGTGCAGTGTAGTTAAGAAGTTAGACATGTAATTTTAGGTTGTATATGTCCTGGTAGTGCAAATCTCTCAAGTTTGTTTTTCATTACTTTTCGGCCTACCTCTCCCATAGGATAACAGTGGGTTACCTTATTACATTAAGTAAGTGGTAACTTTCAATTGGGAGTAGAAGACAGGTCGAGTTTGGTGTCTAAAGAATTGTAATTAAAAGCCCTCTCTGATGATAAAGTCATATTGTTAGTCACAATTAAGAAAATGCCACTTTTCGAAAGTTGAAATCTCCTTGTCCCAACCATTTAATGTCTGCTGCCAGTATCCTGGGTCATATGAGTAGGTGTAGTTGGCAGTTGGCCTTTGTGTATTGCTTCCAAACAGTGAAGGCTAGGTGTTGGCAGGATGAACCTCACTGAGTTACAAGGGGGGGGGGGGACTGTCACCTACCACATTTACACCTTACAAAGGCTATGCCTAAGCACTCTCACAACTGGTTTGCCACTAGTCCTTTGTGTCCCCTGATGCCCTAGGTGGGTGGAAGCCTTTAGAAACATACCCTATGTCAAAGTGGGCACCAGGTATATGTATTGGAACCCAGACCCCAGCACTTCACATGTGGACCTGTGGAAGATTCAGAAGAAGGACTGCTGTGCTGCTCGGTTGTAAGAAGGACTGTCACTCTGCTGCCCTGCCGCCCTCCTGCCTGAGTGAGAAGGAGAGGACTTGCATTTTGAGCCCAGGACCACCGGGGTGACTCCAAGGGCTAGTTGGCATGCCTCCTGATCAGAAACCTCAGAGATAGAAAAGGCTTCCTCCATCTTCAACCTAGCGCCTGCACCCTGCCAGCTGTTAGTCCTACCCTCTCAAGTGGTGCCACCCCAGTCCTGGACCTTTGGAAATGGGCCTGTAGGTTTCCTGCCAGCTCAACTGTTGTACCATCGGAGCCACTGTGCAACACATCGCCTCACTAAAACTCCGCATCAGAGCAGCTGCATGAAACATCCCTGACAAAGGCCATCACACTGCAAGCCCCTTGTCGACCTCATGCTTCACAACGATGCAGGACTCCATAATGCAAGCCTCGCCGCTTCTTCAGAACCATTTGGAGTGCAATGCATTTTGACGCAGGACTTCACATCACACACCCTTCATTGACGGTATCCTGGATGACGATGCAGGACCTCGCGTAACAACCTTGCAGCTCCTAGGAATCTTCCGTGCACTGCACATCCTCAACGTGGGACTCTGCAACCAGGATTTAAGATTCCTTTTCTCAGCAGACCTAACTGTATCCCTGTAGCTGGCCAGCACTCCATCACAGTCAGCCTGAACTTGTGACTTTGTCACGGCTCTGCACACCAGGATAAATACAATTGGCGGTTTGTGCTTTTGGTGCATGTTAGAAATGGAGGTCTCTAGTTGGAATGTTTGTACCCTGTCCAAGTAGGATCTCTTCCTTCTAGTCATGGTAAGAGGGATTACACTTCTAAAATAACCCCTGCTCACTCCCATGGGTAGCTTGGCATGAACAAACAGGCTTATCTTAGAGGCAATGTGCAAAGCATTTGTATATAACACATACAGTAACACAGTGAAAACATTACAGATTGACACCACACCAGTTTAGAAAAATAATGTATCGTTATCCAAACCAAACAAGACCAAACTGACAAAAATCCGGCATACATATATCAAGATATCATTTTTAGAAAATAATGCTTGTAGCAACATATGGATCCAACTGGGGCAAATACGATGTTGTGACAGGCACAAATCCCAAGTACGGTGCGGATCACGAGGTGCGCGGATTGGCCACAAAGTCACGTGACCCCTAAGTAACAATACCTTGGAAAATGACATCAACAGATGGTGCACGGTGTCACAGAGGAGTGGCCATCTCCCCTACTGCCACAGGGTAGGCGAGGCACAGAGTAGGCGAGATGGCAAGGTGACGAGTCCGGGCTGGCAGGGGATGTGAGGTGGCGGCGGTGAGGCACTGGTTCTGCTCAGCCATGCGGTGTCGATGAATTCGGGAAGTCACCCACGACGGTTGGTTGAAGAGGTGCAGGCGCTGGCTGCAAGAGGCATTGAGCTCGAGCGGCAGCGAGCTCGATAATGTGCAGGTGTCTGCGGGGGTTACTGACAGAATATCAAAGAGCAGAATATCGAGCTGCCAGAATATCGATGAGAAAATATCGAGTGACAGAATATTGAATTCCTATCTACAAACAGGTAAGTACAAAAATATTGAATCCTAAATATCGTTGTAAATAATATAGTTTGCTAAAATATCGACTTTTTTAAATGTCTTAAAAGTTATATAAAATTAATTAAATAATAAATATAAGTAAAACATATTTAAAAATAATAAAAAAAGTTAACATTAATAAATAATAAATGTCATGTTAATATATTAAAAAATAATTAATATTTTTAATTGTGAAATGTAAAAAACATAATTTAAAATATAATTACATATATATAAATAAACCTATAATATTAATATATATTTAAATATGATAAGGTTAAAACATTAAAATAAATATTTAAAAAAAATATATATATTTTACACAACATTAAATATAAGAGGAGATGTAAAAATAACTATCCCCACTCCAGTGAGTGTAACAGTAGGGAAAGTGTTGGATAGCAGAGGGGTACAACTTATTATCCCCACTCCAGCGAGTGCAACAGTAGGAAAAGTGTTGGATAGTTGGGGGGGTAAAAATTACTATTCCCACTCCAATGAGTGCAACAGTAGGGAAAGTGTTGGATACCGGGAGGGTAAACATTACTATTCCCACTCCAGTGAGTGCAACAGTAGGGAAAGTGTTGGACAGCGGATGGGTAAAAATGACTATTTCCACTACAGTGAGTGCAACAGTAGGGAAAGTGTTGGATAGCGGGAGGTTAAACATTACCATCCCCACTGCAGCAAATGCAACAGTAGGGAAAGTGTTGGATAGCGGGTGGGAATAATTTAATATTCCCACTCCACCAAGTGTAACAGTAGGGAAAGTGTTGGATAGCGTAGGGGAATAATTTAGTATACCCACTCCTGCAATATAATTAACACTAATTAACAAGTCATTTTAAAAAACAAATTAATTTACCTCCCACCATTTTCCCCTATAAACGTCACCTACAATATTGTAAAATATTAATAAATTAACATAATTAATTAACAATTAATCAATTAACTAAAAACAATTGACAATAAAATAATAGCCATCAAATCTAAATTAATTCACACAATACAATTACTTTTAATAAATGTAATATATAAATTAATAAAAATTACATTAAAACTAAATTACTTCCTACCCTACTCTACTCCCCTATCAACCTATCAATACTCCTAAACAAGTACACAATTAACATATTTACAAATTAATTATTAATCATTAATATCTAATTAATGACTAATTAATAAAAAGATAACACAATTAACATAATCACCAATTAATTAGTACTTGTTATTAATCAATTTATAAATAATTAATAATACATTATTTAACTTAATTAACAATATAAATTATTAAATACTCAATTATTAATTAATAAAATAAATAATTACCTCCTAATTACAATTAAATTACTTCCCACCCTATTCCCCTTTTAACCCACAACCCGCTACAGAATTAAATTACGCAAAAAGTAATTAACATACAATTAATTAATTATAAATAATTCTTTAAAAATATATCAGAATTAAATTACTTCCCACCCTATTCTCCTATAAGGAGGGTGGGCCTCCAAAATCACATTGTGCAACTCAGAAGCAGACACCAATGCCCTCAGCCCATATGGCCCAGGGCAGAGCTATACAAATAGTGTGCCCCGACACTGTACTTTGTCGCCTGCAAATGGCCGCCGCGTTGCAGAATGACATGGGTATGAAGGCCCAATTTGCACATAACAGCAGCTAATGAAGAGGCATCACTGTGAAAGAGTGTCAGCACACACTGCCGCAGCAGCGCAGACTCAGAGACACTCTGCCCAATGGTGGGCGGGAGATTCTAAACAAAGCCACATGAACAAGCCAATGGCCTTTGAAAGACCTGCAAAGTGTGTGTGCCCAGGAAGCTGGGCTGAGGTGACAGAGGGTGACAGACAGACGGAGGGAGAGGGAGAGAGAGGGGGGGAGACAGAGGGCGACAGAGGGAGACAGACAGAGGGAGGGAGAGGGAGAGAGAGGGAGGGAGACAGAGGGTGACAGAGGGAGACAGACAGAGGGAGGAAGGTGACAGAGGGAGGGAGAGAGGGAGACCGAGGAAGACAAAATCACCCTTGGGTGGTTGGGCATGTCCGCTCATCAGCAGGTGGACTGTGTGCATGTTGACAAGGTCTGGCAGTGCGTGAAACACCCTTTTTTCGTTTGGAAAGCACTGAGCCATGTGTCAAACTGTGCACGAGTAGATCCTTGCTGCAGGCACAAACCTAACCTTACACCCAGTATACCCACTCACTGTGTTTGTTAGAACCCAGTCACAAATGCATAAGTTACCTACCTGCATTCTCCAATAGATATGAAAAAGCACCATTTGGCCACGTACAGTGCAACACGTAAGCCGGTTCTGCAGCGCTCGCTATGCATGCTCGCTACACTGCTCACTGCGTTCAAAAATGATGCAACGACAAAGAGTGTGTCACACATAGGAAAAGTGTTAAAAGCTGTGGCCAAGGGACATACCCATGCACCATGCACAATGCACAGGGACTTGCCAAGTAAAGACAAGGTAGATGACACTTAGCCCTGCTGTAGACAGCACAGGGCAATCCCGTGACCACTGTACACTCAAACACCAACTCCACATGCCACCTACCTACCACAGGAACTCACATTCACTGTCATGCCAGGATGCACCATGAGGGGATAGACACATCACCTGGTAGACCCAATGACAAATCACACCACACCCAACAGCATGCCCGGTCACACACACCCCCCACCTTACACAAGCACACACCCCCGGGGCAGTCAACGCAAATTGGCACTCCCACAATGGATATGTGACACAACAAGACCAATCTATAGCCAAATAAGCATCCCAACACTCATTAGACAGGCCAAATAACCAGGAGTACATATCAATCTGTCCCCCGCAACATACCCATCCACAAGTGCACTGTGAGAGGAATGCTAGACATATCCAACTACCCAGAGGAACTGTGCCAACTTGAATATGTATGAAACATGGATCACGCATGAAACACCATTAACATTGTCTCTCTCTCACACACAGGGCAATGTCGTCGATCTCCCCCCAACACTGGGGGGGAAGAATCACAGGACCAGGCTCGGCGTGACGATGATCCCACCGGCAGCAACGACTCTCACCACACCGTGGATGACCCCGACCAACCTGGCCCCTCTGGTGCTCAAGCACCTGCAGCACCTGCGTCAGGTACAACTGTGCCAACCACCAACCCCCATTCCTGCCACATCCCAGGATACACACAGGAGCCCTGCTCGCACACAACAACGCAGCCAGTCTGACCAGGAGGGACAAGGTACTCCGGGCACCCAGGAGGAGGCAGGCGACCCCGCAAATGCCATCCCTCAGGGGTCCCGGAGACCCGATGTGCCCACAACGGCAGGCCAGGCTCAAGTGGGCAGGGGTGGTGGGAGTGGAGGACGGCGAAGGCGCGAACCTGACCAGACAGCTGAGGAACCCGTTATGTCACACGTCCGCAACATCCTGGACACATACCGGCGTGACACCAGGGGCATCAGCCAGGTAGTGGAGACCCTCAATGAGATTAAGAACATGCAGGCCGAGCAATATGCCAGTCAACAGCAACACCAAGGACGGATGAAGGCAAGACAGGCTGAGCTCGTGGCGGTGCTAATGGACATGAGCTGTTCACTCCGTCGGATTGCCGAAACCATGGGCAACCCTCCCTGTGCCACCAGGCGAAGATCAACACCAGCCACAGGGAGGGATCAGGAGGAGGAGGATTTGTCCGACGGAGCATCACAGACATCGTCACGGCCTGCTTCTGAGGGTCCCCCGAGGAAGGTGGGTCGTCCACGCAAAAGACTGTGAGAGTCAGCGGACCATCACCATCTCCCAGGCCACCTGGTCTGGCACCTAGCCCTCTGGCGCAACAGCAGCACCTCATCCAATGACATTCTCTGCCACATGGACTTGCTGGTCACTGTCTGACCAATGTTGACAAAGACTGTGGCATGGACTCTGATGACTTCCAATGGCAAGGATCCCAACTCCCCCTGTGAACTTTGGATTACAGACACCCGGCGAGCACCTCTTTACATCCCCCAAACACGTACCCCACCACTAATAAAAATCATAAAAATCACGAGATGATGCCGTCATTTTGCATTATTCCATAACATGTGTGTGTTGGAAAGTCAAACCATGCCTAAGTTTTGAAGTAACTCCAACCATGCATACCCTGGGGTCTGAGTCTGGCACAGGACACATATGGGTCACAATGTATCATCCAATACAGACATGGAGCACCATACTCACCCGTGATGGGCCCAACCAGCTGAGGGGGTGCCTGCACAACTGTGCGGACAGACCTATTTCGAAGAGCAACAGTCATGCGCAGAGGTCAGGGATCATGTGGAGTGTCCTGGGGTGGGAGTCCCAGGTATGTGTAGCCAGGTGGGAGAACTATGTCCTGCATGCTGGAGTCAGGTGGATGTGGAGAATGGTGGCCAGGCCAAGGTTGGATGCATGGAGATGGCACAATGGGGTCTTGGATGACAGTGCCACAAGGTTGTGTTGGGGTCGTGGTCGTGGGCTGCATCCTGAGTGTGGGCGTGGATTGTGAAGGTCATCCTGCAGCTGACAGTGATCCATTGCAGCTATCTCTGTTGGACGGTGATGTGGCTGGGTTGCCGGATGTTGAAGCAGAGCTGTGCAGATGCACCCTGGATGTGGACAAGTATCATGGGAGTTGTAACGTACTTCTCCGTAGAGTGCAGGGTAGGATTAGACATGGATGTTGTAGTTGACCTGGGGGATGGTCTTTCTTGCCTTGAGGTGGATTGAACTGTGGATCTTGTGCATAATGCAGAGTGTGCTGAAGCCTGAGGTACAGATGCTGGTGATCAGCATAGCACATGTGAGCAAGCAATCCATGATGCACACCAGCTCGTGTGCGTGGACACTGTGTGCCTGTGCAGGGCCCTTGCGGGTGGGACACAAGCAGTTGACCCAGCTGTAAGGGGACAATCCACAGATGAACACCTCAGTCGTGTACAAGTCCAGCATCAGGTGGCCGATGTACAGCCATCTGCCAATGGATACCATGCATTATTCAATATGAGAACTGGCAAGGTCTGCATCTTTGGGGAGGGTGAGGAGCACCTGGCTGGCAATGGGACACCAGATGATGATGAGATGCAGTGCGCATGTCATGGTGTAGAGGGGGATCGTGGCCACATTGTAGACTGACATGCTGAGACATGATACCTGTGCCATGTGTCCCACAACGACACCATACTACATGCAGAGGCCTGGAGTACCACTCCCATGGCCTTGTTGGGGTACAGAGCCGGTGGGGAGTAGGAGGGACATGACATGGTTGGTGTGACAGGGCCTGGAAGGCGTGCCAGCGCTGTGTAGGCAGTTGGAGTTGCACACTCATTATGCAAAGGTGTAGTGTGGGCGATGAGTGCATGCCTGAGTGCATGCAACAGATGTATTGGATGGACATTGCTTGGTGGGTGGCCTCAACATCATGGTGTAGCGTGATGTGGCACATGCAAGGACATGAGGCACGTGCAATGTGCACGTAGCATGTGCAGACGGTCCAGCCTTTCCCACCGCAACTGTGTCACACACAAGCAGATTACACCAAAATTAATGGGTGGAGGGAGGAAGGGGGGTGCGTCTTAGAGGCGTGTGTGTGAGGGCAAATATAGAAACTCTGTGTGCCCTTGCTGCAGGGCCTGCAGCAGCAGGCGCCATGTCCTGAAAACCATGCCACAAGTTGCACACAAACACAAGCATGTCAGAAAGGACTACTGCAAAAGGTGCATGAGAAGGAAGGAGTGTCTGGTTCAACCTGGCACACACACAGAGAATGGATGCACATGCAGCAAAGTGGCCGTTGTGGGGACTGAGATGCCAAAATATCTACACAGCCATGTACATCATGCACAATACATATCATAATCCCTGACAAACAGCTTGCATCTTGCTACTCTACACATAGACTCATATGCACAATCTGTGACAACTATGCCAGACATGCCGCATGCACAGTGGCAAGAGACCTGCATTGACAGAGATGAGGCACCTTGGAGGCTGAGGGACACCTTTATTAGTCATGTTTGCCGGAAGTCAAATGCATCTATATTAACAGATGCACAGGTCATGTGGATGAACATGTGGAACCTACACTGGCACCCCACTTTGCACCACAGATGCAAGAAATCCATAGAACTGGCACACAAGTGACGGGTTTGAGGCAAACACCCCGTGCTGCTCACGGAGAGGCTGCTATTCACCATTGAGCCTCTAATGGGGATGTCCCACACTATGTCAACCCGGTGCAGCCCGTATGTTTCCGAGGGCAGTGTTACACACATTGATGCCTTCATCCCAATCCACAATCACATTACAGATGGCCGTCACCAAGTGTGACTATCAATTCAGGTGAATCCAGCTCCATGTCATGTGCCCCATGGTGATTCTACATGTATGCAGAGTAACCAAACATGAACAGGAGCAGTGCACAAACATTCCAAACAAATAGCACACCCAAAAAGCCGTGGTGCATCCCTTACCCTAAGGTGAATTTTCGACATGTCCGTGCATGTTACGCTGATTCAGCACACGTTGCTGTATTCATGAGGAATAGCAGGAGCACAACAATGCCACCATCAGACAGCATGCGAAAATACCTGGGGATGAGAGACACACAAGAAGTGAGCCAAAAGAAGCACATCCGCATGCATGGGCATGTACTCGACACGTATAAGGTTGTCAACATGCTAGGTGAAAATAGTGTCTCAGGAAAGACATTCTTTTATTACACCATCACTCGAGTGACACATCCAAACACACCTCTGACTCACTTGCCATACATGCAGATGGACCCACACATTGCAACACATGCCACACAAGGCTCAATGCGTGCACACTCAGACACTGCAACTCACCACTAAGCAAAGAAGTTGCGTATGAGCCGACTCCGGATGTCCTCTTCCTCCTCCTCCTCAACATCACTTGCCTCGTCACCAAGCCCCTCGTCCTCCACGGGTGGATGTTCCTGCTCATCCGGATCCAGGATGAGTGGCACAGCTTTCTCCACTGCCATGTTGTGCAGCATGCAGCACACGAGGAAGATTTTGCAGACCTTCACCAGTGCATATGGGAGTGCGCCGCCGATCTTGTGGAGGCACCGGAATCGGCTCTTCAGGAGTCCAAAGGTCCTCTCTATCACTCGCCTGGTCTGCCCATGGGCGTTGTTGTACCGGTGATCGACAGCCGTTCTGGGGTTGCGGAGAGGCGTGATCAGCCATGGCATGTTGGGATAGCCAGAGTCCCCTACATGGAAACATCATGGACAGAAGTGGGTCAGGAGAAGCAGTAAGACAGAAAGATGAAGCTAAATACAGTAACAGAGTATACCCACCAACAAGACATGCTCGTTCGTTGCGCAGCTGCAGCATCATTTCAGGCACCCTGCTACGCCTCATGATGTAGGCATTGTGTGCTGATCCTGGAAAACGAGCACAGACATGGGAAATCACCATGTTAGCAAGACACACCACAAGGGCATTGATGGAGTGGTAGTGTTTACGGTTGCGAAAGGCTACCTCCTGTGCCTGTGGTGGTACCAAAGCCACATGTGTCCCATCAATAGACCCAATGATATGGGGCATCCCTCCCAGGGCATAGAAGTCACCCTTGACACCGGTCAACTGCTCAGGAGTTGGGAAATGAATAAACTCATCCAGGTGAACCAACATGGCCTCTAAAAAATCATGCAGGACACGGCTGAACATGGTCTGGGACATGCCACCAACATGAGCTATGGTTTCTTGAAACGTACCCGTGGCAAAGAAATGTAGGGCTGCCATCACCTTCATCATGGGTGTCAGTGCAGTAGGATACCTGTGTAGCGGTTGGAGGTGTGGTGCCAGCCTTGCTGTCAAGTTCAACCATTGGGTGAAGCGGTAGCGGCGTATACAGTCACGTTCCCTCAGGGCAGCCAAGTCTGGCATTGGTCGGGGGAGAGGCGGAGTCCTGCAGTAATTTGGAAGGGACAACGAAGAGTGAGTACAGTACAACAACAATGTCAATGTACTGAGCACATGTTAAACAGCCAATACACATATGCTACATGCAGAGTCAGGTCTGTGCAATATATCCTGGACACGTATGCCAGGCAGGTGACTCTCCTACCAAGAGCCAGCTACAAACGTGGATTCACAAGCTCAACATGACATGGCATGAAACTAGCTGTGGGCCGGTGTAAGTGAACAGGCAGACGCATTACAGGAGTGACAGACATCCACATGTGTGCAGAAGAAGGATGTTTATCATACAGACAGGTTGCGGAACACTAGAGGCACAGGTCACATGTCCCTGAAAAAAGGACAGACCACACACCTTGCCATGAAGGGTTACATGTGAAGACTGATCACACATACATTGATACTACGCAGATATGTCCTTGTCTCGCAAGTCCATGTTCGATGAATACATACACACGTTACGTCTGATTCCACATGTGTCCTGGTGTGCATAATAGTGTGCCATGCCCATCCACACACATGCACATGTTGGATGCAGGAACTGCAGATGCATTTGACGGAACACCAACAGCAAGCTTATGGGAACACATGACACGCACATGACATACTCACATCGTGCAACGCCGGTAGTCACATGTCAGGTGTAATTATCTGTGTACCTGGCCTCAGGGGACAGTTGCGGGTGTTGGCGACTGTGCCATGCCAGTGACGCATTGCTCAACAAGTCTGTACTACATGCACACATGTCAAAGGTGTGAAGGGGATGTGTGGCACATAGTGCACCATGACATGTGTACACCGCTCATCACACATCTATTGGGTTCAAACATGAGGAGATTTGTGCCACATCACAGCCTGACACACCTAGGCCCGAGACATGTATGACTGCACTGACAATGACTTGATGTCCAGCCTTGGCCAAGTATGACAGCTCAATTCCTTTCTGTGTGCCGCCTGTCACCAGTGTAAGGTGTGAAACGTACACATGCTCTGAGGGCGTGTGTAGGGTCCGCATCACTATGGTTGTGTTGCCATAGGCGTACGCCATAGGGATACGGTCCGTACACGCGTGTGTAGGGTCCGTATCACTATGGTTGTGTTGCCGTAGGTGTACGCCATAGGGATACAGACCGTACACACGTGTGTAGGGTCCGCATCACTATGGTTGTGTTGCCGTAGGCGTACGCCATAGGGATACGGTCCGTACACGTGTGTGTAGGGTCCGTATTACTATGGTTGTGTTGCCGTAGGCGTACGCCATAGGGATACGGTCCGTACACGCGTGTGTAGGGTCCGCATCAGTATGGTTGTGTGGCCGTAGACGTACGCCATAGGGATACGGTCCGTACATGCATGTGTATGGTCCGCATCACTATGGTTGTGTTGCCGTAGGCGTACGCCATAGGGATACGGTCCGTACACGCATATGTAGGGGGCGTATCACTATGGCGTACGCGTGCGGCTACACTACCATAGTGATATGGCCCCTACACACGCGTGTACGGACCGTATCCCTATGGCGTACGCCTACGGCAACACAACCATAGTGATACGGACCCTACACACGCGTGTACAGACCGTATCCCTATGGCGTACGCCTACGGCAACACAACCATGGTGATACGGACCCTACACACGCGTGTACGGACCGTATCACTGGTGTAGTGGTGCCCTAGGGGCGTGGAACGCACCGTACCTGTGTGTGTGTAGTGAAATTACATAGGGTACACATGAGGGACAAGTATAAGGGCCTAAATGCATGCTGGTTGTCATGGAGACCGAGTTTCAAGTTCAAATTTTTTCATCAGGTGGCCAGCAAGAGTCGGTTGGAGACAATATACTATGTTGCAAAGTGGTTGTTGACTTGACATCATGCTCAATTTTTAAACCATGCAAAGCCCCTCACTGGGGTAGGTTTAAAGGGATTGGAGGAAACGTAGGATGCAAATGAGATTGACCAATCACTCTGTACTCCTGTAAATGAAACAGGCCAGCAAGGCAAATATAAGGCAGCCAGGTCCCATGAGAGAGCACTTGCCTGCACAACCTTTCATTCCACACCACTGCTGCTGCTCGTGATTCCTCTGGCACCATCTCCAGGTCTGTGGAGAGGGCCCAGCCATTCACCCTGGAGGAGAATGTGGCATTGCTGGATGTCATCCTCCCACAGAACCCCAGCCTGTATGGGAGACCAGGGGAGCAGGTGAGTGCTGACTCCACTAGCTTAGACGGTGCCCCTTTTTTGTGACTGTCACTTCTGGCATTGTGTCCAGGTGTGACAGACATGCAATGTTGTTTAGAGTGGGTCCCAGGGGGGGGAATGCCTCATGTCTCCCATGCAGAGCATGCTGTAGTGCATGTCTGCACTCCTCACTTGCATAGTGCTTACTGTGACAATCACTGCATGGTGCATGTCACATTCAGCCTGGCTACTCCACTTGGGAATGTTGTTTCTACAGCCCTGATGTGATTCTGTGTTCCCCCCAGTGTGACAGGTGACTGTACCCACAGATGTGTGTGAGTTGAGTGTACCTGTGGTGAGAGTGTCCAAATGATGTGTTCATCCCCTGGACATTGGTGTGTGTGTAAGTCCCCTGTCATGTGGGTGAGTGTCTATGTGGAGTGTTGCAGCCCAGATGCATGAGGGATGCATATACCCTACCCATCTGATGTGAGCAGGGAGCAGTGCTGTGTGTCTGATGTGCTGGGCTAGCCCAACACCTGTGACACCACCCAGTCAAGTGGCACATGTGCAGAGTGAGGTTTGTACCCGCAGTTGCCAATGACAGGTGATTGTCCTGTGCCTGTGTGTGTCTGTGTACTCTGCTGAGGTTTCGTCAGTGGCTGGGGGCATGTGACTGATGTGAGGTGCTGTACATGATCCTGGTGTAGCTTGTGATGCACAGTGTGAGCCATGATCATTGATTGTGTCGCACCCCTCATTCCACCGGTGTACTTTCAATGCCACGAAGTGCATTTTGCCTTCCCCAGAGGATAATGTCCCTATGACAAAGGTGCAATGAGTTGGCTGCATACTATGCTCTGTTCACACCTGCCAAATTGTTAAAATGTGTGTCTCTGTGACATGTAGCAGGTGTATTGATGTTGTCTCACTTTCTCAACCTCGCAGGTAGGCGCCTATGCCAAGGGGGAGATCTGGAAGGCGGCCGTCAGGGCCGTGAGGTCAGTGGAGAGTCGGAAGCGGCGCCTGGCCCAGGTGAGGAAACGCTGGCAGGATATCCGGTGCTGGACCAGGAGGATCGCCCGGGTCCTGCTGGGGGACTCACCAGAAGGGAAGAAGAACTGTGGGCGCCGGCGCCTGACCCACATCATGAAGCGTGTGCTGGCGGTGGTCTTCCCTGACTTGGATAGGCGCTTACTGGAGAAGCAGCAGCAGGAAGGGGGTAGGTACATGTGTGTTTGTTGTGTGTCACCAGCTTTTGGAAGAGCGCAGTCGCATGGATACACTGCCAGGGTTTATATGTGCAGTGCATATCCTGTTCCACAAAGTCAACCCGTGCTGTTCTTCCTCCCTTCCCCTCCTTGACATGTGTTGCCGGGTCAGTGGGTAGTCACTCTTGCACAAGGTTATCTAGGCTGGCAGTTAATCCAAGTGCCCAATGCTTGCAACATCATGTGTGGGGGTGGTGTGTTACATGTGTTGTGAGCTTGCCTGTGCCCTGGCCAGTTCAGTCATTGTGGTGTCCATGTTAGTTGGCACTGCTGCTGAGTCCCGACATTGGAGTGTGTCTTAAAAGTGTACTGCCTTACAGCATGCATGACCAATGTTGTGCACTCAGACATGATGTGCATGAGTGTGAGATATGCATAGTGCAGGGACGGTCGCTTCTGTTGCAGTCATATCCATACAGGACCATGGAGGAGTGTGGCCACTATAGTCCCCTGGGGCACCTTTTCCTAGGTATCATGTGTGTCATCCAACAATGTGGACATTCTCTGTGTCTTCAGCATAGGTTGGGCTCTGTGGCATTGTACTCTGGCCTAATTTGTATTTACGTAAAGTGTGCTACATGTGTCCACTGTACAGGGTGACCCAATTTAGCTTGTGCATACTCACAGTGGCCAGTGCCTGTGTGTCTTGGTACAACTATCTGATGATGGCTGTTTGTCAATTATATGTGTGGACAGGCGCACAAGGGGTACTTTGTGTACACTCAGGATTCATTGAAGGGCATGTTTGTAATCCCAGAGTAGGAGGTGTAAGTACTTCCTCTGTATCAATCACATTGTCTCAGGTAGGGGGGGGGTTGTGCAGGAAAGGCCTACATGTCCAAACCTTATGTCTCCTTGCCAGGTCTGGCCTGTGTGTGATGATTGTCTGAACATACACTCAACATGCAGTGACCCAGTCATGTTGGGCATGGTTTAATGTATTTGGAAAAGCAGCATGTGCCAAAAGTTAGGAGACATGGTTCCTGCTCATCCCTTTTTTGGCACCGGTGTGTGGTCCAGATGCTGTGCTCGACTGTCCCCAGAGACTGGCTCCTCTGTCTAATTTGATATCAAGTTATTTGCTGTTGTGTCATGCTCTCCATTGTTTCCCAGTGGCATGGTGGGTCAACCAACTGTGTGGTGCAGGGTCTACATATGTGCGTAGTATTGTAGATATTTCTCATGTTGTTTTTCATGCTATGCACTGTGACCTATGTAGTTTTGAATCATGTGTCATATGTATACAGGTGTCTGATTATTCCTGTCTCTTCACCTTGCCCACAGCATCGTCGGGGGAAACTGAGGGAGACACTGGCACGGACCTTGAGGAGGGATCCAGCACTGGTGCCACCAGTGCTGGCGAGTCTGGCGCAGTGAGTGGCACGGAGGCCGAGGGGAGTGAGGCAGAGGACCTGTCCAGTCCCACCACCGACTATGACGCTGACGGGTCCGAGGCAGAGCTCCCAGAGGGGGCGGAGGCTGCTCCCAGAGCTGAAAGCAGCACTCCATCTCTCGCCGCCCCTCCATTCCCATCACCGGCCTCCCACTTGCTCGGGTCCCTACCATTCGTGCTAGGCGCCAACATGTCTCCTTCCTGCCAGGCACCGCACCCCCTGCCCCTGTCTCCCCTGCTGCTGTCAATGCCGAGTCTGTGGACATTCAGCGGCAGTTGCAGGTTGGTCAGACATCGCAGCTTAATGTCCTCCATGGCCACACCAGACTGCTGACACAGATGGTGTCGTACCTGGAGGGCATGTCAGCAGCGATGTCTGACCAACGGAGGTTGCTGAGGTCCATAGACTCGTCACTGACTGCAGCAGTGGGTCTCCTGCAGCGCTCCGTCCCCCCTACCCCTGCACCATCAACACTTCCCACTCCCATGCCTGTCCCAAGCACACCCAGACGTCCCCACCAGACACAGGCAGCACACCACCAGGGAAGGGCAAGCGCACACCTCATGTCACGCACACACAGGGGGAAGTAGGCACACCCACTGGGTCGGGGAGCAAACAGCAGACACGCAGCCACAGCGGGAGTCCGCAGTCCTCACGACCCACTTCCTCCAAAACCACTCCCCTTAGCTCTCCTGCCCAACAGTCGGACAAGGAGTCGTTCACTGCCAGTGTGTCCCTCAGCCCCAGTGTGGCACCACCCTGCAAGCGGTGGAGGCAGTGCCCGGCCAGGGTAGTTGAGTCCCCCCCCTGTCCACACCCTCCCCCAGTAGCGCTGCAACCCATCCCTCCGACCCCTCCCTCCTTGGGGCCTGTGGTTCATTCGGGTGCAGGGGAGACGCTGGAAGAGCTCGCAACTGTGTGCAGCGCCCTGCTAACCACCACCTTTGGCGCTGCCCCACCCCCTGTGGTGGAGTCGTCCGTCCCTGCACCCACAACACCTACCCTTGCCCCTCCTGTCCCTGCGGTGCCTGCTCCTTCTCCCCCACATGATGCCCCCCCTTCTGTGGATGATATGGAGGCGTGAACTGTGCAGGCAAGCTAGGGGAGACGCGTCCCCAAGTGTACCCCACCAGGACTTCGCACATGGCCTGGCCTATGGGCCCTGTATATAGTGGACATTCTTTAGCTATGATTTTTTATGCTGAATGAAGCATTTTGGTTTTCATTTGCACACAAATGCTATTCTGGTCTTGCTGTTGGTGGTGCTGCTCCATGATTTGGGGTGGTGATAATGTGTTAGGTGTCTGGAAAATGTTGTAGTGTGCTGCTCATGGGGTGGACCCTGGTGTCTGTGTGCCATCACAAGGTATCTGCAAATAATCTTTGGTCATGTAAGCTCTTACTGTATGGTGACATTGTCCCAAGGTGTGTTCCTTCCTCTGTGGACCCAGACTTCTTCCCTGCAGGGTGTTTCACAATTGTTGTGCTGAGCTCTGTCTACATTTCCTGGGGGTGTGACGGATCCCTTCAACTTTGGCCATGCATGCTCAGCAATGTCTCCACCTGCATCATTTTTGGCATCCTTGGTGGTCACTGTACTTGTGTATGGAGTATATTGACATGACTTCATGTGGACATGTTCCCTTTTACGCACTATGCATGTGTGTACTCCCAGCCTCACACACATGTGTTACGTGTTCTGCAGGGTCTTTGGGCACCTGTCTGACAATTGTGGGCATTGTATCTGTGGGTACTCCACCCTTTTCCTTCCATGGGAGGCACCAACTTGTTGGCTGCCCCAGCACCGGTACATTCCTATCAGTCCTGGAATGTGCGTGACAGTGTGTGTTCCCTTTGGGTCTCTTAGTTTAGTAGGGTGGCACATGAATATACAGTCTTGTTGCATGCTCTCAGTGTGTGTATTGTGCTGCCAGCGCCAGGGGTGGGTAAGCATGTGTCATTTGTCATCACACCCACATGTGGTGTGTCATGCAGTAGGGGATGGACATCCACCCTCATGGGAGTAGGACACTGCTGTCAGTGATGTGTTGGCATGCCACTCTCAATCTATTCGCACTTTGTGTATGCCTTCATGCACCCATGGAGTTTTGCTACTTGTAGGATGGTGTACACACCACCATGTCTCTGTCCACTGCTGGGAGGACTCTGCACCCACCCCTCCTGTGTCTGGGCACTGCTGGGAGGACTCTGCAGCCACCCCTCCTGTGTCTGGGCACTGCTGGGAGGACTCTGCACCCACCCCTCCTTTGTCTGGGCACTGCTGGGAGGACTCTGCACCCACCCCTCCTGTGTCTGGGCACTGCTGGGAGGACTCTGCAGCCACCCCTCCTGTGTCTGGGCACTGCTGGGAGTGATAGGCACCCACCCCTCCTATGTCTGGGCACTGCTGGGAGGACTCTGCAGCCACCCCTCCTGTGTCTGGCCACTGCTGGGAGTGATAGGCACCCACCCCTCCCGTGTCTGGGCACTGCTGGGAGGACTCTACACCCACCCCTCCTGTTTCTGGGCACTGCTGGGAGTGATAGGCACCCACCCCTCCTATGTCTGGGCACTGCTGGGAGGACTCTGCACCTACCCCTCCTGTGTCTGGGCACTGCTGGGAGGACTCTGCACCACCCCTCCTGTGTCTGGGCACTGCTGGGAGTGATAGGCACCCACCCTCCTGTGTCTGGGCACTGCTGGGAGGACTCTGCAGCCACCCCTCCTGTGTCTGGGCACTGCTGGGAGGACTCTGCACCCACCCCTCCTGTGTCTGGGCACTGCTGGGAGTGATAGGCACCCACCCCTCCTATGTCTGGGCACTGCTGGGAGGACTCTGCAGCCACCCCTCCTGTGTCTGGGCACTGCTGGGAGGACTCTGCACCCACCCCTCCTGTGTCTGGGCACTGCTGGGAGTGATAGGCACCCACCCCTCCTATGTCTGGGCACTGCTGGGAGGACTCTGCACCCACCCCTCCTGTGTCTGGGCACTGCTGGGAGGACTCTGCACCCACCCCTCCTATGTCTGGGCACTGCTGGGAGGACTCTGCACCCACCCCTCCTGTGTCTGGGCACTGCTGGGAGGACTCTGCACCCACCCCTCCTATGTCTGGGCACTGCTGGGAGGACTCTGCAACCACCCCTCCTGTGTCTGGGCACTGCTGGGAGGACTCTGCACCCACCCCTCCTGTGTCTGGGCACTGCTGGGAGTGATAGGCACCCACCCCTCCTGTGTCTGGGCCCTGCTGGGAGGACTCTGCACCCACCCCTCCTGTGTCTGGGCACTGCTGGGAGGACTCTGCACCCACCCCTCCTGTGTCTGGGCACTGCTGGGAGTGATAGGCACCCACCCCTCCTGTGTCTGGGCACTGCTGGGAGTGATAGGCACCCACCCTCCTGTGTCTGGGCACTGCTGGGAGGACTCTGCAGCCACCCCTCCTGTGTCTGGGCACTGCTGGGAGGACTCTGCACCCACCCCTCCTGTGTCTGGGCACTGTTGGGAGTGATAGGCACCCACCCCTCCTATGTCTGGGCACTGCTGGGAGGACTCTGCAGCCACCCCTCCTGTGTCTAGGCACTGCTGGGAGGACTCTGCACCCACCCCTCCTGTGTCTGGGCACTGCTGGGAGTGATAGGCACCCACCCCTCTTATGTTTGGGCACTGCTGGGAGGACTCTGCAGCCACCCCTCCTGTGTCTGGGCACTGCTGGGAGGACTCTGCACCCACCTCTCCTGTGTCTGGGCACTGCTGGGAGTGATAGGCACCCACCCCTCCTATGTCTGGGCACTGCTGGGAGGACTCTGCACCCACCCCTCCTGTGTCTGGGCACTGCTGGGAGGACTCTGCACCCACCCCTCCTATGTATGGGCACTGGTGGGAGGACTCTGCACCCACCCCTCCTATGTATGGGCACTGCTGGGAGGACTCTGCACCCACCCCTCCTGTGTCTGGGCACTGCTGGGAGGACTCTTCACCCACCCCTCCTGTGTCTGGGCAGTGCTGGGAGTGATAGGCACCCACCCCTCCTATGTATGGGCACTGCTGGGAGGACTCTGCACCCACCCCTCCTGTGTCTGGGCATTGCTGGGAGGACTCTGCACCCACCCCTCCTATGTCTGGGCACTGCTGGGAGGACTCTGCACCCACCCCTCCTGTGTCTGGGCACTGCTGGGAGGACTCTGCACCCACCCCTCCTATGTATGGGCACTGCTGGGAGGACTCTGCACCCACCCCTCCTGTGTCTGGGCACTGCTGGGAGGACTCTGCACCCACCCCTCCTGTGTCTGGGCACTGCTGGGAGTGATAGGCACCCACCCCTACTATGTCTGGGCACTGCTGGGAGGACTCTGCACCCACCCCTCCTGTGTCTGGGCACTGCTGGGAGGACTCTGCACCCACCCCTCCTGTGTCTGGGCACTGCTGGGAGGACTCTGCACCCACCCCTCCTATGTCTGGGCACTGCTGGGAGGACTCTGCAGCCACCCCTCCTGTGTCTGGGCACTGCTGGGGCTGATGGCCACACACCCCTATGTGTCTGTCCACTGGCGTGGTACGACCCTTACCCACGCTCTTAAGGCGTCACCCCAACAATGGCGGTACGGCCCGTACCCACGTCCCAAAGGCATGGGTACGAGCCGTACCGCCATTGTTGGGGTGCCGTAGGGGTACGGCCCGTACCCACGCCTTAAGAGCGTGGGTACGGGTCGTACCACGCCCACCCCTACGTCACCCCAACAATGGCGGTACGGCCCGTACCCACGTCCCAAAGGCGTGGGTACGGGCCGTACCGCCATTGTTGGGGTGCCGTAGGGGTACGGGTCGTACCACGCCCACCCCTACGTCACCCCAACAATGGCGGTATGGCCCGTACCCACCTCCCAAAGGCATGGGTACGAGCCGTACCGCCATTGTTGGGGTGACGTAGGGGTGGGCGTGGTAAGACCCGTACCCATGCTCTTAAGGCATGGGTACGCTGCGTACCACAATTGTTGTGTTGCCGGTTCGCGTCCATGTCGACTTCCGTTGTGGCGGACGCAGGCCTTGGTGGAGACACCCCCGCCCCCCAAAGTGACCATGCCCCGGGGGTCAGGTATATACAGGGCATGTATGATTTTTTACTTGGGTGGGGGTTATGTTTCCTGCCCCTGCCCCCCCTTTGCCCCTGGGTGTTGTTCTGACCTTCTGTGGCGTCTAAGTCGGTTCCTGTACACCAGGTGGACTGCTATGAGGGCCGGGATGACACGTAGGTTGGGGTCCATGGCTGTCCGACGCGTACAGGTGCTCCTTCTGTGCGTCGTCCTGATTTCCCGGCAGTTTTTGGCTGCCGTAAAATATAATCCGTGCGGAGTGACGTGGGCACGGATCGTACTTGCTGGTTCGTGAAACGCTGCCTGACTCCGTCCGGACGTCACGTCCGCGGTGTCCCGGATCCGATTTGTATGTTATTTTTTGCCGGTCGGTGTTTTTTACGATTCGTACGGAAATGGTGTTTCTGTACGAATCATACTTGCGGGTTTGTATGGTGTTTTTCCCGGGTACGGGTCGGACGGAGAAAACGCTCCATCCGACGATTCGTACCCGTTTTTTCCAGGATCGGAATCGACACCTATATTATGACTGTCGATATTACTAACTTTGATATTATGCCAAATTATATTTGTTACCTGCATTTCAATATTCTGCACTACTATATTTTTGACAGTCAATATTATGTCCACTCGATATGTTAAACTCGATATTTTGCCATATCGATATTTAAAATTCGATATTTTGACAGTTCACCGTCAGCGGGCATCAGAGCTGCGATGTAGGCAGGGGGGTGCATCATGCACTTCACGAGCAGTGCCCTCGGACTCGGTGCAGGTCATGGCGTCTCTGGCAGCGGCACTAATGGCATTGGTTTTGTTTTTCTGGATTTGCAACACCAATCACATGATTCCAAGGGCCCAGTAACTGGAATTGGCACGATTTGGCAATCAGGAGTCCAGCAGAGGAGTCCAGATGCTGTTTAGCAAGGTGCAGGTGTAGTCTATGTGTCCTTGAGACTTCAGAACAGGAGGCAAGCTCTGCTTCAAGCCCTTGAAGAATCTTCTTAAGCAGGATACCACAGCAAGTCAAAAGTCCAGTTGTTTCCACTGCCCACTGACAGAAGTATCAACTGCAGGGCAACCCATCAAAGCAAAGCACATCAAAGGGGTAGTGCTCCTCATGACAGCTCTTCTTCTTGGTAGGGTCCTCTTAGTCCTGAAGTAATCTAAATTTCTGTGGTTTAAGGTGTATTACTTATACCCCATTTTCTCTTTGTAGTCTTTGTTTTAGGATTCTCTGAGCTCAGTAAAAACGAGTTCTGTCCTTCCTTGTCCAGCTTCACTACAGGAGGTGGAGACAGCATTGTGCAGAGCAAGACATAGCCTATACAGGTGCTAGTGAAAACTCCTCCCACCACCCTAGATGCAGAAACGTCTATTCATCCTGGCACTGAGTCACCCAGGAAAGGCAGTGATGCAGCAGAAAGGCACTAACAATTTTCTCCTAATTTTACTGTCACCATAAACCACGAGGGCCCATGTATCTTCTAATATCTTTACCTGATCTTACTGAATAGGTCCTCTGACAGATCTTTTTGGTGGAGCTGATGAGGGTCTGAGATATTCAGAGATGCACTCAATTATCCATTGAGGACCTGTAATAGATAATTGATACCCCTGCCTAAATCTAATTCAAATAACTATAAATCTTCTTTAGCCCCACATACAAGCCCCTAGTGACAACAATAAGGACCAAAAGAAAGAGACAGAATCGATATAGATAATTCAAGAAAAACAGTTATCTAATGCCTCATTTTGTAAAGTAAATCAAAGAAAAACCATTAAAATTTAAGTTTAAGGATGATGATTATTTTAGTAAAATCGCAGTTCAGCACAAATGATTCATGAACAGCACAATCAGCCTAAACAGAGCATGAGGAGGGACATACAGTTTCAATAGTTATCATACAAACCAAGCCAGGTACTTCGCTTCAGGTCTTTCCTTGGAGTCCTTCAGTTCAAGATCTAGCTACAGCATTGCATGCCATAGCAGGAGTCAGTTCAACATCTCAGTTGAAAGGTTTTTTCTCGCACTCTGTTAGCAAGCAGGGTACAAGAATAGGAATCACAGTTCGGGTTACAGTTCAGTTTGTTAGGATCAAATCCATACGGAAAGGGGGAAATTATTCAAACAGTGGGTAAGAAATCAAAGGTCAGCCTGACAGCATGTCAGGCAGAAAGGATAGATGATAGCCAGCCCACGTCTCCTCCTTGAGTGGGCAATTATACTCCAGTAAGTTCAAGTCCACACCCCTTAAAGTATCCTAAGTGTCAGTCCACAGGGTTTTCATTGGTCCTTCACAGTGGACAGTTATTTGGTTAGCAATAAATTATACAAATCTGGAAGGGTTAGGTTATCCATTTCTCATGAATTAACTTAAAATCATTATATCCCTTTTGGGTTGATGTCTGGTGACACTCTTTGAAGTAGGCGGCACCCTTAGTCATCCATTGTCAGTTAGTTCCCAGGCACTTTCCCTAGGTATGCAACATAGTTCGAGTTCGATACAGTTCTATCGTTCTCACCACTTGTGAGAAGAGAATCCCTTGTTCCTCGGAACAGAAGTGAAACTTTACAGAAAGTTTTTATAAGGCTTGGGGAACTCGTCTCGTATGAATTTGCATTAGTGTGCAGAAATAAGAGCTTTAAGGCCTACATTAAAACAGCAAAATAACAGTCATGTTAACAGCTATTGATGAATTCATTTTCACAAATGCATGAAATTTGCTCCTTAATTTGGTCATACTCTTTTTCAACATACACGTAAGTATTAGGTATTACTATAATTTTTCATTCTTTTCTTCTTCTCTTGATCACATTAGTTTTATTAGAATGAGTTAGCATTTTTCAACACATGTTATATTTTCCCGTACATTATAAATCAGCATTCATTAACGTCAATTTCTCTGTTACTATTAAAAGCATTTTCTACATCATCCTTTTAATATTATTATTATTGCATTTATGTTAAAGCACACTTAAAGGTTATGGGGCATATGCATCAACATTGGCATTTGCGATTCCTTATTAGCGAAAAATAAGGATTCGCTAATAAGGAATAGCAAAAGGCTATGCATGTAGGAATCGCTATTCAAATAGCGATTCCTTAACTTTCCTTAATTGCTACTAGCAAATTGCGAGTAGCAATTAAGGAATGCCATCCCAATCATTCCTATGGGCCTCCAGGCCCATAGGAATAAATTGGAGATTGCATGAGCAAATAGCGAGTACCAGTAGGTTCTCACAAATTGCTCATGCAATTTCAAGGGTGCAAGGGTGTCAAAATGACACCCCATTGCACCCCTGAAATTGATATGTGCACATATGTTGCACACACACATGCTCTAAGGGCATGTGTGTGCGCAACATGAAACTTTTAAAAATGCACAAAAGTGCATTTTTCAAACTTTTAGCAAATTACCATGCAGTTCATCTTCATGGTAATTTGCTCCCCCTATTAGCGAAATCGCTAATTTTTTAACTTTCATGCATTGCATTTAAGGAATCCCAAATTGAGATTCCTTAAATTAAGGAATCTCAATTTGGGATTCCTTAAATGCTATCGCTATTTAAGGAATCGCTATTTAAGGATTCCTTAAATAGCGATTTTTGCTTTTGGGTTGATGCATTGGGATTGGGTATTTTTAACTCAATACCGGGAGCTATTAGCGAATCGGTATTTTACCGACTGGATTTTGGCTTGATGCATGAGGCTGTTAATTTCGAACATTATCTATAATTGTTTCTCATTTTTCTTTTTAACATGTAAATGCATTTAGCATTGAGTTTTTCAATTTTCCTTCCGAGCTTAAGATTCCTAACATCCTTATCAAACAAATCTGCATGCTTTTACAATGCAGTAGGTGAATCCATAATTCGTCTACATAGGTAAACATATCATATTTTGGTAAAAGTGCCAAAATCAGTTTTCTTTCAGGTAGAAATTGATACAGATAGATGCCAGATAACATCTACGCTCCATCAATATAGATGATGGATGGTGTTAGACCTGGGATGCTTGGCGTGGTTTTCCCTGACTTTTTGCCTCTACCTCCCATGTTTTTGATGCTGTGCTGGATTTCGTTTTTGCTGGCTTAGATGCTTTGGGCACTTTGCCACCGCTGATCAGTGTCAAAGTGCAAGTGCTCCCTGTGTAAATTGATATTGTCATTGATTCTCCCTGATTAGCATATTTGTTTTACCAGTAGGTCCCTAATAAAGTGCACTGAGTGTGCCAGGGCTGGTAAATCAAATGCTACTCGTGGGCTTGCAGCACTGATTGTGCCACCCACATGAGTAGCCCTGAAAAGAGGTCTCAAGCCTGCCACAGTGGTGCCTGTGCGCAGTTTGTTAACTGCCATGTCGACTTGGCAAGTGCACCCACTTGCCAGGCCCTACCCTTCCCTTTTCTTACACATAGGACACCCCTATGGTAGGCTATTGTATCCCCTGGGCAGGGTGCAGTGTATGTGAAAGGTAGGACATGTACTCATGTGTGTACCATGTCCTGATAGTGAAATACTGCCAATTTCATTTTTCACTATTGAAAGGCTATCTTGCCCCATAGGACAGAATGGGGAATGCTTTGTAACATTTTACAAGCATATCTTCCCATAGAGGGAAGATAGAAAAACAGAGTTTAGTGTCCCTGAACTCAGGATTTAATAACACATATTTTAGTAAAGATGGTTTTTAAATTGTGTGTTCAAAAATACCACTTTTAGAAAGTGGCTATTTTCTTGTTCAACTATACTGTGTGCCTCTGCCTGTGTGTGGATTGACTGTCTGGTTTCAGTGTGACAGAGACAGAGGGTGTGCATTCCCTGTAGACAGCCTCTGGGGGTTGAGGTGTGCCTGGCCCTTCCTGGATGACTCAGCCCTGAGCTGAATAGACCCTGGCAGCATTTAGAGTGATGGGAGGAGATTTACCTTGCACCTGAATGGAGCCTGTCTCCCTTGCACAATGCTGACTCCACCTCTTGTGGTCATACTGCACCAGTAAAGGCAGAGCTGGTTTGAACTGGGCTCAGAGCCCCTTGTACAATGAGAACAAATACATTTTGGGGTATAAGTATTAGACCTAAAACCCTGAACATTAGATCTTTCTTAGAATTCAAGAGGAACCTTTGCCAAGGAGAAGAGCTGGAGAGACTGTGGGGAAGTACTGCCCCTTTGCTATGTGCTGTGTGGGGTTGGCCTGCAGTTGCTGTTTCTGCCAAGGAGAGGACTTTGCTGTGTGCTGTGTCCCCTGCTTGAAGGAGATCTCCAAGGGCCTGTGTGTGCTGGCCTCCTGTTTTGAAGTCTCAGGGACACAAATACTTCACCCCCAGCTCCCCTGGACTCTGCTGCTGTGAGTTCTGACCTGCCAAGAGGTGGCTGTGCCAGTGTTGGGCCTCTGGAGGTTATTGCTACTGTTTGGGAGCTGGAAGAAGAAACTCAAAAGAACTACAGAAAGCGACGCAATGCTCTTCTTGCTGCTGTTTTTCGTACGCAACTTCACGGTGCAAGAAGAATTTCGATGCATCGCATCACCGCTGCGAAAACTGACGCAGCGCCTGTCGCCACAGCAAGAATCAACGCATCGAGAGATCGCGGCTGAAGATGACCGATGCAGCACCGCTCGACGCCGCCCCATCAATCGCCAATGCATCCCGGATTTCCACGCATCATACCTGTGCTGCAAGTTTTCCCGACGCATCACCTACGAACTGGAACAGTCACGAAGAATCGACGCATCACTCCCCATACAGACCGGATTCGACGCAACTCCTCTACATGCCGCAGAACTGTTGCATCGCCTCCCCAAAGTCTCAGGAGTGTCGCATCTCTTTGTTTTCCGACTCTGCGGATGTTTGGCTTTTGGAACTTTGACACATCTACAAGTAGTTTGGTGAAAAGTCAAGCATCCATAGTTTTCTATGGTACAAGTTCTTAAAACCCTTTGAAAGTCGTATTTTTAACTGTGTATGTTGGATTTTTGTCTTGGTCTTGTTTAGTTTAGATAAAGATACTTTATTGTTCTAAACTGGTGTGCTGTCCTTTTGTGGTGTTTTCACTGTGTTACTGTGTGTGTTGGTACAAATACTTTACACATTGCCTTTGGGATAAGCCTGTCTGCTGGTGCTAAGCTACCAAGCGGGTAAGCAGGGGTTATTTAAAGTGTATATCCCGCTTACCCTGACTAGAAGCAAGGGTCCCTTTTTGGATAAAGGTACCTACATCTGCCAAATAGAGACCCCCATTTATAACAGACGGAATGCTGAATTATTCAAGCGTTCACCCCCAGTCACAGATCTGGGTTAAATTCATTGTTTTTTTGCATGCCACGCGATTCAGTTGGGACCCAGCAATGTGCAAATCAGTTCGCTATGCCACTGGATTCAAACTAGCCTGGCTGACGAGGGGTGAAACCCCAAAACCGGTAATGCATGCTTGTTTCCAGTCCAGGGAGGACCTGGCCTGACTGTTCCCATGAGGACCGGGGTCAAGACTGATTTGCATATGGCTGGGTCCAAACTGAGTGGCATAGTGAGCAAATGAACAAAGGATTAAACCCAGATCTCTTGACTGGGGGTAAGTGGCTGAAACGTTTCATCACTACGTCCATCATCTTGTTGTGTTTGCTATGTTTGCCTTAAGTGGACAGGGGAAAGCCTAGACTTGGGTCCCTTGCTTGCTGTGCCACTGGATTCAAGCTAGCCTAGCTGATGAGGGGTGAAACCCCAAAACCGGTCCTAGGATTCCTGTTTCCGGTCCAGGGAGGATATCGCCTGGCAGTTTGGGCTGGACTGTTCCCATGAGGAACAGGGTAAAGACTGATTTGCATATGGCTGGTTCCAAACTAGGGTGGTGTATTGAGCAAAAGAATGATGGATTAAACCCAGATCCCTTGACTGGGGGTGAGCGGCTGAAAAGTTTAATCACTTCGTCCATCATCTTGTTGTGTTTACTTTTAGAAAGTAGGCATTTCTCTGCTCTTACTGCTTTTTGTGCCTTGCTGACTGTCTCCAGTACATGTCTGGCGCGGGTGACAGCTAAAGTTTGTGCATTCCCGCTTGATAGCCACAAACACAGGAAGGGTAGGTGTGACAGACAACTCATCTGCATTCATCTGTAATCTGATAGCTCTTCTAGGGCAAGAAGAGAGTGGGGGAGATGACACTCACACCTGAATAGGCAGTGTCCTGTTTCCCACACAAAGGGAAGATTCCCCCCTACTGATAGTCTGGAGCAAGGGCTAGGAAGAAAGGGGGCCTGTGCACTTCAAGTGCCTGCTTTGAAGTCACCCCTAATTCAAAGGCACAACTGGGTATAAGTACTGGGCCTCTGACCCTACCAAGACAGTGCATTACTTGACCTGTGGAGTACTCTGCCAGGAGTAAAGACTGCTGTGCTACAAGGATTGCCACTCTACTTGACTGCTGTGCTGGAAGAACTGTTTTTCTGAGTTTCTGTTCTGCTCTGTTGCCTGCTGATCCCTGCCCTGCTGAGGGCAAGGACTGGACCCATCTCACTTGAACCCAGAGTGACTCAAAGGGCTTGCTTCTTTCCCCAATTCTGAGGTCTGAGGGCCATCTAAGACTTGCTTCAACCCTCGACTCTGCCATCTGTGAGTGGAGACCTGCAAAGTGGTCCCAAACTAGTCCTGGGTGCGTGAAAGGTGCCTTCTGTTGTACAGAGCCATCAAAATTGATGCTGTGACGACTTTGCAGTGATTGAAACTTATGCACTTCCCTTTAACGCCAATCCAGGAGTCAATTGATGACATTACTTCGACGGACTGTGTGGCTCAATAATGATGGACAGCACATCGCGACGATGATGCAGCACCTGCATCATAATGGAATTTGTGGATGAAGCCTTCATTGCCTGCACAGATCAGAACCAATGCATGGAGTCTTCAACATTGGCACTTCCTCCATCAAAGGTACTTTTTTACAAGACCTGTGTGAGCCCTGTAGCTTGCCTGCCCTTTATTGTGGTCTGTTGTACAGTTTCCACTTTCTTAGTAGGAACTGTTTTTTGGACAACATAAGTGTGCCAGACTGATTCTATGAACCCCCTCAGGATATGTTGGCCTATAGACCTGCAAACTCACAGTGCCACCATAAGTACCCCTCAACCTAGCAAGGTAACAAATGGTTTGGGCAACCTCAGAACATGACAACCCTGACTCCCCAAGGAATCTTGGTAATAGATCTAGGACCTTTTCGCTGAGTCACTCATGCTCACTCAGAAAGATACACAAGAAATATACAAAGGGGCATTTCAATATTTATTGAACCATTGTTGTTCTTGTATAAAATAAATGTGTTGCAATGATTAAGAGTTAGGAGCAGATAAAAGTGATTAGTAAATATAAGGACAGTGAAAAGGATGACCAATTCCACCACCAGCTAAAACAGTGTATATATGCTGCCCTATACGTACTGGGTATAGTGCACTCCTACTATGTGCTCCCTAACCTAGTTGCCAAGAGTAGGTGTTCTGCCAAGAATCCCCTACTGGATTATCTAAGTTCCCATTACCTGAAGGCAAGTTATGGAGGTCCCAGTCTTTGTCACAAGTTGGACATCCCTCCTCGCAGAGGGCAAACAGGAATCAGCTGCGCTGAGACTCCGACACAGCAATATCCTTGCAGTAACAGCAGAGTACTCCTCTCATTTGAGCATGGAAATGCATGTGTATTTATAATAACATCATCCATCCTTCCATTTTGAGATTTCATCTGGGCGGACATTGTTTATAGTCTTTGTGATAACCATATCACCTGATGGACGAATAACAAAAAACAACATTTGCCCAATGTGTGTGTAGGCCTTGTACTGAATGTTCAAGATGTCGTATAAGTTTACGAACAAAGTGGAATTGTAAGCAATGTGGTTTCAGAGAATTAATCCTTCACTGTCATGAAACAAATGTATATCAAAAGTCATTGTGCAGAAAAGAAGGGAACTTAAGAAACATGTACATGTAAAATGTCAGTGCTTCTTCACGGGCCTAACCTAGCCACATGACAGGTCGGCCTCAACTTTGGATTTACCCTGGTCCAACAGGACATCCAGTAATCCCTAATCGCTATTTGCTTCTAAGCACTACTTTTTAATTTATTCTTTGACAATTCATAACTTTGGTGGTGGTATCATAGTGTTACTTTGTCTGTGAGTGTTGCATAAATACTTTACACAGTACCTCCTTAAATAAGACTGACTGCTCTGTGCTAAGCTACCAGAGAATAAGCACATGTTTTCATTTAGTGTGTATGTAGCTTAACCCAGCTAGAGTGGTAGTTCCTGCTTGTACAGGGTGCGTACTCTGACAGCTAGAAACTCCAGCTCTAACACCAAAAAAAAACAACTCTTTCCCCTCTTTACGCTAAAGGACCACCATGGTGCAAAGATGCAATTCAAGCATACTAATTCAGACATAAACTGTTAAATAGATTTACAGCATCATTGTGAGTGTGGCCTCCAGTTTCCGTCAATCTGAAAATGTGTTTGTAGTATCTTGCATTTAGCAGTACCGCATTTGTATCTTTGAGAGTCTGTTATAATGACTAGTGAAGTCGATGTAGTCAATGTGGTATGCCCTGATGCTCCAGGAGCCATATCATGGTGCGCTTTGGTGGTTCATTGTAGAACTAAAGAGAGAATAATGTTTCCTGAGGAATCACTCAAAGGTAATCTTATAATTCAGAAAGAAGTTACAATGTATGTCATCCTTGCTATTCCAACATAGTCAATGTGATAGCAAGAGACCATTTTTGCTCTTTTCTTTGATAAATATATCATACATATATGGTGTATAGACAGTTCAAAGAACTAGAGGTGCTCCTGGTGACAGCACAGTGCAAGTGAAGAAAATGGAGCAACAAAAATTGACAATACAGTGTGCACATATATACGCAAGTCGAAACCATCAGGCCATACATTTTTTGGGAATCCAAAGAAAAGATTCAGGATTTTCTAGTGTCCAACATCTCATGATCAATAGGTAATACCAAAAAGACGATGTTTCGACCACTTACAATGATTAAAATGGGATTTTTCTCAGACGAACCAGACGGGGCAACCAGAGAAACAGGACAAAGATTCGATGCACCGTTATCGAAGAGAGTTACCAGGAGTCAGAAATGAGCATTGAACCTGAGCTTGTCATCAATATTTCCTCAGACTCTTTGAGTCCTTCTGAAACTAACGTTCTTCAAAAAGGGTCGTAATTCGTCCCGACTTATCATCCCAAACAACTGGAGATGGAATTCAGTTTTTAAATTTAAGCATAATTTGCATCTAAAGCACTTTTTTCACAATGTCCTTGAGAATCCTTCACACCTAGATAGCGGTACTCTCTTAGGGCTCAGGAGCAAAAGAACTTTTGTCCCTCCAATAAGTCACAAACTATTGGTTTCTTTCGAAATTCTTGTGAAACAAGATATCCAAGGAATTTCCAAACACAATCAGAGACAACAAATCAACTTGTCTCGTAAAGAACGCGACATTCTGAATAAACTCACTAATAATCAATCTATTACATATATCAATGCAGACAAAGGTAGCGCACTCCTTATCATGGATTCAAACTTCTACCAAGACAATGTTCAAACACATGTTAATGACACATTGACATGCATGAAATTGGATGGTAATATGATCGACAAATTCAAGAAAATTTTGAAATGCATCCTTGATGTAGCGGTTCTAAATGGCACCATCACTGAACAAGACAAAAAATCTCTATTTTCAGACAATCCCAGAAGTCCCAACATATACATGCTACCTAAAATTCATAAGAATTTGAAAAAAACACAATTTACTCCGATTGTATCTACATGTGGGACCATTCACGAACCTATCGGAAAATATTTGGACAAATATCTTCAACCATTGGTTCAACAGATGTCGACATACGCGAAGGACACTAATGACTTCCTGGAAAAAATCAATTCTCTTAACAATCAGAACATCTGTAATACATGGATCTGTACCATTGCCGTGAAGTCTTTATACATGTCTATTCCACATGACATGGGCCTTAACGCTGTTGAATACTTCTTGAATTCCGCTGATTTAGATCAAGATTTAAAAGTCTTTTTGTTGGAATTATTGCATTATACTTTATATCACAGTTATTTCAAGCATGGCAACAAAGTCTCCAACCGAATTGAACTTCAGTGGGGAATTGTGCTGCCCCTTGTTATGCTAATCTTTTCATGTACAAATTTTTAAGTTCAGAAAAAAATGTATTGAGAGAATAAGGGCGTCAATACACAGTTCACAATATTAAATGCATATCATTACGAAATATTTAGCTGCAATAAAATCACATGAATCGGACTCAAGAATAAAAATAGAAAGAATAAGCAGTAAAAGTAACTCTTGAACAACATTGAATATCAAATAGTTTAGCAACAGTTGGGGGTTGAGGAGGTTTTGGAACCTCTTGTTGGATTGGTTGTAGCTGAAAAGATCGTCTGGCACTTGCATCGAGGTATAATGTAACCGGAGACCACAAATTGAGGCGTTTTACTGCCATGTGTATGGGATATACAAAAGAGGTGTCCAACCTATGATACCACCATGCCTTAAAAGACATTTTCGTAAAGTCTTTCCAATTTGCAGTAATTTGTTGAAATGCTACCGCTAAAAGCAAATCAATAATTTTAACATTAAACTTACCAAGTTCCCAACAAGGTGAGAGACCTCTTAAGAAAACATGAGTAGGAGAAAAAGAAAATTGAGTTCCAAATATTAGGTTAATTTGGGACCATACTTGTTTCCAAAAATTGTGTATAATAGGACATGAAAATAACATATGAATTAAATATAGTGTTTGGGGAGGAACATGTCCAACAAACATCTGGTACAGTCGTAAACTTTTTACTTAAGGCAATCGGTGTTAAGAACAGTCTGTTGTAAACAAAAAACAGCGTTTGCGTTATACTGGCTGCCCTGGATGATTTACGTATCTTAGTCCATAAACTGTCCCATAAAGACACTGGCCAAGATAACGCAAAGTCTTGGTCCCATGCCTCTTCTATTTTGGATTTTTGCCTATCAATGTCATTGCCGTGCAAATACCTATATATGGAAGAAGCTTTGGGCATAGTTTGTAAGAAGGTATGAAGTCGTGAAGGAGGATCTGGATCAATGGGAACAATATGCGTAGTAGATAGTTGGGTATATGTGTCCATCACAGCTGTCTTAAGTAGATTATATTTATGAATAAATGAGGTTGGTAGGTTGAAAGATTGACTGAGTGAGGAAAAAGATATGAAATCTGATTGGGAGAGTAGCTGATGGATCCATATTAATCCTCTTTGATGCCAAGTCTTCCAATAGAGTGGTTTATTTCGAATAAGTAGATTTTTACTATGCCAAATTGTTGAGTTAATGAAGGAGTCTATAGTGCTGTGAGCAGTGAGGGATGTGGATACCAGGAGTTTAGAGGTCATTTTGATTATGGGAGTGGATAGGGCCTGTGTTTTACGTGAAAAGGAAAGATATTCCTCAAAGGAGTAGGGGGACAAAAAAAGTAGCTCAATTGTAGTCCATAAAGGACAATCTTCTGTGGGATTGCGCAACCAAAGAGTAGCCTGACATAAAAGGAATGCTTTTTGAAACGCCGGGAAGTCGGGAAAGTTAACTCCAGCTTCTGTTTTGGGTTTAATTAGCCTGAGTAAAGACATTCGGGATTTCTTGTTGTTCCATAGGAAAGAGGAAAGGGGGATGGAATTAATCTTCTTTAAAAAGTTTTTATGGGAATAGGGACAGGGATGTTAGAAATAGTGTATATAATTATAGGTGTGAACACCATCTTTATAGTGTCCAAACGGCCCCACCAGGACACATTAAAGAGGGTGCCATTTAGTAGCTAGGTCTGAAATCTTTTGTATACATTTATTCATGCATAAAGATACTGCGTCGGAAATTGAGGGAGTAACATGTAAACCTAAATACTTAATATGATTGGGATTCCATGTGAAGTTGGAAACACTAAAATCTGATTTAAAAGTATACTTAGTTAAGGGCAAAATCTTGCATTTATCATTATTCAGTTTATAGCCAGAAATATTGGAGTAAGCTTGTATTTCCGCTAAGAAGGCGGGGATTGAGTCATTTGGTTTAGACATAAATAGCAAAATATCATCAGAATAAGCGGCAAGTTTAATATGGGAATTTAGTGTTTGAAAACCATGTATATTTGGGTTTTGGCGTAATTTAGATAGAAAAGGTTCTAAAGCCAAATTGAAAAGGGATGGGGAAAGAGAACAAGCTTGATGCACACCTCTCCCTAGATCGAAGAATGGGGAAATCAGACCATTGGCATAGACAGCCGCACGAGGGTTAGAGTAGTGAAGAGAAATTACAGATGTAAATTTAGGGTCAAAACCAAACCATTTAAGAGTATGAAATAAATAAGTTCATTCAACTCTATCATCCGCCTTCTCGGCATCTAGTGCTATTGCTACAAGGGAATGTGTTAAGTGGGAAGATCTAGATAAAACGTTAAAAAGGAGTCGTGTATTATCAGTTATGAAATGACCTTTGACGAATCCAGATTGTTCTTTTCCCAACACGTTCGGTAGGTAGGAATCTAATCGTGTGGCCAATGCTTTGGATAACATATTGTAGTCAATGTTGACCAAGGATATAGGTCTATAATTTTTGCAGTATTGAGTATCTTTACCTTCTTTGGGAATAAGGCAAATGTGAGCTTCTGAGAAGGAACCAGAAGAGCCACCTATAGAATTAAAGGAATTTATTAGGAAGTACAGTTTGGGCATTACAAGTTTGGAGAAGTGGAGATAAAATTCGACAGTAAAGCTATCTGGCCCCGGGGCTTTATCTTTTTTAAGGAGTTGAAGAGCTTTCAATAGTTCTTGCTGTGTAAGATCCAACTCCAGGGATGATAAATCTGAAAGAGTATGTTGAGGTTTTTGGATATTAGAGAAAAAAATTCAAGACGGAGTGGTCAGTGGGATGTGTTTCAGAGGCATATAATGACTTATAAAATAGTGAAAATTCATTCAAAATGTCAGCGTCTTTGAATTTTAAGTTTGATTGTGTATCATAGATAGATTCAATGTTCACTTTATTAAGTCTAACTTTTAAGTAGTTGGCCAATATTTTCCCTGCTTTATTCCCCCCCCCCCATAGAATTTTGCACTAGATTTTAACTAGTACAGTGAAGCATCTTCAGTTGATTTCTTATTGAATTGTATTTTGGCATTAATGAGAGCTGTTAAACAATCCTTCGAATTTGAAGTATAATAAGAGTGCTCCAGTCTCTTGATATCCTGAAGGAGATCTTTAGTTAATTTACGGGCAATCTTACGTTTATTAGCAACAAAGCCAATTATGAAATCTCTCGCGGTGGCTTTGAATGCATCCCATAAGGTGAAGAAGGGCATGGAATGAGATTGATTCGTTTAAAAAAAACTCATTAAAAAAGGTAGTAAAGGAGGCATTACATTTTGAATCTAAAAGGAGGGCATTATTAAAACGCCATCGTCTGGGGCCTGTACTTTTGGGTAAGATGTCAATGCCAATGGAGACAGGGGCATGGTCTGACAATAAAATGGGTCCAATCTCTGCATTTGTGAGAGTTTGTGAAATAGTATGGGAGACAAATATATAATCGAGTCTTGACTGAGATTGATGGGAAGGGGAGTAAAAGGTATACTCTCTAGTGGTTGGATTGCAGAGACGCCAGGCATCAAGGAGTTTATGCTGAGTGATAGTGGAAACAAAAGATTTGTGAGGTTTATTAGGAGCAAAAGGGACTTTAGAATTCAGATCAATAAAAGGGTCAAAAGTTTGATTACAGTCACCCTCTAGAATAAAATTATCCTCTATGCAGTGAGTAATTTGCTTGGCCAATGTAGGCCAGAAAGAAGACTCACCACAAGTGGGAGCATAATTGTTTAGAAGAGAGACTGGAACATCCTTCAAAGACAATTTAACATTCAACCATCTGCCAGCAACATCAGATTCTTGAGATATAAGTGTGTGCGAAAGGGATTTGCGGCAAATTATCATCACTCTGTTACGTTTACTATCACCTGGGGAAGAGAAAACTTCCCCCACCCAACCTTTTTTTAATTTTAATGCTTCAGCATCTGAGAGATGGGTCTGTTGCAGAAATGCAATATCTACATCTAATTTGGCTAAGTGGGTCAGGACTCTTTGCCTCTTAATGGGAGAGTGCAATCCCCTAACGTTCCAAGTAATCAATTTTAATGACATAGATTATTAGAAATAAATTGATCTAGAAGTATGAAACATCGGTCCAATTCATTGTGAGAGCTAAATAAAATGTGAAAGAAAAGAAGATAGAAATTAAAGTTGAATTCAATACCATAGTAAGAAAAAGCATATGAATCAGGTATCCAGAACCAGAAAAGAAGACAAAACCAGAAAAGTGAACATGCCCTATCAAAAAAAGAGAAGATGAATAAAGTAAGTAAGAAAAGAGAGAGTAAAGAAATGGTGACATTTGAAACTGCAGCAATAGATATAAAAATAATATCGGGCATATGCAAGAAAATAAGAGTAAGAAAGACACCAAGTAAACATCTGATTGTAGAGTTCAAAACATATTGAGAAACCAAAGACAAAACTACACAGATAACACAGGACAAAACTGAAAACATACCTACAAAAGGGAAATGTGGGTGGGGAGGTGTGTGGAGCCACATGGAGCAGACACTCATCCAGGGAGGGTCAAGCAGGACTCGGGAAAGACCATTTAACGATTAAACGTAGCTGTGAAGCAGGAAACAAGAAACATAACTTAGCGGGTAATAGAAATGTAAGAAATTAAAAACAATAAGAACACGACTTAGAAACAATATAAATATGACACCATGAATTCAAACCAACCACGCAGCATAAAAGGGGCCAAGTAAGCTAAAGAACTGTTAAACACAACACAACCTAAAACTAGTTGCATAAGAACTACAATTAAAAGAGCGATAACAACGTAATTGTATGCATCAGTAATTCATGTAATATACGGTGAGGGTCATCCTGATGAGGTCGTAGAGTCCATCCTATGCGAATTGATGAAACTCTGCAAACGAACTGGATCTTCGTAGGTCATTGTTCTGTTATTGAAGGTGACCCTGAATAAACATGGATGAAAAAGGCCATATCTGGCACCCATGGAGCTTAAGTCTGGTCTTAAGTTGAGAAAAGCTTTACGTCTGGCCGCTGTAGCTTTAGAGTAGTCTTGCGCAAAGAACAATGTGGTATCAGACCACGTGATGCGTTGAATAGCTTTAGCTGCTGTCAATACCTTTAGCAAGTCTGTATATTCTAGAAAATAAAGGATGACTCCTCTTGGTCACTGCGAAGGTGAAACAGTAGTGGGAGCTCGCCACAGTCTGTGGGCTTGTATGTTCAGCGTAATATCATCTGGCATATTTAAAATTTTAGGGAGGAAAGATTTGAAAAATGCGATGGAGTCTGTGCCTTCGGCCCCTTCTCCCAGGCCATAAATACATAGGTTGTTCCTCCTGTTGTGATTTTCAAGGTCCTCGACCTGCTTCTGGAGGGTCATGACTTGGGATTGCAAAAAAGGGACACTCTTAGAAGTATCGCTAAGGGAAGAAACATTATGCTCAACTGCACTAAGTCTTGTATCTAGTTGCATCCAGTTATCTGAGAGAGCTGCAGTTTGGAATTTGTCTCCTCCATGAAAGGCCTAAGTGCCCTAATCTCCTGCAGTAACACTTCCATTGAGACTGGGAAAGCTGGTTTAGGGGGTGAAGGAGGGTCTTTTTTTTACCTTTTAACATTTGATTTTGCTGATGCCATAGGTGTAGAATCCATTGTTGAGTTTGCGTTATCCAGCCCTAATAACTGTGAATCCTCCAGTTTAGATAGCTGTGAGAATAGTGTAGAGTTTTTGATATAAGAGCGCTTTGGTGTAGTTACGCTGTGCAGAGAGCCTTTCGTTCTGCCCATGTACTGAAAAAACGAGCCCAGAAGCAAAGTCTGGAGTTAGAACCAGGAAATTTAATGTAAGAAGTGCGGACGTAGAAGGAGGGGAACGTCAACTTGGAGCACACAGTTCCTTTAATAAGAGATATGCAAACAAATAAATTGATATATCATATAAGTTATCAAGTGTTTACTGTCTCAATGGAAGGGTTTGCATAACTCATGTGCGCTTGAATTATGTTGCCTCAGACCGCCCACATCTTCTCTCAGAACTACTTCACAAAGACCATCAAACTGAATAAAAAAAAAAGTAAATGAAAGATGACCAGCTTTTTAATTAAGCAAGTGAGCGAAAGTAGGAGATAAGGAAGAACAGTTCAACTTGGCGCTGAAAAATGCATCGTTTCCTCGTTTTGAGTGAAGAAAGAATTCAAATGGCGGCCATTGCAAATATCCTTCAACAGCTGTGTGCTGACAGAACAATGAAAAAAACTGTTGCAAGGAATTTATTGTTAACATAGGTATTGAAGTTCTGGGCTGAGAATTGAGCTGTGGGGCATAATGAGGCGGCTTAATGTTCAATAAGTGAGGTAGAAAGGCGTACACCGCTCGCGTTACGAGATCCAAAATGGCGGCCGCAGCTTCGTAAAAACGCTCAGGAGTGCCTTTACCTGTGGAAAATATGTTATTTCCGCTTTAAATACTTGCGGATGTCTTCACAGCGGGAGCTGCATCGGTTCGGCGATGATTCCTCACAAACCGCTTCACTTTAGGTGCCGCGGGACAGGTCTTCTCTGTTTCGGTGCCGGGAGCCCTATGGAGATGCGACCATCCTCCTTGGGTGCCTGGCCACGCCCCCTTCATGTACAAATTTTAACTTGATCATATCTGATCTACGGACCCATAGGTCAATAACTTGGCACTATACGTCTGATACATTGATGACATTTTTGTACTGTGGAAAGGTACTCAATCAACATTATCCAAGGCCATACACGTTCTCAACCAAGTCAATGACCGTATAGAATTCACCTACAACATCAGTGACTCCATGATCAGCTTCTTGGAGGTATCCATAGTCAACACTGGCACTACTCTTGAAACCAGCACCTACAGAAAAGAGACCGATCGCAATTTTTTAGTACACTTTCAAAGCTTTCACCAATATTTCTTGAAAAAACTTTTGCCCTACTCCCAATTACTCAGAGTCAAACGCATACATTCCAATCCTGTTAACCTGATCAAAAACACAAATGACATGCTTCAACGTTTTAAAAACCGGGGTTACCCCTCTGACATCCTTGAACTAGCCCAAACAAAAGGGAATCCCAAAACACTAGAAGAGTTATTGACTACCACTGAACATCAGAAAGGAGACCGGACGGTCTTGGTTTAAAAGTTTTCACAACAGTGGCAGATATAAAAACACAATTCTACGGCACTGGGCTATGCTACAATCAGAGCCTGACTTTAAAGGTATTTTCTTACCCCACCTCTTTTTGCGTATGAACGTAGCAAGAACATCAAAGACCTATTGAAACCTAAGCTCATAAATGTTACAACGCTCTACCAAGGTACCATTCCATGCTTAAATTGCAATAACTGCAACAATATCATTGAGCAATCCGACGTAACACATCCACGCAAAGGCAGTGAAATTAAACTAAAAGTAACTGCGACCTGCGACACCAAAAACGTGGTGTACCTTTTGAAATGCCCCTGTGGCATCGGATATGTTGGCAAGACCAAACACAAGATAAAAATTTGACTCAATGAACACAAAAGTAACATTAGAACCATCAATAAAAAATCAGTCATAGACACACACTTTGCTGAATTCAAACATAATATCAGTCAGCTCCGGTACCTGTAACCTGAAATTGTTTTCACCTGCGAAGGAAGAGATAATCGTAAATTTCTATTACAATGTGAACTGTTTTGGATCAAAATTTGGGATACCATCTTGCCTAACGGTCCTAATGACCGAATGGAGTTTGGCTGTTTTCCCTAATCTCTTGAATCCTTCGACTGTTGATTAACTGCCATTGCTTTTCCGTTTACTTTTTTGCTCTGTCATTACTATTTCTTTCTCTCCCTTTCTGATTACCATCCTGTTTCATTCTTATGCACTTTCTATTTTTACCTTTGATTATCTTACCCTCTTACCATATCTTACTATAACCCCTTTCTTTTATTAGCTCCACACTGTTACTTCTCACGCTTGTTCATTTTTGTTCACTTTTAGCTTTGACCTGACACACCTTTTTCGTTTTACTTCTGCTAACCTCAAATTTCGTTTTTTCTTACTCTTACTTTCTATCATCATCTCACTTTCTCTCTATTTGCTCCCAACCTTTTTTCTCTTATTCATTCCTCATGTTTCATTCCACCTCTTATACATCACAATATGGCCGCTACCGTGAGCATCGTCGTTTATCATAGTTGTTCTATATCTTTTATCTTTTTATTCATATCACTTTGTGTTTCACCACCTTATCACGTTCTATACTTGTTTATGTTTTTATTTATGCCTCAGGCTATATTTTAACAGTTTATCCTGTCTCTGTCCGCTTTCTAATCGGCATTCACTTCCGGGTCCCGTTCTTATGTTTCCGTAACACTCACGTTCACTGCAGATACTTGGCATCCCCCTGCAAAGTTGTGGCTTCACCGCAGATTACACTGTTTTAGTTTTCTTAATGGTAAGTGTTTGCTATCGAAGACGTTTGCATGTCTCTTTACGTATTCTCACTAAAACGTTCGGAACCGGTCACTTTTTTTCATCGGGAATAAGGTTTCTTTCATTGTTTACACTATGTGACCCTTGACCCTGTTTACAGGCAGGTCGCTCCCCATGCCGCACAGCTCCACCTGACCGTGCCTGTGTTCCGCTCCCACTGCTGCCGCGAGTTCATGCCTCCTGTGCCGCTCTCCCTGTATTTCCCTAATTTGCCCGTTTCTACTTGTCTGCTGCTACGGTCTGCTGTTTTCTCTACTTTCTACCTTTTTTTTACTTTCTTATTCTCCGTTTGCTCTCTGTACATTTTGGCCTTGCCACATCCCCTTCCGGCTGCTGCGTCCCCTGTGGCCCCGCCCCCCTCACTCGCCCATTCGTTCCCCGCACCCACCTGCAAGCTGCTCCACCCTCCCACCTCCCCTTTGTAATGGCGGCCACTGCGCGTTGAAGAGAGCAACCCTTGACCCTGTTTACAGGAAGGTCACTCCTCACACCGCACAGCTCCACCTGACTGTGCCCGTGTTCTACTCCAGCTGCTGCCACGAGTTCGTGCCTCCTGTGCCGCTCTCCCTGTATTTCCCTAATTTGCCCATTTCTACTTGTATGCTGCTACTGTCTCCTGTTTTGTCTACTTTCTACCTTTTTTTTGACCTTCTTCTTCTCTGTTTGCTCTCTGTACATTTTGGCCTTGCCACTTCCCCTTCCCGCCACTGTGTGCCCTGCGGCCCTGCCCCCTCGCTCGCGCATTCGTTCCCCACACCCACCTCTCAGCTGCTCCTCCCTCCCACCTGCCCTTCTTAATGGCAAGCCTGTCTGTGCCCGTCCGTGCCTGGTCTGCGCCCAGCGCCAGACCCCCTGGCCCCGCGAGCGCCACAACGCCCGATGCTGCTATGATGCCAACATCCTCCACTAACTCAACGCTGGCCAATCATCCACCTGCTTCCAGGCCACCCCGAAGATCACTCACGGACCCTTCTCCTGCCAGAGCTTCAGCTTCACCAGCCACTGAACACCTGCACGTCCTGCCCCCCCCACCAGGGCAGGTCGCAACCATCTCAGATGCATCCTACTCAACACCCGCTCCATCCACAAGTACTCCATTAAACTCTGGGACCTACTTGACTCATCCTCCTCGGACGCCGCCTTCTTGGCGGAGACCTGGATGAACCCCTCCTCGGCGCCCGACATTGCCATAGCCATCCCAGACGGCTACAAGATCACCCACAGGGACCGCACCAACAGACCAGGAGGAGGAATCGCCATCATCCACAGGAATACCCTCAGAATTGCGACCAGCACCGAAGACACCCTCAGCACCGCCGAACACCTGCACTTTCAGATCCACATTGATCCCAACACCACCCTCAGAGGAACCCTTATCTACAGACCCCCCTGAACCCCGGCCACAGTTCAGCGACTCCATCACAGACGTCATCAGCACGCACGCCCTGGCCTCCACAGACGACATCTTCCTCTGAGACCTGTACTTCCACCTCGAGAACGCCAACGACAGCAACTCAACCACCCTGCTCGAAAACCTCTCCAACCTCGGACTCAAACAGCTCATCATGACACCCACCCACTCTGCCAGACAAACTCCCGACCCCATCTTTTCCGCAAGCAACCACGTCACCTTCAGCCATACCACCGAACTCCACTGGACCGACCACCGCTGCATCCACTTCTCCTTCAAGAAATACACCACGCACAACCACCCTCAACGAATCCCCCACCGCAGCTGGAACAAGGTCACCGAAGACCAGCTAATCACCACCCTCGCCCGAGACCCACCAACCAAACCTACCGACACCGACACAGCTGCCCGCAACCTCAGGCAATAGATTGATGACTATCCCAACACTCTTGCCCCGATTAAGAAACCCTCAAATAGACGCACCGACACAAGGGCCAGCTGGTTCACCACTGACCTCCAGGCATTTAAGCAGTCCTGCCAAAGACTTGAGAAGAAGTGGCACCACGAACAGACAATGGACGACCACGCTGCCCTCAAGAACGCCAGCCGCAAGCACCACCAACTCATTCGAACTGCCAAAAGGACCTCTTTCAAGGAGCGCATCAACAACAACACGTGCAACAGCAAAGAGCTCTTCATCATCGTGAAGGAACTCGCCAACCCCAACTCCAGCTCCAACGACATCCCGCCGTCGCAAGACCTCTGCAACTCCCTAGCCAACTTCTTTCACCACAGACATTCATGACAGCCTCAACACCCAGATCCCCGACAGCCGCTGACACCTCAACCTCACTGCCCCCCAGCCACACCGGCCTCCTGCTCTCCTGGAACCATGTCAACTATGATGACACCATCAAAATCATGACACCATCCATTCCGGCTCGCCATCCGACCCCTGCCCCCACCACATCTTCAACAAAGCGAGCTCCATCATCGCACCCCAACTCTGGAAGATCCTCAACAGCTCCTTCGAGACCACCACCTTCCCGGAAAGCTGGAAACACGCAGAGATCAACGCCCTACTCAAGAAACCCAAGGCAGACCCAAAGGACCTCAAGAACTTCCGGTCCATCTCCCTGCTCCCGTTTCCAGCAAAAGTCATTGAGAAGATTGTCAACAGGCAACTGACCCACTTCCTTGAGGAGGACAACACCCTGGACTTGTCCCAATCAGGATTCTGCAGCAACCACAGCACCAAAACCACCCTCCTTGCCGCTACTGACGACATCTGGACCCTGCTGGACAATGGCAAAACCGTGGCCCTCATCCTCCTGGACCTCTCGGCCACCTTCGACACCGTCTGCCACCATAACCTACGCACACACCTCCATGACACTGGGATCCGCGACAAAGCCCTGGACTGGATCACCTCCTTCCTCACCAGCAGAACCCAGAGAATCTGCCTCCCTCCATTCCGATCTGAAGCCACCAAGATCACCTGCAGCGTACCCCAAGGATCATCCCTCAGCCCTTCCCTTTTTAACGTCTACATGGCACCACTCACCAACATCCTCCGATCACACGACCTCAACATCGTTTCATACGCCGACGACACCCAGCTGATTCTCTCCCTCACCAAGGACCCCGCCATCGCCAAAACCAACCTCCACGAAGGAATGAAGTCCATCGCCAAATGGATGAAGAACAGTCGGCTGAAACTAAACTCAGACAAAACGGAGGTCCTCATCCTCGGCTCCACCCCATCTGCCTGGGACGACTCCTGGTGGCCCGCCGCACCAGGAGCTGCACCGACACCCACCGACCACGCACGCAACCTGGGGTTCATCCTGGACTCATCACTCTCAATGACCCAGCAAGTCAACGCTGTCCCATCCTCCTGCTTCAACACCCTCCGCATGCTTCGCAAGATCTACAAATGGATCCCCACCGGAACCAGAGGGACGGTCACCCAGGCCCTCATCAGCAGCAGGCTGGACTACTGCAACGCCCTCTATGCAGGAACCACAGCCAAACTCCAGAAAAGACTTCAACGCATACAGAACGTCTCCGCACGCCTAATCCTCGACATCCCCCGCCACAGCAACATCACTGCCCACCTGAGAGACCTGCACTGGCTCCCCGTCAACAAGAGGATCACCTTTAAGCTCCTCAACCATGCTCACAAAGCACTCCACAATGCAGGACCAGCATACCTCAACAAACCTTCTACACCCTGAACCGCCAGCTTTGCTCCACTGACCTCGCTCTCGCCACTGTTCCACGCATCCACCGAACAACCACCGGTGGCAGATCATTCTCCCACCTCGCCGCCAAGACATGGAACTCCCTCCCCATCCACCTACGACAGACCCAGGACCTGCTGACCTTCAGGAGACTTCTCAAGACCTGGCTGTTCGAGCAGTAGCAGCACTTCCCCCTTCTTCTCCCCCATAGCACCTTGAGACCCTCACGGGTGAGTAGTGCAGTCTACAAATGCATTGATTGATATTTTTGGGATACCTACTTTACTCAATCCCATGACCTTTGCATTCTCCTTTTTATGTTTCAGCCCATCATACGTTTTTTTATTTCGCCTTTCAAGATTACATTGGGGTCTATCACTACCGTTTGGAGATGTGCTCTCCTCTTGACCACATGGGCATGTTTTCTTGTCACGAATATTGTCACTCGCCACTGTACACCATTTTTTTATATTTAGTACAGCTTTTTGTGCATGAGCACACTTTCATTTCTGTCCGTTCCTCACACACAGACCTTTGTGTCCCAGCACTTTATTTAACCTTTGAGCACACCTTTATTTCTGAATACCCCTTGTGTCATTGCACACCAACCCACGTACATCATTGATACCCTCTGTTTTTCCGTTTCATTTTTTAGACTACATTCCCCTGACGAAGGGCTTCACCCGAAATGCATTGGGTTTGTTCCCGTCAATTTGCATGATTGCAATGTACGCATCCATCTACATCACAGTTTATACGTTTCCCTTGAAATGAATAGGAAACTTTGACTATGAAGTCAGACTAAAGATTAATAAATTCAATTTACTGGAGAAAATATTTTGCTTCATTGGATTAATTACCTCACCTGTCGGTGGGCTGTGCTACTGGGGGACATTACCTGCCTGGATAACGCCTTTTCATTTGTCTATTGTTCCACGCTGGTGATCAGCAAGCAATACCCTAGCTGCACGCAGAACTTTCTCAAATCTTCACCTTCTGAACTACTTTATATAACCGGTGTGCATCTACCAAACACTTTGCCATCTTTCTCAGGACAAAACAAGATGTTAGCAACCTGACTATAATATCCTGGAGTAGTTACAAAACATGCAAAGAGACAATTTCAAGTTTCTACATTAATCAAAAATTCACATGGTGTGTGAGTGAAACACCTCAGTCAACGCAGGGATTACAGATCTGAGCGCCTATTTTTATGTGCCAACTGTATGTACACTGAATTCATATAAACAAATATATTACTTTGAGTTTCTGGATTATTTTCAAATAGTACAGCTTGGAAACTGAACCAGGTTTGCCTTTTTTGTTTCTGAGCTGTGCTGCCTGAAAATAGGGAATCAACTCTGAGAAATATGTGGTTAAGTCAATTCATTTTTAGCACTACAGGTGCATTAAAACAGGCATTTGGCTCTAAGTTGTGCCTGCAGAGGCCATCGTGATCTGTGTATTGCTTTTGGGCATGTTGAACATGTACATTAACTTAACCTTTCTCCGAGTTACTTCATGTTTGCAGAACTTGGAAACACAATGAGACAGTTACTGTCCTATGTTTACAGCTTTTGTGGTAAGCAAAATATACACTAAATTGGAGATATTTCGAGTTCACATATGAATTAAAGTTACTAAAAAGGAACTCACAGATCCCTTCTGCTCCGTCGCAATACAGAAAATGGGATCATGTAACTGCCTCATGTGTGTCATGTGGAAGCTCAATTTAATGTTTAAGCAGAAATGAACAACACCACAGCTCATATTGGGTTACGTATGTATACTTTAGCCAGAATGGCACTTGTTTAATTGAAGATTAAATCATGTACTCACTGTTTCAGTTAGCCTATTTTGACATTGCAGCATGTGATAACTAACTATATCAATAAATATTGTAGATATTGTATGGTTTGAAAAAAATGCTCTTCTGGGTCCATGGGAAGGTGAATGCAATTGATAACATACGGCTGCATGTTTGAACTTAAGGATAATGTGAGTGTTGGTAGTTCCAAAAAAGTCCTCCATAGGTCTATCTACACTTAAGTCTTTGGGATGTTTGAAAGTTCAAATAACAAGTGATCTAGTAAAAGCACTGTCAAACAATTCCCGGAAACTAGGAGGAACAGTTATCTTAGTGACTACAAATGTCACTTTTTAAAATTCAATTACAAACCTTCCACACTCAGCTTTCTTGTGATATGGGGTCAGATGTATGAAAGGCTGATTTGTAAAATCATGTGCTTTGAAATGCCAAAATCCCTATTTGGTAAGAACTAACTGAATCTTACGATTAGGTGAAACCTTTCTGAACTGCAAAATGGGGTTAGCAACCCATACCAAATCTCAATTTGGAAGGGATCACTAAAGGGCAGACACGTGTTGACCTTCTGTAGGGGTATATTTTTGCAGGTAAACCCCAGTCCCCTCTCTTTTTAATCCTGTCCCAGGAGACCGCAGAATAAATATAATTTGGCCTCCTTTATACAGTTTTATCCTGCAGCCCTTTCCTTATTGCATCTGCCTCTCACCACTCTTTTATTTGATTCCTCCCATGAAAACACAACAGCTCCTCTTCAAAGCTCGGAGAGTTGTAGCCCACACCATTGACCTTGCCGCCTTGGTGTGAGGAGGGAACCCGATGATGAAGCATACCACCTCTGGGTGAGTGAGGGTTCTTATCCTAAAAGAGGTCTTCCCTCTTTGATGGTGGGACCATTCAGTCTGACACCGTGGCTGCGACAAATTCCTTTGACTCTATTTTCCTTGAGACGTACTTAGAGCGAGTTATATTGTAAATGCAATTGCCGTCACAAACCAGTGATGAGTAACTGACTCCCAAGTTGGTGTGTTACCTGATGCACAAAGGGGAAAGTTGCCCCCTGTGGAACCCTTTGTGAATAGGGGTGGACACCTACTTTCTCCCCCTGAAGTTTCATGTTTTGAAAAGACTGGGACTGTGGTCTGCTATCCTTTGCAGGCTACATTAGTCTCTTCAATGCCAATTGAAAAGTGTCATAAATTGCGACCTGGATAACGAATAGTAATTAGGCAGGGTATGCTGCAGCCCCCTGCTGTCCCTTATTTGTGAACCGACCTTTTATTACATAAATCGGCTCTCAAAATCAGAATCCATTTTCAAAAAGTTGGTACACATTTTGTGACCACTTTTTGTAAATGGAATCATCAAACATGAATGCCCAAAGAATCTGCAGGTCCTGAGCTGCATCTATCAGAAAAATCCTACTTATTTTGTCTTATCTGATTCCGTGAAGAATGCATATGCTACTTATTTTGTTTCCTCTTTCCAGGACGATCTACGATGCTATTTTCAGAAAACATATTTTAAATGTTATAAGTATGTAGAAAACTGTTTGTCATACAGATAATATATACATTGCTTAGGAAGTTTAACCAGTGTAGGCTATTCAAATTCAAATGCAATAAAATGTTGCCATTCACATTTCCATGAATGCTCACCTCCCATAGTTGGGACGGGTATTCCAACACTTTGGGTGTTAGCCTATATCATACCATTATCCTTTCAGTCCTTTAATTGCATGAATAGTTCTGCAAACAGGGGGCCATATTTAGCATTATTTCACGCAACGCAATGAAGCAGGACACCTTGCTGCATTGCACTGCATAAAAGAGAGAGGGCAGGAATGCGCCATATCTATCAAAATATGGCACATTCTTGCTCTCTGTCTCCGCTCGTGCACAAACTGCTGCCTAGTGCCAATGCAGGCACTCTTGCACCATGGTGCGTTATGGGCAGGATTATTTCTGTGCAGGAAGGGACACCTTCCTGCACAATAACAATTCTTGATGGTTCTGAGATATTTTTCCTCATTACGCCTCCCTTGGGAAGACGTATCATTCTGATGCATTACCACGTCTACCAGTATTGGTAATCTGGGAATTCTTCAGAATCCATGGGTGGATGCATAGGAACACCCACGCTCCACCCATGGACCCCCTCCCCGGGGCAGAGTAAAGCAAGGCAGCGACTTGCTCTGCCATGCATTACTATAGATTTGCCAAGCCACGTAGGGACACACTTGGTAAATCTCATTATGGGTTTTGCGTCGCCCCCTTGCGTGGCACAAGGGTGATGCAAAACCCTTGATAAATATGCCCTACGGTGCTTGCAATAGTGCTGAAAATACCTGGGGCTTCAGTTGTCCAGCTAATTAGAGTTATGCTTCAGCAAACTCATATTTGCAAATCTTTGTATACATGGGTTTGTGCCAACATACATGTATAGATGCATGGGAACTCTCATGTACCACGCATGTAACGCTTTTCTGAGGCAATGCAATGCAAGGCAGTGCTATGCACTGCTTTCCATTACTTTTTATGTTTTTAACAAGCCACGCAATCTTATCTGCATGGCTTAATAAGTCCCAAAATAGATTTTATGACAGGGCTGCGCCAAACAGTGATGCAACATTCACCCAAAAGCTCAGTAAATCGTAGTCCCAATGTACAGGGATTCACAAACCTTCTTCTGTAGTATGTCCAGACAGTTGGGCCTCGTGCAAGTGTCCAGACCTAACCTGGAAAAGTGTTGCAAACAGCAGAATGTTAGAAATCTGCATCCGTGAGAGTTAGTGAATCTGCAATTGCAGAGTCTCGACTTTCTTTGTGATTTTGCCCGTTTAATATTAGAATAAGTTGTGCATGATATGCTTATTTTAAGTTTGGCACGTCACGAGGTTATATATGAACTTTTATGACCAAGCAGGAAATATGGGGGCATATTATCAAGAAACGGCGTTAAAATTATCGCCGCTTTAGAAGGCAGAAAACTGCGATAATGGGCTTGATAATATGCCGCAGAGAATTCCCATAGAAGCCCATGTTCTGGTGTCAACCTGGGCTTCTATTGGAATTCTCAAGGGCATATTATCAAGCCCATTATCGCCACTTTAGCGGCAGTTTTCTGCCTTCGAAAGCGGCGATAATTTTAGCGCCGTTTCTTGATAATATGCCCTCATATTTCCTGCTTGGACATAAAAGTTCATATATAACCTCGTGACGTGCCAAACTTAAAATAAGCGCCGATAATTTTAACGCCGTACTTGATAATATGCCCCATGGTTCGGATATCCAACATAAGAGATTCACGTGCATGGACTTAGGTTTGCTTGAGCAGTTGGAATCGTTGTCAGTAAGTCTAGGAAGCATGCCTTTTCCGCATTGATTCTTTCTATCCCTCTAAAGGTGAGATGCTTCGGTAGAAATTTTCTCTTCTTCAAAGTCCTCTTGTCCTCTAAGCTGAAAGTGTTATTTTTCTAAAAGGGTATAGGGCACATTTCTCAGAAAATTCGATGAATGAGAGATTGGAGTTAATACCACAACATTTTACTACTACTGTGCCACGGTCTAGCGCTGAAATGTGAAATTGTGAAATTTGAACTTTTTATGTATTTATGTCCAAAAGTCAGTCAATATGACAGTGACTGTTATATGACTTTGAAAAGTTTAGATGGTATCACGCAAAAGAGAATAAGTAATGCTGCCATAAACTCAGTCTACCCTGACATTGTCCCCGATGGTTGTCTACAGCTTTAAACATCTAAAGCAAAAATGTCCTCCTTTTAAAGAAACTGTTTCTTGAATAATGGTTACTGTATAAGTTATTTCCCTTTAGGATTACATGAAATCGAGGCATTCTGTAATGAACAAATATTAGTTATATTGTAGTGCCATTCTGCACTTATTAGACTTTTATGGGCACTGTCTTGTACAATACTGTTGTTATCATACAGATTTTATGTATTTTAATATTGATTGATTTGACCTGTGCTTTTATGGATACATTTTTTAATCCGGATAAAGATTAATTGAATTGAATTGAATTATGGTTACAATAATATGACTAGTTCTATAATATTAGCGTTATAAACGTAATGCTATGATTACATTGTACTAAGATAAGCTTCAAATGTGTTCTCATAATTTAATACAATTTAAGACATGCTCGGAAATATTGGTGCAAGGTCACATTGCAGAACTGGTTTGTGAAGCCTTACTATTCATTAATAACATTGTATGTGAGAAATTATATGATATTCACGTAATACAAATGATGCAAAGCATATATAAAGTTTACATGCATAGTAAATAAAACAATTTGCAAAGTTGGCAGTCTGAAAAGTCAAATTTCTGTTAAAATATGTTATATTTTGTATGAGTGAGAAAATCACTTATTTTACTATGATCAACTTATGGTTTGGTGGGGCAGACAGCGGGTGTACCCGATGCTCCGCTGCTGCTGAGGCGCGTCACCCCTCCCCTTCCTCTTTCCCGTGAGCTGCTTTCGGGTCATCTCCAGCCATGACTGAGACCGACGAGCCGTGAAGCCATGAAGCAGGCTCAGGCTGCAATAAGGGCCTGTGGTGATGTCTCCGTCGAAAACGGCTCCGACCATTCCAACATGGCCGCCGCCGAAGAGCGACCAGGAAGTGAGGGCGGCGCTCTAGCGTCTAATCAGGGTGGTGTGAGCAATCCCGATAAAAGTGACGGACATCCGGTGAATGGGGTGGTGGGAGATTCGGAGAGAGGAGAAGACGCGGAGGAAGCCGAACAGGACGACCGGGAGAGCACAACCCTCTGGAGAACGGCGGGACGAGCGGAGGAGTCGGAAGTCGGAGGAGCCGATCCAGGAACCATCGTCGGAGACCCAGCGAAGGAATACAGCTCCAGGAGCACTGCGCCCGGGACCACTGCACTCCCTGACGGAACGGAGGCTTGGTCTCCCAACACCTCGGCCCTGGAGGGTCGGGGCTCGAGGCGAGTACCTATTATCCAGCCGGGGCTTGTTCAGGGGCTGTGGGCTCGTTTTAAGGGACGTCACTGAAGTCACCAACTGTTTTTCCCCCACGTTAGGCACATTCACTAGGGACCGGTGACGGTACACTTGCCCTCCCCTTTTTGCGTTGTTACAGTCTGGTAGAATTTAAAACCAGTTTGTTCTGTTTCTTTTCTTTTGGGTCCACGCTCACCTATTCCCCGAACGGAGCCGGGAAGCAAGCAAGGGAGACGAGAAGGCGGACCTGGAGGACCCCACACCTGTGTTGTTACACTTTATTTTGACTCTCTGCAAACTTTATTTGTACCAAAGAAATAAAAAGAAAAAGTGCAACAGTAACCCAGTGACTGCCGGGAGTGACTTAAGGATAGGAAGAGGGAAGGGGGTAACGAACGGTCAAGGGGAAAAAGGCCACAGTGGTGTCAGAAGTGGGATCTTCGTCTGGAAAAGACAGAACCCTTTCCCCCTGCCATGGAAGCTATTATCACCCAACTAGCAGAAGGACAGCGTCATCTACAACTGGTTGTCGAGGAACAAACCAAGCAGGCTCAACAAGAAAGGGAGGCCTTGCAAACGGCCTTACGGGATCAGGCGGCTCTCATTACATCCAACCAAGCCGTCCAGGACACTGCGGTCTTGCGCTTGACCGATGCCATATCAAGTGCCCGTGTCCACCCGAACGTACCAGGGTCGGTCCTTCAGAAATTTCAGCCAGGGGATGACCCGGATTATTTTTTTGTTAACTTTGAAAGGGTAGCCTCCACTGCCACCTGGCCCCCAGAAAGATGGGGTCAATACATCGCGCCCCTTCTATCAGGCGAGCTCCAAGCGGCGTATCAAGCCGCCAATCCGGCGGGGGTTACGAGTTATACGGATATAAAAAGGGCCATATTGGAACGTTTAGGGTGTGATCAAGAATATTATAGGTCACGCTTTAGAAAGGAAAGATGGACAGCCGGCGATAATCCCCGGGCTTTATATTATCGGATAAGAGATTTAGGCAACCGCTGGTTACAACCTACCCTCTCCACGGTGGACGAACTGTCCGAAAAAGTGTATCTTGAACAGTATTTAGAGGCCCTGCCCTTCAGCACCAGAGCCTGGATCAAACAACACCCTAACCTGACGGTGACCTTGGCCGTAGATTTAGCCTGTGCATTTCATCGCTCTCCGGAGTTTAAAACCTCGGTTCACAAAACCCCGACAGGATTCCCAAGGCCAACGCCAAGACCTAACCTCCTCCCTGTCGAACACAAACCAAACCCCATCCCACGGCCCACACCGCGACCACCCCTCTCACACACACCCACGACCGGACCACGACCACCCCTCTCACACACACCCACGACCGGACCACAATGCTATCACTGCGCAGAATGGGGACACATAGCCCGCAACTGCCCCCTGCGTATTCCCCCGCATGAACCTATGGAAGTGGGGTATTCCCGAGGGAGGGTGTTGATGACCGGAAAGACCCCTGAACGGTACAGGAAGCAGATCCATGTGAATGGGAAGCCGGTGATCGCCTTTTTGGATACGGGGTGTCATCATACAGTAGTAGACAGGTCCTTGGTACGGGATTCACAATTGATAGAGGACGAACAAATACAAGTCACATGCGTCCATGGGGATAGAAAACTATACCCCTTGGCCGAAGTATTGTTGGATATAGAGGGAGAGTCTCAACTACGGAAGGTAGGAGTGGTGCCTCAACTCCCTGAGACGGTCTTGTTGGGAACTGACCTTCCTAGGTTTCATGACTATCTACAGGCCTACACCACACCGCCCCCCCCTACCCTTTGGCTAGACAGTGCCCCTTTTTCTACCGATGAGATAGACGAAACATTCCCCAAAACAACAAAAAGCCGTAAGGAGAGAAGAAGAGAAAAAGCCATGTATCTACACGCAGAACCACACTCATCTACGAAAATCTTTTCCTCCCCAGACTCTTCACAAGAGGCAGGACCAAGTTTCCGGGATGCCCAAAGGGATGACACCACGCTGCTCCATGCCTGGAACCAGGTGCAAGAAGACCAACCAGACCAGGTAGGCCCCTTCTTCCTGGTGAAAAAGGGACTATTATATAGAGTCACGATCGAGGGTGATAAAAAGAAGGAACAGTTGTTAGTTCCTAAAGCATATAGGGAACAGACACTGTCGTTAGCCCATAGTCAGACTGGGGGAGGCCATTACGGGAAAGAGCACACCTTGAAGTATTTGTTGTCTAGATTCTATTGGCCAGGGGTCTATCAAGAAGTAGCCAAGTATTGCGCCCAATGTCCCCGGTGTCAGTTGGTGAACACTCCCGCCGTGTCCAAAGCGCCCCTTCAACCCCTCCCTATCATAGATGTGCCTTTCAAAAGGGTAGGAATGGACTTGGTGGGTCCTTTAATTCCTTCCGCCAGGGGCCACCAGTACATCCTTGTTTTGGTAGACTATGCTACCAGGTACCCCGAGGCCATACCCCTTTCCTCAACAACCACCTCAGTAGTCGCACACGCCATGGTCTCGTTTTTTTCTCGAGTAGGGTTCCCAGAGGAGCTATTGACAGACCAGGGCACCCCCTTCATGTCCAAACTAATGAAGCAAGTGTGTAATATTCTCAAGGTAAAGCAACTACGCACCTCCGTCTACCACCCACAAACTGATGGGCTGGTCGAACGCTACAATCGCACGATTAAAACCATCTTAAAAAAATCTGTAGACCGAACAGGCAGGGATTGGGACAGACAACTTCCCCTGGTGTTGTTTGCCATCAGGACACACGAGCAATCATCAACAGGGTTTTCACCCTTCGAACTCGTGTTCGGGCGACAGCCCCGGACGCTCCTTGACATGGCTTTAGAACGGTGGACAGACGAAGAAGATGAGGGTAGACCACTACTACAGTATTCAGCTGCTCTGAAAGACACGTTGTCTTCATTGTGGGAGGAGGTACATGTAAACATGGAAAAGGCACAAACTAGACAAAAACAGTTATATGACCGTCGAGCCAAACTTAGGGAGTTCAAGAAAGGGGATCAAGTACTCATACTTCTGCCTAGTTCAGAAAAAAAGTTGTTAGCCACCTGGCAGGGACCATACAAAGTGTTAGGGAAGGTAACTCCTGTTACGTATCGGATAGACGTCCCACATAAAAAGAACGAAGGACAGATATACCACGTCAATCTGCTCAAAGCCTGGGAAGGTCCCCTTCCCGAGGTATCACAGATAGAGGCATCGATAGGCCACATAACGGTACATAAACCCATTGACGTAACCCATCTTCCCCAAAGAGGGCAGGAGGAGACCCCGATTCAAGTAGGACCACAACTTAATCCCACCCAAAAACAACAGATGGTAGATCTGTGCGCCAAGTTTGCCACGGTGCTGTCAGGAGATCCTGGGAGGACCTCACTGGTAGAACACGACATCATCACAACCACCGCCCGACCCATCAAATTAAAACCATATCGCATTCCGGAAGCAAGAAGAACAGCAGTAGATCAAGAGATAAGGGCGATGCTGGAAGCTGATATAATAGAACCATCCCATAGTGCCTGGTCTTCCCCTGTTGTTCTTGTCCCAAAACCTGATGGGAGCATCAGGTTTTGCATAGACTTCCGTCAGGTAAACTCCGTGTCTAAATTCGATGCCTACCCTATGCCCAGGGTGGACGAACTCCTCGAACGCCTAGGCAACGCCAGAGTCATGACGACAATAGACCTGACCAAAGGCTACTGGCAGATACCCCTCACCTCTTCTGCCAAAGAAAAAACAGCCTTCTCGACCCCGACTGGTCTATATCAGTTTAAGGTTCTACCCTTCGGCCTACATGGGGCCCCCGCTACTTTTCAGCGACTAATGGACACCTTACTAGCCCCACATCATCAATTTTCAGCCGCTTATTTAGACGACATCGTCGTCTACAGCCCGGACTGGAGTACACACCTAAAACATTTGGAAGCAGTCCTGCTGTCCTTACAACAAGCCGGTCTTACTCTCAATCCCAAAAAAACCACATTTGGAACCGACTGTATCGAATATTTAGGGTATACCATCAGTAAGGGCCAAATAAAACCTCAAGTTAGCAAAATAGAAGCCATCACTAAAATACCCAGACCCTCTTGTAAGAAAGACGTGCGTTCCTTTCTTGGATTAGTGGGGTACTATAGAAGATTTATTCCCCGATTCTCAGAAATAGCCAGCCCCCTCACCGATCTGCTCACCAAAACCCACACAGGAAAACACCTTCCTTGGCTGTCTCCCCAAGAAGATAGCTTCCAGACTCTAAAGACCATTTTATGCACATCCACAGTCCTTGCCTGCCCTGACTTCACGAAAACCTTCGTTCTCCAAACAGACGCCTCAGGTAGAGGACTAGGGGCTGTACTCTCACAGCCAGACGTCCTAGGAGACCTGCATCCCGTCCTCTACCTCAGTAGAAAACTATTTCCCAGGGAAACCCGATACTCAACAATAGAGAAGGAATGCCTAGCCCTCAAATGGGCCATAGAGGCGCTGCAATATTATCTTTTGGGACGTTCCTTCCTTCTCCTTACCGATCATGCCCCACTTACCTGGCTCTCTTTACATAAAGACTCCAATCCTAAAATTTTACGCTGGTTCCTTGCATTGCAGCCCTTCACCTTCGAGGCCATTCACATTCCCGGAAAACTGCAAAATAATGTGGACTACCTCTCCAGGTTCCCAGTGTTGGAGTGGCCCGAACGCCCACCCCTTACGGGAGGGCAATGTGGTGATGTCTCCGTCGAAAACGGCTCCGACCATTCCAACATGGCCGCCGCCGAAGAGCGACCAGGAAGTGAGGGCGGCGCTCTAGCGTCTAATCAGGGTGGTGTGAGCAATCCCGATAAAAGTGACGGACATCCGGTGAATGGGGTGGTGGGAGATTCGGAGAGAGGAGAAGACGCGGAGGAAGCCGAACAGGACGACCGGGAGAGCACAACCCTCTGGAGAACGGCGGGACGAGCGGAGGAGTCGGAAGTCGGAGGAGCCGATCCAGGAACCATCGTCGGAGACCCAGCGAAGGAATACAGCTCCAGGAGCACTGCGCCCGGGACCACTGCACTCCCTGACGGAACGGAGGCTTGGTCTCCCAACACCTCGGCCCTGGAGGGTCGGGGCTCGAGGCGAGTACCTATTATCCAGCCGGGGCTTGTTCAGGGGCTGTGGGCTCGTTTTAAGGGACGTCACTGAAGTCACCAACTGTTTTTCCCCCACGTTAGGCACATTCACTAGGGACCGGTGACGGTACACTTGCCCTCCCCTTTTTGCGTTGTTACAGTCTGGTAGAATTTAAAACCAGTTTGTTCTGTTTCTTTTCTTTTGGGTCCACGCTCACCTATTCCCCGAACGGAGCCGGGAAGCAAGCAAGGGAGACGAGAAGGCGGACCTGGAGGACCCCACACCTGTGTTGTTACACTTTATTTTGACTCTCTGCAAACTTTATTTGTACCAAAGAAATAAAAAGAAAAAGTGCAACAGTAACCCAGTGACTGCCGGGAGTGACTTAAGGATAGGAAGAGGGAAGGGGGTAACGAACGGTCAAGGGGAAAAAGGCCACAGGGCCGTAGCCTTGCAGGAGGATAACAGCGGTCAAAGGTGGGAACCTTGAATCGCTTAATGACAACAGTAGAGTCCCGCATGATGGCCGAGGTTGAAGGACCCCAGTGACTGTGAGACCTTCGTCGAGCCACCGACCTCATGCGAAGGAAGGCACAGCAGGCAGAACAAACTGTAGGCTGTGAGGTAACCAAGTGCTGGGCAGGAGCTTCCTATATGTATCACAGCTCTTGACAATACCTGAGAGGCTTTGCTGGCGAGATACAAGTGATACCTTCTACCAGAGCATTTTGAACCGATTGCCTTTTTTTCTTCTTTGTAGAGACTAGGAGACTCGGGGTCGTTGTGTGTGCTTTGGGCAGCAGCTCGGGTGGAAAACTGTCTCTGTCTTTCCAGCAAAACTGAGATGCCCTATAGCCTTGTAGCTGAGAGCTATTCATTCTGGAGGCCGGGACACGAAGTATGCACCAGATGGTTAGGAGAGGGTCAGGAGCAGGAGCAAGAGCTACATCTGAGGCTTTGACCCAAAATGCAAAGAGAAAAGCAGCGCAATCGCGATTATTGGTGGCTAAGAGAGGAAGAGCCGTACAGAAAAAGGGAGAAACAATGAACATTGCAAGGAATTCGGCACTTCCAGGCTTTTCACCCCCGGCGCATATACCCCAGGGATATCCCCAGGTTCCTCAGGGCCCTCACCAGAAATTGTCGCAAGTGCTGTCAATGGCACGGGCACTGGAGGGGAGGAAGCTATGGTCCCAGGCAGGATACTTGGTATGGAAACTTCACGACTCGCTAGCAATCAATCATAGGCATTTGTATAGCGCACTGCTTACCCGGAGGGTCTCAAGGTGCTGGGGGAGGGGGGGGAACGCTACTGCTCGAACAGCCAGGTCTTGAGTTGCTTCCTGAAGGCGAGATGGTCTTGCGTTGTCGGGAGGTGGATGGGGAGGGAGTTCCATGTCTTGGCTGCCAGGTAGGAGAAGGATCTTCCTCCGGCGATGGCTCTGCGGATGCGGGGGACGGTGGCGAGAGCGAGGCTGGCGTAGCGGAGCTGGCGGGTGGGCTTGTGGAAGGTCAGGCGGCTGTTGAGGAACTTGGGGCCCAGGTCGTGGAGGGCCTTGTGTGCGTGGGTGAGGAGTCGGAACGTGATTCTTTTGTTGACGGGGAGCCAGTGCAGGTCTCTCAGGTGTCCGGAGATGTGGCTGTGTCGGGGGATGTCCAGGATGAGTCGGGCTGAGTCGTTCTGGATTCGTTGGAGTTTCTTCTGGAGTTTGGCGGCGGTGCCGGCGTAGAGGGCGTTCCCGTAGTCCAGCCGACTGGTGACGAGGGCCTGGGTGACCGTCTTCCTGGTCTCGGTGGGGATTTCGAAGCATGCGCAGGGTGTTGAAGCATGAAGACGAGACGGCGTTGACTTGTCTGGTCATCGAGAGGGAGGAGTCCAGGATGAAGCCTAGATTGCGTGAGTGGTCCGTTGGCTTGGGGGTGGCTCCCAGGGCGGGGGGCCACCAGGAGTCGTCCCAGGCGGAGGGTGATGATCCCAGGATGAGGACCTCCGTCTTGTCTGAGTTCAGTTTCAGGCGGCTGTTCTTCATCCATTCGGCGACGTCTTTCATCCCTTCGTGTAGGCTGGCTCTGGCGGCGTCCGGGTCGCTGGTGAGGGAGAGGATCAGCTGGGTGTCGTCGGCATTGGTGATGATCTTGAGGTTGTGTTGATGTGCGATGGATGTGAGGGGGCTCATGTAGACGTTGAAGAGGGTGGGGCTGAGCGATGACCCTTGTGGAACGCCGCAGATGACTTCGGTGGCCGCTGACTGGAACGGGGGGAGGCGGACTCTCTGGGTTCTTCCGGCGAGGAATGAGGTGAGCCACTCCAGGGCCTTCTCCTGGATGCCGGTGTTGTTCAGGCGCTGTACCAGGGTGCGGTGGCAGACAGTGTCGAACGCTGCGGAGAGGTCCAGGAGGATGAGGGCCGCAGTTTCCCCATTGTCCATTAGGGATCTGATGTCGTCTGTGGCTGCGATGAGGGCGGTCTCCGTGCTGTGGTTGGCTCGGAAGCCGGATTGCGAGTGGTCGAGGGATCCGTTGGTCTCGAGGAAGGCGGCTAGCTGTCTGTTGACGGTTTTCTCGATTACTTTGGCAGGAAACGGGAGGAGCGAGATGGGGCGGTAGTTCTTGAGGTCGGAGGGGTCTGCAGTTGGTTTCTTCAGCAGGGCACTGATCTCGGCGTGTTTCCAGCACTCCAGGAATGTGGCGGTGTTGAAGGAGGCGTTGATGATGTCGCAGAGGTGGGGTGCGATGATGTGGTCGGCCGTGTTGAAGATGTGGTGTGGGCAGGCGTCCGTAGGGGATCCGGAGTGGATGGTGTTCATTGTGCGTGTTGTGTCTTCGGTGCTGACTGGGTTCCAGGTGCGGAGGGTGGCGGTGGGGGGCATCGGTTTAGTGGTGGGGTTCGTGGTTGGTGGGCCGAAGCTGTTGTGAATGTTGGCGATCTTGTCGTGGAAGAAGGCTGCGAGGGAGTCGCAGAGGTCTTGCGAGGGAGTGATGTCATTGTTTCCGGCGTCGGGGTTGGAGAGCTCTTTGACGATGCTGAAGAGTTCCTTGCTGTTGTGGGTGTTGTTGTCCAGTCGTTCCTTGAAGACTGTCTTCTTTGTGGCGCGGATCATTTGGTGGTGTTTGCGGGTGGTGTGTTTGAGGGCCGTCATGTTGTCTGTGGTCTGGTTGGTGCGCCAGGTGTTCTTCAGGGAGCGGCAGTTCTTCTTGGAGGTGATGTGCTCGTCGGTGAACCAGGAGGCTTTCTTGCTGCCTCGTCTGCTGGGGGGGTTCTGCTTCAGTGGTGCGAGGGCGTCTGCGCAGTTGGTGATCCACTGTGTGAGGTTGTTGGCGGCTTCGTTGGGGTCCGTTGAGCTGGTGGGGGGATTCTGGCTGAGGAAGGTGGTGAGCTGGTCGCCGGTGATCTTGTTCCAGCTCCTGCGGGGGGCTTGTTGAGGGTGGTGGTGGGTCGTCGTTTTACTGAAGCTGAAGTGGACGCAGCTGTGGTCAGTCCACTGGAGATTGGTGGAGTGGCTGAAGGTGACGTATTTGCTGGATGAGAAGACTGGGTCAAGCGTGTGGCCGGCGTAGTGGGTGGGGGTGGTTACCAGTTGCTTGAGTCCGAGGTTGGCCAGGTTGTCCAGCAGAGCAGTGGTGTTGCGGTCCTTGTTGTCCTCCAGGTGGAAGTTGAGGTCCCCCAGGAGGATGTAGTCGGTGGAATTGATGGCGTGTGGGCTGACGAAGTCTGTGATGTCTTCGCTGAACTGTGTGCGTGGTCCCAGTGGTCTGTAGACGAGGGTGCCTCTGAGCATGGTCTTGGGGTCGGTGTGTATCTGGAAGTGGAGGTGTTCGGCGGAGGTGAAGGTGTCATCGGAGTTGGTCGTGATGCGGATGGTTTTCTTGTGGATGATGGCGATGCCTCCTCCTGTCTGGTTGACGGGGTCCTTCCTGGTGATTTTGTAGCCTTCTGGGACGGCGATGGCGACGTCGGGCGCTGAGGAGGCGTTCATCCAGGGTTCCGTCAGGAAGGCGATGTCTGGTGCTGTCGAGTCGAGGAGGTTCCAGAGTTTGACGGCATGCCTGTGAACGGAGCGGGTGTTGAGCAGGATGCACATCAGGTGTTTGTTGCTGGGGCTCGGTTTAGCAGGTGCGGTGTTGGGTAGGAGGCCGGTGAAGCGGCAGGTCAGGCAGGTGAAGGGTCCGTGGGTGCGTCTCGGGGTGGCTCGGTAGCAGGCGGTGTTTCGGCCGGCGTTGAGTGTGTGGAGGGTTTTGGCGTCGTAGATGTGCAGGGTGTGCTGGCGAGGGCGAGGACCAGGGGGTCTGGCGCTGGGCGCGGTCCAGGCGCGGACGGGCGCAGACGGGCTTACCTTTGGTGCACCTTCGGTGCTCAATCGGCGCTCCCGCTGTGCGCGGTCGCTCTGGGGGCATCATAAGTAAGGAGCCGGGAGGGAGGAGCAGCTGGGTGGCGGGAGCGGGGCGGCGAATGGAATCACAGGGGGGCGGGCCGCAGGGAGGCAGCGGCGGTAAATTCCAAGAAGCAGCGGCCAGCGGGAAATTCCCAGGAGCAGCGGGAAATTCCCAGGAGCAGCGGGCAGCGAGCGAAGGAATCTGCAGGCATGAGGCGGCAAAGGCAGGCAGGAGCGGCAGCAGTGAGGGGGGTGACCAAGCCCTGTGGAGGGCCAAGAGATCAATGGCAGGGGGAGCGAGGTCCTGGCTTCGCAAAAGGCTACATGGAAAACAACTGAGATGAAGAGTGCGATGATAGAGTCTTTTAACCCTCCAAAAGACTACCCTGTATTCTCAAAAAATCGTAAAGGAACCCAGAGTGCCATCATGCTGCACTCTGCGGACCAGGTATTTTCTGGCGGGATGGCTCAAACCACCTGGGATACGCTTTCTGGCATCACTATGGGTCAAGCTGACCAGGCTGTACGAGAGAACGACTAGTGGGGGTCTATACAGGCTGCTCTTGGGGGAGGCGGGGAGGCCCCTACTCAGGAGCCAGTAACATCAGGTGACCTAGAGCTTTTGTCTCCCTCGATAGCTAGCGGCCTCCAGTTGAAACGCAGTCTTTGATCAGAGACCACATACTTGACAAAGCACCGGAGGACCTGACTATAATGAGGGCCCATAGAGTTCCCTTCCAGAAACCTCCAGGGGGTAAGTATCCCAGGACGAGGATCGTCAATTTCTCAGATTATTGTATTAGAGAGGCAATTCTAACTAAAGCGATCCAAAAAGGAGACATTGTTCTACCCGACGGAGCCAAAGTGAGAGTGTTCTCCAATATGTAAGCATCTGCAGCACACAGACGGAGAGATTTTGTGGGCATGATGGGTCAATTCAAGAATGCAGGCGCACAGATCTCTATCGTCCAGCAGTCCAAGTTGAAAGTTCTATGGAATGGAAAGGTCCATCTCCGTTCTTTTCTCGAGGAAGCTCAAGAACTACTACAAAAGATTACTCAAGCAATGGGCAAATAGGGAAAGGGTTGACATCCAAGCAGTGTATGACCCTCAGGACTTTAGAACTTTGAGTCTATAAATAGCAATGCAAATTTGTGATATTCCTCAAAGCCCGGTGCTTCTTTTCTTCCAGCACTTTAGGCACTTTATGCACTTTGTTCACTTTAACTGTGTCCACTTTACTATAGTATTATGTTCTACTTTGTGTGGATTATGTAGTTGCTGCTATTATTTCGTTGTCTATTAAGGATTACCTTGATTCTATGAGATAACACGATTGTATTTTGCCCTTTATGCACGGTGTTTACTTTCACTCTGGCACTTTAGTTTTATCTCCTTTAGAAGGAGGTATGGTAGTTTGTATGCTGCTGTGGGACAAGCTTGTAATAACCGATTTTTGAATAGCCATCGAACACAGCAAAGCTGATTTCTACTTTTTCTTTCCTGACAAGAACGGGTCTTTTTGCAAATTCCTAGATAAAGTATTGTAGGTCATGCCAAATAGAACCAGACCAAGTTGGCTTGCATATATATTTAAAGCACAAGCACTTTTCGTTTTTTAGAAGGATAGCACTTTATGCACTTTAAGCAGGGAATACTCTTCAGGAGATACCCTGGGGGCTAAAAAATGTATATGTTATATGGCACTGAGGTGGGGAGGGAGGATAGAAGTGCGATGAGATGCCAAGTCTAAACGCTGTTGTATGATGGGGGGACTGTGGAGGCGAGGTAAGAGCTACCTCCTTCTTCAGGTAGTTTGGGGAGGGCAAGGGTGGTGGGGTTGGGGGCTGAAGCAGGAAAAAATGGGTGGAGCATTAGCAGGCAATTAAAGAACAAGACTCATAATCAGGACAGGAATGTAATCAAGCTCCTTGAGCAAGGGACATGTGGGGGATGCTATGCCACTAGGAGATGTCAGGCAATTTCAACAATAGAGATGTTGCAAAATAAAGCATAGCAAATGAGAGAGCACAATGTGTTTTTGTGAGCTGTGTAAAGGTGGCATGCTCTAGTTTGAAGGTTGTCACAACCAATAAAAGTAATTTTATGTAATGTAAATGGTTTCTCGAATGAACAGAAAAGAGGAGTAATGTTAAATTGGACGGCCTCTTTTTCCCCGCAGGTGATCTTTCTTCAAGAGACCCACCTGAGTTCTAATTTTTCTAATTTCACACTCCCCAAGAAGTATGCTTATTCATACTTTGCCTCGGCACATTCTGCGGTACGTTGGGTGGCTATTTTACCCTCTTCTGCACTAGATTGAGAGCTTGAAAAAGTGATCCGAGATGTAGATGCAAGTTGGATTTGGATTGAGGTTTCAGTTAATGGTGCAGACATTGCATTGCTGAATTACTATGGGCCGAGTTTTGACGATACTGGGCGTCTGAAACAGATCTATGATTTGTTAATAAATGCCCAGGGTATTATAGTAAAGGGAGGCAATTTTAATTTAATTCAAGACCTGGGTTTGGATACATCAAATAAGGGTAAACAGCTACTAAAACCAAAGACAGCTAGATTGTTAAGAACTATAAAAGAAGATTTTGCTGTAGTTGATCCATGGCGCCTCAACCACCTAGGCCTTGCTCAGTTTACCTGTTACTCAGCTAGATATAAAACAGCCTCCCGTTTGGATTTTGTTTTGATAACTAAACAACTGGAGAGAGGCGAGCCCATTATTTTTTCTAATTCATTCTCAGGCCATTCATTAGTCTCCCTGGTAACATATCTACCCACCCCCAAAAAAAACATAACAGTAGGTGGTATTTTGATGAAGCATTGCTCTCGGATCAAATTTGGATCATTGAAACTCGTGAATTTCTTACAATGGGTGTTCAAGGAAAATATTAATACAACATTGGGCTTTATAATCTGAGAAGCTTTTAAGGGCACCTTTCGGGGTAGGGTAATTGCATACAGGGCACATTTTTATAAAACTAGACAGCATAAGATCGAAGGACTTCAGAATGCTGTGGATCAAGCAAGGGTAGAACTTATGTCTAGGCCCCCCGGAAACTCTGAGGAAGAATTTATTGGGCAGGACTTAACAATGGTGAAGGAGCAATTAAAAAACGTTTTTACTCTGGAAGAGATTTCGGGTAGTAAAGCATTCCAACAGAAGGTGTATGAAGAAAGTCAACACATAGGGAAATTCCTAGCCTGGACAACAAAAATGCAACAGAGTAGGCAACTAATTTCACAAATAAGGTACCCCAGTACTGCTAATCTGGTTACCGACAAAGACAGAATTGCAGAAATCTTTGTGTCCCATCTTAAGGGAATATATGCGGAGACCCAGCTAGTTAGCACCCGGGCCCTTGAGGACTATCTCAGTTCAGTCCAGCTACCCATGGTTATTGAGGATGAGCGTAAGGCTCTGGATGAACAAATTATATCTATAGAACTCAGGGATACTATAAAAGCAATGGCTAGTGTGAAGGCAAGTGGTAATGATGAGATACCGATTGAAGTTTATAAGGTGTTCATAGATGAACTTTCCCCCATGTTTATTTCTTTGTATAATCAGATTATGGATGGGTTGCCCGCCTCTGACAGCTTCAAGGAATCAGTTGTGATCACTTTCTTAAAGAAGGATAAGGATCCAACGGATCCAAGTTCCTATCGTCCAAATAGTCTATTAAATGTGGACTACAAGCTCTTTATGAAAATTTGGGCGAATAGGATCTCAGGATGTGCGGAACAGGTGATGCATGCGGACCAAACAGGGTTTCTGCCAGGCAGATCAATGGCGGCAAATACTTTTTATTTGATTCAAGCTTTTGACTATTTTTCAGCCAGGAAGGATAGAGCAGTTATTTTAAAGATGGATGCAGAAAAGGCGTTCGATCTAGTGGATTGCAGGCCCTTTTTCTTATCCTCCAGAAGTTTGGCTTTCCATCCCGTCTGATAGAGATGCTAAGAGGAATCTATATGGGGCAACTGCAAATATAATCATAAAAGCGGAGCAGGCGGGGGAAGTACTGATAAAACAAGGGACTAGGCAGGGTTGCCCCCTTTCCCCCATTCTATTCTTGCTTTTTATTGGACCATTGGCAATAAAGATCCGTACAACACATTGTTCTTTGCTTCCCTACTACCAATGACAAAAATCAAGCTCTTTGCTGATGATTTGATTTTATACTTGAACCCACATAGGGCAAATATCCAGATGGCGCTCGGGGAAATTCAAGCATTTACAAAATTGGAGGGGGGGTAATAAGGTCAATCAGTCCAAAACAGAGCTTCTCCTATTTAATTCACTAGAGGCCGATCTTCCTGAAGGGCTAAAATGTCTGCCATTGAGACCGATTAGATACCTGGGCCTATATGTCACAGCCAACTTCTCTCAACTGTTTAATTTAAACTATATAAAAACGCTGAACAAAATTAAAAATGGTCACTTTTATCTCTGTCAATAGTAGGCCATGTCCCTTTAGTGAAAATGTTGATTCTTCCCCTGCAGATATTCCTGGTTTTAAATCTTCCTTCAAAAATAACAATTTAAAATTTTAATGAAGTAGACAAAGTTTTACGGGAGTTTGTATGGGCAAAAGAAAAGCCTCAGATCAAGTTATCTATTCTTCAACTAGACGTGGAGCAGGGGGAACTTGCATTACCTCACCCATCTGCCCATTATCAAGCTGCGTTAATTAGTTTATTGACGCAACTGGCTGCCCCTGCTTCGAAATTTGATAACTTTGATTGAATCTTATGATAATGGAAAGGGCAATCAAGTTACCAGCATTTCTGAACACTGTGAAGCTGCCTAAAAAGACAAGGTACAAGGTTGTGAATACAATTGCTAACCATATACAATGGTTCCATAAAGCTTTCAACATTCCACTATGCCACACATATACTTCCCTCAAAGACTGTGTGTTGTGGGGTCTCCAGGCTTCAGAAAAGTTGCTGCAGTCCTGTAATAAGCTGGGTTTTCACAAACTGGGAGATTTCGACAATGGTACCAATCTGCTATCATGGGAGGTATTCGTATTACAAGGTGTACCTCAGAGTTGCAATCTCTGGTCACGTTTTAGGCAGATAACTTGCTTCCTCATGAATAAGTATAGAATAAACAACGAGAGGGTAAGAACAATTCTAAAAGCAGCCTTAGAGCTGAATTGAAGTGGTATTGGTAATTGGTATCGATTACTTTGACAGGGGGCGAACAAGAATCTCGTTAAGGCAATGCTTTCAAAAATTGCTCAGGAAACTCATTACTGGTTTAACATTAAGGAATGGCAACAAGGGTGTGAATTTGGGAATAAGGCATTGAGGGCGGCTAAAGTTAAAAAGAATGTCCTTCCTTTTGAGGTGGTTGGTGTATCATATCCCCCTCAGATTACACAAATGGTTTCCATCACTTCTGAACGAACGTTTTAGATGTAATCTGGTGGGGCAGGCAATTGGACACAGATATTCTTTACATGTCCTAGACTACAACATTTCTGGGAGGAGGGGTTTAGGTTCATTAGTGATTGTATGTCTATGGCTAGTTTACCCTCATCTGGCTTTTCTCAAGCTATTAGTCAGCTGCCAAAATATAGGCAAAATTTTGTTTTTACAGCTATTGCCGTAGCCAGATCCCTGGTGTTGCAAAACTGGAGATCTCAGAAGGTGCCTACAATGGGACAAGGGCTCCCCAAGTTGGCCTGGACCTACCAATTCAAAAAGGCGTAGAGGCGCTTCGTAGATTCAAGACAAGTTGGGAGGGCTATGCCCTGGTTTCACGCTTAAATGAAAATGTGTAAGGCAGGCTACTTTTTGTGTAACGAAAAATGTGTGGTTTTAATCTAAGGCGTGCCTGCTTTTTAATTGTTGAACTGAGGCTACTGTGAAGCATGTTTCCATCCCTGTGTTGAGCTATTTAGAATGCTGGTTATATTGTATATGAAAATAGTGAGTGAATGTATTTATTATCTACTGAAATATGAATTTGAGTATTATGAAAATGTGTTCATTTCTTTATGTACCATGTCTATCATGTCTATTATGTCTGCTATCTACGCTCAATAAAACATATATATCTGGTTTTAGACAATGCTTAAATTGTGCAAGTAGTTGCAGGTGGTGGGCAACAGTACCCATTTTTGGGGACAGGTGTTTATTTTTAATCAGATTTTTACACAGAGTAAAAAAGAAAAGAACAGTGGAGGAATGAAGAAGAAACATGAGAAAAATTGGGAAAACAGAGATAAAGCAATAAGAGGGATTAAAAAGATCCTGCAAGAGAAGGAGAGAAGTGTAGGGAGATGGAAGCTAGATGCACTAGTTAGTAATCAAGACCACACAGCTTTGATTTTTGTCAACCCTGGCATTTGGCAGCCCCAGGGCAGGCCTCTAAAAAACTGCTTGTTCAAATTAAGCAGTGAAATTTGTGTTTAATAGAGGACAGTACCGACAGTACCAGCTATGAGCAAAGTGTGCAACAGTTTAATGCTCTTACAATGGCCCAGGCTATGCCACTACAAACAGTGACACAAGGAATAGCATGAGTAAGAAGTGAAATGTGTATTAGTACATTATATGATCAGTGCCTTCTCAAGGTCTTTCAGAACAATCTCAACATACTTGCATTCTATTCAGTCCCTTTTTTTGACACCCACATAGCTATACTCTCATTTACCCAGTTCGTAAATAATGTCCAGAATAAGGGACTAATATAGGCAAATGCCTAGATGCCATACGAATAGAAACGCAGTACTGTATGGGTTCCTTTAACACAAACAGTTAGAAAGGGATAAAGCAGGAGCACTTTGGCGTTGCACTTTCATGCCATGAGAATGCAGGATCTATCCGTCAGGACATGAGATGAAGGTGCAGTTCCCACCTATCCATCTATGTTTGAAGAGCTCAAGCTCCTTTAATACAAGCAGAATTTTAGGTGTGCTGGTATGTAACTGTATCAGGCACCCCTTCAATGACCTACAGGTTCAATCTCTGCCTTTGCAAATTCAGACTAGGCTCCCTGAGCTCAAATAGATGGACTGTAGGCCCACTTAGTGGAAAAATAACCCCTTAATTGGTCCAGAATCTGTCTCCAATGTTAGTGGTCAATACAAGACCACAAGACTGTGACAGAAGATGGTCTCCTCAGTCACTATTGAAGAGCAGAGTTTGCGCTGTGCTGTCAACTTGCATGGATGCTGCCCATGCGTGCATGTCAACCAAACAGCTATGCAAATCACAATACTACCAATGCCATGGGAACTAACCTAAATCCAGTAAAATGATCAGATATACATTTTCAATACTAAGGACCTGATTTAGAGTGTGGAAGATAGGTTCATCCACCACAAACATGATGGATATCCCATACTTTAAATTAAACCCTGAGATTTTTGCATCCATTCTAACGATGATGATAGTGCAAATAATCCTGAAATTGCACATGGTGAACTAATCTTTTTTAGAAATTCCAGTTGACCAGTTGCAGATGGTTTCTATTGGGTCAGTCAGCTTATTGACATTTACTGAAATGATAATGAGAACAAAAAGTTGATTCTAGTTGCAATTTTAATTGTTTTGCCTTTCAGTCCACTTTCATTAGACAATTATATTTCAATAAAACAATTAAATAAATAAAACATATTTTGAAAGAGTAATTACAACTAACAGTATGCATCTTTTCAATTCCCCTCACAGTTCTGAGGGGAGCATTATGGCTTGGAAAGAGAACTACCGACACACTGTGTTTAGGGGAATTGCCATTGATTACTGAGTGGAAGGTTCCAACCTACATATTGGAAAATAGGTTGCTATTCCATTTACTAGATAGCCAAATGAATTGCTTTCCCTGCTTTCATATTCAGTTCATAAACTGTGCGTGTGCAACTGCAAAAAATCACTGCCAATCAGAGGTGGACGTTCTCAGGGATGTAGCTCCCCAAATTCACCTGACGATCCTCAAATTTAAAATCAGCCATTCTATCTGAGACAACTAGAGAAGGGGTTAAAATCTAAGAAGTGCCTCTTCCCAATAACGATTATTCCTGGTTTTCAGCTTAAACATTACCCAGAAGAAGAAGACCTCTAGGTTCCTTGTTTTTCAACCTCAGCTTTCCCTGTTTCTATTGTCAATGCTACTGAATGTTCTCTTTATTTCAGATGTAAGCGCCCATAGGATCAAGAAGACACTCTTTGAGATCATCATCTGCAATATCTTTTGTGCCAGAGCAAGAGTTAGATAAAATAGCTTGCTCATAGGTACTAGTAGTTGCTACTGTCAGCAGCCAGTTTTTCATGAGTGAGTGTTGCATTGTTTTGTGCTTTAACTTATTCTTTCCATTCCATATTTATTCTTTTATGTTCTGTGTATCTGAAGTCAAATCTCTCCTTTTGTGAAACAGTGGCTAAGTCTATCTGTCCCTGGGTAAAGGACAATGATGGTGTTTGCAACACAGCTGTAATTAGGATACATGGCCTTTTACCTGTGCTGCTGTTAGGGATTTGCTCACTGGAATGCCCATGTAAAAGGTTAATTGACTATGCATTAACTGTGCCCTATTACTTCCATCATATGCAATAATTTGAAGATGAATGTGAAGGTTGTAGACATATGTGGCTGAGCACAAATCATAATGCATTGTACTCCAGTGTCCTTCAAGCCGAAGGCTGGCTGTAGATAATAGCTGAACAGAACCATGCTGGACAAAGGAGACTGCACATTTGCATTCTTTTTCGTCAGGCCCCTAGAATTATATGCCTGTGGAATGCTGCCACTCAAACCTATGAAGTAACGTCTGTGACTATCAAAAATATGACCAGTCTGCTGCATGATTTCTGTTCATGATCAACATCCCTAAAAATGTAACCTGCTGTTTGGGGCCAATGTACTTCCCTTCTTGAGCAGCCAAACAACCTAGGAGAGCGAACAATGGGGCATATGTACAAGCCCCTATTACCACCACAAAGCCACTTTTACAGACATTGTGGTGGCGATAGGGGCTGTGCCTTATGTAGAACACAGTCATTTTCCTGATCTACAGTCACTTAGTATAGGAACAATTAATCCACGCAGAATTCTTCTTATTGTATTTCTTCTTTAATCTTTATTCTGTATCCCTTGTGGTACAGTCCATTTTTCAGTTCTTCAAAAACAGAACAGCAACAGAACAGATAGCCACAGGTAAATACCAACACGTGTTTCGTCCTCTGGATTTAACCAAAGACTTCCTCAGGGCGCCAACTGCGGTATCCAATATGCAATTGGTAATCAATGGCTATCGCTGTATTCAAATACAGAACCTAATGGTTCAAAGTGCATCCATCGGAAGCTAAGTTAAAACCTAATAAGTAATCATCACTCGGTACCAGCAAACATTAGGCTGATGTCTGTCCTTACAATCCTCATTCGTGAAACGGAGAGTGATCTGCATCTGCTTAAAGCTGTCTTATACATAAGGCACCCTTTCACGCTATCGTTAGCGTGAAAGGGGCATGCAGTGGGTGTTGTTGTGGGAGTTCCACCGCAACGCCCCTTGTATTTGACTGTGCCCCCTATGTATGTTTTTGATTTTTCCATGTGTGCTGCCTTGTGCAGCACACATGGAAAAAGCAAAATTACATGGTTTGTTTATGTTGAGGAAGGTGCCCCTTCCTGTACCTAAACAAACCTTTAAAAAAATTCCATTTTGTCACTTCCATGTGTGCTGCATGAAGCAGCACACATGAAAGTGACAGAATGGGATGTTAGGATTGTTTATGTGCAGGAAGGGACACCTTCCTACATATAAACAATCCTCCCCTGCACGCAGACACCCTTGCACTATACTGCAAGGGTGCCTGCATTGGCGCTAATTTGCTAAACTTAGCGCCATCGCAGGGGGAAATGCAGGGCTGCACCACATTCTTGTAAATATGGTGCAGCCTTGCATTTCATTGGTGGTGGAGCATGCCGTTAAGCTAAGGAGGCTAACAACACACTCCGCCACTTCCTTGTACATATCCCTCAGTATTTGATGACCACAGTAGGCAGTGATCATGAAGATCCCCTTGTTGTTTTAAAACTGAAGGACACCCCAAATTTGAAAGTGCAGATGATTTGATTCGTCTGGATACACGGTTATTGAGTCTCATCACAGAAGAGTAAGCTGCACACCAACATAGCTTAGAATGACTTTGGGCAATGGAGAGAGCCATACTGGTTGCTGTCTCCCTCCCAAGCTAGGACTAAACTTGGACTAAAATCCTGAGAGGAGTGCTGCTGTGACCGACCTGCGAGTATAAACACCTACCTACCTTTGGGGAAGATGCTGAACATCATTGTTCAAGAGGAGTACACAACTTCTTCTGTGGTACTGATAGAATTTGAGGGAGTTGTCATTGGACTACACATGCTCCAGGATAAGAGAACACCCTCAAATTCATCCTCGTATCTGGTGATTAAGAGAGGTACTCAGAGAAGGTCACCCTCATTCTGAAACCATGGAAAGCATCTTTTTGCAACAAGAGTTCTGGAAGTATTGTCTTTTGACCCCCTGGTCCCTACCATAGAATATATTTAGGCTCCAGCTTTGTCCTTGCCTTCTCAGTGACTGGTACCTGTGCTCCTGAACCTGTAGGCAACTCCACCACTGGGAATTTGGGATGTGACCGGTAGATTCTTAATTATAGGACTGTGGACATTTGTACAATCTTAGGTGGGTGATCCCGTGTACCTGCTTCTGAATCATTACATCCAATGGACTAGTCCTGCAACAAGATTGATATTAATTCTAATTACAGTGGCTCCAAACATGCTCCCACCCCCTTTTGAAAGAGTTGCTTTTCTTTACTAGGGCTCAAGGAGAGCACTTCATTCTTTGGGCTGGAGGTCTTTTAGCAGTCTGGATGGTTTAGACATATTAGGTGGAAGGTGCATCAAAATCCGCTAACATTCAAGCACCAGCTTCAGGATCTAAAATCAAAGCAGTATTATTTTAGACAACCTACAATCATCTATGTATGAATAATGCAGAAAATTGACAGAACAAGTTAAGAGGTGGTGATTCTCAGAGGAACAAAATCCAAGACCGAGAGTTAGCAATTGCACACAAATCAAAAGCTGAATGTATTAGTCAATAGCACTAACTTATCAAAACACACTGAGCACTTTTTCTCTTATCCAACAGATCCCTAACCACCTATGAATATTTGATCAAATAAGTTGCTGACCTAATTGCCTTTAACTTCTTTTTTTTTTTTTTTTTTTTTTTATTGAGCAGAACAGGGATAGTAACAACAACAAGCACTCAGGAAAAATTCTCCATGTACAAGTCAATCATGATCCTTATAATATAGCACCTGAGACCATAAGACATTAATGTACTACACTACTATAACTAAAAAGAAAGAGAAAAAAGAGAGAAAAAAAAAAAAAGAGAAAAAAAAAAAGTTATTTTTCTTTTTTCTTTTTCTCTCTCCTTACCATAGAATCTAATGCTGCTACAAAAATGGCGCAATACAATACATATGAATTTTAAAACAGAATTTGCTGCATATTACTAACTCAATATTAAATCAATTCATAAAACATATCGTCCATAGCTACATTATCTTGAAACATTACGCCCTCTTTCCTGCTAATCCAATACCTGGAAGTTCTTTAACTAAAGTGAAATAATAATTTAAAATATTAAATGCTGGGAAGTGTCTACTTAAAGAGTGTGCATAGTACCATTATCGAATAACTGCCAGATCTTTACAAATGTATTTATTGCTCCCGCCCTCCTGGCATACGCTTCCTCAAAACCCCTCGTCCGCTTCATTTTATTAACCCATTTCATAAAAGAGGGAATCTCCATAGACCTCCAGTTTTGAAGAATTAATGAACGTGCCATCAAAGAGCAGATCATTACATATGCTTCTTCATATTTGGTCAGTCCTGGTTTAACTCTGGAGATTCCGAATGAGGCAATTTCAACTTCAGGATCTACCGGCTTTTGGATGGCCTGACATATAGCTATGAAGATGTTTCCCCAGAACTCATTAAGTTTAGGACAGGTGTAGAAAATGTGGAGCCAATTTCCTTCCTCCTCAGCTTGACAACGAAAGCATCTATCTTCCACATCTGGATATCGTTTACTCAAAGTCTTGGGGGTATAGTATGCTAGCCATCTATTTAAAAAAGCCATACGTTTAAAATTAGCCGCTCTCAAAGCCTTATGGCCGAGCCGGGCTTGAAGTTGCCATTCTTGACAGGACAAGGCACACCCTGTTTCCCGTTCAACCTTGGTCAAAAACGTATGTAGGATAGGGATCTCACTATCTTTCCGGAGCAGAGTGTACCATTTTCCTATGCCTTTAACTTTGGTTTTGTAGAGCAGGGAAGCCAAATTCATCGTCGCAGAAGGGGAGGGAAAATTGGCCTTTTTTAGAAAATTGATGACCTGCAAGTAATCGAGGAAATTGGGTATAGTTTGATCTATGAGCTTGTTTTGGACCTCCTGCCACGAGATCACCTTGTTATTCGTATAGAGATGACCCAATTCCTCAATACCAATCTCCCTCCACTTCGAAATTCGAGAGGGATGAAGCAATAGACCTAAAGTCTTACATTCCTGCAGCCTTAAATAACCCCAGCCTGGAGAAGTATGCTGTTTAAATAGCAATTGAAGTCTGGAAAATAGATCACGTAATGTCTTATATCTTGTGTTTTTTGGCAATTTAATAATTTTTAAGAAAGTAGGGAGTTGTACACCTGCCTCCTGAACCATTCTATTTAGAAAAAAATGATCTTCTAAATTATTAAAGTCCAATAAACGAGCTACCATATCAAGGATTGCAGCTTCGTAATAAGAGCGGATTTTGGGAAGTGCTAGCCCCCCATTATCTACCTCCAGTTGTAGCACTTCAAGTTTCACCCTGGGAGCCTTCTTTGCCCATATGAAATTCCTGAATAGAGAATCAATTTCTTTGAAATAGCTTGCATTAATCTTTAGAGGGACATTACTAAAGAGAAACACCAGAAGAGGGAGGATGGACATTTTTATCTGCGCCACACGTCCTATAACTGTCAAAGGAAGTACTGACCATTTATCCAACAGGCTTTTTATTTTTATCAGCATAGCCGAGTAATTTAATGTAAACAGTTGATCTATTGATTTAGAGATGAATATACCCAAATATCGTATGGGGGCTGACTTAGATGCTTGTTTTTGCAGAATAGGTGGTAAAAAAGAGTTATCATTGATATTTAACATGATAATTTCTGTTTTATTTTGATTAATTTTATACCCCCCTATAGATTCAAAGCTAGTGAACTCGGCTAAAAGCCGCTCTAAATTAGATTTATCAGGAAGCAGATAAAGAATAATATCATCCGCGAAGAGTTTCAATTTCTCCATCCCATCTATGGGCGCTCTAATTTCGGGGTTTTCATGAATTCTAATTGCCAACGGCTCAATAAAAAAAGTAAATAATAGGGGGGACAGGGGGCAGCCCTGCCTGGTCCCCCGCCTAATAAGCACTGTCCCAATCTGCTCGGAGTTCACAACTATTCTAGCTTCAGCCCCCTGATATATATTCCTTAACATATGTATGATTGAAAGCGGAAATCCACATTTATTTAGCCCAATAAATAATGCCTCCCAATTTACGAGGTCAAAAGCCTTCTCGGCGTCGACCATCATAAACATTGATGGGATTTTATTACAGGTGAAATAGTCAAGGGCTTGAATTAAAAACCCAGTATTTGATGACATGAAGCGGCCAGCTACAAAGCCAGATTGATCACTATGAACTAATTCTTGAGCGGCTGGTGTAAACCGCTGTGCCCATATTTTCATCAGAATTTTATAGTCAACGTTGAGCAAACTAATAGGACGGTAGGAATTCACGTCCTTTGGGTTTTTCCCCTTCTTGACAAAGCTGACAATTACGGACTCTTTAAAACTCGATGGAATATCAGAGCCGTTTTTAATAACATTGAACAGCTTTGTCAGGAAGGGAGTCAATTCATTTGAAAATATTTTATATAGTTCAGCAGGAAAGCCATCGGCCCCACATGCCATTGCTCCTGAAATAGAATTTATTGCTTGCGAGACCTCCAATTCCATAATCTGTTGACCCATGTGCTCGGCTCGAAATTCTGAAAGGCACGGTAAAGTAACTCCCTCAAAATATTTAATTATCTGCTCCTGGGGTGGCTCATAATTTGTGGTATATAGCTTCAAATAATGCTCGATAAAAACTTTATCTATTTCTTCCTTTTCCCTCGTTGTATTCCCGGTTTGAGGATCAGTAATCTCAGACACCAGTGCCGCTTCCTGCTTAAATTTCATTGTCCCGGCTAACAGTTTGCCTACCATCTGGCTCTCCTCATACACCCTCTGTTGGAAGGTTTTAGTGCTATTAATCTCTTCCATTAGAAAAAATTCCCGAAGGGATTGTTTGGCCTTCTCGAGCAAACACTCCACATTAGTAGAACCTTGCGAACTATTTCGAAGCTGGAGTGCACTTTCTACAGTCCACTGGAGTTTATCAATTTTATCCCGGCGTAATTTGTTCTGGGCTGCCGAATAGGCTATCAGCTGGCCTCGCAAAGTTACTTTAAATGCTCCCCAGACTGCAAAAACCCCTGCAGACTCTTGATTACGAGTAAAAAACTCAGAAATCCAAATCCTCATATTCGCTACCCAAATTGAATCTTGCGTAAGGCGCCGATCCATTTGCCACCTGGAACGAGAAGTTGTTTGTACGATGATTTCAACCTCTAATTTAATAAAAGAGTGGTCAGAAAAAGAGTTTGCCCCTATTTCTGAACCAAGACACTTCATTGACTGGGAAACCAGGAAAAAATCTATCCGGGAAGCGGAGCGAAATTGACGAGAATAAAAAGTGTATTTATGATGAGAGGGATACATATAACGCCAAGGGTCATGAAGATGATGCTCCATTTTAAGGGCTTCGAGCATCTTCTTGGTACGGGGTTTTAGCTCTTTTTTATTTATGTTGGAAGTATCTTTTTTAATATCTTGGATAAAATTAAAATCACCTCCCATGATTATTTTTCCTGGGACTCCCCTTATTAAGTCCGCTATTTTTATTATCTGGGAAATCTCATCTACTACCGGTCCATAATAATTTATGAAATTTAATATAGTACCACTTAGTTTAGCCACAATCCAAATCCATCTCCCTTGTTGGTCTCTCTCAAATTGGCCAAATTCCCAAGGGAGGCTCCTGGAGAAATAAACTACAACCCCTCTTTTCGCTAAGCCAGATGAAGCGTAGAACACATGAAAGAAAAATCTAGGAAGAAATAGCTTAGGGAAGCTAGTTTTCAGATGCGTCTCTTGTAAGAATAATACATGAGGGGAAAAGGAGGTGAGTCACCTTATCAATCCTCCATATTTTTGCTTATTTAAGATCCCGTTTACATTGACTGACATCACAGTACATTTATTACCTTTATCAGCCATTCTTTTGTAAAATGTTCCTGATTTTCAATTTCCTGAATTTACCAAATATGTCATTTTCCCTGATACCGCTCATTTTATTATTTTTAATACCAACCCCCCAACCCAACCCCCACCTACCCTCTAGAGATGTAGAAAATTCCCGCTTACTACATCTCACCCTCCCAAACCGCATGGGGTGCCTTGTTGCTGCACCCTGTGTGACCTTTAACCCCCCTCCCCCCCGGTGAAGACAGTAACCATTTTTTTTTTTTTTTTTCCATTTCCCTTCTCTTTTCCTCTTTTCCTTTCCCTTTGCCTCTTCTTCTTCCTCTTTCGTCTTTACCTACCCACTGGGGGTCGTGCCCTTCACCTTTCCCCCATATTTCTTAATTTTTTTTTTTTTAACCCCCTACCCTATCAAAAGAGTATTCTACCCTGGAGAAAGCTCTTTCAATAATTCCTGTGCTTCTTCTACCGATGAAAACATAAGAAATTTCCCTCTTACTAGAACCTTTAATTTAGATTGTTGTGCTATGGAGGCTTGTGCCCCCTTGGCTTTAAAAAGATGCAGGAGTTTAACAAAATCTTTTCGTCTTCTGGCTGCCTGAGCTGACATATCTGAAAAGACTCGGCATTTTGATGACTCATTAACCGAAAATTGTCTTTTTTCAATCGCCTTGCTTAGGATTCTCTCTTTGACTCTAAAGTCCGCAAAATTCACCAAAACGGTACGAGGTATCAAAGAGTTTGGGAGAGGATGAGATGGTATCCTATGCGCCCTGGTAATTGTTAAATCATCCGTGAACCCTGGAAGTATTTTCTGTTTGATGAAGGATTCTACCCACTGGATCGGTTGTGTTCCTTCACTACCCTCCGGGATCCCTACAAACCGGAGGTTAGAACGCCTGGAATGGTTTTCAAGTTCCTCTAGTTTAGTTTCCATCGCTCGTTTTTTCTTGACCCCCTCTTTAACTTTCAGGGACAAAATACTCATCTGGTCTTCCAAATCAGAGATTCTTGTCTCTGCTTCTTGAATTCTAGCGGGAAAACCCGCCATTACTTCTTCGATTTTATCCAGACGAAGATGAATAGATACTGTTTCGATTTCTTGTGATTTTTTTAAATCCCGGATTTCATCTAGGATCATATTGAGCATTACCTTAATGTCCATTTTAAGCATACTTGCTTCTTTGATTTCGGAAGCTGGAGGCTGACAGGGAAGTTGAATATCGTTCAGAGAGGACGAGATCCCTACTTGCTCTCCAGGAACTGTCAAAGAGCCACTCACTTCTGCTTCCACTACTGGGCGCACAATAACAGTCTCGGGTAAGGCTGTTGCCAGTCGTGGACTTGCTGCTGTTGAGTTTTCACCTGCATTTTCCAAAGTAATGGTTGAGCCTTCGTGCAGGGGGTGTATTAAAGCAGGGGTCTGGGGGATAGCTGCCATTACCGGTGAACTCACAAGCGGTATCTTTAATTTAGGGGGTCTCAAAATAGATTGTTCAGCAGTTGACACAGTAACTTGGGATATGACTTTCCCTTGATTTAATGTAAGAGCGGAGGTATTCAATCCGGGCGCCTGAGTAGTCTCAACCTCTAATGATCCTACAGCGTATTGGTCCCCCAGTTGGGGAAAACAGACTGGAACGGGAGCTGGCTTTTCAGAGGGGCAATCATTACCGAGGTCTGGGGCAGGCATTAATCCTTTTGGGGGTGAGTCAGCTTCTATCGAGAAACCACCCTCTTCATCTGTACTCTCCTGGCTGGAGATAGTAGCAGTCTGGCCTTGGTTATTTTCTAACCTTGCTGCAGCTATCACTGTCTTACTCTGCCCAAGGCGAGTTTTTGTCTTTCGTTTTGTCGCTGCATCTGGTCTAATAACAGTAGCCGTAGATTTAAAATTTTTCCCCATTCTGCCACACAGCCCGATAGTCTTCCTTTTGTGTCACTAACTTCTTGCCAAAAAGAAAAAAGAGGGATGCCTGCGGATTGTTTTTCCGAGATCAGACAGAATGTACCCAAAAATAGGAAGAGAGCAAAAAGCAAGCAAGAAGAAAACAGGAACACCGCGATGCCAGATGATTAAAGACTCACCGATTAGCCACTTCGATTTCACAGACTTCTTTTCTTCAGTGAAGCCAGATTGAGCAGTGAACACAGTGGACACAGTGGAAGAAATGAACTTCGAAGTGTGTACGCGCCCAAATAAGAGAGTGGACAGGCAGTATATGTACGGGCTAGAACGAGCTGTCCCTCGCACCCCCTCGCTCCTCCTCCTTGCTCAGTCAATCCGCCTCAGAGCAAAGTTTCAGGGTTGTAATGGCGTTATACTGATTTGGAGAAGGAACTCGTTTTTCCTCGTTTTTCCTCGTTTTTCATCCTTCGCGGACACAATGAAGTAACATCCTCCGGGCATAAGTAGCACAAAACCGCCAAAAGCAGCTCAAAGGCTCATCAAGGAAACAGTGCCGGTTACAGCTTGCCACGAACGCACAGAGCCGTTTTCCGACATCTCGAACAGCTGCCTCCAAGCCGAGGGGAGGGGCTCCCTGGTCACCTGTGGCTACAGACCAGCGGGATTCGCTGCAGCCATCTCTCGCTCTAACCCCTGCCTTTAACTTCTTATCAAGTTTATTTCACTTTAAAAACATAAATCTTAAATTTATAATGGCAAAAATAATTTAAATACAAAGTAAAAAAACTAAATGTTTACATTTATATCAAACATTATAAGCAAGGGACATTGAATATAAGCTATAGCCCACTGCTCTTTGTAACTCCTAAAATAACTCTCAAAAGATTGTTCCTGATTTGGCTGACTGACAGTTCCCTCAATTTCAGCTTTCATGAAAATACATATCAAGATATGCCTTAGATTTTTGTGTTTTGATGAAGGAACAGGAAAGACACATATATTTACCCTTCCTTCCTGATTACATAGTCCGATCATTGTGCTATTCTTTTTAAACGATTCAGTCCTTCTTATCAAGGTACTTTTAAGACAACAAACTAGTTATCCAAGCACAAATATGAGCCAATAGATAAGACTATCCTCCTCTTGATTTGAACTAGCCCGTGGATGGTTGGGTAAGGATCCTAATTACATATCACTTTACTGAAGTAAAACAATTCTCCACATAGGAAAGGAATCCCTCACTATAAACATGTTAAAAACCTAAAGCAATGAAGTGTAAATAGGACAGGAAATGGGGGATCCATTGTAATTCAATCATCACATTTGACTATCAAAGACATGGTGCAATAAATGAATGCCTTTCTAAAATAATTGAGATCACTAATTCAAAATTCACCTATGATACAAAATAGAATTTATCAAAACCTGGGGCAGATTTGGAAGAAAAACTGATAAATACAAAAGTCATCCATTTCAGTTTTGAATCCACTGGGAGATTATTTATGCAAAGTGTTGCAAAAGAGGCATACAACAGGCACCTATGGCCCCTGCAGCGCAGCTGCCAAGGGGCAAACCTTCAAGGCCCCCACAACCCTTCATGGTGCCAAACTTTCAACCCAAGTCCAATGAATGTTTGTGAGTTATGGGAGAAGGAAGGTCCCCCTCCACATTCTGCTAAGGGGAACATAATTTTTCAGTACATTGCTGGTCAATGGTCCATATGGAGATTTGAATTTAAGTCCTCAGAAATGATTAGTGAATTCCAGATTTATTTAACACTGAGACAAAGTCTATTTCAGTAAACTTCAGGTCCACAATATACAGACATGGGAAATATTCAGTAGTCAATGGATAATTCCCCCAGTGACCCAAATTTCTTATTTATGTTTCTTTATGTGCAGTTTTATATAGCGCAGGGCGAAATGCCTATTGCATAAAACATACACAAAGAAAGAAGGGTAAGAGACTCTTACGCTGCATTTACACATTCTAGGCAATAGGCAAAACAGTTTCCCACTATATACATTAAGGATAATTATGAATCAGAAATAGTAGCAGAATAACCACAAATTGCAATATAGAAACATATAGCAAAATCATTCATAACAAATTTGCTGACTAAACAAAGTATGAGCAACTATACTTGTATCACTCATAATAATCAGATTACTTGGTTTTAACAGTAAAGAGGACTTTCTAACTTTGAAAGAACGTTGTACATGCAGGAACTCCTTAGAATAAGAAGTAGCACTGAAACAATGCATTTTTCATTCTTCTGGTGGAGATAAAGAAAGACGTTGGCCTGATATTGGTTGGGATGGTGTTCGGCACTGTGTGTTCTCTGCCGTTTAACGTGTTAGAATGGTTTTGTCTTCTCTAAGGAAGAGATTTTGAAAAATATTTGGGCTGTACTTCAGAGTTGATGCTGGGCACCTGAAGTGGCAAATATCTGGATGAAACAATTTGAGTAACATAGAGGAGTGTCTTATATGTAATTTTATCAAATGCTAGTTTATAAACAATTCATTCTTCAATGGTAAGCTCTTAAAAATTGGGCTGCTGGTTGACTGGGGTGTGAGCCTTGGTCAAGCAACAGTCACAATCCCTTTCAGGGTAAACCAAAAAAGTCACTCAATTAACAGGTGCTTAACCCTGGGTAGCTTGGCACAAAAACAGTCAGGCTTAACTTAGAGACAATGTGTAAAGTATTCATGCAGCACACTAACAGTAATGACGTGAAAACACAACTCAAGAAAAATCCCAAACCAATTTAGAAAAAGAGTAAATTGTATTACATTATTTGACACCAAAATAAAAAATCCAATCAGTAGGACCGGAGTTATGAATTTTTTATGCTTTTAGTAAAAACTAGGCCTAAAAGATCAAAGCTTCAACAGTGGGCCTCTAGTTACCTGAGACTGGGTCAAAGTAAGAAATGTATAGCGACTTAAAAAATGTAGACTATTTTGTGGCTTTGACTGGATGCCCTACTTACATATAAGGTTTAGAATCCTAAACGCAAAAGCAGTTCTCTTGTTAGAAGACATTTTGAGATCCAATACTAGTGGGACTGTGATCAGCTGAGTATTTCTCCCAAAACTACTGATGCCACTTGCACGTAATTCTTTGAGGGAGGGAAGTATATCCGATTTCAAGGTAATGAAGAATAACATGCAAGAACTGCCTCTGATTCCTTCCTCATTTTCAGCCAGAGTTGCGAATGGAGTTCATGAGGGGAAGCATCAGGGTGAAAAACCTCTTGACCACGTGGTTCCTACAGATCTTATCATCCTAAACTAGCTCGAAACTCCAATTAACTAGCTTCATTGGTGTGAAAGGGAACTCATAGGGGTCTATTAGGATGGCGGGCGGAAAAGCACCCCGACCGCCGGCACTGTGGGAAACCCAGCAGCCAAATTAGGATCAACCGCCCAAAAACACCGACCGCAGCAGAACGAGGCCAAGATAAACTGCCCATAGCGGGCGCAGAGGGCCAAAATCCATCCGCGGCATTCGGATTCGCGGTGGAAAAACACAAACCCGCGACAAGTATAGCGGAGACACCGCACCAGAAATTAGGATATCCGCGACGGTCCCGCGGTACGTACTGCTGTCTCCGACCGCCGCGGTCGCACACTCGGATGAATGGGAGAGCCAGCGGAAGAGCTGCAGCATAGCCACTGCTGCGGACAGACTGCAAAAAATATGGCGGACGAAGCAAAAAACCCACAATAAGGCCAAAAAGTGCACACAGAAAACCATGGCCCCCAAATGCACAAAACACACCCCAATGACACAACCACATGGCAAAACGAAAAATACAAATCCCAGGACAACACACCTGACAGCAACACCCCAATTGGACACACCCACATAGCTGAGTATAAAACCAGCCCCTTCCCTGACCACAATCCTTTGCAATACTCCATGAGAGAAGGGACACATACCCCAGCTGACAGGAGAGGCAAAGGACACAACACCACTAGCCACACCACACACAGCACCACCACCACCTCCACACCTGCACAACTAACCCCCCAGCACAACCCCCACCACACACATCACAACCACAACCCCCACTCACATTCCTGCACCCACAACCACTTTGCACACCACACACCATGGCCACACAGAAAATGCCCAAATTCACAGAGAGTGAGTTGACAGTCATGGTAGATGAGATAGTCAGAGTGGAACCACAGCTTTTTGGTACCCTGGTCCAACAGACACCATTAGCCACAAGGACACAAATGTGCGCAAGGATAGTCCAAAGGGTCAATGCAGTAGGGACCACCCCAAGATCAAAAAAGGAGATCATGAAGCGGTGGCATGATCTGAAGAGGGTGGTCAAGGAGAGGAGGAGCGAGAACCGAGAGCTGGCTCAGAGGACTGGCGGTGGCCCTCCCATTCCACAAAAACCATTCACACCATGGGAGGAAAAGGTGCTTGCCATACCGCATCCAGCGAGTCTCACAGGAGTAGCCGGGGGAGTGGTGGCTGGTAAGTACAAACAAATGACTACCGCCACTCTGCTATGTACTGTCTTGCACAACTACAAAGCTACACCACCTAGGACAAATTCCATCCATCTGCACCACACACCACAAAAACATGTCTCACAGATCCAACATTCACCCACTCCCATTCACCCCAAATGTACCTACCAACAATACCATGGGGGCATGTGTACAGGCGGGACAGTACTACAACTCCCAACATGCCCCCTGTACCACAGCCTAGCAAGATGGATCCCTCCCCCCACCTCACCCAGAAGCATGTGTCAGCCATTACACAACCCTCATCAAACTTACAGGTAGGTAGCCATCTTCCCTGTGATGGTGTCTGGGGGTGGGAGGCCTGCACCACTACTCCCACCATACCCCCTGTCCCACAGCCTAGCAAGATGGATCCCTCCCCACCACACCCAGAAGCATGTGTCAGCCATTACACAACCCTCATCAAACTTACAGGTAGGTAGCGATCTTCCCTGGGAGGGTGTCTGGGGGTTGGAGGCCTGCGCCACTACTCCCACCATGCCCCCTGTCCCACAGCCTAGCAAGATGGATCCCTCCCCCCACCCCACCCAGAAGCATTTGTTAGCCATTTCACAACCCTCATCAAACTTACAGGTAGGTAGCCATCTTCCCTGGGAGGGTGTCTGGGGGTGGGAGGCCTGCGCCACTACTCCCACCATGCCCCCTGTCCCACAGCCTAGCAAGATGGATCCCTCCTCCACCCCACCCAGAAGCATGTGTCAGCCATTACACAACCCTCATCAAACTTACAGGTAGGTAGCCATCTTCACAGTGAGGGTGTCTGGGTTGGGAGGCCTGCACTACAACTCCCAACATTCCCTTTGTCCCACACCTGAGAAGGATGGAGCACTCCCCCACCCAGAAGCAGTTGGAAGCCAGCACAGTACACCAAACAAACGAACAGGTAGGTAGCCATCTTCCCTGGGAGAGTGTCTGGGGGTAGGAGGCCTGCACTACTACTCCCACCATGCCCCCTGTTCCACACCTGAGCAGGATGGCGCACTCCCCTACCCAGAAGCAGTTGGAAGCCAGCACAGTACACCAAACAAACTTACAAGTAGGTAGCCATCTTCCCTGGGAGGATGTCTAGCGGTGGGAGGCCTGTACCACTACTCCCACCATTCCCCCTGTCCCACAGCCTAGCAAGAAAAATCCCTCACCCCACCCCACCTAGAAGCATGTGTCAGCCATTACAAAACCCTCATAAAACTTACAGGTAGGTAGCCATCTTCACAGTGAGGGTGTCTGGGGTTGGGAGGCCTGCTCTACTACTCCCAACATTCCCTCTGTCCCACACCTGAGCAGGATGGAGCACTCCCCCACCCAGAATCAGTTGGAAGCCATTGCAGTACACCAAACAAACTTACAGGTAGGTAGACATATGAGTCTGAACCGTGACCCCACTGAGCAGGAGGTAAGCTGCCACCACGCACACACACACATGTGTGACATAACAAACCCAAATGTGGGCACATTACAGGTAAGTAGCCAGTACATGCACCCACCCATTCGTCACAAATTAAATGGTGCCATATGACAACACCAGCCCTCTCATTGCACAAAGAGGCACACCTACCCCATTGCCAAGCACAGTCTGGACACGGGTAAGCTAAGGAAACTGTCACAGCTTCCAAAGTGTGACACGCCAATGCACAAGTAGAAGAAAGTAAGGGCACAATCATGCACAGCACCTATTTGCATGTCCATCGCCATGGGGCAAGTGCAACAAGGACCATTTGAAAAATATGTAAGCATGTGTGGTGGTACAAATCAAGATATGCACATGACAGGACAAAGGTATGCAGGAGATGACAATGGCCAGTCCATGGCCAGATGTGACGTATGCCAGGTCAGACAAATAAAAAATGAGTTCTCAATTAAACACATGTTGTGCCAGGCCCTAGATGGCAACAAGTCCCTGTAATCCTCAATTGTGCACGGGTCGCATGGTATGCCTTGACACCTCACACCATGGACAAGTAATGCCTATACCACTGCATCATGTCAGGAAGCACAGTAGTGCACATAGTAAACAATGTGATGATCTGTCAATTGTGCAGTGTACAAAAAGTGAATGACACACAGCTAACACAAAGTTGCCAGGTGCACTACTTTGACCATTTCCCATCTGACCCACAGGTGACCAAGAACTCACTGCAGAGGACAACACTAGCAACCTGCAGAGCCAGTCTCCCCCCCCCCCCCGGTACATGGACTCTCAGATGTTGACTCCCAGGTCCCGCATCGCTGTTGGGGGCACTGGAACCTTTGAGACTGTCTTACCTTGAAAGGCTGTGCCTGGAACCGCTGTGACCGCTGTGACGCTGCTGAGGGTGAAAGGGGCTGCTGGACGGACTCCAGTTCCCAGGAGCCCGTGCGTGATTGCTTGCACCTGAGTCGCGGCACTCCCTCCCGCCTATTGGCCCCTGTATTCCTTAAATATCAACCGGTACCGCAGCGCGGGACGCACAGCGGGACGCCCCGGACGAAGCCCGGACAAAGGGCGGACAGTCTGTGACAGTCCGGGACAGGAGGGGGCAGGTGGGGGCTGCGCCTCCTCTGATCTGTCATTCGGTAATAGTCTGTCGGAGAATCCATTATTCTGTTCAAATCCGATAATATAGCAGGAAATCAGTGTACATACAAGGGCTGATAATTACTCGCTATTCGTACTTTCTGTTACAGGGTTGTACCAGTTTAATCTATGTCCATGTCCAAAGCTAAACCGACGTCGGCAAAATCGACCATGGATAATTACCTTGTGAAAATGGTTGATAAGATAAACCAGGAGCGTAGGAAGTCACTGGGGCGACCTGAAATTGTTGCTCTAACCCCCCCAAATACTAATTTTCATACTCCCTCAGCCACTTTGATTCAGGATGTTAGTAATGAGTACAATGAGCCTAATCAGGGTATGGAAGGCACTATAGTGGCTAGCGCCTTAGAAGGAAACAGCTCCGCTGACCTATCATCCGAGGAAATGATAACTATTTTAGAACCACCGACTGCTACCCAGATGGCTCCAACATCCCAGAGAGTACTACGCTCTAGTAGAACTCATAATAAGAATACACATTCTAAAAGGGGGGGGGTTCGATTATCTAAGAGAGCTGACCCTTTGCCTACTAAATCTGCTGGTGAACCTGCCGTAGCGCAGGACAGTAACCCGGTCACCATTGATAGTAGGCAGTTGGACCTCCTAATCAGTATGATTGATGCCAAGTTTGAGCTTCTAATTAAACCATTATTGAATAAACTAGATATGGTAACCAATGAAGTGGCCAGACTAGGAGGCCTGGTAGAATCACATCTTAACGCCAATAAAAACACTGAAGTTAACGATGAGGTCTCAGGAAATAGACATGTCTCTCGACAAACTCCCAAGGTTGTTAAATCAGTGGCTAAGACCAATTCTCACAGGACTTCATATGGAGAAGGCTGCGAGGAGAGAAGAAGTGTTTTAGACCCCTTGCAGACCCAGGGACAACATAGTCTGTCATGTACCCAAGTTAACGTGAACCAGCCAGAACTTAGCGCTAAAAACCTTGGTACCTCCAGGCCTGATTTACTCCGGCCTGTGCCCCTTTCGTGGCAGTTCTTACCAATGTACCCCCAGTTAACAAGACAGGCAATAACAATTATAGTGAATCCCATGCCTCCTTGAAAAATAAAACTCTGGATTGGCTGCATCGGGAGTGCGGATTCCCAGTTGTTTTAGCAAGGGATATATTAAGTACCAGAAGAGTTAACTGGATTGGGAGCTCGCGCAAGACCTGTGGGGGTGACTGTATTGTAGTTAACTTTCGAAGCCCCCATCTTGCTTCTACAGCTTTGTTAAGAGCACAATCATCCCCTCCCCGGGAACAAGGGATAATTCTCCGGCCTTTAGGGTATTTTTATAGGCACCTTAATTCTCGCCCTAATGTTGTGCAGCTTGGGTCAAGAGAAGGAGTTGCTAATATTCTCCCCGGGCCTAATATTACTACGTCAAACCGATACGAAATTCTGAGCGGCCTGGATTGCAACGACTGACTGGTACCAGTTTTGCCCGAACCAGTGGATGTTGTTGCCGTTGCTGGTGGCCCGGGAGGGGATGTTATACAGAGGATGCTAGACATAGTAGATGTTAGCGGGAATGTCAACCCCCCGGATACTATCAATGGAAAGCCAAGTTGCTGCGACAAAGAGAAACGGGTTCATTCGGATGTGGATCAGCCTCACAATATTGCCCCCTTGGGTTTTACTAGCTCTATCCCACTATCCAGACCTCGTAGACAGAGTGTCTGTCTGATCGCTAGTTGGAATATTGCGGGACTCTCATCAAAGGACATTTGTCTGGGATGGTTAGAGTTTATTAACACTTTTAATATTGTTTGTTTTCAAGAAACCTGGTGTGTTAATCCTATCAATTATAATGGTTTTGTTTCTTTCAACTTGCCTGCTGTGGCTTCACTATCGGGCAGGGCAAAGGGTGGGTTACTGGTTTTGATTTCTGTAGAAGTACCCATCAAAGTTAAGAAACATGTTTTGGTTGGTGTACACTCCCAGATGTTATGGCTTCAAGAGGAGCAGGGTAGAAATATCCTTTTAATCAATTTTTATAATAATATATTTGATTGTTCAAGGTACCAGGTGGTGCTTGCTTTGGAGTCTGCTATGGAAGATATTATAACCAAATCTGATATCGTTTTTGATATCATTTGGGTAGGGGACTTTAACACAACCGTATGCCCCTTTGCCGCTGACAAGGTATGTGATTATATCGACCATTGGGGGGATGGTGTTCGTCACTTCCCCCATAATCCTTACGGTAATTCCTTAAACAAAATCCTAACTATTCATGACATGGATATTTTGGTTAATCAGGTTAATTCCACAGGCGATATAATTCCTACCTATACAGGGAGGAATGCTAATACAGTTATTGATTTTATTTGTGTATCATCTGGTATTAGCCCCTGGTGCTCAGTTCCTGTGGTTGTGGACAATTTAATTAGTGACCATAATTGTATTACTATTGAGGTTTCACTATGGAAAAACCGATTGGTCCCCATTCCACGTATTGTTAATAATATTGAGCCACATAGACCTAATGGTATCCGCATCAAATGGAAAGGTAATAATGCGGATATTTCATCTAACACCATTGTCTCAAAATGTCTTACGGAAATTGTCACAATTTTAGAAAGTGCGGAAGGAACTGTTGATATTGTGGATAATTTTATCAAAATTAATTTAATTATAGATAGCAACTTCACTATAATCCCCAGGGGTAAGAAATCTCAGTATAGGGGATGGTTCGATCATGCATGCACTATCGCACTTAAGGGCCTTAAAATAGCGTTGGCAGCAGAAAAAAGAGATATTAGTATGATTAAAGAACTGCGAGGGATCTATCAGACCGCAATTAAGTCAAGGAAAATAGAACTAAGACAAGAGGCATGGGATAAATTGGACCAGGCAGCCTCCACCGCGGATTCCTCTCTATTCTGGGCAACTGTTAACAGCCCCTTTTTAAAGGATGATAAGATACCTGAACTATCGGCTTACGTCAGTGCGGAGAGCTGGGTCACCCACTTTTCCTCGATTTTTGACTCGGCTAGATCCAGGGGAGACTATGATGAAAGGTGGCCTGTCATCCCCCTGGATATTACCACTGCCGAAGTGTGGGACAGCATCAAGTCTAGTAAGGGTGGGAAGGCCCAGGGACCCGATGGGGTTCCCATTGACGTATATAAAATAGCCCCAGAGGTTTGGGGTCCGTTGCTTGCAAAGGTATTTAATGCCGCTGTAAGCAACGGTGTTCCCCATACATGGGAGGATTCCATAATTGTACCAATCTATAAGAAAGGAGACAAGGGGGATGCGAAGAACTATCGCCCAATTTCCCTCTTGGACTCCTCTGTGAAAATCATGAGTCGGGTACTTATGGCTAGGCTGACAGAGTGGGCTGAGACTAACAACATCCTGGCTGAATCCCAATATGGTTTCAGGAAGGGTAGAGGAACACTAGAACAATGCCTCAACCTTGACTTGATAATCGGAAAATATACAAAGGCAAAAAAAGGAGCCCTTTACCTCTGCTTTGTCGACCTAAGTAGTGCATTTGATATGGTGGACCACAGTATTTTATGGACTAAATTATTAGAAATGGGGGCACTGGAGTCTATTGTTTATTTTTTAGCGAGACTCTACATTAAATTAAATTCTACTGTCCGTTATGGCCAGGCAGGAGAGTGCACCCTCATGTTTAGGGTCAGGCGGGGCATTAGACAAGGGTGCGTGCTTGCCCCTTTACTTTTTATTCTTTTTATTAATGAAGTAGATCTAGTTTTAAAGGAAGTTGCGGCTGATGCACCAAAAATCAAGGATTTCAGTGTCCCCGTACTTCTTTATGCGGATGACGCAGTAATCCTGTCCAGGACCCCTATCGGCCTACAGCGCCTGATGGACAGATTCTCATTGTTCATTAGGGATAGGAAGCTGTTAATTAATAAATCTAAAACGTTTACCATGGAATGTGGTGTAGGACGTAAAAAACCCCATGCCTTTTTTATTGACGGCCACAAGGTGCTAACTGTGGAGTCTTTTAATTACCTTGGTATTACTTTTACTAATAAGGGCAGTTGGATTAGAGAGATTAATGGTGTTCAGGCAAAAATGGCGAAAAGCTCCCATGGGGTGTTTAAATTTGCCACCAATATTGGAGATAAAAGGATTAAAGACATGCTAAAAATCTTCCAGATGAGATGTCTTTCGGTGGCCCTTTATGGAGCAGGGGTGTGGGGGCACACCAAGGCAGGGATCTTGCAAGTGGAGGAAAATGTTTTCATCAAAAGAGCCTTTTGATGAAAACATTTTCCTCCACTGTGCCTGCTGAAATCAGCTACTAATGACTTGGCCCACAGAGAACTAGGTATTTTCCCCCTTTCAGACCTATTAACATTAAGGCCTTTAATGCTGTGGCGCTCAGTCTGGTCAAAGGAAGAGACCTCCCTAAACAGAGCAATTATTGGAGATTGTCTTACCACTGATGGCCACCTAAAGATTCCATGGATTAAATTTGTTTTAAATTGTTACTTGGAAATTTTTGGCATTAATCTTAAAGAAGATTGTTATGCCTCTTCAAGTCTGCCCAAAGAAACTACGAAATCGGTTTTTATGAATTTTAAGTTAGAGAAACGGGAAAGGACTAGTAATAACTTAAGTACATGTATGTTTTACGATAGATTCTGTGAAACAGAAGGATTCCAGCCTTATTTAAGTATAGTCACTCGCCCCTCTCACCGGTATGTCATTACAAGATTAAGGTTTGGGATAGTGCACCTTTTGGTGGCCTACCCGTGTATTAAAAAGCAACTGGTTGGCCCCTGTCCTTGTGATAATGTATCAGTCCAAAGCACCATGCACTTTTTATTACTGTGTAATTTATACGGTAATTTTCGTCAAGCCTATCTTAAGCCTATACTGTTAAAATACGGAGTTAGGAATATGCAAGATGCCATGAAGTTGCTTTTTAAACCTTATCCTGAGGTTTGCTTTTTTACTGCTACCTTCCTCCTTTCAGCTATCAAAGCAAGACCTAGTATGCTTTTTTAATCATTTGAATGTTTTAACTAGTAATTTGTATGTTGTTTTATCATGGTTATGTATATTGTATTTGTGGTTTATTTGTTTTGCTTTTATGGACTTGTGTCTAAGCTCCGAATAAAGCCTTATGAACTGAACTGACTCCCAGGATTCCATGGACAATGAGCTCGAAGTCTGCCCATCTGGTGTGCCAGGGAGCTACAGGTCCCAGGACCCCATCGTCCCGCCCACCACATTTGCCCCAATAACAACTGCACAGCAGACCCCTGCTGTCACGACCTGTGTGGCCACCGCCACCACCACCACCACCACCAGTGCTGCCTGCAACACCCTCCCTGTCCCAGAGGATGACCAGCACACACCACTGATGGAGAAGGGCAGGGAGAGGATGCGGGTGCCCACAGTGGTGAGGCAACAGGTCCATGGCAGCAGGGCAGGTGGGAGGGGCAGGTTCACCCACGGACACCAGGGGGCTGGGACCCAAACTCTGGAACACATCACCAGAGTCGTGGGCGCATACGAACAGGCCCAGGGACGAACGGGCCGGTCGGACGAACTGTTGCACGAGCTCATCCTGCTGATGAGGTTCATCGACACCCGCAAGGGACAAATCATGGACCTCTTGGGCCAGCAAGTGGCGGTACTGAGGGACAGGCATGCACCACAGACAACACCTCCACCTCCCTCTGGTGGGCCGCACGATGATAGTTCACCATCCTCCCCTGGGCCCACAGATAGGGGCGAGTCCTCAGACCCCACTGACCCTGCAGCAGGACCCCCCCCGCCAAACGACGAAGGGGCCATCCCATGAAGACCCTGGGAGTATCTGGAGACAAAGCACCAGCCACACGCCAGTCACAGAGCCAGCCATGATGGCAACCCTCTCCACCACTGCATTGACTTTTTGGACTGTCCTTCCCCACACTGCCTTGTGAATGGCATCTGTCTGTTGGACTGGGTCACCACATCAATGTGGTGACTACTCGATTATCTCATCTACCACAAATGTCAACTCACTGCTCCACCCCACCTCCAATGGAAATATACACCCCCCACGCATCTCACCATTGCAAATAAAATATCCTTACACACATGTTGCCGTGTCTGCTCTGACTTTATTGCACGATGTACAGTCTTCAACATGATCACAATGTACCAGGAGTAGTCGAAGGCACCTAGGGAAACACAACAGAACTACTTTCACTGGTCTGAATGTGACATCACAGGCATTACACAACCCCTATCATCAGGATAACCCATCATGCACATTTCACAATGGCCAACAAGTGTCAACATACACGTGCTGTAGATGTTCCCAAATGACCTGTCCCAGAAACATTGCCAAACATCGCTGAATCTGGCTGCTGCTTCAATTCTCACATGCCCCTTCACGACAACAGCAATATCAGCAAACAATGGGTATGCTGCACATTGACACCCACCTTCAAGTGAAGTAGCGGGTGATGAGCTGTTCACGCAGGTCAACACCTTCCTCCTCTCCACTGTCCTCATCACTGGACACGGCTTGGTTTGCTGGCTGGGGCCTTGGGTCCTCACCATCATCCAGGAGCAGAGGAATCTCCTTGCAAATGGCTAGGTTGTGGAGCATGCAGCATGCCACAACAATCCTGGGCGAGTATGCCAGTGCACCTCCGGTCTTGTCTAGGCAGCGGAAAAGTGACTTGAGCAGACCAAAAGTACGCTCCACCACACGACGTGTCCTCCCATGGGCCTCATTGTAGTGGACTTCAGCCGGAGTCCTGGGATTCCGCAGTGGGCTCAGCAACCAGGGACGGTTGGAATAAGCAGTCACCTAGGTATGAAAAACACAAATAGACATTGCAATGTTGCAGAGGCGGAGGGCAGCAGGTCACACACCCAGCACGCCACACGACTAGGCATACTCACCCACAATCCATGCTCGCTCAGGAAGCAGATTAGCCATCAACTGGGGCACAATGCTGTTCCGCAGGATGTAGGAGTCATGGGCCGAGCCTGGGAATTTGGCACACACATGGGAGATGGTCATATCTGCCAGGCACACTACCTGCACATTGCTGGAGTGGTAATGCTTGCGATTGCGGTAAATTTGCTCACTTGCCTGTGGTTGCACAAGCCCGACATGGGTGCAAACAATGGCACCAACAACATTGGGGATGTGTCCAAGGGGATAGAAGTCTCCCTTCACAGCTGGCAATTCAGCACCCCTGGGGAAATGGATGTATCTGTCCTTGTATAGCATCATGGTGGACAGTACATCACGCAGCACCATGCTGAACATCGGTTGTGACATCCCACCAGTGGTGGCCACTGTCTCTTGGAACGATACAGTGGCAAAAAAGTGCAGGGCCACCATCACCTTATAAGTAGGGGTGAAAGCTGTTGGATATGTCCTGCAAGGCTGCAGGTGGGGCTGCTACAGATCACAAAGGGTTTTCAGGGTGGCTCTCTCCAGGCAGCATTTCCATATGATCGCAACATCCTCCATGTCCTCCAGCACCGTCATGTGACAAATCAAATTTGGCCTCCTTCTATTGGAGATGATAGTGAACACATGTCAATGCAACACATCATGAGATGTGCACAGCACATCACGTTCTGGATGACACAACGACAACAATGACTGACATCAATCTTGACTAACAGACCAGCTCACATGTAGGGACACCTTCATGTACACAAAGGCCACACCTGTCAACTTACACAAGACAAGTACCTCAAACACCACCTTGGTCAATGTGAATGCACATAGGGATACAACCACATTTAAAATGGGCATGCCTGGGAGTATAGCATCCAGCACATGTGTAACTAATCAAACCCACTGTCTCATACCTAGCTGCTGTACCTGTCACACCTCAATGCGTCATTACAACCTGGCACATATCCACCACACAATGACCACAGTCGGCGCTGGAATGACAAATGTGTGTATGAGCAGACATGAGAGGCAATGCAACATAGTTCATCATTCATTGAGACGAGCATCGCTGTGATTGTCACTGCACCTCAACACATTGACATGTGCACACATTGTAGAGTCCAGAACAACACTGTCCTGACTACACCAACATCAAAGCCATAATTGACATGTGAGTGGGTACAGGCCAATCTACGAAACACGCACACAAACATGGCATGTGTAGCCATCAGTGGAGTAAATGGAACATTGGCACTGTGTGCACGATGATGTTCCATTGACCATGTTGGCACTGTGCCCTGTTGATGTTTGACACATGGCCTTTGCAATTGTATGGCACCCAAATCGCGGTAGCTACCGCCTGGGCCCGGTGGTGTGTCACCAGCACCCCAATTCACACAAGTGCAGTAGCCATAGGCATGGAGACATGGGGTGATGGTGGTTGGCATGCTCCGCCACCCATATCGCGTTAGCTACAGCCTGGCCCCAGCGGTGTGTCACCAGCACCCCCATTGACACAAGTGCGGTAGTCATAGACATGGAGACATGTGGAAATGGTGGTGGGCATGCTCCACCGCATGAATGGTGGAGCCTCGTGTCAATGCATGGCACCCATTTCGCAGTAGCTACTGCCTGGCCGCGGCGGTATGTCACCAGCACCCCCATTCACACAAGTGCGGTAGTCATAGGCATGGAGACATGGGGAGATGGCGGTTGGCATGCTCCGACACCCATATCACAGTAGCTACCGCCTGGCCCCAGCGGTGTGTCACCAGCACCCCCATTTACACAAGTGCGGTAGTCATAGGCATGGAGACATGTGGAAATGGTGGTGGGCATGCTCCGCCGCATGAATGGCGGAGCCTCTTGTCAATGCATGGCACCCATCTTGCGGTAGCTGCCGCCTGGCCCCGGCAGTGTGTCAGCAGCAGCCCCATTCACACAAGTGCGGTAGTCATAGGCATGGAGACATGGGGAGATGGTGGTTGGCATGCTCCGCCACCCATATCGCGGTATCTACCGCCTGGTCCCAGCGGTGTGTCACCAGCACCCCCATTGACACAAGTGCGGTAGTCATAGGCATGGAGACATGTAGAAATGGCGGTGGGCATGCTCCGCCACTAAAATCGCAGTAGCGCACACCGGGCCCCTGCGGTGTGTCACTGCCATGGCGCTTGCCCTAGAGCCAATGCAAAGCTCGATAGCGGTGGCATGATGCAATTTTGAAGATCGCGGTAGGCGTGCTCCGCCACCGCGGAGGCAGACATTGGCTGCATTTGAAAGTTGCAAAATCGTGGTAGCGCACCCCAGGCCCCAGTGTTGTGTCACCACCATGGAGCATGCCCTTAACGCCAATGGGAGCCATGATTGCGGTGGCATGATGCAATTTTGAAGATCGCGGTAGGTGTGCTCCACCACCGCGGAGGCATACATTGGCTGCATTTGAAAGATGCACCATCACGGTAATACACCCTGGGCCCCAGCGTTGTGCCACCGCCGTGGAGCATGCCCTCAAAGCCAATGGGAGCCATGATTGCAGTGACATGATGCAATTTTGAAGTTCGTGGTAGGCGTGCTCTGCCACCGCGGAGGCGGTCATTGGATGCATTTGAAAGAGGCAGACCTGGCCCACCAATTGCTGCAGCTTGGAACCTTTGAAACAACGTTGCTCCTAGTGTGATAACCCAAAAAAGTTACGAGAACGTCGTGAGCGTGGGCATCTCACAAAAAATTACGGACTGGTCTCACACACCACCTGGTGTCATGCTTCATCATTGACCAGTCCTCGCCCTCTAAAACCTTTGTTTGATAGAGGGCGGGCATACACCTGACGACAGGGATGCACTTCTAAATGACTAAGTGGGGGCCCGTGATATTGTGAGTGGATTTAAAAATCATTATGGTTATCAGAAGTGCTATTTTAATGTGACTGATAACTATATGATATTAAAAATATATAGGACGTCTGCTCCCGGTCCTCCCGAATGGACATTCGGGAGGACCGGGAGCAGACGCATAGGACTCAGGAGGAATCCAGTGCTTGTCATAAGCGGACAAACAGGATTTTTCTCCCCCTCCCCCCATGGGGCAAGTAGTCCATAGAATTAGGGCTTCACCGTTGGAAGCCATCTAGTGGAGAGTGGCCTTCGCCACACCCGTGCAGTGGTAGTATCTTGCCACCAGTTGGTAAGAACGGAGCCCCCTGTTATTTTAGGTCCTGATGAATGCCTTGGACCCAATTGGGCCGAATCGGCAGAAACATGTTGACCACTCACGAGACGGTTAGGGGACACTAATTACCCCATTCACCGTCCTATATATTTTTAATATCATATAGTTATCAGTCACATTAAAATAGCACTTCTGATAACCATAATGATTTTTAAATCCACTCACAATATCACGGGCCACCACTTAGTCATTTAGAAGTGCATCCCTGTCGTCAGGTGTATGCCCGCCCTCTATCAAACTAAGGTTTTAGAGGGCGAGGACTGGTCAATGATGAAGCATGGCACCAGGTGGTGTGTGAGACCAGTCCGTAATTTTTTGTGAGATGCCCACACTCACGACGTTCTCGTAACCTTTTTGGGTTATCACACTAGGAGCAGCTTTTTGTGGTAAACATTTAATATTGGAGGCTGCTAGCTCCTAGAACCCCATGCCTCTTGTTCCCTCCTCCACATATATAGTGGAGCTCTTTTGTGATTAGATACCTTTGAAACGACCCCAGGGGGCTATATATGTGTGGGAGTGAGCTTCACATTTCCACTGCTCCCAGAGCCTGCTGCCAGAGACCACTCACCTGCTGCTGCCTCCAGGGACTGCTGCCAGAGACTCCTCACCTGCTGCTGCCTCCAGGGACTGCTGCCAGAGACCCCTTGACTGCTGCCAGAGACCCCTTACCTGCTGCTGCCTCCAGGGACTGCTGCCTGAGACCCCTCACCACCCAATGCCACTGCTGTTGTCTCATGTCCACATTTGGGGAGTCTGACTTTGGCTGGGAGTGGCTTCATGTTTACAGAGCCTGTGCCAGCGCTGGCCTATGTGATCTTGGTAGTGTGATGCTGTGGCATGGAAGTGGCTGTTGGCCTGGGTGCCGGTGGCATGCATTTGCCCTACTTGTACTTACAAAGGTGATTTGGATGCTGTGCCTTCATATTACATTCTGAGTTGTGCTCTTCAGGTTACTTCTGCATTGGGGTAGTCTTGGGAATACCATGGGAGGGAACGACAGTGTGCTCGATCTGACTGTGCGTACATCAATGCGTCCATTGCATGCACCCAGATTGGGGAGGCCTACACATCTGGCAGCAATTTGCACCATTCTATTGTCCCCAAGGTACGAGATGGTGGGTGGCATGGGCTAATGTCCATTGTGGACTGTCATATTGTAGTCTGGGTCTTTGTTGTCACCTCCTGTTCCATCCAGATTTGTCATTGGCAACACGTACTGTGCCCCCATCATGTCCCTAGGTGTGCTCAGAGCTAGTTGTGTGTCTGTTTGAACAGAGCCACAAGCAGGGTGTTGTACTGTGTGGTCCTCACATGGCTCACTCATGCCTGAGTCTCCAGTTTCCATGCACTGCTTGAGTCAATATAGTGAGTTGGCACAATGTGATTGCACAGGGTGGTGTGCAACATGTGGACTTGGTGTTCTTTTGTGATGCATTGCTGGCATATGTTTGTTCTGTTGCTGTCACTGACCTGACCCTACATCTCTCTCTCTCATACAGCATTACCTGTGGTCACGGAGGGACAGGAGACGGACACCATTGGGGGTGAAACTAGAACAACAGCTGCTCAGGAGCCCAGTGACACAGATGTCACCAGTGCCTCGGGGGGGATAGGAGTCTGCTGGAGGGATCCCAGCCGGAGACGCAAAGCACCACCTCATCCGATGCCAGTGGGGATGCATCCATGTTGGAGGGCACAGGGAACGGGGACTCTGCTTTGACTTCCACCACACAGCGGCCAGTGCCCACCCTCCCAGCCACTTTCTCTGGTGCTGCCCATGTCTGCCTCAGTAAGAGGGGAAGAGTGTCCTTCACCCCTGGCACCGCTGCCCCTGCCCCTGCCCCTGTCCCCCCTGCTGCCATCAGTGCTGAGTCTGTGGACCTTTTGCTCCAGCTGTGTGTAGGCCAGACAGCTCTCCTCAATGCCTTCATTGACCATGACAAGAAATTGGCCCAGGTGGTTGCTTTCATGGAGGGCATACATTCAGACGTGGGTGGGCTGCACTGGACAGTCCAGGCTTTGTCATCAACAGTGATATCTGCCCTGCAACAGGCACATACTCACAGTCCAGCTCCTGTCCCTTTGTCCACCCCCCTGGCAGTGTCTGACGATAGTGAACACGGTCCACATAAGTCAAAGTCATGATACAGCACACGAAGCACACAGCAGCAGCAACCCAAGCGGTCCCGGGCGCAGACACCATCCCCATAGAAGACCAAAGCCACCCCAGAGCGCAGAGAGAAAAGCCCGTCAGGTGACACCAGTGGACAAAAAGCAAAGCAGCAGACCTCAAGCACACATGCCTCTTTGGCATCCCCATCCAAGGACTCCCCTGCCCCTAAAGCATCGCACAAAGAGAAGCATACAGTGTCTGTGCCCACCAAGGAGGTGGTGCATGCCAAGGGTACACCTAGGAAGGGCTCCAAGGCAGAATCACCAACCACCTTGACTCCCATTCCAAGCCCAGTGAAGCAGGGGCCGGTGGGCACTGTAGGGGTAACACCTAGTAAACAGGGGAAGGGGGGGCAGAGGCGAAGCCAGGCAAAGCGTTCCGCTGGGTCCAGCACATCACCAGAGGGGCTTCCAGTGCCTGCCCCTGCAGCAGCTGTGGTGGTGAGTGTGCCTGTTGTGCCCACACCACTTCCCATTGATCCACAGTCATGCAAGCCATTTAGGATCCCCAAGAAGTGGAAGGGCACCCATCCACAATTTCCCAGCCACACCGTGTCTCCTGTCTGCATGACTCCACCTCCACGTGCCACTACACCACCTGGTCCAAGCAGCCCTCCGGCTTGCCAAGCCACTGATAGCTCTACCTCAGCTGTTCCGCTCTCTCCCCAGTCAAGTGCCCCGACAGTCCCCAAGACACAGACAGCTCCCAGTCCGCCTGACAGTCAAGTCTGAGTGGTAGTCAGCTTCACACACCTGTCTCTCACACAGGTGGGCCTGTAATGCACATTGTTGCCCCCTGACTGTGTTGCTGACCATGAAAAGTTACAGTCGCACACATTCCCTGTGCAGCTTCTCATGGACATACTCTGCACTTTGTTTTGGCCACTGGCCTTGTTGCTCTTTGCTGTGTTGAACTATTCCCTGTGCAGCTTCTCATGGACATACTCTGCACCCTGAACTGGCCACTGGCCTTGTTGCTCTTTGCTGTGTTGAACTATTCCCTGTGCAGCTTCTCATGGACATACTCTGCACCCTGAACTGGCCTTGTTGCTCTTTGCTGTGTTGAACTATTCCATGTGCAGCTTCTCATGGACATACTCTGCACCCTGAACGTGCCACTGGCCTTGTTGCTCTTTGCTGTGTTGAACTATTCCCTGTGCAGCTTCTCATGGACATACTCTGCACCCTGTACTGGCCACTGGCCTTGCTGTTTTGCCCTTGCCTGTGCAGCTTCTCAACGACTCACTCTGCACTTTGTCCTGGCCACTGGCCTTGTCGTTCACTGCTGTGTGCCCCCTGTCTGTGCAGCTTCTCATGGACTCACCCTGCACTTTGTCCTGCCTACTGGCCTTGTCGTTCACTGCTGTGTGCCCCCTGCCTGTGCAGCTTTTCATGGACTCACTCTGCACTTTGTCCCGGCCACTGGCCTTAACGTTCACTGCTGTGTGCCCCCTGCCTGTGCAGCTTCTCATGGACTCACTCTGCACTTTGTCCTGCCCACTGACCTTGTCGTTCACTGCTGTGTGCCCCATGCCTGTGCAGCTTCTCATGGACTCACTCTGCACTTTGTCCTGGCCACTGGCCTTGTCGTTCACTGCTGTGTGCCCCCTGCCTGTGTAGCTTCTCATGGACTCACTCTGCACTTTGTCCTGGCCACTGGCCTTGTCGTTCACTGCTGTGTGCCCCTTGCCTGTGCAGCTTCTCATGGACTCACACTGCACTTTGTCCTGCCCACTGGCCTTGTCGTTCACTGCTGTGTGCCCCCTGCCTGTGCAGCTTCTCATGGACTCACTCTGCACTTTGTCCCGGCCACTGGCCTTGTCGTTCACTGCTGTATGCCCCCTGCCTGTGCAGCTTCTCATGGACATGCTATGCATCTTGTGCCTTGCTCTTCTCTTCTCATGGTACCTATCTGTGCAATATGTGAATAAAGACAGTTGCTCCTGTTGTCTATTTTGTCAGTGTCCTTACTGAATAAAGTTCTTTTGCTGTGTGTAAATGGTGTACTGTGCCACATGGTCTGTGTGCCACTTCAACATAGTCAATTTTTGGGCTCACTTACTCTCTTTTTTTCAGGGGTGACAGGGTCTTCAGTTGTTCTTGACCCAGATATTTGTGTGGGCAATGGTGTCAATTTACAATGGGTAGCAGTAGTCATTTACCTAATTAGTTCATGTTGGCTATATTGTACACATGTCAGGTTGGGGGGTACTGCCAGCACAGAGTGGGTTTCTGCACACAGTATTGCAGGCAGGCTGGCCAGGGTCATCATGTATGTGTGCTCTTTCTTTATGTGTGCCCAGTGGTGTATGTGTGTGGTCATCTTGTGATGGCCAGTCATCCTAGTCCCATGGCTTACTTTCCATTTGTGCTCTTGGATGGCCAGGTAGTGTGCAGTGTGAAGGGGGTGAGTTTGTGGGGAGTGTTGATGTGTACATGACTTTGCACTGTCAAATACACACATGTGTCACCCAGGAGTTGTGTGCCTGTTGTTTTGATTATTCATCCCTGTGGATGTGGCTGTATGCCCATGTGTGAGTTGTATGCTGTGCACTGTGCAGTGTGTTGGTGTGTCCTTGCAGTTCTGTCTGACTCCTACTTGTTGTTGTTGTCACTTGTGAGTATGCAGAGAGTGTTACTGGCAAGTCAGTGTTGTGTTTTGTTGCACATCCATGTGTCTTGTTGCTGTTTGTGGAGACTGTGCAGACCTGCTGCTCCACACTGCCATTGTGGTTGTGTTTTCTCATGCATTGCTGTCACATGGTGCCTTCTTGCCTCCAGTGAGGCATGTTGTGGGTGTTGTCATTCCATCCCCTATCTGTGCTTCAGCTGCCTACCCATTGTGGGTCTGCACTCCCTCTCTTTGTGTATGGTAAACTCCTGCCATGCCCCCTACAAACATACAGTACACTTCACTTTGGTGTCAGCTGTCCCCTTGGTTTATATGTGTGTGTGCCTCCCCATGACTTCATTTGTGACACTGTGCTTTGTGGTGCAGTTCTGGTGTTGTTTGTCAGTCATGGTTGCTCCTATGCAGTTCAACTGTGTGTGCTGCCCAGTCCTCTGGTCAAGTTGTTTCCACCTTTGTGTCCCAGACTTGTGCATCTGTTGGGTGTTGTTTTGGATGTATATGTGTTGGCTGTGTTATTGCTTCACTTCATAGGTGTGCTGTTGTCTTTGTGCTGTGCTGTATGGTGTTGTGTGGGTTGCTGTTCTGTCACTGATATCTGTGTGTGGCTGGTATGCTTGGTGTGCACACACAGCTTGTTGTGCATGCAGTGCTGTGTGTGTATGTTGCCGTGTGATTGCCTGGTGTGCATCCCCTGATGTCCTGCTGTGTTTGCTATGTGATTGTTCTGCCTGTGCATCTGTTGTTTGTTTGCTGTGGCTGTGTTGCTCTGTGATGGTGCACTTCTTGTGTGTGTTGTGGTATGTTGTCTGTGCATTGTTCCTGACTGATGAGGTTGTGCACTCTTGTTGTGTCTGTGCTCCCATTGCCATTCCCCAGTTTAGCTGCACAGGGCATGTCTGTTGTTGTTGTGGCTCTGTGTGTGTTTCTGTTGGGCTATGTGTTTGTCTGTTGTATTTGTTTCGACATGTGTGGTGGCATCCCTGTGTGTGTGTGTGATGTTTGTGGCTGACCCCAGGGTGTGTGTTTGTTTGTGTGTGTATTGACTGGCAAGTATTGCCAGCCTTCAGTGTGTTTGGCACTGGTGTTGTGTGCTGCTGGTGTGAGGGGGGTATGTATGTAGATTCCTACTGGTGTTTGTCAGTCCTGAGGTGTGTAGATGGGCCCTGTGTGTAGTGCTGCTGGTGTACTCCTGTGAAGTAGTTGTATGGATGTGTGGCTGTTCACAGTTTGACTTCAGGGCCTTTCTTTCATCCTTGTGCCTATACGTGGTTTGCCTTGCTGTCTCCCTGAGCTGTCTGTGGTTTGAGTTCACTCACTGTGCCAGCCATGTGTGCTTTGATGTTGTGAGGGTGTTGTTCTCTGTTCCTTGTGTTGATGTGATGTACACATGCTGGTTGTGTGTCTCCATGGCTTACCATTTGTGTGCATCCCACTTTGGTTTCCCTATTTGTTGTGCTCTATTGCTGTTGGCATGTGGGGTGTGTATGTGTGTGTGTGTCAGTCTGTGGTATTTATGTGCGACTGTGCAGGTTGTGTGTCCATTTGGATGTTAATTCCTTGCATGTGTTCATTTGTTGCTTGTCCTCATTTGTATTTTCCTGAGTGTGGTGTTGTGGTTGTGTGTGTGTTTCCCTGGCCCTGTGCTACTGTGCTGTGTGTTGTGTGTTCCTGTGCAGCCACTCCTGCAGTGTCTGTCTCCATGATTGTTTGTTGTATGGTGCAGGGTGTGTATTGACCTGGCTTGTTGTTGTGCATGGGGTGCACAGGAGGGGCACATGACATGTGCATTCATGGGGTGTGCTAGTGTGTGGTGGGAGGGGGTGTGGCCCTGTGGTCTTTGTGACCTGCCCATGCCTGGCACTGGCCCTGCCTTCTGCATTGTGCGCATGTATTTCATTGTGTTCGCCGCTGCGGTGACGTGACCGGGACATTGCTGCATGGTGGCGGTAGCTGTGTGTCCAGGATGCAGAGGGGTGACTTTGTGGCAGGTGGGTGATGTGTGGGTGCCCTTATGGATGTGTCCCTGTCCCCCTAGGGTGTCTGATGTGGATTTGGACCCTGTGTCTGCACATGTGTTGTGTGTTGTGTTTGTGTACGTGCGGCGGCGTCCACGGCGGTTCATGAGTTCATGGTGATTTAGCAGGTACAGCACCAGAAAGACGTGTAGAGCTGGGTCCATGGCGGTCGTGACTGGGACTCTGGTTTCATGCTCCGCTGTCGAGCTTCTGTCGTCTCTGGTTGGGTGGTGTCTCCGCTGCGGTGTGTCTGCTTGTTTGAGTCACCCTAATTTGTGGAGCGGGGTCTCCATTGGCTCCCACCGCCGCGGTTCCGGGCGCACTTTGATGGCGGTGTGCGTCGCACCGCAGCGGTCGGGAAATGGCCTATGTTTGGCCATACTAATATGGCGGACGTGAGGACCGCTGCTCGCGGGCGGAAAATAGCTTTTTTCCGCACCGCCAGCACAGCGCAAAATGCAGCATGACAATTTGCTGCACTGTGTCAAATGGAGAGGGCAGTAATGTGCCATATCTACTAAAATATAGTACTTTTCTGCTCTCACTCTGCATAGTGCACTTGTGGCTGCCAAGCGCCAAAGCAGACTCCCTTGCACCATGAGGTGCCTGCGTTACAGCCAGAATAATTTTTGTGGAGGAATGAATGCCTTTCTGCACAAGAACAATCCTTTGAGGCTTTTCCCTCTTTATTTGCATGCTGCAGAATCCCTGGGAAGCCATACTATTTTGCCACATTCCCAGGTTTACTAGTGTTAGTAAATAGGGGAATGAGCCAAACATCATGGGTAGATGCTTGGGAACACATGTTCCACCCATGGAACGCCTTCCTGGAGCAGAGTAACGCAAGGCAGCGACTGCCCTGCCTTGGGATACTCCAGATTAAGTATGCCATGCAGTGCCACTCTGGCTCTGATTGGTATTGCAAATCTCACTTATGTGCTATCGTTGTCCTTGTGTGTCACCTTGCATGACACAAGGGCAACACAAGCCCTTGATAAATTTGACCCCAGATCTTTACTGGTAAATACCTGGTGGTAATGCTTGGAGCAGTGGTACTGATATTGCACATTTTAGCCACAGTTTTATCAGGCCAATGGGATATTAACATGGAACAAGCAACAGCATGCAGGAATTGATGGTCATGTGCCAATTCAAGCATGCTATGCCTCTTTTACAGCCAACATTTCACTAGTTCTGGGATGAAACACTTACGGACTGACTAGATCCAGTAAAATGTCTTATCCTGATGAGGTAGGTACATCCCGTTGTCAGCTACTGCGGGATTAGCTGTGCATGTGTAAAGAAAGCCTTAGTGTTTGCCGACAGCACTGCCACCCAACTCCTTTATATTTATTCACAGCTTTCCAATTAATCTAATTAAACATAGGATTATGTTCCTTTTCCACTTGTATCAGTATGATAAAGTTTAGCTTGTAACTCTTATGCTATAGTCATTTGGAAACGTATTTAGTTCTAAAGACGTTTCCGGGTTGATCCACAATGTCTTTGTGCTATTTCTTATTAAATGTATTTACAATCCAAACAGAAATTCCATCCCGGCCCATTCTTCACAACATGTGTGAAAAGTGGAGTTGCAGGCCATGTAATATGAATGTGAATAAATGTGTTTTTCTGGTCAAGTTTAACTAGTCATTTACTGTTTTCTACCGGCCGATTCTGCACGACTCTGTTCACGCCAATCAGACAAAAGCCATGCATGGCCCTGAAATCTCTTCTTTTCCTCAGGCGACCTACCTGAGTCTGAATCTTAAGCATCTGAACTAGAGTAAAGGGATCTTAATATTCTCTAAAATCTCTACATTTCCTTCTGGTCTACTCTACCCCACACTTCCTCACCTGGTCTTGCTAAGGACCTATTACATCCTGTGATCCATCATTCATCCATATGATGTAACTATATCAATCTCTACCTCAGTCTAATTTGTCTGGCAATGGCCTGTCATGATCCCAATCCTTTCTTCTGCATAGTTATTTTGGTCTTTCAAAGGACACATGATATGAATTTGCAGGAGGCTCACTGGCCTGCAAAGGCCTTATAATGTATTGCAGATTTTCCACTTTCTTTCAAGCCTAATGTTGACTCATTTCCTCTAATATTCCAATGGCCCTGCTATGTCCTGTGATTTGTCCTTTTTCCCCCCCCACACACCTTTCAATGTCCTTTTCTGCCCTAGCTCTATTTCTCTGCAGATGGATGGCCTGTCCATGTGCTGACATATCTCCTTTACCCAACAGACTAATCTTCTGTCTATCTCTGATGCAGTTCTATCAGTTGACAGATGCCCTATTACGTACTTGGACTTCACCAGTTTCCTACACACAATTAGAGTTATTTTGTCCCGTAGGCCTCATGGCTTTGCGAAAGCCCCACCACGTCCTGGTCTTTTTACACTGAGCTACTATTCTGTCTACTTAATGAATTGGGTTGCTTCCTACACTGTTCCTTTGCTGTAAGTGGCTTCTCAAGGTTGGGCTAATGTTGTCTTCTGTTTTGGGGCACTTCTTTAGTTTGCTTGTAGCCTTCACTTTTACAGATGTTGTATGGCCCACCCATTCCACAATGTTTTTTTACGTCTGATTTTCGAAATACCATTAAATAGTCCTGTGTTGGCACTATTACCGCTCAGGGCAGTTGAATATATAGTCTGTCCCTCAAAATCAATGTCCAGCTTCATGTTGTTGTATAATGCAGCTACATGTCTGTGAACCTATAATCCAGATATTCACAGAACAAGACACAAACCACTGAAAGCAACACATGAAGAGTATTAAGTGGCAAGGGATGGCAGTAGAGGAGAGGTGGGGAGACAAACATGACCCAGGTGAATGTGGCTGTGTGAAAGAGGAAGAATGCCTGAGTCTCTGGCTGCTGAACAATATATGTGCACGAGGAGGTTGGGGCGGAATCAATGTTATGGCATGTGCTATTTTATGCTATGTTGTGTTATGTTAGGTTATGTAATGTTATGTTATGCTATGATGTGCTGTTATGTTGTTATTGTGTTATGTGTAGCTATGTTATTTTATTGTGTGTTCATTTTTACAGAGTCTTATCACCAATGAGGTTATCCTGGCACTTTGCAGGTATGTAGACCCTGTTTGGGCAGCCTTACTCAAAGTGCCAGATCTTCAGTGATGAGGAGGCTCCAATGTGATGTGGGAGGTTGTTCCATGTTTTAGGAGTGATATATGAGAAGGCACAAGGTCCTGCTCTGCTATTGAGCATTCTTGGTACGTGTACTAGTGAGAGTCCAGCTGAGCGGAGGTGCCTATTGGGTTAGTGGAACTGTACGAACCTGTTTAGGTAGGCAGGACCTGTGTTGTGTAATGCTTTGTATGTGTGGGTGAGGAGCTTGAACTGTACATGTGATATAAAAGGAGCCATTGTAGTTCCCTTAGGTGTGGTGTGACATGAGACTGGCACAGGAGGATGAGCATCAGTCTGGCAGCTACATTTTGGACAGTCTAAAGTATTTTTGTGAGTTGGTTGATGATTCCTACATAGAGGGCATTACATTAGCTCAGTCTGCTGGTGGTGATCATTTGAGTGATGGTTTTTCTTGTGTTGTTGAGTAGCCACTTGAATAACGTTTTTTAGCATCCTCAGGGTGTGGAAGCAATAAGTGATGATGGCATTAACCTGGGTGGTCCTGTCCAATTTGCTTGAGATAATGATCCTGAGGGTTCTTGTTTGTGTCCTGGGAGTGGGGATGGGTCCTAGGTACAAAGGCTACCAGGAGGAGTCCCACGACGAAGCATCCTTTAAGAACTTTACCACTTCAACTTGTCCATGTTAAGCTTGAGGTAATTGGACTTCATCTAGGTGGCCACTTCAATAATAAACAAGTTGAAATTGTTCCTGTTGTTGTGTGTTTTGTCCGAGACCGACAATATGATGTGTTGTCCGCATATGTGAGAACGTTGATGTTGTGTGAACACGTCATCAGGCAGTAGAATCATGCAGATGTTGAAAAGGGTTGTGCTGCGTGAGGAACTCTACTGAACATTGAAAATTAGTTTTCGGGGGTTCTGAGGAACAAAGTGACATGTTGACTCTGTTTTTCAGATAAGAAAGTTGGATATCCATTGGAGAATTGGCTCTTGAATGCCAAACTTGTGAAGTCATCCAATAATTATGGGATAGGAGACTGTGTTTGAAGCTGCGGGGAGGTCAAATAGGATAGGAACTTCAATTTCTCCTTTGTCAGGGATCATTCAGGTGTTCCCATTTGCTGCCATTCGGTCATCTCTGTGCTGAAACCTGATTGCGTGGCATTGAGGATATGGCAGGCAGTGAGGTGGTTGGAGAGGCATCTATTGATAGCTTTCTCTAGGAACCTGGCTGGGTATGGAAGGTGGGAGATTGGTCACGAGTTTGTGAGTTTGGATGGACCTGCTGAGGGCTTATTCAGGAATGCATTGATAACTGCATGCTTTCATCCTTACTGGAAGGTGGCTGCATCAATGGAGGTGCTGAGGATGCGGATGAGAGCTTTGCTGGTGGGATTGAACCTTTGCCTAAGGTGTGTGGAGGACAACAGTCAGACAGGGCCCCAGTGAGGATGGTGTTTATAAAAGCCTTGGCTTCCTCTGTGATGAAGGGGTTCCATGTTGTTAGGATGACACTGTTGTCTGATACCAGAAGTCTTATTGCAGGTCAATGGGGTTCAGTGGAGGGTCGAAGTTGGAGTAGATGGTGTGATTTTGTTGCTGAAGAGAGACGTCTGAGAGGTGGTTGAACAATTCTTGGGTTGTAGTGTTGTTGCTGGTGGTTGTTGCTGGTGTGCTGAAATGCTTGATGATAGCAAAAATGTATTTGCTGTCCTTTTTGCTATTGTTCATGCCCTCGGCTAGAGCCTTCCTTTTCGATTCTCAGATGTGCTGGTGGTAACGTCTCTGGGCAGATTTAATTGCTTCATTGTCTGATTATTCCTGGCTAACTTTTCATCTACATTCTAGTTGTTTGTAGTCCCATTTGTTCATTCTGAGTTCTTCTGCCTACCAGCTGGCATGCATTTGCATTCTTGTTATTTGGTTTCTTTCCATAGGGGCCAGGGAGTCAGTGGGGGTGGTGATCCAGTCATTAAAGTTATTGATGTCACTTGATAGATGACCAGCTAGCTATGTTTTTTTTTGGTGGGGGGGGAGTCGAAGCCCAGTCAACCTCCAACAGCCTGTTCCAGTGTCATACGTCAGGGCCAGTCGTGGTGGTTCTTCTTCGTTGGTAGATGCTGATTGAGATGCCGATGATGGCGTGAGTGGTCCAGGTGGTGGGAGTGTGTGTGTTGATAGTGACACCATTGAATGAGGTGAAAACAGGGTCTAGGATGTGTCTGGCAGCATAGGTTGGGCTGATATGTGTTGGGTGAGTCCAAGGTTTCCGAGGCTTTTGAGGCGTTTGGCTGAGTTGCAGTTGTTCAGTTCTAGGTGAAAATAAAGGTCTCCTGGGGGATTGTAGGTGCTGGAGTTGATGGCTAGTGGGGCAACAAAGTCTGAGATGTTCCTAATGTAGTTGGCCCTAGGTCCTGGGGGTGGGTAAAACAGGGTTCCGCTTGGGGTGAAACTGGCTGTGGCTTGTAGTTTAAAGTTGAGGTGTTTGATTTAGTCGGGGTTTCTTAGTTGGTGCTGAGGCTGATGGTTTACTTGAAAATGATGGTGGTTCCTCCTCCGGGTCTGAGCTGGCGGTCCTGTCTGATGATCTACTTACTGGCAGTGATGGCTGACGCAATGTCTGGTGTTGATGATGTGGTCAGCCATGTTTCAGCGGGGAAAAAGATGTCCAGGGAAGCATTGTCAAGTAGGTCCCAAATGTCCATGGTGTGTTTGCTGAGTCAGTGGCTATTGAGGCGCATGCATGATAGAGAGGAGTGAGGTGGGTGATGTTTTGTGAGTGGGGTGTTGGGTGCTCTTTTTGTGGTTGGGGTAGGTGTTGGAGGAGTGTGTGTGATGGTGCAGGTGAGGCAGAAGGGTGTGAAGATGAAAGTTTCCTCTGAGTTGTGATGTGTAGCGCAACAGCAGCAGAACAAGGGGTGACCGGGGTTGAGGGCATGGAGCTGCACAAGAGGGTAACAGTATATCGGAGGATGACCAGGGTTTCAGGGTCTGGGTGCAGTCTAGGTGCATAAGGGTGCAGTCGTGCTTGCCTTTGGCATTGCAGCTGCAATTTAGTAGGTCCTTGGAGATGGGTGAGGGCAGGGGGTGTGGGCACAGCTGAGAAGTGGGATCGGTAAAGAGCAGCAAAAGGAAGGTGCATGGCCAGGAGCCGGGGGAGGGTGGGAAAAGGGGTACAGAAATAGCAGGAGCAACAAAAACAGAGTCACACTGCGAGGCAAAAGACAAGTGGAAAGTAAATATAATCAGCAAGAGAAAAACGAGTGAATTCAATGGAAAGACATTGACAGGAATTTAAAGAAAGGCAAAAACAAAGGCACAATAACAGACATAAAGGGAGAGAAAAACTGTGAAATGCACAGAAAAATACAGGCACACAAAGCAAGAGAAAGTCTAAAACAGGGAAAAGTAACTGACAAAGGACAGAGAGAAATGGGAGAGATGCAATGACAAGACACTGGCAAGAAATGAAAGTGAGACAAAACATGTATGGAATAGGCACAGAATGAACAGAAAAGTGGTGACAATATGGAAGGAGACAGTGAAGAGTGAGATAGATGAAGAGAGAAAGGTGCTAGGCAGGTGCCTCAAGGTGCTGGAGCTGGGTCTTAATGGACCTTGAGGACTGGTCGCAGGTAAGTCCTAGGTGGCTAGGGCCACCAACTGCTTGATGTTTGGTCTGTGCTGCAGCTGTCAATAAGTAGGGCTGGCGTAGGCATAGGGGGTTGTGGGCAGTGATGGGCGGTGGGAGAGTGTAGGAAAATAAAGGCACCATGCAAGGAGCAGGTAAAGAGAGAGGGAGGGAGGTGCAGAAAGGGCAGGAATAGCAAAAACAGAAGTACAATGAGAGAGAAAGACAAAGGACAAGGGGACAATAAATGCTAATAGACAGAGAAAAACAGGTGAGTGCTATGTAAAATCACAGGTAAGAGATAAAAAAAAGGCAAAATTAACAGCCTTTAAGACAGAGATCATAGGTGAAATGCACAGAAAAATGCTGGCACACAAAACAAGAGAAATGCTAAAACAGAGCAGAATAATGGACAAAAGACAAAAACAACTGTGAGAAATGCACCGAAAAAGGTGAGAATGTCACAGAAAAACAGATAAAAGATAAAGAAAAACAGGTGAAATGCAATGAAAAGACAGTGGCAAGAAATGAAAGAGAGGCAAAAGCAGGTACAAACTAGGCTCAGAATAAGCAAAAAGTGATTTAAAAAAATTGGGGAAGAATGATTCAAAGGTATGCACTTGGCAGGACACCAGAAGGAACATGGTAAAAACTATGGGCCCGATTCACAGAACTAACTTAAGACAAAATCCTAAACTTACTATCATTTTGGTATTCACAGAAGGCACTTACTCATTTTGGTATTCACAGAAGGCACTTACTCATTTCGGTATTCACAGAAGTTAGGAGTCCTAACTTTAGGACTCCTAAATGCCTTCTGTGAATACCGAAAGTCTTAAAATTAGGATTTTTCTCAGTTTAGTAGTAGTATAGTTAGGACTCCTAACTTTAGGACTCCTAAATGCCTTCTGTGAATACCGAAAGTTTTAAAATTAGGATTTTTCTCAATTTAGTAGTCCTAAGTTTAGGACTCCTAAGTTTAGGACTCCTAAATGCCTTCTGTGAATACCGAAAGTCTTAAAATTAGGATTTTTCTCAGTTTAGTAGTAGTATAGTTAGGACTCCTAACTTCAGGACTCCTAAATGCCTTCTGTGAATACCGAAAGTCTTAAAATTAGGATTTTTCTCAATTTAGTAGTCCTAAATTTAGGACTCCTAAATGCCTTCTGTGAATACAGAAAGCCTTAAAATTAGGATTTTTCTCAGTTTAGTAGTTGTAAAGTTAGAAGTCCTAACCTTAGGACTCCTAAGCTGAGAAAAATCCTAATTTTAAGGCTTTCGGTATTCACAGAAGGCATTTAGGAGTCCTAAAGTTAGGAGTCCTAAATTTAGGACTACTAAATTGAGAAAAATCCTAATTTTAAGACTTTCGGTATTCACAGAAGGCATTTAGGAGTCCTAAAGTTAGGAGTCCTAACTATACTACTACTAAACTGAGAAAAATCCTAATTTTAAGACTTTCGGTATTCACAGAAGGCATTTAGGAGTCCTAAAGTTAGGACTCCTAACTTCTGTGAATACCGAAATGAGTAAGTGCCTTCTGTGAATACCAAAATGTTAGTAAGTTTAGGATTTTGTCTTAAGTTTGTTCTGTGAATCGGGCCCTGTCATTTTATAAGACAGCCTACAAAAATAACCTATGTAATCAATATTTATTTACAAAATCTTTTGCTATGGCTTGACTGACTTCACATGTCAATGATGTATATTAATTTGTACACCATTGTACTGCAAATTTAAACACTCCCTCTGTTGTACCAGAATACGTCCAGTCATAAGGACAAGGGCTGACAATCATCTTCTATACAGCACTTGCTTTAGAAATCCAGATAAAAAAATGGCAGGGTTGCACACCCTATGCCCTCCATGTGCCCATACTGAATCTGAAATACAACTTCAGCCTTGGATTACTTCCACCACTGGCAAGGCTAGCAGCACATTTGGTCAACCAGTGAGACATCATAAGGTGCATCTTCAGTGGTTAGGCCTAGTCTAGGCAACAGTTGGTTAGATGAGTTCTCTGGCAAGGTCTTCAGCAACCTGTTGAGAGCTACTGCTTTAAATATGTTTCCACTGTCCTCTGAGAAGGCTGAACACCTGGCATATGAGGATCTCTCCAGTCCTGTGTCCTTATTACTCAGTTTGAACTGTGGACACACAGATATATGTATCTAATAGATAAGACACATGTGAAATCCAACATAAACTCTGTGGAGATCAGAAAGGGGGTGGTCTACTTTTTTTGCGGCCTACCCTAATATCATACCATGATACTATATTCACTGTGATGCTCTGATTCTTCTCATTGTCACACTAACCATTTACTGTACTCTACCCTTTCCTGTTTCATCCTCCTCCAGTCAACAATTATCATGATTATCATCAACCACTAACATCCAATAGAATGTATTAGACAGAACCAAAGTTCCAGTGCTAACAGCCAATGATTGAAAGAGTGCCCTAACATTCTCTGAATAAGTTACAAAACAAACCCTTTGAATTAAATTATAGTTAATGCGTAATCTATATGTATTAACAGACATTGGTTTCCATGCCAGATTATTGTAGCCATGATTTATCTCTTCACATCATTGTGAGTAAGATGCTCACTTCTAGAGCTCATTGAAGAGCAGAACGTATCTGGTGCATGTGATGCAGAGAAATATGAATAAACATACACATAACTGGCCCATTCACAAAGGTAAGTTTGGCATATGTAGCTCCTCAAGTGTAGATGTATCCCTTCATCTAGGTGTAAATCTACCCATTTGACCTGTTAGCTATTTCCAGGTGGTGAGTTACACCTACGTGTAGTTTGAAGAGTCTTCTTTACCCCATTATCTTGACTTCACCAGTCCCATATTCCATAACCAATTAGAGTAGACCAATAGACTAATAGTATCCCAAAAATAATCACCAGAAAGTTATATATATGATGTTAATTCCAAACAGTTTTTAAAGACAATGTACAGAGTAATATTATGAATGACTGTCCTTGTGAAAGTCTTAGCCAAGGAGGGATCTGTGGCTGAGCGGAGCAGTGATGGGATTTGACTGGCAAGCAGTAGTGGTTGATGCGGATGAACATCTTTTCTTTAGTATTTAGTAATAATGATGTGATAATAATTCTGTGAGTGTGGCCTACTGCTGAGTGTATCTGATGAAGAATCAATGTCTTCGGATAAGCTTAATAGTCGCATCTGGTCAACTTATTTCTTTTTAACTTAGACAAAGGGATACGTTTTTGAGTATGCCTTTTTCAAAGTTGTGATCCTACAGTTCATTTTCCTACATCAATTGTGCAATTATTTATATTCATTTCTTCTAAGGGTCTGTTGTATTAACTGATCCACTCTTTATTTGTATATATATATATATCTTTAAGCTGTAAAGATGATGGATAAGATCACAGCCTTCATTCACTTCAGCACTCTTGCGATGGGAAAATCTAATCTTTCTTCGCATAGACCCAGAATTTTGGAATTTAGTCTCAGTGTTAATATCTAGATTGCAAGCTGTGGTTGAAGATGAAATGTATTTTTGTTATGTGAAACTTTACATAGGACAGATTTCACCACCTAAAATATATCGAAAGAAGTAAGAAACCTTGGAATGACCATCGACTCCAAGCTATTGATGAATACACAAGTGGACAAACTAGCACAATCAAGCTTTGTTACTATAAAAACTCTGCAACAAATCTCCCCCATTTTGGATTTACACACAATGTCCAGGCTACCATCTCCCTTGTTTTGTCCAGAATAGATTACACCAATATCCTCAACCACGGATCACCTTTAACAACCATGAAAAGACTACAACGGATTCAGTTTGGCTGCCAGACTACTTTTACATATAAAACTGCAAGACCACATCTCCCCTGCCTTGAACGCCCTGCGTTGGTTACCGGTTGTCAGAAATTCCAAATGCAAGCCGCTTTGTATCACCCACAAAGCAGTACATGGAACGGGACCGCTCTTCATCAGGTATAAAATCAACAAACACATTCAACAAAGATACCTCCACTCTAGAGTGGCACCTCACCACAAAATCCCAAGATACAAGAAAAAAAAATGGGTGGCACATCATTCTCTGTTCAAGCAGCCAAACTATGGAACCCTATATCCCCAACACAAGATCCACGGATAACTACCCTATCTTCAGAAAACTACTAAAGAATTGGTTCTTCCCCACATAACTACCTTATGAAAACAGATGGAAATATACAGCATTTCTCTGTGTATATAAGCATTTATTTGTATTATAGATGTGCACCTATATATGTGTATTGCTTTGTATAAACATGTAGAATAATTATGTTTAAAAAATAGATAAATATTATTATATATATTTATTAGTTCTGCTCAACAAATGGACATATTACTGATAGTTACAAGATTGTATCTTCCTAACATGTATATTAGTGAGTGCATGATTAAGCTTTTTATCATAAATATTTATCTACAATTGCATCACTATTGATCTATAAAAATAAAAAAATCTATATAAAGAAATATATAAATACAACTAATTTAGAGTACAACAACACTTGAAAGCCAGAGTTTATTTCATGCATCTTTAATCTACATAGACTACCTTCCTTTATACCTTCCATGTACTTATGGTTCTATATCTTTATTTACTCTTGGATCTACATATTTATTACGTTTACTTATTTATTACTTTTCTTCTAATTGAGCGTATCCAATGCTCTACCCTATTTTTCACCATATACTGCTCTAAATGTATCCTCTATGTCAACTCTCTGACTCATCTCAAACCTCTTTCTACTACTCTTTCCAATGCACTATCCTATTTCTCACCCAATACCTCTATCAATATATCCATTACCTCCACTCTCTCATGCATTACAAATCCCACACCACTACTATGATCCCCCAAAATTACCCTTTCGAGACTCCTCCTCCTTGCATCATCTCATACCTACTTTTACTATACCGATCTCCTAAAACAAGCTTTTTGAAACCCTCCTTCCGACTCCCATCCACCTCCCTTTTACTCATCCCAAGACTCCTCCTACTGCTATGCCCTCAAAAACTAAAAAAATAAACAATTCTAAATCCTTCCCTTCTATCCCTCCACTATCCTTTTCAATCCAAATAACAAACTAATATGTCCATCACTCAAATTAGTTTAATATTTCACTATACTAATCCTTTATGGGTTCTGGAGTAGCATGCTACTAGCCTAAAAAGCACTTCAACACCTCATCAGGGATAGCAAGTGCTATATAAAAGCAAACCTTTTTACCTTTTTCTACGCCTTCGCTATGCTTCTCAATCCAAATAACTGACTAACATATCCACCACTGAAATATCTTTCTTATTTTCACTATACTAATTCACCACTAATCCTTTATGGGTTCCGGAGTAGTGTGCTACTCGCCAAAAAAGCGTTTCGACTCCTCGTCAGGGATAGTGAGGACTATATAATTGCAATTACAATACAATTCAATATAAGCCCAATAATTTTATCCGAACTGGGGTCAAACTGGGGTCAAACTTGGCCAAAAGTAAATAATGTCTTGAAAAAGCAACGAGTTCTTATAACCATAATATTTTTTGAGAGTAGTATTTAAATAATTGACTTTTTCTTTTCAAGAAGGCTGGGAGCTCTCTAACATGTCATTTTTTCTATTGTCCTTCTGGCAGTGTAAACTGCAAGAGCTGCCCCTTTGCCAGAACATAGGTGGGAATACCAAGAACATTAGAGAACTAGCCAAACATCTCAGGTCTTGGTTACGATTCAGTTCACATATGTTATCATGCATTTCCTTGCCCACAGCCTGCATGTACTCACTGGATTTGGGATTCTAGAAACTGTTAAGCTGGATTTCTGGGATGACCAACACCAGAGGCAAGTGGAATTTTCTACCCTTAATGGAGCTATTGGGGATACACCCCAAATCACTGCTATTAACTTCTACCTATGGGTTTGCTGCTGCTAGATAAGACTATCACATTGGCTGGAGATCAAAATAAATAAGTCAAATACATCTGTAGTTCTTGTTCAAAACATGTGGTAGGCTTGTACAGAACTAGTGTGAGATCTGTTGTTGCAGAGTGAAGAGAAGATGTAAACTTTATAGGACCCAAAAGCTGGAAAACTGAGGAGAAATGGGTCCATTTGAATGCTGAAAGTTTCAAGGCCTATTTTCATGAGTTGTAAGGGTAGAAAAATAGCATTCCAAGACAGATTAAATCTATTCAGGACTGTTTAGAAGAGTTAAAGCTAAATAAGTGTCCACTCATTTGTCTCTCCAGCAAAGAATTTCTGATTTACCACTATCCCATTCCTTGGTCACCTTAGTATTTGATTGCCATGTTAAAAGCATGGCCTTCCACCGTCTCTGACGGTGATTTGCAATAACCAAATTTAGTTTGGCATTCAAGGGGTGAATCACATACAGTGGTACTCTACCCTTTCTGTGACTGGTACATTTTAAAATGGGTATGCATTGTGCAGATAGGGAAGGTTTTTCATATTACCTGAAAAATATTCAGACCCTAGTGCATGCACAAAATCGTGCCTGCCCTTAGGACTGCACATTACTGTGTTGCATAAACTATGACATTGGAGTAGTGCTACAAGATTTGCTTTCCCACCCATGGGTGAGACACGGGTGGAAAACCTACTTCTATGCAAAGGTATGCACTACACTGAGAGAGCATGGAAAGTAGAGCAACTTGTGGTCTGGAGTTTCTAAGGCAGAAGAGATGCTCTGCGCAACTTGTTGACAGCAAAAGCTGTCGTAATCAGCGGAGGCATGAAGGCAGTGTTACTTGCAAAGAATCAAAAATGCACTACAGTAGCAGCCTTACTCCGGGTCTTGGCTTTATCAGTAATAGACGAGATGTAGTATCTTCAAAGTGAGCTGACTGTAGGTGAGACAGTCTCTGGCAGAATCTCGTACAGAATCGTGTGCAATAATCTGGACAGAGGACCTCTCCTGACAAGTTGTCAAGTGTCAGCCCTTATATACTAAATCTTATCTGAGACTGGAGACTGGAAATGTTTGACAAAGATTATGTGCATCAAGCAATGCACCCCAGGCATTTCTTTATTTACATATAAGGTGAAAGGATGTCAATTCAGACAGCACTATTTTGATTATATGTTAAAATGTATTCGTTCTTATTTTTTCTTGACACAGTGATGAGTAAATATTTGTCCCAGACTTGTGTCACATCAGGTGTTACATCTTTAGCATTGGCTGAATGACTTGACACTTTTTTGGCTCCTTGAAAGACAAGGTCAGACAACATCAATCGCAGACATAACAGTGATTCTGCATAAATTGAGGTAAATGGTGACTCCCTTTGCCTAAAATTCCGAACATGGTGACTTCCATTACCTAAGATGAGTTTCTGAGCATACTTCAAAATAGAGTAGGACCTTCGGACTTTGTGTGAACTGAACAGTGACATGGTGGTTTGAAACTGCAACTATATCTTTTTATAGCAGAGTGACTGTCAACACTTTTGGGAAGGTGAAGGAACCCCGCATTTGAGTGCAGTATGTGACTCTACCTACCTGTTGGACATATCTTGATTGTGAGTGACTGCATATGTAGGGTACAAAGGGTATGCCTTTGTGGGTCTGTCTGGCCCCTGGGCAAAAAAACAGGCAACAAAATGTCAGTTCCACTTAACAGACACTTTCTAATACAAACCCTATTGAATAATCATCTAACCACTTTTTAGTAGTGTAATATTCAAAATTAGGCTATTATTCTAAATGTGCTAGCCAGTGTTATAAGACAAATGCACAAGTCATCATCTTAAGGATTTTGAGGGTTCTAGTTCGGGTCAACTTTGAATTTTATTGCAATTTGTTTGCTAATTATAGCCCGTATGATCTCAAACAATATTGATTTATACTTGAACTTCCAGAAATGGGGGTCCCTTAGCTGAAATATGTCTTGCCTGTGTCACAACATCATTAGGCTGAGACTGGGTAGAGAGAGAAAGAGTGAGGGGAAGAGGAAGGTGGGACCCTGTGTAATTGTCTATGTTGCTTATGCCGTAACACATCTCTGTCTACTCCAAACAAAGGTGAATTAGCCATGAGAAAGAACCCATAATGCTTTGTCCAATACCCTTCCCATGGTGTCAAGAAATTGGAAGCACATGAATCAAAGCTTAAAAAACATTTTAAAAGAACATCTTAACAAAGGATGTGTACCAATAGCTGATGGGTAGGATTAATTTCCAACTGTAGTTGTGCCGGGTTTCTCTCCAAAAGCCCTATGTTGTGAGCCATTACTCATTGCATCTTTGCAGAAGAAAGACACATCAAAAGAGAGCTTTTTACCAGAAACTCCCAACACTGACAATTCTCCACGCATGGAAACCCTCACTGGCAGATTCTACTGCAAAATAGGTAACCATTGAAAATACTCCTGACAGGTGTTTACCCCACCTAGCTCTATCTATTGAGTAATGTTCAAATAGTTTCTCTTTCATCTGTGTCAAAGTTCGGTTCTCCCTGAGTTTTACAGAGTGGTGAAGAACTTAGATCCATCAGGATAAGGTACTGTGTGAATCAAACTAGTTTCGGCAAATAGTCCTGCTCAATAGCTTAGATTCTTTAAAAGATGCTCAATTATATTTTGCTCTAGTTCTGATATATTAAATCTCATATGTATATTGTGTGACAGCTTTAGCTGTCTAGTAGATTTATTTAACTAATATTTTTTTTAAATAGACGTATATGCGGTGTCTGCTCCCTACCACCCAGTGTACAAATATTACAGTGTCTCTCATGCTATCGGCTGTTTGGTGTTCATTCTGATTCCTATGATGTGCTTTCATTGCAAAGCATGAGGAACTGTTTTAAAACTAAAAGGTACTCCCATACATCACACATACAATTTCTTAAAACATAAATTCATTGTATATAGCTATCCTTTTTTTGTTTTGCCCTTACAGCAGCCTTTTTTAAAAAAAATATTTCTGTTAGGACTTGAGCTGTAAGAAATTGGGCTGTTGGCTGAGGATGGTGGGAGCCATTCTCAAGCAACAGCCACAATCCTTGCCACAAATAGGCACTACATTTACCTATGCATAACCCTCTGGTAGCTTGGCACAAAAGCAGTCAGGTTTAACTTAGAGATAATGTGTAAAGTATTTATGCAGCACTTAAACAGCAACAAGTGAAAACACAAACACACGAAAAAACCCACATTAATTTAGAACAGAAGAATACATTTTGATACATTATCTGACAGCAAAATGACAAAAATTTAATCTGCAGAACAAGAGTTATGAATTGTTAAAGGTTTTAGTGCAGTCTAGCGTCTAAAAGATTAAAATGTCAATCTCGGACATCTAGTCACGTGAGTCTGGGGCAAACTTGAAAGTTATGGCTGACCGTGATGGAACGTGGTTCGGATACAAAAAGTGAATTTAATCCGGTCTGAGATTACCTTCCGTCTTTAAAGAAATTTAAAGAAAAAATGTCTGAGAAGGTAAAGTTCAGTAGAGAAAGGAAGCCAGCGGTGTCCAAGGAAAAGGAGAGATTGTCATTGGGGAGCCGATCGATGAAGTTGTGGTAAACATTTCTATGTTCAGACTAAATCTCTGTTTTGGATGTCGAAAATCTTCATTAGGATTAAGCTGCAGGCTGTAACCAGCAAGAGCTCTTCGAGGCCTGATACCCTTCCGATGAAGAGCCGCTGAACACAATTGACTGCTGCAGAGAAGAACTCTGGGCCTTACTACGAGTTTGGCAGTCATCCTGCAGCACTGCCACCTCTGCGCTGAGATGAGAACTGGCAAGCCTGTGGTGCTCCCACCTGCCAGATTCTTCGTTGAATCTAGGATGGGCAGGTGCTGCTGTGGGGGCCTCATAGTGGCAGCAGTGTCGGCTCATAGGAGAGCTTTAACAGCAGACCTCTGCTGTGAAAGTGCCTGCAGCACCTTCCTGCACTGTATGGTTTGCACTATGTCATGCATGCCACACCGTGCAGGAAGGGGGTGCAATTCCAGAGGGGCACAACATGTACCCCATGCATGCACCTCCAGGCCCAGAAATGGAAGGAGGCCCTGTTCTCTGCCACCCTTTTCATGGCGGGCTCACCACCATGAAATCGGTGGTGGAAATGCAACTCTGAATATGCTTGGCAGTGCTGCAGTGGCATCGCCAACATATTCCTGACCCTTTCCACTGTGCCACTGCCTTTGGATCCTGGATCCCGGCAGGGGCGGCAGTCCTCTGGCAGTCCAACCACCACACTCGAAATACGGCAGGCAGACCCACAGTGGCAGCAGTGGTCGTACCACCGCCATGAGTACTGCGGTCCTAGAACTGCCACACTCGGAATAAGGCCCTTTGTGTTACTGTCTGGGAGGAATACACAAAGGCCAATTACCAACTACATCGAGTTAGGTGGCCCAGGAACAGGCACCAAATAGTTAGGACAAGAAAATGCCAACTTTCTAAAAGTTTTTGAAGAAAAGTGGAGGCGGCACCAGGAATGAAGTTACATATCCAAAAAGGCCATCTTATTTCAAGAAAATCCTTTATTCTTTATTCATCTTCATATAGCAGTAGATATACACAGGACAACAGCTGTTGTCCTGTGTATATCTACTGCTATATGAAGATGAATAAAGAATAAAGGATTTTCTTGACATAAGATGGCCTTTTTGGATATGTAACTTCATTCCTGATGCCGCCTCCACTTTTCTTCAAGAATTTATCCCTGGGTCTTCCAGTAGGACCTTTCTGCAGCAGGTCTTGGAGACGTTTGGCACAGGACTTTTTTGATTTATGGGACTACAATATTGATGTGCTCAACATTAGTCGGTGTGTGATCTCTTTCTTGTCACAACTTTCTAAAAGTGCCATTTTCAGAATTATGACTTATCCCACTCCACCATTTAAGAGGGTTTTGTATTACAACTATTTAGACACCAAACTTGACATTTATACCTGTTTCCAAACAAAGGTTATCACTTATTAAATGTAACTAGGTAACCCAATCTTATCCTATGGGAGAGGTAGGCCTCACAGTAGTGAAAAATTAATTTGCGAGTTTTTCACTACCAGGACATGTCAAATTTAAAAGTACATGTCCATCTTTTTAGATACAATTCACTCTGCCCTATGGTCTGTTTAGGGCCTACCCTAGGGGTGAGGTCTATGTATTAAAAAGGCAGTTTTGACCTTGGCAAAAGGTTTACTTTGCCAAGTCGAATTGGGAGTTTAAAACTGCCCACAGATAGCAATGGCAGGCCAGAGACATATTTTTTACGAGGCTACTTAAGTTGGTGGCACAATAAGTGCTGAAAGTCACCTAGCAACATTTAATTTGCCAGCCCTGTATATATGCTATAACACTTTGCTAGGGACATAGAAGTACATTAAATAGGTCAATCAGGTGTAAGCCATTTTAATCATGTTTTAGAGAGAGAACACTAGCACTGTAGCACTGGTTTGTGGTGGAAAAGTGCAAAAGCCAGCGAAAATTAATTCAGCAAAACAGGAAGGGGAGAAAACAGAAAGTTTTGGGAAATACCACCCTGAGGCTGACAGGACTAAAGTTAATGCATGACTGAATTTATTGTGGAATACTATTGTTTTTCTATTTGACGATTGGGATGCCTGACCCATGATGGCTGACTCATAGCCTCAAGACTCATAAGACTTCAGGCAATCTTGTAGTAAGACATCTTAGTTGGCAAACACCATTTTCTATTCTCCTCTACTCTCCTTGGTGAACCTGGAGGACCCTTGACGAAGATCTGCTGCTCCCTCCTCTCAAACCTTACTCACCTTTCCTCTTCCCTTGCCACTCCTTCCTCGTCTCATTTCCTCTTATCCCCTGTAAAAGATCTGCAGCTCTCTTATTTCCAGTCCTGCTTCTAGCTCCTTCTCTCCCGTTAGCGTCAGGATCTTTGAGCTATGAAAGCACAGAGAGGTTTTCTCTTTTTTCTCCCTTTCCACCAGGTGCTGTGCACGATGACTTTTCTTTTGTACTAAGGTGCCACTGTCGACCTCTTAAACGAAGTATTACATTTCATTTCATGTTCCATGCGCTTTGTTTCTTTTTATGTAATTTCAGTTCAAGTTATAAACTGTGACTGATTATTTATTTTAATGAAATTTCGGTATTTAAAAATATAAATTCCTACTCCTTCAAATCATTTGTCAGTACCTGCCGAGTCGTTTTTTTTACATTTTGTTTATTACACGTATTAGCAAAGCCAGCAGGTTGTGGCGTAATATGCTAAAGCATGCAAATAGACTGTTGAGAACGTGCGTGCGAACCCTTCAACACCTTAAAAAAATCTAGCCCTCTGATAAGGATTGTATTCAATGCCTAGGAAATCTACACACCTCCTTGATTAAAGGTAATCATATGTATTACACCGCATTACATGATAAAAACGTGTGGAATAAGCAATATTGACGAAGGTTCTACGGCCCTCTATCTGGTGGTCGCCTCTGCTCATCCGCAGCTGGATCTGTGACTAATGTCGCTTAAATCAGATAGTTTTAGCAACGACTTTTTACTGATATAGACTTCTCATTTTATGAAGATATTAGGTTTTGTTTGCTTTAGAGGGCCGAAAATCCCCGCGAAGAGTGAAATTGAGACTGTAAGTGATATTGACAAGTCTCTCCAAAACGCAGTAATTAGAGGTAAGCCCGCAGCCCTTCAGCTGAAGAATAATTTGAAAATTGATAAAATATCAAAGCGCTCAGGCAGAATTAAACCGGATGACACTCTGTGGCCCTATAATTACACCTGTGCTGATTGGCTGGCGTATTAGCATTCGCCGGTGCTTGGTGGTTACTCATCAAAGAATAATGTCTGTTTCAGCTACTGAACTCACGCAGAACCCCCATTCTCGCTTTCTGCAGATTAACGCAGGAGGGAGTCACTCAGCCTCCCAGCTAAGGGCCCATACCAGGCAGTGCTAACATCTGCCGAAAACGGGGAAGGAGGGCGATAAAAAGCCTGTGCCGCGCTGCAATCAATGAAACGCGTTTTATGAGTTTTCATGGCAATACAACACAGCCACATCACCCAACTGCGGAGCTTAGTTGGACGATATTTGCTTCACTTTGAATAGTTAATTAAATCCTGCAATGACTTTCTTCGAGCAACGCAAATAATCACTGCCTACTACAGGTGTCCTTATAAGAGAGCACAAATAAAGGAAATAGGATTTGGATTTTCATTATAAACTACTCTGGTTTTCGCTGCATATAAACACCAAATGTCCAATCTGAGCAAAGTGTTTGTTGATAATTACTTCTGAAATCACAGATATTATTGACGAGTGAACTCCATTAGCCTCATTGCATGGGGAATGAAAGGCAAGTTTTTTTTCTTCCCACAAGCAAGTTAAGAAACGTTTGTTCAGATAGGTTTGTGATAAAAAGCATTATATGAACTGTTCGAAATTGTGTTTCTGGTTGGCAGAGATATGCACCCTGTCCTAGCATTAAGCACAATTCTAGTCAGGGTAAGTCACAACACATCCTAAACTATCCTGTGCTCACCCTCTGGTAGCATGGGGGCATATCAGCAAGCTGGCGATGAAAACTTATCGCCGCTTTAGCGTCTGTTTTCAGACGAAAAGCGGCAATAATTTTATCACTTAATCAGCAAGGTCACGATAACGCGTGAATCCTTGCTTTAGCTCCCTTTCCCATAACGCCCACCTTTGCATCTCTAATAAGATGCAAAGTGGGCTTTCCGTCCCAAAATAACTGGAGAAATGTCGCTAACCGACATTTCTCCAATTATCAAGGGAATCGCTAACAGGCATAGCGATAAGAAAAGTAGCGCTAACCACAGTTAACGCTACTTTCCTTACGCCTGCTTTCACCCTGACTTGCCATTATATCCAATGTAAGGTGGATATAATTGTTGTAAATTGAAACAACGATGTGATTAAGCATTTACTAAAGACATTAATTCCCCTCTTATAGATCATGTTTTCTCTGTTATGTTGACCGAAGTTCGGACTCCATTTTGTATTGTTATGCTTCCACGTGTTCCCCACGAGAAGAGTCCAACCTCTGTGTTAGTTGCTCTTGTAATCTGCCTAGTAACAGTCTATAAATAGCTCCTTTGTCCATCTGGCACATGCCCAGACTTGACCACATCTGTTATCAGTTAGCCTTGCTTGACCATGTTTTCGCGGGCTCAAGGAGTGTGTTAGCTCCGCCCACATATTGATTCAGTATCGAAAATGACCATAAATGGTAATGTTCTTCAGCCTCATGTTGTATCCACCCACTTATGAGCCCCTCTGTTGTGTATAAAAGGGGACCAAGTACGAAGGTTCTTTGTGCTACTCTATGCAATACTGAAGAGTGTTGTGTGGATTGTAGGACCACCCTTAAGGGTTAATAAATGCTGTCTTTGTACTTTGCAGTTTCCGTGCCAACTTCCTTATAGATTCCATTACAGGAGAGCGAACCCTTGTGTCCTGCGGGCCTAGCTGGGGCCTGTATTCATCAATTGGCGCCCGTCACGTGGGGCTCATCGGCGACTCGGATGCTCGAAGGACTGGTCGCGACGAAGGTGAGGAATTTGACCGGGGACGTGATCACTGCCCGCGGCGTCTTAGCCCTGGCATCCCGAGGTTTTTCTTCCTTCCCTTCCGAGCTGACCGTCTGGGTGGCGCCGGTCCCCGACTGAGACCTCTTCTGTCGGTCTTGCCGTGAAAGCCGTTTGGGCGATTGTGGAGCTTGGCAGTTGGAATCTGGACTCTTGATTGGTAAGAACCGGTGTACGGTACTTGCTCCGAGTTTTTGAAGCCTGGTCCGGCTATTTGAGTTTGATTTGTGATGACTAGTCATATTTTGTATTTGTCTTTGTGAAAATATATGCGTTGCAACACATATAGGCAGGTAATGTGGAGAGATTTCTCCGGAGCTGTGTAACTTTGAACGGCGCAACGATTAAGTGCCATTTTTCTATAATACTGCATATTTTGCATTATTTCTGAGCATGCCTGCTTTCAGCGCACTCCGTAAGTGGTGTTGCTGTTTTGGGAACCGGTTGAACCTCGAGGAATCTGCTCCAGCTCCCCCAGAGGGGACTCCTAATAGGGATATGTATGTGAAGCATGGTCTTTCTTCCATAATGTACAGCACAGTATGGAGGAAATATACAAAAAAAGATCCTGAGTTACGATGGCCTTTGTATGGATCGTTTGATATACGTAAGATTGAGTATGTGGAACAGTGTATGTGTAAGCGGCGTGCTCGTCAGGATATGTTTGAGTGTGTACGGTTGTGGGTGAAGGAGGTGCGTGAGCGAGAGAAGCGTGAGAAAGCGCTGTTTGATAAAGAACAACGGAAGAATGATCATGTGCGAGCACAGGAAGCGAAGCGTCGGGAGGACAGAGAGCAGACGGACAGGCAAGAGAAGGAGCGTAGGCTACAAGTTTCGGGACAATACGTTGTTCGGCAGCCACTTTATCCTGTCCTTAATATTCTTGATGATGATTTTTATTTACTAGATCGCTCTCCGCCCCCTTATGTTGGCGCATCTGCTCCGAGGCCGCAAGATTCTGTCCCGGGTCCGGGTAAGGTAGATACGCGGTCCATGTTATCGGCTGAGCATATGGCTGAGCTTCGGCAAATTTCCTTCCGTGCACTTAAGGGTAAGGTGTCCGTGGATGAATTGTTCCATACTTGGGGGTCGTGGCAGGATAGAGAGAGATTGTATTTTTTGAGCCATTTCGCTGAGGAAGTGATTGCTGCTTTTCGGAAATATTCTAGTGTCTTTGAGCCTGAAGAAGTGACATCGGATGCTAAAGCATTGCATGATGGTGTTTTTTCTCCCTCTAAGGCTCCTGATACGGCTCGGCGGCTATTCGCCTTGCGGGACGCGGTGCTGGCCCATAGAGAAAAAGCGCGCCAACGAGCAGGGGAGGAGACGCAGTCGGATTCGTGTACCGCAGAAGGCCACTCATCCACCTCTCAATCAGATAAGAGCGATCTAGTGCATGCTAAGCCAATGCGCGAGGCGGCGCCTTTGTATGTTCCTCCTAAAGGAGCGGGGACTAGCTCGGACATTGCCTCCGCCGATGCTAAGGGATATTTTCTGTATAATTGGGTTTATACTCCGTGGCATAGAGCTGATGTGATGGCATTAAAGAATGCGCTGCCTGATCCCCGCAAGAATCCAGCGGCCTTCTACGAAGAAGTCGAGGGGGCCTTGAATTCTTGCGTTATGACTTTAGCAGATATCGATTTGTTCTTTGGCCTTATTCTACCACCGGATATGTGGCGATCTGTCCGAAAGGTAGATGATGTAGTTGCCTTTAAGGCTCGGTGGTCTGACCTTGAGGATGAGGATAGGGAACGGAAGCCCGCGCAGAAACCGCCCCAGAATATTTTAGATCTCCCCGCTGCTATTGTGGCTAAGCTGAAGACAATTATCCCCCCCAAAAAGATTGATTGGAATATGTTAGCTGCATGTAAACAGAAAGCTGACGAGTCAGTTGCGGACTTCTTTACGCGCTTTGAGGAGACGTTTCATGATTTTAGTGGCCAGTCGCTTACTGACGATACGGGCCGCCACCTTTTTGCGGATAAATATGTGGCTAATCTGCTGCCGGCAGTTGCGGCCCGTTTAAAAGCGAGTGAAAGTTCTTGGTCCTCCGCTACACCGACGGCCCTCCTGACTATCGCCCAGTATTATGAGCGTCAGGAGCAAGAAGCAAAGGGCCAGGAGGAAAAGAAATCGAAAGATTTGAAAACAAAGGTGATGTTGGCACAAGTCTATGGCCCGCCCCGGCGGGGTAGTAATAGAGGTAGGGGAGGATCTTATGGTCCTCCCTCGGGCCGATCTGATTTAAATAGGAACCAATGTGCGTATTGTAAGCAATCGGGTCATTGGGCTAGGGACTGCCCGGTGTTGCATGCATCGCGTCAGGGGCATACCTATGGTGGCCCGCGAGGTAGAGGGGGTTTCTCGAACTTTCGAGGGAATTCTAACGAACAGGCTCGTTTTGACTCTGCTGGACAGCACCGCGATAGATCAAACGTTTTTGATCGCCAGCATCAGTACCAAGCGTCGGGGATTGACCGGTCGGGGTACCATGACTCTCAGCATGCATAGGAATGCGTTGGATGGGGGTTAGAATCAGTTGAGGTGCCGGTCGATCAGAAGGGCCCTTATGTATCGGCTGAGGTTTTGGGCTCTACTGATCAGTTCCTAGTGGATACAGGAGCGACACGTAGTGCACTGTCTAAGCAATTGGTTCCGGGGGCTCCCCTATCCGGCTTAATGGTCACATCGGTAGGGTTTGACGGTACACTCTCCCGAAGCCCTCTTTCACAGCCCCTCATGTTTAAGGTCGATTCTTTTTCTGCACCCTGTCCGTTCCTGCTTGCCCCGTACACACCGGACAACATTATGGGCCTTGATATGTTAAAGCATTTTAGGGCTACGATCCGTTGCTCCCCTGCTGGTGTACGGGTAATATTGAATGACAATTACCCCCGATCTGAACGGATGTGTATGATGTCAGAGGATGCGCTGTTAGCTACCCTCCCTCGTGCTTTGTGGGCAACTTCGGATACTGATGTGGGACAAATGGTGATTCCACCGGTCCACATTAGCGTCAAGGAGGGGGCGGTGTTACCACGCCTCCCACAGTACCGTATTTCCCAGGAGGGCGAGGAGGCTCTCATACAGATAGTGCAGGATTTGATGGCGGTAGGGGTAGTGGAGGAAGTCCCCTACAACATTTGTAACAGTCCGATCCTTCCCATACTGAAAAAGGATACGGATGCCAGAGTTTATCGGTTTATAATTGATTTGAGAGAAGTGAACAAGATCGTGATACCTCAGTACCCAGTGGTTTCCGATATCACGACGTTGCTTACCTTGGTCCCGCCTACGGCGACCATGTTCTCAGTGATTGATTTGAAGAATGCCTTCTTTTCCATTCCCATTCACCCTGATAGCCGATATCTTTTTGGGTTTACATTGAATAATAGATCTTATCGTTTCTGTAGGATTCCCCAGGGCTATACAGAAAGCCCTAGCATTTACAGTCAGGCTCTGAAACGACAATTGGATTCCTTTGTACTGCTCGAGGGGGTCGCCCTTATTCAATATGTTGATGACATCTTGCTGGCGGCTGACACCCTGGAGTTGTGTGAAAAAAGTACGTTATCCTTACTTTCCTTTTTAGCATCCCACAATCATAAGGTATCTAGGAAGAAATTGCAATTCTGTAGACCAAAGGTGACTTATTTGGGTCACCTTTTGTCTAAGGAGGGACGTGCACTCACACCGGATCGTATCCAAGTAATTCTGGATACACCGAGACCGTCCACACAGAAGGATGTGCGTGCATTTCTGGGTCTTGTTTCTTTTTGTAGACAGTGGATATTGGGGTTTTCACACATAGCTAAGCCATTGTTGACCCTTTTGACAAAGGACACGCCTACCCCAATCCCTTGGTCAGATGAGTGTGATACTGCTTTTCAGCAACTACGGCAGGCCCTTTGTTCAGCACCAGTGTTAGGGACCCCTGATTATGCAAAACCCTTTTCGTTGTATGTGCATGAGAAAGATGGATGTGCATTGTCAGTTTTAGTGCAGATGCACGGCGATAAGCAGCGCCCTTGTGCATATTTTTCGGCTGTACTTGATCCTGTCGCCCGAGCATTACCAGGGTGTTTTCGCTCGGTTGCGGCGACAGCTGTGTCAATACGCCAAAGCGAGGGAATTGTGTTATCTCATAAGCTGTTGGTATTAGTCCCCCATGCTGTTGATGCCCTGCTTAATCAAACAAAGACGCAGCATTTGACCAGTGCCCGTTTAACGGGATATGAGTTGACGCTTTTGGCTCCTCATATTACGTTAAAAAGGTGTGTAACGTTAAACCCGGCAACATTGTTGCCATACCCCGAGACCCAGCCTGAGGCGCGGAAAGCGCATGATTGTATTCTCGTGACTGAGGAACAAACAAAGGGTCGTATTGATCTCCAGGATACGCCCTTTCCAGATGTAGATGGAGAACTGTGGGTGGATGGATCATGCCTGAAGCTACCAGATGGTACGACTTCAGCAGCGTATGCGATTACCACATTGCAAACGATAGTGGAGACAGCACGCATACCACAGAAATCAGCTCAAGCAGCGGAACTGATAGCATTAACACGAGCATGTGAGCTCAGTACAGGACTATGTGTGAATGTTTATACAGATAGTCGCTATGCCTTCGGAGTAGCGCATGACTTCGGCCTACTCTGGAAGGAGAGAGGGTTTTTAACGTCACATGGAGTACAGATAATGCATGGAGAGTTAGTTCACAATCTTTTAACCGCATTGACATACCCAAAGAAAATTGCCATCGTTAAGTGTAGCGCCCATAGGAAAGTAGTTGACAAAGTTGGAGAAGGGAATGCGTTGGCAGATCGAGTAGCACGGGAGACTGCGATGCAGCCCGGTGCTACTGCCGTGTATGTAGTAAAGTCACAGGTGGAAAGATGGCATGATGCGAAGGAGGAAGTGCGAGAAATGCAAAGGACCGCTTCTGACAAAGAGCGGGAACAATGGGCTAGTGAGGGAGAATTGGATGATGAGGGTTGCTGGAGAAATAAGCAGATGGATAGATGGAAATTACCCACGGCTTTTGTACAGCCTATGGTTCAGATGGCACATGGGCTAGCACATGTTGGAGCTTCCGCAATTGTGAAATTGCTTACCCAAGTCTGGGAGCATCCAGAGATTGCTAGCACAGCGAAGAGGGTGGTGCAGACCTGTATGATCTGCCTGAGGTATAACCCAGGAAAGGGTACTCGAACTCCAGCAGGAGGATTTGTGACACCTACTGCGCCCTTCGAGGTTTTGCAGATGGATTACATCCAGCTTGAGCGCTGTAATAATCTGAAGTATGTTCTAGTAGTGGTCTGCGCTTTCAGCAAATGGGTTGAAGCGTACCCTACGAAAGACAATACTGCAATGACTACTGCGAAGTTGCTGCTGAAAGAGTTCTTCCCTCGATATGGCGTCTGTAGACTTCTGTGGAGTGATAATGGCCCTCACTTTGTAGCGGATGTTATAAAGTATGTCTTGAAGGGCCTAGGCATCACTCAGAAGTTCCACGCCGTGTTTCACCCTCAGTCTGCAGGCCTAGTCGAGAAGTATAATGGTACACTGAAGCTTAAGATCGCTAAGATTCAAGCTTCGACGTCTTTGACTTGGCCAGACGCTCTGCCACTGGCGTTATTGTCAATTAGATCGGTACCACACTCTCGAACTGGCCTTACACCTTATGAAATTGTCTTCGGATGCCCAATGAATATTTGGGGTCCACCAAGACCTAAGGCTATGTATGATGTACCTTGTGTAATGATGAGCGATTACCTGGCACAGTTAACGGATAACTTGGTTTCTATCCATCAACAGGTCCGAGAGGCGCTCCCTGATCGGTCTACCGGTGAAGGACATGGTCTCCGGCCTGGGGACCACGTGATGGTGAAAGTTTTCGACAGGACGAACAGCTTGGAACCGAGATGGGTGGGCCCTGAGCAGGTCCTCCTCGCAACGAGGACGGCTGTGCGAGTCTCCAACCGAAAGAATTGGATCCACTCTCTGCACTGTAGGAAGGTGCCGCCCGGATTGGTGGAACCTGCCGTGCTGACCGATCAACGAGAAATCTTGGCTGCAGAGACAGGCCGTGCTGCGGAGCCAAACGCCACCGAGGAGCTCTTTCCGGACCACGCGACTCCTGGAGGAAGGCGATATCATCTTCGACCAAGGAAGTGAGTTTTCCAGTACCGGGACATACTGTCAGAACGGCCCTTGGGTTAGTGAAACGGAGAGCCGATGAGGCAAGGGGGGGGCGATCAGCCCTGCATTAGTGTAGCGACACCCGTCTTGGCCCGCTGGTGAAGAAATCAACCGCTGCCCAAGGGGAAGAGTTCTGACAGACTTTTAGTTTCAGGAAGATATTGGGATTCATTTTTACCTTGACATGGAGAAAAAGAAAATCCTTTGTGCATTAGGGTTCATGTTGACAGTAGCCATTGTTGGGATAACCACATGGTTCATGGAGGATGTAACTCCCGCTCTGAAGATTCTTGTGTTGACAACTCCGGTGCCTGAGGAGCACTACTTTTATACATTACCGTATCAAGAGTTGAAGCATCGACAGTCTTACTTGAATAACACTTTCATCCAGATGCTGCATCATACCCACGTTGCTACGAATGCTACGAACTGTTGGATATGTGGGATGATGCCAGCTCATCAGAAGAAAGGAGGAACGCCATTTATACCACTTCCTTTCTCTCATAATGGCTCTTGTAGAGCATGGTATACTTTGCTTTTTGCCACTCGGAAACCGACAGTGGGACGATTGCTTTTTAGACTTAATAAAGAATGCCATCAAGACAAAAATGGGTATCCACAAGCGAATGGGACAATTTGGGAGTGGGAAGAGTACCGACCAGACAATGAATCCATCCCCTACATCTTCACGAACACCAGAGACACTGTGGGAAAAGACAAATTTGTGATCCAAGTAGCACAAGCTCAAGCGGACTTGTGTGTCCAGAGTGTGGGTTTTATTCCTGTTGGTGTTAGTGATTGCATTACTGTTTTGAATATTGATGGGTTGAACAATAGTACCTTCTTGGCCTCCCATAATACGTATTTTGTGTGTGGAAATAAAGGTTACTACCGTCTGCCGGCTGGGTGGTCTGGGGTATGCTATGTATCATTTCTATTACCTCCTGTATTCCTAGCACCCGCATCTTATCATAAGGATCTGAAATTATTGAATAATGTGACTGTAAATAGGTATAAACGTACTTTATCAATTGATGATGTAGATCAGACTGATACCAGTCTGCAACAGTATATTGATTTTAACTTAGGACTGTTTTTCTTTGTTGGAGCTGCCCTGAACAGTAGGAAGATCCGAAGGTTAACAAGAGTGGTAGAAGCTGTGACAAATCAGACTGCTGCTGCTCTTGGGAATCTTACGGAGGAATTGCAGATTACTAGAATTGTTGCATTGCAGAATCGTATGGTATTAGACGTTATGCTAGCTGATAGAGGAGGAGCATGTAAAATTATTGGAAGTAGCTGTTGTGTGTTTATCCCTGATCATACGCCATCAGTTTATAATGCCATCAATAAACTGCATAAAATTGCAGCTGAGATCCATACAGAAAACGGCACTTGGTCCTTTTCTGGATGGTTTTGGGCGTTAATTACTGCCTGGGGATGGAAGGTTCTAACTGGTCTCTGCATTATTGTAGCGGTTCTGTTTTCATGCTGTATCTGCATTCAGTGTGGTCCTTTACTCTGCTCATCATGTGTATCATTTTGTATCCCCGATAAGAAAGCTATTGCCAATGTCACTTATCAGAAACGTTTAGCTAAGGAAGTAGAAGAGATGATGATAATTGATATATATGATGATTATTCTAACAAGCCGGATGTCTTCAGTAAATGCTGAAAGGGTCGTCTGTTGTAAATTGAAACAACGATGTGATTAAGCATTTACTAAAGACATTAATTCCCCTCTTATAGATCATGTTTTCTCTGTTATGTTGACCGAAGTTCGGACTCCATTTTGTATTGTTATGCTTCCACGTGTTCCCCACGAGAAGAGTCCAACCTCTGTGTTAGTTGCTCTTGTAATCTGCCTAGTAACAGTCTATAAATAGCTCCTTTGTCCATCTGGCACATGCCCAGACTTGACCACATCTGTTATCAGTTAGCCTTGCTTGACCATGTTTTCGCGGGCTCAAGGAGTGTGTTAGCTCCGCCCACATATTGATTCAGTATCGAAAATGACCATAAATGGTAATGTTCTTCAGCCTCATGTTGTATCCACCCACTTATGAGCCCCTCTGTTGTGTATAAAAGGGGACCAAGTACGAAGGTTCTTTGTGCTACTCTATGCAATACTGAAGAGTGTTGTGTGGATTGTAGGACCACCCTTAAGGGTTAATAAATGCTGTCTTTGTACTTTGCAGTTTCCGTGCCAACTTCCTTATCGATTCCATTACAGGAGAGCGAACCCTTGTGTCCTGCGGGCCTAGCTGGGGCCTGTATTCATCATAATGGCTAAGTATGCCCTGCCTTATCAGCAAGCTAACGGCAAAATGTGTGAGACTATCGCTGGATTTCCAGCAATAATCTCGCTTTTGGCTGTTAGCGTGAGGAATTTTATCGCTTTTGAGATAAGCGTTGCTGATAGCACGCTATCTCAGCGATAAAATTCCACGATAGCCGGCGATAATTATCCTAGCGCTAAGTGCGCTTAGCGATAATTATCGCCGGCCCTTGCTGATATGCCCCTTAATGTGGGGGGCAAGGTGTAAAGTATCTGTGCAACACTTCAAAGAGTAATATAGTGAAAACACCACAAAAAGACTCCAAACCAGGTTAGAAAAATAGAGAATCATAATTTTATAAATAAAATAGGACCAAAATGACAAAAATCGAATAAGTAGAAGTTGAAATGTGATGTTTCAAAGAATAAAATTTTAAATATCGCTTACAAGCAAAAAGTGCCTATTTGGGAAATCTGGTCACGCCGGACCAGGACAAAGTGAAAAGTTCAGGTCGGATGCAGTGACCCAGTAAGGCCAGCTGAAAAAAAGTACCTTTATCCAGGCTGCGTCGACATCGAAAAAGATGCAGGGTGCAGCCGAAGTGATGCTTACAATGGTGGTGATCCTGGTCTGCACAGCAGCAGTGGTGTCAGCTGAGTTGAGCACAAGGGCTGCAATGCGCAGTTCTCTGCTACGTCGTTAAAGCTGTCATAGTTGGAGATGCAAAGACCTTGAGACGGGGTGAGTATTGTGCAGTGTTGGTGCCTAAGGCGATGCGTCAACGTCTATCCTTGCAGCAAAGGCGATGCACCGGTTCTAGTCACGCAACAGGGGTGATGCATCAGTTCGGACCCACGCAATGGCGCCAATGTGCCTGTTCTGGAGAGAATGCGTAGATTCTGATGAAGCGAACATCTTGACCTCACTTCCAAGGGTCCAGGACTGGGGTGGCACCACTTGGCATGGCAGATTCACAGATGGTAAAGTCCAGGTGCAACAGCAGAAGAGTTGGAAGTCTTTTATGTCCCTGAGACTTTAGATCAGGACAGGAGGCAAGCCAGCAAGACCTTGGAGTCACTTTGAGTTTAAGTAATAGAGGTCCAGTCCCTCTCACCCAGGCAGGGAACAGCAGACAACAGGGCAGCACAGCAAGGCAGGAGTCCAGAAAAGTAGCGGTCCAGCAGAGGGGCAGTCTTTCAGCAGCACAGCAGTCCTTCTTCCTGGCAGAGTCTTCACATGTCCAGAAGTGTACTGAAGTGGTGGTGTCAGAGGTCTGGTACTTTGAAGTGAGGATGACTTATAGAAAGATCTTTGAAGAGCAAAAAGGTCTTCCTTTCCTGCCCTGGCTCTAGATTCACTACAGGGGGTATGCAACCCTTTGTGTGTGGACAGGACATAGCCTATTCAGGTGTGTGAGACTGTGCCCAGTTCTTCCCTCCCATCTCCCAGAATCTCCCAGATCAAGTCACACCTATGCTCCCTCTGTGTGTGGCTACCTAGAGAGAGTATACAAAGCCCAGCTGCCACCCACCCAAGACTGAAGAGAGACAGGCAGCAGGCACCAAATGGCTAAAGTGAGAAAATGAAAGCTTTCTAAAAGTGGCATTTTCAGACTTGCAATTTAAAAACCGACTTCATCATAAGTTGTGATTTTAAATTGTGACTCCAAAGGCACCAGACTTTGGGGTTTTATCTCCTCCCAATTGGAAATTACACTTATAAAATGTAATAAGGTAATCTAAATGTTATCCTAAGTGAGTGATAGGCCTTGCAATAGTGAGAAATTACTTTGGGAGTTTTTCACTACCAAGACATGTAAACTTGAACGTACATGCCCTGCCTTTAAAATTCATTGCACCCTGCCCTGTGGGTTATACAGGACCTACATTAGGGGTGCCCTAAATGTATACAAACGCAAGGGTTTGGGCTTGGCAAGTAGTTTTTCTTGCCAGGTCTAAATGGCTGTGTAAACTGCACACACAGACTCTGCAATGGCAGGCTTGAGCCATGGTTTGAGGGCTTAAGTGGATGGCACAATGAGTGCTGCAGGCCCACTATTAGCATTCGATTTACAGGCCCTGGGCACATGTAGAACACTTTACTAGTGACTTATAAGTACATGGAATATGTCAATTGGGATGAGCCAATATTACCATGTTTAGGGAAGAGACCACTATCACTTTAGCACTAGTTGCCAGCAGTAAATTGCACAGAGTCCTAAAGCCAGCAAAAACAAGGTCAGAAAAATGAAGGGAGGCAGGCAAAACATTGGAAGTAGATCACCCTAAGGCTGTCAGGTCTAACATGAATCAATCAGTGTACTTACTAAATATACGTGTGTAATTGGCAGTTATTGTGTCAGAGAAGAGGCACCTTTGAATCACATCTTTGTACATCAGCAATTGCCAAATACCCAGATTTATAAACTCTTTGCGTGAATCCAATTCAAATTGTGATTTGCATGGTATTGTAACCCAAAGTAACTCAAAGTTGCGCAATGCACGGGCTTGTGTTACTTTGCGTCTCTTGGTTATTTCATGGCTTGACACATTGGCATACCCATACAACCGCCCATCAGTTTTGACACAAATCCCCATCTACAAATAATTGTACATAGGGATTTATGACAACAATCCTGCATCTCCTCAAGGCAGGCATATTGAGTAGAAATGTTTTAATTTCTTCTTGTTTTCCCACTTTACATCTGTGCTGCATTGTACAACACACATGCAATATGGGAAAAGCCATACAGCATAGTTTTTGTGCTGGAAGGGACCTCTTCCAGTTAAAAAAAACCCATGCTTCAGACAAAGCCGGCACCCTTTCATTATGTCGCAAGGGTGTCTGTGTTGGCGCATGACTCCCTAAAGTGTGCCAGTACTGGGAAAGAGCAGAACTGCACCATATCTAGGTAAATATGGTGCATTGAGCTCAATGCTGTTGATGCAAAACATCTCAGCAATTATACTTGCTGACCTGTTTGCATGACTTCAATATAAATCTGGGCCTCAATGCACCAATTTGTTTTCAACTGAAATGTCATCAATGCATATTCTGAGGACATGTTAGGAAAACCTTGAAGCTCTTATCTGTAAATGAAGCAATTCTTGCTTAGACGGAGCCATAAAGGCCCCATTTAAATATTATCTGCAATATGTGTTTTCTTTACACCGAACACGACAAATAATTACAGTGCATTTTTAACACGTTTTTCTAATTCTGTTATGTTATCATGATTTAATTGACAGCATTACAATGTACTATATCCCTTGTCCATGCAGAGAAAACGTTTTCAAAGTCACACGCAAAGTAATAATACAGCAGAAATCAGCAACACAATGTCTCATGGAGCTTATTGCTAAGAGGCATGTGCTGCTGGAGCGTCACTTGTTCTAATGCTCCGGCTGTGCAAGCCTCTTAATCATAGTCATGGGGCCACGCAAAGTTACTTTGCATGGCCTCATAGATATGGAGTAACTCAAAGCAGCACAACTCGCAATGTTTCCTCACTCTGCACTGGGGGGGGGCATTGTGATGGGTTTTCCCATGCAGCACCCATGGATTTTGACACTGCCCCAGATTTACAAAACCACGCACACCTGGGGCAGCGGCAAAACCATATGCCTCCCCAGAGCAAACATTTTTATTTCTCCCTGTTTTTTACTCTTTTCATGTGTGCTGCATTCGACAGCACACATAAAAAGGGGAGAACACATCTTTTGTGCAGGAAGGTGCCCCCTCCTGCACCACACCAATCCTGCATGCAGCACTGACACCCTTGCACCATGGGCTAAGGGGGCCAGCGTTGGTGCTAGGCAGCAAATTGTGCTCCAGCGCAAGTGGAAAGGACAGGATTGCACCATATTTCATAAATAAGCTGCACTCCTACCCTTTCACATTGGCATAGGGCAGCACAGCAGAAAGACTTGAGGTGCTGCCTTATGCCAATTCCCCATAAATGAGGGCCATAATGTGGATAGTGAAAAAGCTTAGGCCCTCATTTAAGTTGAATTGGCGTAGGGCACTGCTTCAAGTCTTCTTGTGGTGCTGCCGTACGCCAATATGAAAGGTCATCAATCCACCCTATTTATGAAATACAGTGCATTCCTATTTTTTCCCCCTGCTCTGGTGCACAATTTCCTACCTAGCGCCAACACAAGCATCCTTGCACCATGGAGCAAAGGTTTCTGCATTGCATGCAGTTTTGTTTTTGTCCTGCACGATTTCAAAGATGTCAACTCTGATGATATCAGAAATGACATTACATGCACAAGGCCTCAAGCATGACACTATTGCGTACATTACTAATGTTATCACTTACTTTTTTGGTTCAATTAAAAATCAAAAATCCTATTAACCGTCTTGGAGCACTATGAACACCAACATAACACAGATCTACCCAAACCTTGCTTCGTATTTAGCCCTAAGAAATTGTGGGACATATACACTGGGGCCCATATTTATCATGGGTTTGCGTCGCCATTGCCCAGAGCAAGGGGGTGCAAGGGCAATGCAAAACCTTGATTATATTTACCAAGCCACACAAGGCCACCTTGCGTGGCACTGCATGGCTTGGTAAAGGTGGAGTAATGCAGGGCAGTGCAAGTCGCTGTCTTGCGTAACTCTTCCCTAGGGAAGCATTACATGGTTGGAACATGGGTGTTCCCAAGCATCCACCAATGTATTTTGGTGCATTCACAGATTTACCATTAGTAGTAGGCCTGGGAATGTGTCACAATGCTACACCTCCCCAGGGGAGGAGTAACAATGAGAAATATGTTTATTTTTCCTCGTCGTTTCCTCTTTCTACTTGTGCTGCATTCTCGGGCACATGTAGAAAGAGGAAAATGTCTCTGATCGAGCCTACAATTCATGCACCCTTGCACCTTGGTGCAAGGATGCCTGTGTTGGTGCTTGGCAGCACATTGTGTGCCAGTAGAGGGGGGGAGCAGGAATGTGCCTTATAATGTTAAACACGGCGTATTCCTGCCCTCTCCATTTTAAGGTTGCTTGCTGTGTTGTGTGAACATTTGATAAATAAGTCCCTAGTTTTTCAGTCACCTTTAACATCTTAAAGGAGACGTCAGGTGAGTGTAATACTTGATAGTGGCTGTTATGACAGCTTCATGGTGTTCAGCTTCTTACTTGAGCTTCTAGTCATTCCCTTGATGGTGTGTATAGGTGCATTCCAAAAACTACACTACAAATAGCAAGCTACAAATAAGAAGCAGTAAATAGGAGCCACTTTACACCAGCAAGTCCATCCTATGCTGGAACTACACAACACCATTTGCAAATTTGCTGTGATCTAGTGAGATACAGAGCAAGTTTACTTTCAGTCGGTCTTAGCTTCTTATGAGAGAGTCAGTGATATGATGGACTCTAGGGGCCCGATTTACAGAACTAACTTAAGAAAAAATCCTAAACTTACTATCATTTTGGTATTCACAGAAGGCATACTCATTTGGGTATTCACAGAAGACACTTACTCATTTCGGTATTCACAAAAGTTAAGACTCCTAACTTTAGGACTCCCAAATGCCTTCTCTAAATACTGAAAGTCTTAAAGTTAGGATTTTTCTCAGTTTGGAGTAGTAAAGTTAGGACTCCTAACTTTAGGACTCCTAAATGCCTTCTGTGAATAAAGAAAGTCTTAAAGTTAGGATATTTCTCAGTTTAGAAGTAGTAAACTTAGGAGTCCTGAAGAATGTCACAGTATTTTGAAAAAAAAGCATTTATAGGATTGGAGATACACTCTGAGGAGTTTCAAAGTTGTCAGTTTGAGTTAATAGACTGATTTTCCAAGCCGGTGGTGCAGACGAAAACACCCATGAAGATCTAAATCTTTTTGATAGACCCTGATATCAAAGACAACTCACAGTAATTGGTCTCTTTAGATTATATGAATGTAAATGAGAATTCGGAAATGTTACTTTATGGTAGAATAACACAGTGCTCTGTATCTCATTAAAAAACTATAAAATTGTAAATACTAATTGAAAGGCAGTGTCCCTAAAGACTGCAGTCAACATCTTAGGGCAAATGAATCAATGTCACCACATGACTATTTCTTCTGCCTTCTCCAGAGATCTATTGTCGTACACTATTGCCTGTTACGCTGGTGATGCATTTTCTTTGGAATGCATAAAAAGCACTTAAACATGCACTTCAGTAGAACTACATTACAACACGGTGTATGTGTGTGTGTATTTTTTAGCTTGGAGGAACCACCAAATACCCAAAACAATATATGTAAATATTTTAAATATATATTGAATATTTTAAAATATATTTGTATATTTATGTTTATTTGGGGGAATCCCACACCCCCTTTTTAATATACATAGATATATTAAATGTCTTTTTTCTATTCTACTATCTTTTCCATTTACCAGTTACTAACCTGTACACTTGCCATCTCTAAACCCCCCAAAAAGGCTTTGATACCCTTTCTACCCTGTACTTGTACCATCACCAAACCCTAAAAACCCACTACTAACCAGTACCTTTACTCATTCCTAAACACCTTAAAATCCTTTCATACCCTTACTACCCTTATCCATTCCTGAACTGTAAAATCACTTTACTACCTTATTCCTTTCCCCTTTCCCAAACTCTAAAAATCCATTATTGCCCCATACCTTTACCCATCTCTGAACAATAAAAGTGTCTTACTTCCTGTATCCTCATCCACCCCAGAACTCTAAAAACCCCGTTAAAACCGTTACCAGCCGGACCTCTTACCCATCCCATAACTGTTAACCCCCTTTCCAAATGGCACAATATCTATGTTGCTTAAAGAAAGAAAGACTTACCTGCATGGCAAAGTACAGTGGGAAAAGTACTAAAAAAAGGCCCTTGTGGTACTTACCTGCATGGTAAAGGCATGTGTGGTAGTGTCCTGCAGGATAAAAACAGTGTGGTAAAGACTGAGAACAAGGCGCAGTGTTTTCTCTTGTCTTGATAACATGGGCTAAATTAGAAAGTTTGGATGACATGGATTTAAATTTGGATTTGTTCCAGGTCATTCTTTTGAATTCTCTCTGGCATTGATCAATCAACTGCTCAAAATTACATTACGAGTGATGGCGCATGGTCTACCACATCACAGTGTTGCACAATTTTCTGTGGAAATGTGTGCAGGATTTGCAAAGTTTGTTGCTCGTAAAGCTAATGCTGCACACCTAAAGATTCTCTGCAGCCTGATGTACCACACTTTCTGGGTTGTTGGGAAAAGAGTGGGATGGGAAACTAGGAATGAGGAGAAGAAAGACGCATGGAAATTAATAAGATAGGGGCAGGTAGAAGATCCTTGCCTTCAGGGGGCACTCGAATACATCAGGCAATCTAATGATGCCTACAGAAGAATTTACCAGACCAGAAACTGGCGCTCTCTCTTGTATAATGGCTAAAATATACCACTAGCAAATGGACTCACCAATTCGATCAAGCTTTTAATTAACTGCCAAAAACATATCTTAAATCATAAACGTTTCCATTAGTCTCCTTGATCAATTATTAGCTAACAAACATTTAGGAAAATCTCTAAAAAAATGTATCCTTACCATCTGCTGTATTTCCAGGTGCCATGCCTTGCACTGCCTTTTTACAGGTTCAGGCCACATACTTATGGACTGAAACCTACTTATGTAAGGTCTGCAGCAGCATCTTCTAAAGTTCCTGACAAAGCGTTGTCATTGAAACATTATTCCTCTAACAATATCATTTTGCTAGGAAATGTATCTGTGTTTGCTTTCTTCAACCTAAGAAAGGATGTTGTGTTATTTATCTTTCACAGAGAATCCACACAGAAACAGCAGAAGACGGCTGATATCAAATACTCACTAATTCATCTTTTAATCTATTAACATGACTCTTTAACTCATCATACAACAAGGTATTGTGGCTCTTACAATACATTTTAACAAACCTTTGGCCAGCTACGTGGGTATTCCCTACCCTGACTTTCAAATACCCGTTTCATTTTAAGCCACTGCAGTAAAAGCCCAAGCATTTCCCAACTCAAGAGAAATCTGCTGTCATTGCCAGCACCACTTTTACTGTACATAATTAAGACCACATCAAATGTATCACTTCTTCCTTACATCTCATGAAAGTCATTTTTGGGGGCATGGGCAACATGTTACCCAAGAAGTATCAGCCCAAAGGGCCATAGCTTGTGACTCTGTCCTCAATGGATTTGCAGTGCCCCTCACTGAGGTCAATTAAATGTTCAAAAATGCGAAGTCGGGGAGTTTCAGGTGCCAGAGATAGTTAAAATTGCAGGCGGGATAGCTGATCAGTGATTTGATCTTCTAGCTGCCATCCTGCAAATGACTTCGCACACACAGAACGTAATCCCCGTTAAGGGAGGGATAGCAACACTGGCCTGCTGCTGAAGAAGGCTTTATTAATGACTTCTCGAAGAAGGCAAGCCCATGTGGAAAGCAGGAGACCTAATCACTCTTGGAGTAGAGCCAAGATTCTTCCCAAGAGACTTCAAGTGACGGTTGCTATCATGCTTATAGGGTTATTCGCCATGTCCAAATGTAAGAAGGAACATCTGTAGCAGGGAGAACTTGCCTATGTTCCTATATGTTTGGATGGCAACATAACTGGAGATCACGCAAACAGAAATGTCAGTGGGCAAAAGAAGCACTACCACCCTAAGCAACTGCTGTCATTCGCAAGAAAGACGTGCACAGGCCAGACAGTGATGTTGACCCTGAGACAGGATAGTGGAAAAGGACAGAGCCTTGAGGTGATATGTTATGGGGATAACCTGCGCCTTTACCCTTTGGGTGCTCATGACGGAACGGTTCCATCATGAGCTCCAGTGCTCCTGTGATCAAGACGGAACCATTCCTTCATGAGAACAGGGGCACTAAATCCCTCGGCTGCAGACAGCAGAGGGATTTCTTTTTTTCATTGGCCTCTGGAGGTTGGGGAAGAGGTTCCCCAACCTCCCGAGGCCTCTTTGCATTTTCATTGCAATGACGACCGCATGCATGACGCGCTGACGTCAATGCATTGAAAATGAAACTGGAAACATAGTTTCAGTTTCATTGTTTCAGTGCTCGCAAAGCTATCTCAGCCCCCCGAGCATCGAAACACTTGGAAGAAGTATCATCATCCCTAGTGGATTCCTGCTTGGGGTTCGCCCCAGGAGGGCGATCCCCAAGCAGGGATCCACCCACTAGCCACCAGCGAGCAGGGGCGGCCCCTTGGGCAAGGGCCTTTGACCCTAGATGGCAGGGATTTCTTTTTAAAGGCCAGGGGTTGGGGCTGCCCAGAATGGGCATTCAAATGCCCCCACCCTAGCCCCACCAAAGAAAACAAAAGACTTTCTGCCCCCACAGGAGGTAGATGGGGCAGTAGCCCCTGATAAGCCCACTAAGCACCAGGGATTTTTTTATATATCTGTTGGGGAGGGGGCTGCCCAGAAGGAGCATGCAAATGCCCCCACCCCAACAAAAAAATGCCACAGTCTTTATGCCTCCCCAGGAGGCAGATGTAGGGGTAGGGGCTTCCCAGAATGGGCATCTCAATGTCCACCCCCAAGAAAATAGCCACAGTCTTTCTTCCCCCCTTGGGGGGCATATTGGGGCAATAGCCCCCAATTCCCCCCTCCCCAGGGCAGCAGAAAGCCCACTAGGCACTGACTTTTATATCAGAATGTGCCTACCTTTTAGATTATGGGTCCAAGAGCAGCTGGCACCCAAGGAAACCTAGAAAACCTATACATTTTTAAACACTAGACACCCAGGGAAATGCAGAATGTGGTGACTTGTGTGGCTCCCACTAGATTCTGTTACCCAGAATCCCCTACAATCCTCAAACGTTGTAAAAAATAAAACCCACACATTTTCCTCATATTTCTGTGATGGAAAGTTCTGGAATCTGCGCAAATCCACAAACTTCTACCCACCCAGCATTCCTCAAAGTCTCCCAATAAAAATGGCGCCTCACTTGTTTGTGCAAACCTACTACCCATGACAGGAAACGGCCCAAAACACAACGTGGACACACCACATTTTTACAGTCAAAACTGACTGTTTTGTTGTGAAGTGCCTAGCTGTCGATTTTGAACCCTAACTCTGCCGGCACCTAGGGAAACCGAGCAACCCTCTAAATTTTTTAAAGCTAGACACCCAGGGCAATCCAGGATGGGGTGACTTATGTGGCTCTCACCACGTTCTGTTACCCAGAATCACTTGCAAACCTCAGACTTTGTCAAAAAAACAAATTTTCCCCACATTTCTGTGATGGAAAGTTCTGGAATCTGCGTTGGTCCACAATCTTCCACCCACCCCTCATTCCCCAAAGTCTCCCAATACAAATGGTACTTCACTTGTGAGGGTGGGTCAAGTAACCAGAGACAGGCAAGGGCCCAAAACGTATTGAGGTGACATCAAAATTACCTATCACAAAACAACCTGGTTTTGCAAGCGGGGGCACCTTGGTGTTTGGCCCCAGGCTCAGTGGCCATCTAGGGAAACATACCAAACCCACACATTTCTGAAACCAGACACCCTGGGGAATCCTGTAAGGTATGGCTTACATGGATCCCCCAATGTTTCCCTACCCAGAATCCTCTGCGAACCTTAAATTTATCTGAAAAAAAAATAATTTTCCTCACTTTTCTGTGTGGGATCACCGGACTGACACACATTTCCTACCACCTAGTGTTCCCCTAGGTCTCCCGATAAAAATGGTACCTCACTTGTGTGGGTAGGCATAGTGACTGCAACAGGAAATGTCCCAAATTTTACTGTGGTGACTTCAAACTTACATATCATAAAACTACCTAGTTTTGCAGGGGAGGCACCTGTTTTTTTGGCCCCAGGCTCGCGGCCATCAAGGGAAACCTACCAAACCCACACATTTCTAAAAACTAGACACCCCCCAGAATCTCCGGCAAATCTCACATTTAGCTGAAACATTTTTGCATGGGATCACTGTAAAATGATACCTCACTTGTGTGGCTGTCCAGTGCAGAATCAGCTAAAAACAATTTTTTGAAGCTGTAGTGCTTAGAACTTGCGGTGCTATACCCTTAATCCCTATATTTTTGGTCCTTCCCAGTCACAGGCCTTTGGGCCACCCACAGAAGTGAGGTATCATTTTATTTGGTAGAACAAGAGGAATGCTGCGTGGTAGGACATTTGTGCCGGAACAGTTATCCCACACATAAATGTGTGGAAAAAGTAAATTTGAATAAAAACAGTTTAGAAGAATGGTCTATTATGAGAAGTAATGTGTCTATTGAAAATCGTCTGATGCTTGCTTCTGTTTGAAATCTTCTTGATGTTCCCAAATGTGTTTTTCTATTTCCTGATAACAAATTTCGGACAGGTAACATAGCTGTCAATATTCACTTCCTGCCAGTTGACCGTTAAAAATCCTAATCCTAATAAAACATTGCAGTATAAGTACAACAAAAGGTCAGAGCGCGGAGCTGCGCCAAAGTTGGTACCGCCGCCCTCTGACATTTTCAAAACGCAGGAATGCAACGTATGTACTACAATATGATGAACTCCTGTGTATTCTCTAGCGTTGAAATTAGCTGCCGAGTGCCAAAGTTGCAGCGAATGATTGTTTATGTGCATGACGGTGTCCCTTCCTGCACATAAACACATAAACAATCCATAATGGTTATTTGTTACTTCTATGTGTGCTGCATTTTGAAGCATGCAAGAAGTTGCTAATCATCATTATTTAATGATTACTTATGTTGAGGAAGGAAAACCTTCCTGCACATAAACAATCATTAATGGCTATTTGCGCTTTCTATGTGTGCTGCAGAATGCACACACATAGAAAAAGCAAAAATGAGGAGAATTAAAAGCATTTCCCATTGTGCACCATTCTAATGCCTGCTCCTGCACTGCATTAGTTTTTGGCGCTGCCACAGATTTACATCTCCTTGTAAATCCAGGGTAGGATCAAAAGCCACTTTGTAAATATGGTACATGGCATACCGCCAACAGAGCATTAAAAAAGTGATGCTGCTGTGGTGCTAGGGGCTTGTACATATGTCCAGTAGTTTTAAATGATATTGGAGTTTGTGTAATATTTTTGAATTCTGGGGCATACGGAAGCCTATAGCGCCACCCGAGCATCACTTTATTTGACGCTCCAGTGGCGGTATGCCCTCTACCACATTTACAACAAGGCGTTAAGCCACTTTTTGTGACTTAACTCCTCTTAGTAAATATGCTACCCTTTCACGCAGATATCTGCTTGAAAGGGGCCTGCAATGGATGTTGCTGTGGGCGTTCCACCGCAACACCCATTGCTTTTTGACACTGCCCCAGATTTACAAGGAGGTGTAAATCTAAGGCAGCGCCAACAACTAATGCCATGAAAGAGCAGGCGTTAGAATGGTGCAACATGGAGAAATATTTTTATTTCTCCTCGTTTTAGTTTTTTCTATGTGTGCTGCAGCACACATATAAAGAGCAAAATGCCATTAATGGTTGTTTATACGCAGGGAGGTGTCCCTTCCTGCACATAAACAATCATTAAATAATGACAATTTGCTACTTCTATGTGTGCATCAGAATGCAGCACACATAGAAGTAACAAATCACCATTATACATCGCTGATGTGCAGGAAGGAACATTCCCTGCAACACAGGTACCTTTGCACTATGGTGCAAGGGTGACTTCATTGGCGCTAGACAGCTAATTTTAGTGCCAGCACTTGGAAAAACACAGGGGTGTTCCGCATTTTTGTAAATACGGCAGATTTCTGCATTTTGGAAATGTTAAAGTGGGGCCCTGCCAAATTTCGCACAGCTCGTTGCTCCAACATTTCTTTGTAAAAATCCCCCAAATTGATTGGGGTCCTTCGTTTAGGTTTGTCTAAATTTTGAAAATGGTGGATATAATTAATTATTTGTTCTTGGATCCTCAGATGCTCCACTCCCTGCTCCACACCGAAGGGTTTCCATCAAATGAGTACATCCCACTGGTGAAAATGAACCTGGTATTAAGATCTAAAAAACTCACAATTGATGGACGGAATGCAGAAAAAATCAAAATATTCACCCCCAGTCAAGAGATCTTGGTTAAATCCATCATTCTTTTGCTCACTGTGCCAGCCCAGCTTAGACCAGGCCATGCTCTTCATGCCACTGGAGTCAAGCTATCCTGGCTGATAAGGGGTGAAACTGCGAAATCGGTCCTAGGATGCTTGTTTCCAGTCCAGGGAGGACCTGGCCTGGCAGTTCGGGCTGGACTGGTGCAATTGGGCACAGGGTCAAGACTGATTTGCTTATGGCTAGGTTCATAACATCCTGTTATCATTTTATTTTTATTTTTAGTACTGCTAAAATAGAAGTGGGGCAATTCTCCTCCACCTTAGCGGAGGAGCCGCCGCTGGTTGTTTAAGAAGTTTAGTCAGCATGGTCTTTTTCACGGAAAAGTCATTTCAGTTTGACAAAATCAGGAGCTGTATCAATATCATTGCCCCCACAACTCAGATGCTGGGAAACAGTATCACTTATTTCAATTCACAGAAATTTTCCTTTGGTGATCAGTTATGTCTGTCATGTACTAGTTCATTTTCTGCCTATCTTCAAACACCTTCCATGAGAGCAAGCACTTGACGCCAATCCCCTGGCTAGCCTCACACTTGTTTCATATAGATCATGGAGACAAAGGCAATAGCACTGGCAATGTCAGAAAAAAGCATCTAGGTTTTAATCCTGTCTACAAAATATTTGTCAATTTGATGTGCATCTTTGAAATTCTTCCTATATGCAAATGACATCACTGATACAAAAGTTAATTGTAGGGCCTCCATTGAAAGTTTCCGATTGGGCTACTAACGAGGATTGCTGCCCCATTGGAATTTGTCAAGTTTCACCTGGGACTCAGGTTGCTGAAAGCATTTGAAATTCTCCAGGTTGCTCAAGGAGAGAATTATCAGAGAAAATATTCCAAATTCGCAGGTAATTTCTAATTTTTCATTGCACTTGTAACCTTTGTTAGCTCCTCATCATTGGTCCCACCGATGTTGGTATATCTGGGGGTTGGAGATACTGGCTGAACCACTTGGGTGCTCGACATGAGGCTCTAGGTAGCTGATGTTCTTACTCAGTCTCTGCGCCAAATAATCCAAAAAGCTTTTTGTTTGGTGCAAGCTTAACAGCCATAATTTACACATGCATAACTTACACAGGGATCAAAAAGTTAAAGTGGAAAATGTTAGGTATGTGAGACAACACTTGACTATGAATTACAGAAAGTGTAACCATGTAAGATGTCACAGGATTGGTCATTAGAATGCAGTGTATATTTTTTGAATGTACAACAAATCTTTGGGGCAGATTTATGTTCCCTGGCGCATCCCTGCAAATCAGCATGGATGCGCCAGGGAAGATGCGTCACGCAAGTTTACCCTTGCGCCACAATAGATGCGCCGCATTTACAATGCAGCGCATCGTGGCGCAAGGATAAACAGATGCGTGACGCATCTGATGGCAGAAGGGCGGCGCATTGCTGGAGTTGCGTCGCAAGCGCGACGCAGCTCCAGCAAGGCTCGGGGGTGCCCTATCGGTACAATGCTGCGTCAATCCTTACGCCTGCTTCAAGCAGGCGCAGGGATTTGATGCAGCATGGCCGGAAAAGTGACTGAGTGAAATCTTGTAGATTTCACTCAGCCACTTTTCGGAGGCGTTCCTGCGCCGGAACGCCCCCCCCTGTGAAGGTACGCCCACATGTGGCGCAAGCTTTACAACGTGACGCATCTCCCTGCCGCAGCATGGCGCTGGCTTTGCGCCGCCGCTGCGTCACAAAAGTGACGCAACGGCGGCGCAAAAGTGACGCACAGGGCTTATAAATCTGCCCCATGGTTTTTAGTGACAATTACCACCGCTTTGAAAGGCGTTTGCAATAGAAATGGAAATAACTACTTTACACCTAATGGACCTAACATAAGTTGGGTAAAAGCAGGTTGAAGTGCCCTTCTCTTTTTAACACACTCAAGCTGTTCCTGGAAAGGAGTGACCTGTATGTGCAATTATGGTTATGTGTTTGATTGATTGTGAAAGGCCACCTGCAGTATGAAAAAAATGCATGAGCAGGGTTACAGAAATCGGCATACAAATATTTGCTTTGTGAATGCCATACATTGCACAGGTATTCACGATTGGACATAAGTACCCATATATATCTTATGTATAAACGTAGGTAGACACCAATGAGGTAAAAGCAATTCCTTTGTAAAAGCATAACATAGTTATTGAGAAAGCTGCCACATTTTCTTGGATCCTTTGTGAGTCTGCACCTGCAGGTTTGTACCATTGCAAGGTTCCTAATTTACAAATTTGTAGAATTCACAAAACCTTTCTATGTGTACTCCTGGAAACAGGTGCGCTCACAGATTACTAGGAGTACACCTAAAAATGTTTTGTGAATTTCTCATTATGTCTTTAGAGAAATTGTGTGTGTAATTGTGTACCAGTACAATGTGAACAATTACACATGCAAGCCTGAGGTCAGTTGCACTTTCTTTGCGTTTTTTTTTCAGGAGAGGCAATATATTTCTATTCCCATTTGCACCCAGGAAACAGTTACCCCTGCCCTTCACACTAGTAGATTTGCCAGTCTCCATGGTGAAAATGGTTTGAGGAAAAGTTTCTAAATGCAGACAAAATATGGAGTGTTTCTAAACTTTCCAGGTAATCCCCACTACTTATCCATGGCTAGAGAGTTAGTCATGCATAATATTACTTGTGCAGATTCACCTTTGTGAATTGCAGGAACTAGTGAGGGTGGAGGAAGGAGAGGAGGGATGGGGAGGGCAGGGGATGGGGAAACTGAGGGCAGAAGAGAAGAGAGTGTCGAAAGGGAGAAGAGTCAGAAAGACCCTTGAAGGTCATAAGGAGATGAAAACAGTAATAAGTATTTTTGAAAAAGTAAAACATTTATAGATCGGTGTCTGTGAAAATGAAAAGGAGAAAATGTTAGCATTAAAGACAAAGTGGGAAAATAAATGTGGAGAAGGGCGACATGGGGGTAAGCACCAAACTGTCGCCTTCACTCCTTCCGTTGTTCACACATTGATAAAAGTATTAGTGTGAAAAGTATGGTGTGCCTAAAAGGTAAGGGCCTGATTGTGAGTTTGGTGCAGCAGCGCCATGCCGCCTCTATGCGCCAAAGCCGTGCAAGGACCCCCAACCCTATTACAAGTTGAAAATGTGCGACTCGTAGTACAGTCAGTGGCCCTTTAGCCGTTCCCATGGCGGTGCCTTGAAAACAGGCACCGCAATGGAAATGGCCAAAATGATCCGGCACAACATAGATGGTGATGTCCATGCTGTGCTGGAACTGGGGAGAATGCAGACAGGAGGGCACTTGTTGTGCCCCCCTGAACGTATCCCCATGGCGTGAGGGACAAGTGGGCCCTGTAGTGCAACCTTTTTTCATGCACCGCCAGCTTTTTCATGGTGAGGCTACGCCATGAACAGGCTGGCAGTGCAAGAACTCAAAATATGCTGAGCGGGGCTGTGCCATTCTCTGCTCAGCATAATGCGTTGTAACGCTCCTGCGCCACCACCAGGGAACGATTGTTCACTGGCGCAGCAGGCTGTCCTCCGCCGACACTACTTTGTAAGTCGTAATTGGCAAAATGGTGGACCACCACGCCTGTGCCACTGGGAGTCTGGCAGTCGATCGCCAGACTCATAATCAGTCCTTATGGTGTGCCTAATCTTCGCTAAAGCTCTGATTTCCATAAATACCAGTTTGCATTTCCACTTTGGTGCTATTCTAATATCGGTTGCATTTTAAGGAATCTTTGGTCACTGCGATCACATCTTTTATTTGTGTAAGAGCCAGCTTGAACGTCATCAAATAAAACCTTAAAGGATTTTTTGTCAGACTGTAATTGAATCGTTTATATGCTGCGTGCACTTTCAGCATGTCTGTTGCAACCATTTCGATTTTTAGGCCTTTTCATGTCCTGTGCTTTATTCTGCTATGATGGGTTGGGCAGGTTATGCGCTTAAATGAAAGAAAATATGGAATTTCGGGGAAACGAGTTAGAAATATTAGAACCAAAACAAAACAGATGTTCCCGGTTGGACTTTAAACAGCGGCCAGATTGGTAGGCAATATTGTGACATTTTGCCATTTATCAAAGTATTGATTGCTAAGGGTAATTACTCGTCTGATGTATTGTGGGAACAGAGGCAAAGCACGTTATTCATCTCTTTGTAATCTCTGTCCAAATAATTGGTTATTTATGAATGCTTGAATGTTCGGATTTATTTTATTGCTAAACAGATACACCAGGAAGGTGCAGGCTGCATGCTTCAAAATGAGATATTTACAGGCACGTATATATCCCCTTTTAAGGGAGTCTGTTCTCAAACAGTAGTCCACAGAACATATATAATACTATTTCTTGTGCTTACTCAATAGCTTCCTTCAATTCTTAGCTATTGTCTGTATTATCTTTTAACATCAATGAAACGGTAATATGTATGTAAAGTGACTGTTTAAAATTCCGGCCCAGCGTGCCTTTATTGTTGGTAAAAACTCGTCTGTCCTGCTCACCCTTGTTCTTGAGTTCAGTCCTCATCCTTAGAACGGAGACCCTATACCCAAAAAATTAGAACGATTGTTGTTTTCGCCGCCCAGCTGATCGAAAGCTCCTCTTCCCTTCTGACACTGGTGACCAGATCTCCGTCACCTGTTAGGCAGAACAACTTCTAATAACCTACCTGTTTTTTTCTTATTCCTTTTGGGGACGATGGCCTACGTTGAAGTAAGATTTGACATTCCTCCACAGTGCTGTCGTATTCCCATCTACTTGATTCTTCGTTTTTATATTTCTTGGCAGGTCTCTGCACCGCACAGGGTTGTGCTCCACCAACTAAGGTGCTCTAGCTGGGTTAGACCTAGAGAGCTGCTATCAGCCAAGAGTACATTGATAGAGGTCGAGTGGGAGTTTTTGTAGTATTGATCTGTTGTTCTTCCCCCTTACTCCCAGACCTTGAGACTTAGGGGGTCATTATGATGGCAGAAGGATTGCCACCGCCTGGCCGGCAGTGGCGATCGGCCCGCCATCACAACCTGATTTACCCCCCGCCATACTATCATGGTGGGGGGTATCGCAGCAGACGCAAAGTGCATCCGCCGCTTTTCTGCCGGTCGGCAATCGTCAGGATTGCCACCGGGCAGACTGGGGCACTAATATGGTGGCGGTGGCTACCAGGCACCACCATCCATATTAGCATTGGTATTCTCAAAGGCCTTTCCGTGGTGGCGATGCCGCCATGGAAAGGCTGGCGGGAATTGCTTTGGGGGCCCGTTGCGAGCCCCCGGGGATGTGGAGGGCTGCACTTGGGGGGTTACCTATGGTACCCCCCTACATTGCCATGCACAAGGTGTCAGGCACCGTGTGGTGCCTGCCACGTTGTGCATGGCAATGCATTACATGCCATTTTGCATTGCAGTGGGTACTGCTAACAGCAGCACCCTCCACAATGTCAAGCTAGTGGAATGGTCACATCCTAATCAGTGGTGCAGGACCGCCGCACATCTGGTGGCCGGTCCCAGCACCGCTAGGGCCCGCCATCCTAATGGGGCCCTTATTTCGAGGGGGTACCTTTCCCAGTTAGCCGTTCTAGATGGGTTGGGCTGTGCTTCAGCCCTGCATGATGTGAGTTCCTTTGCTTCAGCAGGCTGCACTTCTGCCTCCTGCTTCCTTGTATTATGGGTGAACACCAGAGACAGGCCTTATATGCACAATGTTTCTTGGCTCTGTATTCCATATCACAAGAGGGGGCACCATGTCCTGTTGTTAGAACATTTCTTTTGTCTCCCCATCTTAACAGGAGATTTTTCTTATGTCCCTAAGGGAATTGAACAACTGCAGGGGTGGGGGGAGGACACTTTGATGGGTCATTCCTTGCCTCCTGCTTCTTTGCACTCCATAGGAAGAATAAAAAAAGACCTGGAATGTATGCTGCCATGGCCGCATCTCACCAGTTGGGATTCCATATCCCATTTTGTGCAATTTCTTTTCACATTCTTGTTGTAGTGAAAGGTTGTTCTCTGGGAGGCCTCCAAGGGATGATGCGGAGTCTGCCAGGGGCTCATCTGGCAGAATTAGGTTGCTTGCAGTAGTTGGCTTTTGTGTCAGATATTTGCTGTTACCTGAGTGATGGTGTCATTTTGGAAGCTAGTCACAAGTTCCTTAGTGGCCTCTGCTTCACAGACTATGTGGGTTTGCAGACAGTGATAAAATACCCTCTTTTGCATTCTTGCCCCATGTTGTGCTGAACTTTATTTCTGGTTTGTAAATTTTGCACAATTGGGCACTGCTATTTAGTTCCTAGTGTGCACGCTCTGATCCCTAGAATATGTGCAAACTGGTTAATCTCTGAATAACTTATTTAACCTTCTTAAAAGGCCATAGTTTATGGTACAGATAATAAACCTATGGCAAAGAAAGTTAAATGTCACCTGCGGATTGAAGCACTTAATGTGCCATCCACTAGCGTGGCAAGGAAACATGGCTTCAGCCTGCCAGTGTAGCTTGACTATTGCAGTTTAAAACTTCAGCACAACCTGCCAAAATAAGCCTTTTGACAGAGGAAAAATATATGTTTTAATATTAATAAGTTAACCCTAGGTAGGCCTTTTAGCCTAAAATGTAGGGGACACAGTATTTAAAAGTGGGACATGTACAACTTTAAATGTTACCATGCCCCTGCAGTGACAACAACCCAAAAGGTATTTTCACAGTGGAAGGATCAGGCTGTCCTCAAAGGAAAACAGAGTACAGATTAAAATATTCATTATGTTTTTCAGATTTGGGAACAGCTACAAAAATAATACAGTCATTTTTGTAATATTTAGTAAAAGCCAACTTCAATAGTGAAATTTGATGTTTAATAAATATTTAAGGAAAATAACTTTTAGAAAGTTATCTTTACTCTGTCTGAAACTCCTGGAGGCAAACACAAATGTGGATCTCTATCTCAGCAGTGAATAAGGTGCTAGACCTTAAAGAAGTGTTAAAAACTGCTTTCAGACCACGAAAAATGGCCTGGGTGTTGGGTGTTTTTTATTCTTCCCCTGGCACGTGGGCAAGTTGGGCTGGGCCAATGTACGTAATTACCTGCTCTACCACAAATAAATGTCAAGTGAGATCTGGAAAGGCTCAGCCTTTGTCCCTATAGCCAGAAAGGCACCAAACCCAGGGGGAGAAATGCTACCCATGGAACTTGTTTTGAGTGACAAAAGAAGAAGGGGTTGAACATTGTTCTGGCTACACATATGGGCTGACACAAAGGCTCTGCACAAGAGGAGAATGGTTTCCCCATCTTGGATTTTTGGAATACATACTGTGGCATTGTTTGCCGTAGGGCAAACAAGAACTGCTGCAAACAAGGGTAGGGATTGCCCCTGGGAACATTTACCCCATTGGATAGGGAAGAGCCAGGAATCACCCCACCAGCTAGCTGGTTGACAGCACTAAGTATGACACTCTGAGGTACCATTCTCAGAACACTCTCTAGACATGTGGAAGAACAGAAAAAGGACTTCAACTACTATTTGAGACACTTGAGGGGACCTGAAGCTCTACACTTGACCTCACTTTTATTCAGGACAAACAAGGGAAATCCAAGGATCAGTAGGCTTACCTTGTTTGTGGTTATAGGGTCACAACAAACTGCTAGAATCCTTTTTACTGAAGTGCCCAGTTGACCATTGGCAACTTGGCATGGACTGGACCCTGCTGTTGGCCACTGCTTAACACCCTGAGAGTATCTAAGTGCCTCTCATGATATTCTAGGGGACTTAGAAGTGTGCGCATGTGGTTGTTTGAGCACCACAAGAAAGTTTGGAAACTTTTGAAAAGTTTTCCTCCTGAGCTTCAGCATTTATATGACCGGTAATTCCATGGCATTGTATTGGATTCTAGCCTTGGCCTGCTCAAACATCCCCACACCTTCGAAGAAACAACTCATTTGCATTCTTCCTTTTCAGCAAGAAATCCCCAAAGGTCCAGAATGCCAGCAGTACCAGCATGCATTATATAGCCTTTCGTTACAGAGGCAACCCGCATCAGAAGGATTTTCCTTCTGAAAAAGTGATGAAGTTCCATTGTGTAATGGAACTTGGGAGACATTTTAATTTTTTTTTTCTCCAGAAAATGATACAGTCCCTTTCGGAAATGATACTTAGAACGTATTTGACTTCCAGATTTTCACCGGGACCAATTCACTTGGTTTGTCTGACATGGGCTCTGTTGCGGTCAATGTAAAATTGAATCTTGGTCCCAGTCTACCCAACCATTGATTTCATTGGTACTTTACTTTTTATTGGTGATTTGTCCATCAATGATGTTGGGAGGAATTGCACTGTTGGTTGAGTGGAGTGAGAATCCCTGTCACAGTGATCCACTAAAGTCAGTACATTAGCCCTTGCTTAACCCTCTGGTAGCTTGGCACAAAGCAGTCAGGCTTAACTGAAAGGCATTGTGTAAAGTATTGATGCAGCACACAAACAATAATAAAGTGAAAACACAGCACAAAAAAAAATCCATACCAATTTAGAAAAATAGAGTATATTTTAATAACGTATTTGAAATCAAAATAACACAAATCTGATCAGTAGAACCAGATTTATGAACTTTTAAATTTTAAGGTAAAAGCTAGTGCATAAAAGATCAAAGTGCCAACTGCAAACATCTAGTTGAAGAGACAGGATGAAAGTCGAAAAATATGGCTGACCGTGATGGAACATAGGTCAGATACAAGAAGTGAATTGAGCGTGGTTGGCGCTTACCATTGGACTTGGAAGACATTTTGTGGAAAAATGTCTGAGAAGGTAAGTTCAGGTAAAGTTAGGCAGGGCAAGGCTGCAGGCGATATCTGAGTAGGAAGCGTTATCACTGGAGAGCCACTTGACAAGTTGCGGTGAAGATTATTACTTTAAGAGTTAGTCTCTTTTTTGGAGGTCAAAAACCTTCAATGTGACGTACCTGCAAGCTGTAACTGACAAGGGCTACACAAGGCTAGATACCCATCCGTGAAGGACCGCTGAACAGGTTTTGCTGCTGTGAAGAAGAACGTAGCTGGAGCTGCCGTGAAATCAGGCTGACCGGCAATGCACCTTACGTGGATTCATGAGTAGTTAGGTCTTGGTCTCCTCTCCTTCTCAGAGCACTTTTTAGTAAAAAATGTTCCAAGTCCCAAGTATTGGATTTTGGCTGTCTGAGCACATTTAGCCTGACATCCAAGTGTTAAGGACTGTAGAGGCACAACTTGGAGGGTCAAGACTCACTCAAGTTCATCCAGGTGTGGTTCAAGTTGGTTAGAGCCTTTTCTGTTTCTGAGGCTCTGATCAGTAGGCCAGCCAACTAGGCCCTGGAGTCACTCTTATTGTCCTGGGTTCAAGCAGTGAAACAGGGCTCAAGCATTAAGCAGCATAGCAACCCTCTGAGGGTTCAAGGTAGGCCTCAGGCAGCAGAGCAGTCATTCCAGGCGCAGCAATGCAGTTTACTGAAGTACACAGCGAGCCACAGCAGCAACCAGTCGCCTGAGAGTACTTCTACAGGTCTAGAAAGTGATGAGTGGGTCTGATGGACATCATTTGATACCTGGTGCCTTCATTTTTCTGTTTAAATTGTTTACTGATCAGATTTGAAAGAGAGGAAAAAAGCCAATAATACAATACACTGATACTGATAGAAGCATGCAACAATAACACATCTGCTCCATAGGATAGTCCCTGTCACCCATACAAAGTATGGCAGATTCATGCTAGAATCAAACATGAGAACCACAAAGGGTAAACTGAGGGGCAATGTGTGTTTCCAACAACAAGGGGTTGGGAGGAAGGGTAACTAATGGATGGGGGAAAACTTTACCAGAGGAGAAGAAGGGACCAGGGGGGCGAAACGTGAGGAAAGAAAGTGAGAGAAAAAAGAGGATCAACAGGGGGGAATACATAACAAGGGGAAGCACCAGAGGTTTAGATTCCCTATTTGCAAAATGGGACAGAGCTGGGGAGGCTGCAAAGCTAGCATCACTGACTACATGACTGGGGGTGAGGGGAAGGAGTATGGGGCGGGGGATGCAGCAGATGGGGCTCGCTACCACCATGTCCATCACTTGTCATTGACCACCCTTAACAAAGGGAGACCATATGAGAAGAAATGTGTCTGCCTAATCTTGCATATTGTAAATGATTTTCTTAGAGGAGGCTATTTTGTATATTTCAATGAGCCATTCCTCATTTGTGGGTGCATGTGCGGAACACCAGCGCTGTAAGATGAAGAGCTTAGCCGCCCTCAGTGCAGAGTTGACCAATCTACTTTCATGGTTGGACAGTTGGAGAAAATCTGCGGTGTCGAGAAGCAGAATCAAATGACGTGACACTGGAGTGGAAATGGTTTCCATCTTCCTCAATGTGGATCCTCCTTCATGCCAGAGGACGCAGATGCCAGAGCAATCGTGTAGTATGTGAGCAATATCACATGTCCACACCGCCAGCAAGTGAAGTGAGGTAAAATCCACGCCAACTTGAGTTTTGTCGGTGTCCAGTGCCATTTCTGCAAGATTTAAAAAAAGCAGAATTTCATCTGGGCCTCCAACACACCTTGGCAAAGGTTATCCAGGATCTCGGTCCAATCCCCCTCCTCATATTCCACTTGAAGTTGATCCTGCTATTTCACAAGCAGTTGCACTGTATGTACCTGGGAGTTCCAACGGCGGATCAGAAGATTATACTGTCCTGACATTATTCCTTTGAACTTTCCCCAGTTGGTGGGGTAAGTGAGCACCGCAGGGTGGGGGCATTCCAAAGTTGAATGCCAAGTCTGTGTGTGAGACAATGGCGTAGTTGTGCGTACCTCCACTGCTGGTTTGTAGGCACGCTGAATTTCTCCCAGGTATCTTGAAGGATTTGAGCATCCCCAGAGAGATTAGGTGACTCAGGTGAAGAATTCAAATCTCATGACAGGGGCCCTGACTGAGCATTTCCTCCATGCGGATAATTGCACTGCACTATATGGGTGCCTTGTCATGGAGATTTACACCCAACAAAAGGAGCCGATGAGCCCTTGTCCATGTTCTGGACATGGCCTGGATCAAAGGGTTTGCTAGCACTGAAGTGGGGGTGTTGGGCATATACAAGAATCGCAGCCCTGCTGGGATCCCCATGATACAAATGTCTATTGCAACTCACAGCGGGGGGTCCCAAACACGAGGTTGCATATAAGCCATCTGCTCCAAATGCAAGGCCATGCAGTAGTGCTCAACTAACAAGTAATATACTACAATGGGAATGGGAAAGAAGAGGAGGGGTGGTGGAAAAAGGGCACTCGTTCAGAAGTACGCGCAAGCTTGGGTAGAAGAGATCATTTATGGACCCGTGTCGAATATCTCGCTTGTAGATCGGGAGTGGGGGACAAAAAGGGGAGGGATCCGAGGAGGGTGGGGATAGTGTGGAGCCGGGGATGGCTAAGGAAAGTAAATCAGGTAAAAGAACAAGGAAAACGTCCAATGTGTGCTAAGACACAGAACCAAATACACAAAAACTTTAATCAGCGGGTCCAGGTCTGTGTGTCCACTGAGCCCAGGGAGGACAGGAAGAGCAAACAGATGCAATGTCTTGTATATTAATGGAATAAGGCAATGTATATCTCTACACTAAAGGGAATGAGAGGAAAACAAATGCTTATTTAACAGTCTATTTGATATTCTCCCAAGGAAATATACATGTATATCCAAAACGGTGACTGAAAATTGTGAGCGAATCATTAGGTTGGCCTGCCTTATTAGGTCTGAACAACATTGCTATCCCTGTTTGTTATATTCTTCCAGTATTACATGATAATTAAAAGAGGACAGTAACCCACACCCACATTCGGTGCATGTTTCATTATTCATTGTTTAGTTCCTCCTCACCATGACCATACTTGTGACGCATGGTGGGCATCAATTTAACTTTTTGGAAAGGTTAGGATGTTCTTTACTGTCAGAATGAAAATTTGCGATGTTGCTATATTAAATATGTGTTCTTTTACTGTATAAAGATTAAGAAATGAAAGCTGATATTGTCATCTTGGTAGGTGACAATGGGATGGACTGTATTTGTTAGGTTCTGGGGAATCCCAATATAACAGGAGCTAGGAGTGGTCATGTGATCCACTGTATGGAGCAGGAAACTCTAGATGGTTGCGGACGGGAAAAAACCTAGAACCTGTAGAACAAACCCTAGAAGCATAAATCAAAGACATGCAATTTTCTATCCACACAGGAAAGCTGTGATCCCAAATGCCTCCAACTGGAAAGCTCTATACACAAGGTGTTCAGTGCCCGGACAGGAAATAACTGTTCTGCCTCCCTTCACAAGAAAAGACAGGAAGAGCTATAAAACCCACACTGACCCATTTTACCCTTCTATCCTACACCCTCCATGCAAGAAGCTGTTACACAAGTTCAGCAGATACCAAGTTGTGTACCTGGTCATGAAGGAGAATGTCAAGAGATGATAAGGACAAGATTATCTAAAGTAGAAAAAGTCCCCGCAAAATTGAATGCTGGCCATGAGATCTACAACCAGTATGGAAAAAGAATGTGCAATTTAATTTTGTGGGATTTGTGGTTGAATTGTGATTGGGGCCTAAGTGAATGTGGTGTTATTGGCAAAGATTTTGGTACTCACTTCCATGTCACCGTCAGAAATCCAGAAGTTGAAGCTAAATTTAGAGAATAAATATTTATTTGTTATATGAGAAGTTTCCTACATGTGACACATTTAAAATCATTTTGTAAGTAACCAGCTAGCCATCCCTCTATGCTACATCACTTTGTGTAGCAATTGCATAGCCCTCAATAAACCATAATACTACGTGATCCAAGTATGCATAGGTTTGATGACACTCATTTCCTGTTGACTCTTACAGTCCCTATCTGAACACTTAAATACAGAGTGAAGAGAGGACAGCAATGTTTAATACAATTATGTCCAACTAGACTTACTTTAAAACATTTCTAACTAGTGAGTCTGCAATGTGAATCTACAGTGGAGCAGTGCAAGGTGCATCTAAATAGTGGTGTTCATAGGCATATATCAACCAAAAACGTCAGAGCTCAGCAGAGACATTTTAAGAGAAAATATACTAATGGTTTGAAGATCCTCACCTAAATCAATATGGAGTTGTAAAGGCTTGATTAAGAGGAGGATGGTATGTTAATTCTGATTTTTATGTACTTTAAAGTTTGCACAGAGATCGGAACTCAGAGTAATGCAGTAAAGACTGCAAACCACTGGCAAGTTTCCCTCTAACAAATTTCAACAGACACAATTACCAGATTAAAAAATCTACAGCAAAGTCTGATTGTTAGATCTGGCATCTTTGGCGTTGTTTCCCCTGACTTGTTTTCCTCTACCTCTTGTATTTTTGATGCTGTGCTGGATTTAGTTTTTGCCAGCTTTGATGTTTTGGGCACTTTGCCACTGCTGATCAGTGTCAAAATGCAAGTGCTTCCTGTGTAAATTGTGATTTCAATTGGTTCTCCCTGATTGCCGAATTTGATTTACTAGTAAGCCCCTAGTAAAGTGCACTGAGTTTGCCAGGGCTTGTAAATCAAATGCTACTAGTTGGCCTGCAGCACTGATTGTGCCACCCACATGAGTAGCTCTGAAAAGGTATCTCAAACCTGCCACTGCAGTGTCTGTGAGCAGTTTGTAACTGCTGTGTCACACTGGCAAGTGCACCCACTTGCCAGGACCTAACCTTCCCTTTTCTTACATGTAAGGCACCCCTATGGTAGGTCCCAAGGCACCCCCGTGAGCAGGGCGTGGTGTATGTAAAATGTAGGACATGTACTGGTGTTTGTGGCATGTCCTTATAGTGAAAAGACTGCCGATTTCGTTTTTCACTATTGCAAGGATATCTATCCCACGGGATAGAAAGGGAAATACTTTGTAACATCTTACAAGTATAACTTCCCATAAAGACGAGATAGAGAAATAAGGTTTAGGCTCTCTGAACTCAAAATTTAAAAACACATCTTTTAGTAAAGATGATTTTTGAATTGTGTGTTTGAAAATGAAACTTTTAGAAAGTAGGCATTTTCTTGTTTAACCATTCTGTGTGCATCTGCCTGTTTGTGGAGTGACTGGTTTTGGAGTGACAGGGGCTGGGGATGTGCATTCACTGTACTCAGCCACTTGAGGGTTGAGGTGTGCCTGGCCCTAACTGGATGAGCTGAATAGACCTTGGCTGAATTTAGAGTAGTGGGAGGAGTTTCCCTTGCACTGAATAGGGCCTGTCTCCCTTGAACAATGCTGTCTCCACTCCCTGTGGTCATACTGCACCAGTGAGGACAGACCTGGTTTGGACTGGGCTTAAAGACCCTTGCACAAAGATCAGAAAGACAAAATGGGATCTAAGTAGCAGACCGTAAACCCCAGAAATTTAGATTATCTCTGGGCTCAAGAGGAACCTTTGCCAAGGAAAAGAGCGGAAGAGCTGTGAGAGGAGTACTGCTCCTTTGCTGTATGGAGTTGGCCTGCAGTTGCTGTTTCTGCCAAGGAAAGGACAAAGACTGGAACTTTGCTATGAGCCTGCTTGAAGAAGATCTTCAAGGGCCTGTGTGTGCTGGCCTCCTGTTCTGAAGTCTCAGGGACACAAAGACTTTACCCTCAACTTCTCTGAACTCTGCTGCTTAGAGTTCTGGCCTGCCAGGAGGTGCCTGTTCCAGTTCTGAGCCTCTGGAGGTTGGTCCTGCTGTTGGGAGCTGGAAGAAACCTACATATCACTCTTCTTGTGGCTGTTTTTCCAGACGCAGCATTGACTTGTGAGGAGAATCTCCACGCATCGCAGTGCCACTGCCGAAACAACGCAGCGCCTGTCGTGGCTGCAAGAATAGACTTATCGTGGTATTGCGGCTGACGAAACTGGCACAGCACCGCTTGTTGCCATCACATCGATCGCTGACCCATCCCTGATTTCCATGCATCGCACCTGTGCGGCAACTTTTTCCGACGGATCACCCACAGACCAGAATCGTCTTGGAGTCGGAGTATCACTTTCCTCTACAGACCAGATTCGACTCATCACTTCTCCTGCGTGTAGCAGAACTGTCGCATCACCTCCCCAAGAAATCAGGAACTGACGCATCTCTTTGTTTCTTGACACTTCCCATCTCTGCGACTGTTTGGCCTTGTTAATTTTGACGCATCTACAGTTAATTTGTGTAGAATCACACATCCATAGTTTTCTATGGACCAAGTTGTTTGAAACCTTTTTAAAGCCATATTTTTAATACATGTATGTTGGATTTTTGTCATTTTCATCTCATTGAGTTTAGATAAATATACCTTATTTTTCTAAACTGGTGTGGTGTCTATTTATAGTGTTATCACTGTATTACTGTGCGTTTTGAGTACAAATACTTTACACATAGCCTTTGAGAGATACTGTCTGATCATGCCTAGATACCCAGGGGCTGAGGAGTGGTTATCTAAAGTGTGTATCCCCCTTATCCTGACTAGAAGCAAGGGTCCCTATTTGGACAAGAGTACCTACCTCTGCCAACTAGAGACCCCCATTTCTAACACTGATACATTTGTCTTTCATTGCAGAAAACACTGTTTCTGCATGTACTTCCTCATTTCTCAGTAGAAAACTCAGAATATGAGGTACTTGCCACAACACGTAATTAACTGACTTCTGGTTATCAGTAATTACCGGGTGAGGTAAATATCGGTCTCTTTACTCCCAACTTTTATCAAGCCCTAAGCTATTCTGGGATAGTAAGTTTGTACTGCCACAAAAATTACCAATATCAACTTAAAACAAAATATTTCTCTTGATCAATTTTAAAGTAGAAAATAAGTTTGATATTTATTTTTTGGATTGTCTTTTGGCTGTATGGCCATTCTGCTCTTAATTAATCTCTGTTAATTATTCTATTAGTCACACTGTTGCACCTACAAATCCAAATCAATAATTTGATATCATTTTTATATTTGTATACTGAAAAAATATGATTGGTATTTAGAAATGAAGATTCCAAATAAACAGCCATCCTTACAACATTTTATTGCAAGCTTTTATTTCACAAATGATACTCCTTAATGACGGAGCATGTTCTGGTGTCTTTAAGGTCTGTACTTTAAAATTAACTTTTTTAAATTAGACTCAATCCATTTTCTTATACACAGGACCGCTGGACATGTCAGTCACTTTCATTTTAAAAGCGGAGGTGATACAATTAAAGATGATGATGGGATATGAATACTTAATATAGTTCTTTAAATCTATTTTTATGAAAGAAGATAGCACTTTCTTTATGATTAGCAAACCTCCCTTCAATTTCCTTCTATTGGTTGGATTCAATATACAGCCCTTAACTACTTTTGTTTTATTTTACTGATACTTTCTTACACCCTGAATAGGCTCACAAATGAGTCTGAAAGTAATGTGTGACATAGCCCTTGAAAAAGGCGCCAGAGATGCTTACTACTCCCATCAAGTTTATCAGAATACAGTAATAGTTAAAAAGAATTTTAAGAGAAAACTATAATCTGACAGTAACATAATCATTATTTGAAATGTGTTGGACCTGGTTTATTCTGTAGAGTAACCCCATACTCTTGCCGTCCTCTGCCTTCCTTTGCTAAACCGGTTTTAGTTGCCTTTTAGGACTCCCTGCACTTTTTCCTGGTAACCAGTGGTAAAGTGCTTGTGCTCTCCCTTATATGCTTGGTAAAATTGGATTGCATCTGATTTGGCACATTTAATGTAGTGATAAGTCTGTAGTAAATGGTACTTCTGGTACCCAGCACCTTTAAATGCTACAAGTGAGCTGCAACACTCATTATGCCACCCACTAAAAATAGCCTTTTAAAACATGTCTCAGGCCAGCCACTGCTGCCTGTAGTGTAGTTTTAAACTGCCATTTTGACCTGGCAAAATAAACCTTTTGCCAGGCATAAACCTTCATTTTTAATACCTATAACCCAACACTAAGGTAGGCCCTAAAAATTCACAGGGAAGGGTGCATAGTATATAAAAAGTAGGACATTCGGGTTTAAGTTTTACAAGTCCTAGCAGTGAAAACCTCCTAATTCACTGTTGTCAGGCTATCGCTCCCATAAACTAATACTGAGCTATCTTATTACACTTAATAAGTGCTAACTTCAAATTGCCACTTTGAGAAAATTAGCTATCTATGCAGAGTCCACTGTGCATCTCTTAACAGAGTGTCTACAAGAAGGGGAGGGACTCTGGGCTAATTTTTTACTAGGTCCAGCATACAGGCCCAAACGCAATACAAAACAGAATGGAATGCTGTTCCTACTGGATTGGTACGGGTAGATGTATGTGTAGAACAATAAATGTGCTCACTTAGGGCAGGAAAAAAGTATCCTCCTTTCGGAGTATTGCAGTGCAAACCCGTCGAGGAGCAAGCCCAATGATGAAGCAAGACTCCTAGCTGACTGGGTGTGTGAGGGTCCTTTTCCAAAAGGAGGATACGTTTCTCTTGCCCTAAGTGAGCACATTTATTCTTCTACACATACAACTACCTGTACCAATCCAGTAGGAACAGCATACCATTCTGTTTTGTATTGCATCTCTTAACAGCAACAGGCACCTTCCTAGTCTGATTTTGTTTTTTGTGTATGTAACCCAAGTGAGACCTTACTACTAAGCTGCCTTAGTGATACATTAACTGTGGGTTTCCCCAGATTAATACAGGAGCGAACCAACTTCACGAAAAGAGACCCACGGTGGACTCTGTATATATAGTTAACACTGACCCTGGTTCCCGTGGGCAGATAGGGTTGTCCTTGTGACATAATACATTTTTTGAAAGTTGGCATTTTTCTGCCTAAACCAAATGTGCCTCCTTCCTGTGTCCATGGTCACATGACTGTGAATAGCTCTCTTGTAGTGTTTAGTGTAATGATTCCAGAAATGAGACCAAAGAGGCATAGGAGTGAAGGGAGAGGACCTTTCTGACAGGATGGCTGGGGAGGAATTGTGCCCTGCCCTGATTACACTTCAAAGCACCTACCTGTAGCACACACAAATGAACCTGACACCAGGTCTGTCTTTGCCTTGTCACACCAGACAGTTTGGAGTTAAACCAAGGGGAAGGGTAAGAACTGACTTGAACCATTTTGAGGGTAGACTTGTGAATTTTCAACACAAAGTCTAGCACCGATTATAAATGTAGTATCTTCAGAGCCTCTTATCAGACCATTCCTGTGCCTGTGGAAGTTCAAAGGAATGACTGGCTGCTGTCTGAGGAAGAAAGAATGCCCTGCTGACTAACAAAGAAAGAATGAACTTGCTTACCTTGATCCCATGTTACCCAGAGTGAGTGGCTGACCCCTGTGGGAGCTACGGGACATAAGAAGCTTAAAGAGGCTCTGTGCAACTGCCCAGCTGACCATCACCAAGTGGACCTGCCTGCGCCCTGCTGCCAGCCTCTGCTGGAGTGAGTCCTGATCCAAAAGAGGTCCCTTTTGCTGACTTAACAGTGAACTCCTCTTGAAGAAAAGGTGAAGATACAGAAGCTATGAACACCTCGCGACCATGGAGTGACCGCATTGCACCCCAAATTACCATCCATGTCCAATAAGACCTGCTTTTCGCACCAACCGGGGTGAATCTTCAGTGGTGACTGGTTCTTCATGCTACAGTAGTGACCATCCACAACATCTGACCTGCTCCTCCCACCCACATCCTCCTCCTCATGGTTCCCACCAACATGAACGGCACTCTTTGCGTTGGCATTGAGACGACAACTCTTCATTGGGACTAACCTGATCTCTGTGTCCAACCTGCACTCCATCGCAGTAAGCCTGAATGTTCCCCTGGTCTAGCACAACCATATAAGCATGAGTGTCCCTTTGTACTTTTTGGAGCTATTTTAACCTAAAACATCAAAAACTCCAATTCTACTATCTGGATTTTCTTCATTTTGATGTCATTGTAGTATTTAGATGTATTCTGTTTTACTCAATTGTGATGTTCCTTTTATCAAGTAATCATTTTATCACATTTTGAGTGCAGCATAAATACTTTAAGTTAAGTATGACTGCTTCTCTGCTAAGCTACTGGAGGGTTTAGAGACTGCTTTATTTAGTGATATTTGTGGGACACCCTGACAAGGATTAAGTATATTATTTGAGTGGGGCTTGCTTCCTTCCACCCCTCTCAACTAATGACAATATATATAAAATACGATTTCCATCAAGGAATTTGGAGAATTGATGTGAAGTTCTGGGTTCTTTTCAGAAAATGCTCACCTGGTAATTCCTGATGAGTTGGAGAAAGTTCTTGTTTAAGAGGGGCCAAGGAGGTTTTAGATTTATGTGATTGTTATGCCAAAGTGTTGATTAGATGTGATCTTCCTGTAAGGATTTTTGAAGGGAGGCAGAGATGTTGCCAGTCTTAGCTGAGCTGACAGGATTTTTGATGTTTTGCAGGTTTTACCTGAGCATGTCCTTGTTTGTTGGTTTTTGTCTTGAATGGAGAGTCTTCTATCCTTTAGTTTCCTTTGCTTCTAGGTTCCCTGGATCCTCCTGCAAAAATAGCATAAAACATATCCTCTCTCAGAAGACACTCTGAAATCTGGGAGTATTTAAAGTAGAAATTAACTTCAGTTTTTCTTTTAAATTGTACAAATATATACCTTCCAGGGGACTGACCAAGACATGCTTGGGACAATGCACCAAGCAAATGAATGAATCTCTTTTGTGCCTCTATATGGTCAGATAAGGAATCTTAATCTGACCCTTTGCAGTTCCTGAGGGATGAGCAGGATGCAATCCACCCAGGAGGTGGTACACATAGAGCATACATTGTCAGGAGACTGAAGAGAATGTGTATCACTCTGCTGGTATTCACTTATGATTATTTAATTCTATCCAAGATCACCATGTAAGACTCTCCCCACTGAATAACATTTGTGATTCAGGGACAATTCTAATGCCACTGCAAAAAGGAACTCAATTACATGATACATTTAAATAGAGAGCCTATCCCAGGAAGGTACTGAGGCTAATTCCTTCATGCATTTAATGAACATAGAGATTAAGTCTACTTGCGAGCTGCTTCTGACCATATTGCGTGACCACTATTTTTGGTCCTCTGTCTAGCATGATCCTTAAGGTTATTAAGATGGCTATGACCTTGAATCTAGGTACCAATGTGGTTCTTGCACTATGTTTTGATTTTTAATCTATAATATCAAAGACTAGTTGGTTCACACTCAAACCATTCAAAGTCCATTAGTTCCAATGCATTAAGGGACATGCCTCCTTTTTAGAACCACCATACAGGGGATTAGCAGGAAGGTTAGTAAACAAACACAGTCCAGCTCTGTTTTGACCTTGATGGAAGGGCCTTTGGCAGGCAGAAACATCATCTAAGATGCAATTCTACAAATGCAGGTTATCTCAAAATATATTCTCCTGGACTAAAATATATGAGTGGCCACCCGCCGTACATATATAAATAAGCACTGATATAAACCATGACTTTGCAAGGTAAATTTACCAGTAAACTGGAGAAACATAGTGCACACAAATTGAGCATGCTTTTTGCAGCTGAGAGGGCAGATCAGGTCGCCCTTACTCCTAAGAAAGAAACAAGAATGGTCTTCTCTTGGTATTACAATGGGCTCAAAGGTGCACTTGTATGAAGGCATAAGACAGAGCCAATATAAAATGTGCTGCAACACACCCTTCAGCTAACAGCACATTGGGTCATATGTACAGATTTTTTGTATAGCGATTTCCTAATTGTGATTCTCTGTGAATCGCAGGAAACTGCTATCTATAATGTATCAACATTTAGCAATTCCTATTGGGTCGCATATCAAGCTACCACATGAATATTAATGAGGTAGGTCACAGTTTGTGACCCATTGGGAAAAGGAACCATCACAGGGATGGTGGGCTGCTGTGGTCAGCAGACTACCATGTCTGTGTTTGCTTTTTAATAAAGCAATCTTTTTTTTATTGCAGTCTGTTTTCCTTAAAGGAAAACATGATGCATTTAAAAAGAAAAACTGAAACTTTGAAGTTTCATTATTTAAGAGTAGGCAGGGGTCTGTGGGACCACTGCCTGCTCTTGAAAAATATTTTTTTCTACATTGTCAAAGGGGAAGGGGTCCCTTGTGGATCCCTTCCTATTTGCGAATGGGTACCACCTTCTTCAAGGAGTTTGTACAATATGAATGTTTTGTGATGGTAATTCGGCCGCAGATCATTCATACACCCTATTCACATTTGGTATTTGGAAGGGACATCCTAAACACACCACTTCCAAATACCGAATCACAAACACAAATTGCAATTCCGTAATTTGTTACAGAATCGCATTATGTGTTTTGTTCATATGTAAAAACATTTTTGCAGTCGGAAATGGCCTGATCGGACTGTTTACGACCTCAAAAATTGTTTGTACATATGACTCATTGTTCTAATTCTGGCTACAATAATATGGCTACAATAACGTAGAATTGAAATTGATCTCTCCACCACTGTGTCTGACCCAATATATAAGCGGGTTGACTTGACATTGCTTTTTGATCACTAAACACCGTCTTCATCCCTTGGTGTTATGTCCATACCTTAGTTCAAACATGCATGCATAGCTTTAGCAACCAGCTTCCAGGCACTCTACTGATGTAAAAATACTCTGAGACGTGGCCATTCGTTATAACCCTTGGCATATTCCACGCCTTGTCTTCAAGAATAGAAATATTTATTCACTATTGACATGCTCCTTAATCATTCTGCAGCCTTCTGACTTTGCTGCATGTTTAACTGCCAGGAGCCAGTACCTCCTTCATAGGGCTGCATTTCTCTGATCTAAAAAAACATTCTTCATTTACAAAGTTTCATTGGACTTTACAGACTCTCATACACATGTACTCTTCCTCTAAACCTCTTTAAAATCCGACAAGGGGTCTTTGAACAATATTCAGACCTAATGTGAAAATGAAACTGTACTAAATTATTCAAACTTTATCTGGCACATAGAAGAGGTGCTAAATTTGACTGTGAAAAAATCTTAGGGACAGTTTGCTAACTCCCACAAGTTACAACTTTGTGGGTGTTTACTCCCTTCACAATTGCCATTCTCTGACCCTCCCATCCCCCATGGTCGGTCCTCTACTGCTACACATTTTACTAAGAAAAAATCTGTATTCCTTGCGGGTTTTTTCTAGAGTTAAATACCAACTGTTGGTGTAAACTTATGCATACTCTGGCGCAGATCTACAAGGAAGTGCCGCAGCATGGCACCGCAAGCCCTTTGGCTGAGCCACACTGTGGCACTTCCAAAGCACAGAGATGCGACATATTTACAACAATATGTTGCATCTCTGTGCTTCCCCCTGCGCTGGCGCACAAACTGCAGCCACGCGCTGGCGCAGGCACCCTTGCACCATGCTGCAAGGATGCCTGCGTTACAACAAACAATTGATGGACGGAATGCTGACAATGCAGACATTCTCCCCCAGTCAAGAGATCTGGGTTAAATCCATCGTTCTTTTGCCCACTACGCCACCCCAGTTTAGACATGGCCATATGCAAATCAGTCTTGACCCTGTGCCTCATGGGAACAGTCCAGCCCGAACTGCCAAGCCATGTCTTCCCTGGACCGGAATCAAGCATCCTAGGACCGGTATCTGGCAAGGATGCCTGCGTCGTGGGGAGATTGTTTTTGCGCAGGAAGGGGCACCTTCCTGCACAAAAACATTCACCACAGGCATTTTCCTCTTTCAATGCGTGCTGTAGAATGCAGCAGGCATTGAAAGAAGAATAATGAAGAGAAATGAAAACATTTCTCCCCGTTGCGCCTCGCTACGCCACCTCTAGGGTGGCGTAGCATTCACACGAAGCTCCAGATTTATGATTTCTCGTAAATCTGGAGATGTGTCTTGTTCCATGGGTGTTGCGTTGGAACACCCACAGCAACACCCATGGAACGCTCCTTCAATGCAAAGTGCTGCATGTGAAGGAGCCGTAGTTACAAGGAGAGGAAAAGTCACACACGGTGGCTTTTCCTCTCCTTGTAATTATGGAGGAGGCCCCTGCGCCACCAGTACGTCGCGAAAAGTGACGTACTGGTGGCGCAGGGGGCTTGTAAATCTGCCCCTCTGTTTATTCGAGTGCGGATCTAATATTTGTGACTGAAAGTGGGTATTTTTGTGTGCCTATATTGAACTCAGCTACCCTTATTAATGTAGCTAAACAAACACACCAATAACCTTTTCTCAGCCATACCAAATTGTTTGCTTGTTCTTTCTAAAAGTTTCCACGAATGCACCATTTCTTTATGAGATCACAACTGATTCATTCCAGTTCAACAGATTGTTTCTGATTTTGCATAATTATATAATTCTTCATGCAATCTTCTCCTACATCAGCTCGTTTCTCCCATATCCAGGCATCTGGAGCTTTACATTATTTTAAGTCTATAATCCCTCTTCTTACCGGTAAATATACTCGGTATAGATTTTCGGTGGACAATGATTATTTTACATTTTTATTTTAAGGTTATGCTCATGTGGTTCAGGAAAGACCGATGAGTTATTTCTTTCCAGTGATCAAAGTCGAAACCATCAAAAAATGGTATGAGCGCTGCATCGAAAAATATTTTCATAGTGTGATTTTTTCTTTTCAATTCTGACCAGCAGTGTAAGAGTTCAAATATATTTTGTTTAAAATTGGCAAATTGCGCGGAATTCTCATTATACGTTTACGTTTTGTAGTACATGCATCAGAATTAGGTGTATAACTACGTAATTTCTGTGAGAGCTCTGAGCATGTCAGTTTCTATACTTCCTAATCAGATGATGAAGACTGCTATTTTAAGTATTTATTCACTGCTGAACTGTACAAGTCTATTCGACATACATATTTTACAGCTAGGTGTTTTGATCGTATAAAATATGACATCGCAGAAAGAATACATATTTTAGAGAGTTGTAGATCTCTGTGGTAGATATGTTCATGCTCTGTGAGCTTGACCGGTTGAACTATTCTGAATTTCTTTTAAAGACAAGTGTGCCAATGTTTGCAAATAAATATTTAATAGACATGAGAAATAAATCAATCTCGTAGACACTTAAATAAAACATGCACCTGCCTATATTAATAAAGACGCATTGATAGAGTCAAACGATTTCACAGAAGAAATTCGAGAATAACTTTTTTATTCCTGTTTTTATTCTAAGCAATCTAACAAAAAATGCGCCTGACTGTTGTTTTGGTTATGTTACTTCTGACAGTATGTCCAAGGATGAGATAGCATATACATTGGTATGTCAATGTGCTTCACTTAAATGTTAAAGCTTTCTTTGAAGCTATTGCTGCATTTATTAGTAATTTTATATAGCACACACAAGATCCAATGCGGGACAGAGCACTTTACATAAAAATATTTTAATGCATAAAGACAATTTTGTTTCATTTCTTTACATAAGCCTTCCCTGTTGCCAGATGATTCTGAAGGGGTGGGGGGGGGGGGGGGGGGCGGGACTGCGTCGGGTGAGGAAGAAACAGCAGGACAGCACCATATCTACTAAGATATCGTGCTCCTGCTCTTCCCTAGCGATGAAGCCAAATCAAACTGCATAGTGCCAAGCACTCACCTTTTCGCCGTAGTGCAATGGAGTCGGCGTAATGTCTAGCGTAGGTTTCTTACAGGAAGAGTACCCCTTCAGTACATATTACTATGCCTAGACAAACGTTAACCTTTTCCCACTATGTATGTGTGCTGTACTGTGCATCACACATGACAAAGTCTGAAAAGTCTGGATGAATTAAAACATTTCTTATTTGGCACAAATTCCTGCCTAGTACTGTTAGTAGATAGAGCTTTCTGTCAAAAACCGTGGTGGATTGCATGGGAAGGACCATTTACCACCTTTGGGATGACCCTTGATGCAAAGTAATGCCTTATTTTCAAACATCTTTCCAGCGCAAACTAGTTTTATGCTATTAGCAAATCACAAATAAACATGTGCAGCAGTTTTGTGAGGCAAAACGTTAGCAAATCTGCTCCATATTCTCCTCATGACCATGTAGAAATCCTGCTTAGACTGCAGCTGGGCTGTACGGTCCTGCAGCCCAACTGCATGTGCTGAGGCCACTGTGGTTCATCAGAACTCCTCACTATTGGTGCACTATTCCACAGGCCTCCCAATCAGTTTTAGGGTTCAACATAGTTATGCAAGTCCACAAATTAGGAGCAACCACCCATCATGTTGCATCCGCCAGCTCCAGACTCGATTACTGTATGAAGGGCCCATGTCTAATAAGAATGAATGACCCTTTATCTCATGAGATTTCAGGCAAAAGGTGGAGTGCTAATGTCAGGATTCCTGCCACAGCTCACCTCTCTTGACTGTCATAATATACCGGCATGACTCAATTGCTAGCTGTAGCTAGTGTTCCCCGCTATGTTTGAAATGTCTTTATAGCTTTTACAAATGTTTTACCATGCATATGCAAGGTCAGGTTTCATGCGCCACAGAAACATCCTGAATATCCACCAGAATAAGCATCAAGCAACTGGCATAGATGACCTCAACGTAAACCTTCTGTAAAACAGCCCTCATCAAATTAATCCCCTGCACCTGTTCCTTGCTATAAGCAATTAGAACACAACTTTTGTGAACATTCTAAAACACCTTCTAGAAGGTAGCCTCATCAAATTAATCATCTGCACCTGTTCTTTGCTATAAACAAATAGAATGCAACCTTAGTGAACATTGTAAAGCATTCCTATTTAAGGACTGTCCACACTCCTCCCCTTTGCTTAGCCTTTTCACCTGCCACTTACCTGTTTCTCGGATTCCAGGACTCTGTCTTGCCAGCTCCCTTGATCCTCCGCTTCGACCTCACCACAAAGAACGTACTCCATTAGTCTTGCACCTGGATGGAAAAAGAAGAAAAGGAGAAACTTATTAACAGACTTGATTTTACTACGTGATGAGCTCACTCGCAACAGCATGCTGCAAACAAGGGTAACCAGTGTTTTTGTTCAACTTGTACATACTGTCTGCAGGGCTCTGCCAGGGAGGTCTTGGGTGAAGCTTGCCTCATCCAAATTTGCTTGTGGGGTTGATGCTGAAATCATACCCACTACAGTTTTAAGAACTTTGATGAAGGGGCCTCTACGGACAATTAAAAACAAAAAAGCAACAAAACTAAAGGTTGTTTGAGATTTGAAAAGCTTTCATGAGGTGATACCTTAAGAGATAGAGTTAATAGTAGACAAAAGCCTAATTATTTGTTTGTTTATAGGTACGATATCTGCTGGTGCTATTCATCAGACTGGTGTGAATGCCTGCTGCAGTGTTGCTGTTGATTAGACACGCATGTTTGACTCTATACTTCTCCATCCCAACCTCCTTCCCCCTGGATTTGCCACCGGAGCAGTGTCTCCTCCTGTAAACCGAGGCCAAGTCATGGGAGGATTCAGGAATTAATGTCACCGCGCCATTGGATTCATCTGGGATCCATGCAGGTGGCTTAAGACAGCTAACCTTCCCATTTAGAAAACAGTCCATTCTCTGCATGTAGCCTGGGAGCACAAGAGGCATACCATGACCTACGGGGTGCCTGACTCTGTGGTAGGCTCTGGTAAGCCAGCCCCTAGCGGGAGTCTCACTGTTAAAGTGAGTGCACTGGCAGCACCAAAAGCATAGCTCACCAATGTCACAGTACAAAAAGGGAGATCCACTCTTGATCCCTTGTCAATCTTTATGGAGCTACAGCAGAGCTGTTCAGTCTGCCAAGGGCCATAGCATTTTGACAGTGACTGTATAAGGCCACGTCAGCTCACTGAGCTGGGTTTTGTGGAGTAACCAGTGAGATTTGACCTGGGCGGGGCTACCATCTCTGCAGGTGGCATTCACTGGGGGCAAGTTGGACAGATCAGAGGATGAGGTTTACCAACAAACAGTGGCAGTAGAATTCTAGAACATGGCTAATGAATGAAGGTGCTGTAGCGGGAATCACTTTCAATAAAATCTTGGTTTACCTTCATCCTGGCTAATTCTCGCTGTCACTGCGGCAATAGATCTTTGCCATTGTTTTAGAGACGATCAGGAGCTGTACATCACATAAATTATAATCACACTTTCTAATCTATTTTCAGTCAACGATGAGAGTTTGGTATGAGTTAAAGGGTTTATTTTTAAAATCTTGTAATGAGTCATCTTTGTTAGGTCACAAGTTAAATTCATCAATCTTAGTCATTAGAATCTCATTTTCAAGCAATCAATAGGCAATCAATTAATTGCATTAATGTTCATTAAGCATGTTTCATAAAAGAAAGAAGCCCTATTCTAGGAATGGGAAGAAAACTGAAAGTCAGAACACATAAAGATTTCCAGTTTGAGAATTGTAGAGTGAGAAATCATTGGATTCTCAGTACAAGTAAATGTGATTGCCTACTACAATTTTTGCATTTAAAAACTTTTTTATACTTCATTAGAGCATACATGTTAATTCTGCACATTTATAATAAACTATATCCGTTTATCAACATTATTAAATGCTACTTCGATTCCCCTTGCTGATGGTTGTCTAAAAGAAAGGGAAAAGACTCAAATGAGGATGAGAATGAAATCTAAAGATTAATTTGCGAAGAAAATGGATGAGAGTAAAATTTAAAAATTCAGTTGTAAAAAATACATGATGACATTTTCTTCACAAATAAATCTTTACCACATTACAGCGGCCCACTAGGGACAAGTGTAGATTAATTCTATCAAGAACAGTTCTCGCCTTACTAATTACTGGCCCAATGTTCCTGGCAACCAAGCTCCCCAAGTCCAACGTGATCGTAATACCTAAATACACTGCTGATTCAGTTACTCGAGGGTCAGCCATAGTGGCTGCCTGTCCTTGATAATTTGAGTTTTAGCTTTATTTAGTGCATACCCTGAGAATCTACCAAAATCCTGTGCTACTGCCTCCACCACCATAAGCGCAGCAGAAGGGTTTGTCGTAATGATAGCAACATTGTCCGTGTAGGCCAATACTTTAGATTCCAGGTCCTGGCACACAATAGGGTTAATTCCGTTGTTAGCCTCTAATAGCCGAATTAGGGAATCAATATATATAGCAAATATCAGGGGTGAACATGGGCATCCCTGCCTTGTTCCACGCTTGATACTGAGAGGTGCAGTATGACCACCATTTAGCCTGAGGCGAGCTGTGGGTGCCTTATATAACACTTGGACAGCTTTGGTAAATCCTTTCCCTAAGCCAAACCATTTCATGGCCTCCCATAGATAATCCCAGGAGACCCTATCAAATGCCTTCTCAGCATCCAGTAGCAGAGCTGCCATAGGGTCTCCTGAGATCTCTGTTGCATCAAAAAGTGTTATTAATTGGCGGACATGCTGCATTGTCCCCCGACCAGTTATAAATCCATGTTGGTAGGGGTGGATTGCTTTCCTCATAATACAATTTAACCTTGTTGCCATAGCCTTTGAAAAGATTTTAACATCACGATTTAAAAGAGTTATTGGCTGGTATGAGCCTGGCTCCCTCGATGGTTTGTCTTTTTTCAAAACATTACTATGTCCGCCCTGGCTCATGACTCTGAAACAGGCCCGCCCCTTTGAGCCTGCCAAATAAACTCGATCAGATCAGATCTTATTATATCTGCAAAAGTTTTATAAAACTCTAGAGGGATCTGGTCAGGGCCAGCAGCTTTGCTAGATGGTACATTTTGGAAAGCACCCATCATTTCCTCCTGTGTTAAAATACCCTCGAGTACCTCCCTATCTATTGAATCAATCCGCTGCAGGGGTATCTTATCTAAATACTCTTGTGTTACATTTGGCGCCTCTGAGGATTCTTTACTATAAAGCTGTTGATAATATAGCCAAAGGCCTCCCGAATCCCCGAGGAGTCAGCTACTATGCTCCCATTACCATCCAAGACGTTTGTCTTAATCTCACAGCCAGGGCATGCCCCACCCGCTCATGGCAGTGCTCTCTTTTTGCCAAAAAAGTTTCTGCAGCTTTAGCAGCAATCCGTTCTCCAACTTCAGCTTTAGTCAACTGTAGAATTATATCCTCAGTTGGTCTACCCATATTAACGGCCAAGGCCAGTTCCTCTTTTATTTTAGTAGGCTTGTTTCTAATTGCTTCCTCCTGTTGTGCCGCCTTCTTTTGACGGTGCAGGCTATAACTCATTGTTTCCCCTCTGACCCCGGCTTTAAAAGCACCCAAACTATCCCTGTGCTTGCGGTCTCCCAATTAAAATCCCCAAATTCCTTAATTCACCCCATCATGTGAGACACATATTCTGGATCGTGTAACAGCCTCCGTTCAAAAGTGCAACTCTGACTTAACTTAACCCCCCCAGTGAAGGTAACTGTGAGAACTAATGGGTTGTGATCCGAGAGTATCAGAGGATACTTATCAATCCTAAAATTAGAGATAAACTGATGTGATCCAAAAAATGAATCCAGTCGTGAGATAGCCTTATGCGGTGCGGAGAAAAACGTGCTAACGGGGTCTTTGGGTTTCAGATAAGCCCATGCATCAGTAATACCATTAGTACTAATCAGATTTGTAAGAGCAACGGAAACCCTTCTTTTCCTACCCGAGTATCTACCTCCCGAGGTACCCCAGTGAACCCCCAGCCCATTAATATTAAAATCCCCACAGACTATCACCGGCATAGGCCACATTGCAAGTTCAGAGTCCAAGAACTCGAGAACATCAGGGTCGTCGCCAGTCGATCCATATACTGAGAGAATGTGAGTTTTTCACCTCCAACGGATCATTCGGTCATGGCCCACCGACCCCATTGATCAGCTGCTTTTTTTAAAACCTTTGTATCAGTCCTACGAGTTAGAATTGCTACCCCTCTTGTGCGGGTGCCATGTTTGGTATTCACCATAAGCTTATATCCTAGCTGTTCCAAGATACCTCCTCTAATGCCTTCTATGTGAGTTTCTTGGACACAGAGTATATCTATGCATAAAGAGTGAAACAGAATTGCAGCCCTTTGCCTTTTACTTTGATCATTTAATCCCCAAATATTAACTTTAGCTATTCGTAAACTCATTATGTATTAATTTTCCAGTTCCTACAATAAATCCCCATAATCCTTCCACCTTTTAAAACATCAGAGCTTAGTCTTGTTCTTACAGAACTCATTCTACTCACATTTTGAATCCTGAAGCTCATCTCCATACCTCCCCTCACATGCAGTACTGTGTTGTGCTGAACCCTTGCCCATCCCACTCCTCTGCCCTGCCCCCGGCCCCCCCTGCAACCCTTACAGGCAGATAGGTCAAGCATGACCTATATATGGTAGCCTATCTCACAACTCAAGCAGCGCCGGTCCTCCCCCCCCGAGGACACCCAAACCCATACGCCCATGTGGACTCACCCCCATATGTCAATCTACATCAGTAACAGAAACCAGATCACCCACCCATAAGACAGATAGTTAACCTCAAGCAGCTATATACTTTGTCACCCACATATCCAAAATCATATCAAGATCCTGGGCTAGTCAGCTGCAGTTGAGCCCCCTTGTATGATACGACCTGTTCCACTTCGCCCCCTGGCCTCCTTAAGTTAAGTTAAGTATTCTTGAGCCTTGATGATGTTTCTACCAAAAATCCTCTATCTGTTTAGGGCAATACTATTGGAATTCGAGAAGATTTGGATTGCAACGTTGGAGAATATAGTGAATCGATTCATTTGGTCGCATGGGAAAACTAGGAGGGCTCTCAGTTTTATGTCACTCCCGTGTGAACGGGAGGGCTTTGCCGTTCCTGATTTTAGAATGTATTATTGGGCAGCAGCGCTCCAGTATATTAGTATATTATTTGGTGCACCTCCTGGCAACTGTGATGAGGAAGCAGGGCTGCCTGATGTATATAAGCTGTTGCTCAGGGATCATGCTCGGAATTGCTTTATGAAATTTAGCGAGCCCAGTTATTGTAAGAAGACGAAATTCAAGACTCTCTTGGCCGCCTTTAAAATGTGGGTGGCACTTAAAAAAAAGACTGGTCTTGGGCGAATTAATTACTATACCCAGCTCTATAAAAACCCCATGCTTCCTGAAATTGTTTCTGATGGGATCATGGTGGATTGGTCAGAGAGGGGGATCCGGAAGGTTGGGGATTTAATACAGGAAGAGGGCAGGAGGAGGGCTTTTGTCAGTTTAGTGACATTCAGTTGGAATATGCACTGGATAGAGGTAATTTTTTTAAATGTTTGCAACTGCGATGCTTTTTTAGTAAGAAGGTGGGGGGTCTAACGGGTTTTGTTGAATTAAAGATACCATTAGAGATAGCAGGAAAGATCTTATTAGGCATTTATATGTTGAACTGGTTTCACTGAAGCAAGATGATTTGGCCAAGCATGCGGAAAAATGGATGGAACAGGTGGGTGCTGAACCAGAGAGGTTCCTTGATTCTCTAGAATTAGGCCAGACAGTTATGTGCGCGGCCGGGCTTCAAGCACAGCACTATAAGACTGTTTTTGCACTGTATTATACCCCGGCAAGAATAGCATAATGGGGTGGGTTGGTAGGTGCGATGCACGTGCGGCGGACCTTAATAAACATTGTTTGCTTCTTGCCCACGCCATAAAAACCTGCTAGACTCTATTGCAAAGTTCTTTGACTTGTCATTAGGGCTAAAAGCTACGTTAACCCCTGCCATGATCTTGCTCGGAGTTAGCAGTGGTGATGTGCAAGATCCGGCTTATCAATTTCTCTTTCTGGCTATGGCTGTAGTGCGGATTAGCATTGTTTCTGCCTGGCTTGATCCGTTGCCTCCAACATTTCAGCAGTGGTTGTCGCGATTACTTTCAATGTTTACTCTGGAAAGAGCTATATACGAGAGAAAGGGTAAAAAGGCGAGACTTCTGGGTCGGCGTATCTGGGCTCCTTTAGTGAGATGGAAGGAGTCACAAAAAGCTAATTAACCTTGGTTTGCATGTGGAGAGGAACCAGAGAAACTATCTGGTGTGGTATTAGTCAGTAAATGTTTTAAACTTCGTAGGTAGTTACATGTTTGATTTATGGCAGAGCCCTTTAAACCTAACCTTTGGATTATATTATGGAATGGACGCATTACTGTTTATCATTGTCTGTCTCTTATTTTGATTGTTAATGAAGTAGGAGGTTTTGAATGCTCATCTCCTTTTAGAATGCAGATTGTTAAAAAATCTGGATGTATTCTCACTGTATAAATATGTTATATGAGATTGTGTTGATTATTGAAAAATTTAAATCTGAATAAAAAGAGAAAAAAAAACAACAAATAAATCTTTATATTTCACTCTCATCCATTTTTTTCACAAATTAATCTTTAGAGTTCACTCTCATCCTCAGTTGAGTCTTTTCCGTTTCTGTTCAAACTGTTCACTTCCTTTCACTTCTTGTATTGTCGACTGATGTGATTATGTAATTCTAATTCTCTCTTTATCTGTCTGTTTCTCTCTTTGTTCTCTCATCTATTAAAATAATATCTACAACTTTTATAAAAGGCAAGCAAGGATAATAGGTAAAACCCTACTATTAAAATTGGAATAAAAATAGCCCTAAGAATGCCTCCTCCATCAGCAGCAAACCAATTTCCAATAATAAAAACTCCTTTACGTAGATTTTCTAAAACCCTAGAAGTTTCTAATGATTCTAATTCAGGTTTCAGATCAGAAATGTTCTTTGTGAATTCTAGAAATTTCTTACTCTCATCTGGTATTTATATGAGCAGCAATGCAGAGCTTTCAGTATTTTGCAGACTCTGTCTTTTACTGGAGGCAAAATGTGATTTTGTAAAACCATTGCTTTAATAGCTACTAATTCTGTATTTACAACTAATAAAGCTCCAGGCGTACTGGTTGCCAGTTTTTCCGCAACTGTTGAAAGTTTTCTAATCTTCTCATCATTCCAGACAGCTACAACTGGTGGCATGATTTCTCCAAATATATCAACAACAAGTTGTGTTCCATTACCTATGGTATGCGTATGTCTGTGTGATGATGTCATTATGTGGCCCCTACAGCTGTCCCTGTAACGGTTTTGCGCTTGACCCACCGCAGCCTCTTCCCCGGCTGTGTCCCCCTGCTGCTCGGCACTTCAGGGGGTTACCGTCTTCATTGCGGATCCTGAATCTTAACGTCAGGTCGATTCTTGCACATAAACAGAATGTGTACGACCTGATTGAAAATGAAGTCCCGGATATTTTAGCCCTAACCGAAACTTGGCTTCAGGAGGCCGACACTGCTATCCCTAACCTCGTCTGTCCTCCTGGCTATTCTATGTACACTACGAATAGGCTAACCAGAGGCGGAGGCATAGCTTTAATAGTGAGAACTAGCTTCTCCTGTGTGTGGACCACTCTTGAGATCGCTGGCTGTGAAAGTGCCTCGTTCAAAGTCGCTGTCAGCCCAGAATTTACACTCTCTGGGATGGTGGTGAATCGTCCGCCGGGCAGTGAGGTGGCGTTCAGGAATGCTTTCCCGGACACTGTCGCCACCCTGGTCACTGACTGTGCCAATTTTTCCATCTTGGGCGACTTAAACCTACATTTTGATGTTCCATCCTGTCTGACAGCACGTAATATTCTGATGGACCTAGAGGCCTTTCAACTTTTTCAGCTGGTCTCCCAGCCTACTCATTCCGGGGGACATATTCTTGACCCGTTTTTTACCAACTTGACCGAGGCTAAAGTCACGTCGGTGTCACCTGTAGAGTGGTCGGACCACTCTCTGGTATCCATCCATTGCCCTATGACCACCAACATTTCCACTTCTTCAGCTAAGCGGGTATCCAGGAGGCCCTGGAGTAAACTTAGGCTGGATGACTTCTACCATCTTCTGTCAGTGGAACCTCTGGCCCTACCTAACAACGTAGAGGAGGGGTATGACCTCTTCTGTGCCTGGCTCACTAGGGCTCTGGATGTTCTGATACCTGTTGCAACAACGAAGATCAACCCTCGAGTGTCAAGCCCCTGGTTTGATGATGCTTTGCGCGCTCTGAAGGGAGCCTGTAGACGAGCGGAGAGGGCCTGGCGGAAGACATACGGGGCTGAGTTAAAAGCCACCTATGTAGCGTCCGTCAAGCTCTACCATCGGGCCATCTGCCGTGCCCGAGCGGCATTTTACGCCGAGGAATTTCGGAATAGTCCGAATCCGTCGAAGGCTATCTTCAAGGCGGTGAAAGACCTCATGTCTAAGCGGGCTATCTCTATGGCTAAGAGCTCTGTCACACACTGCGAGTCTCTCGCTTCTTACTTCTTGGGGAAGGTCCAGTCTATATATCGGTCCTTCCCGAGTTCTGGTATAGTGACGGGTAGTCTCAGGGAGTCATTTCATCAGCCCACCCTGCTTTCATTCCCCCTCCTTACTTTGGAAGGGTTTGATCAACTTGCTATGCAAGTCAAATCTGGGTCTCCATCTGATCCAGTGAGGTCTATCCTCTTTCGAGACCAGACCTTTGTGGGGCGTGTGGCTATACGTTCACTGGTCAATCTCTCCTTAGAGACCGGGGTTGTTCCCACCAGTTGGAAGCGGGCGGTGGTGTCGCCGATCATTAAAAAACCATCTCTTGACCCGCATAAGCCGGAAAGCTATCGTCCCATTTCGCTATTGCCTTGGCCTGCCAAGTTGACAGAGGCTCATGTCAATCTGGCCCTGTCTGCTCATTTAACCCGGTCCAATGCCCTCGACCCCACTCAGAACGGCTTCCGTGCTGGTCACAGCACGGAGACTGCCCTTCTGGTGATGGTGGAACACCTACGCGCAAGGTTGGATGCTGGTCAGACGGCGGCGTTGATTTTGTTAGATCTCAGCGCCGCATTCGATACTGTATCCCACAGCATCCTCCTTGGGCGTCTTGAGGAGACGGGTATTGGCGGCCTGGCACTGCAATGGTTCCGCTCCTTCCTAGACAACCGCTCCTTTTGTGTTTCCATTCCTCCCTTCAAGTCTAGGTTTCTGCCTCTGGCCATGGGGGTTCCGCAGGGATCCTCGCTGAGTCCCACGCTGTTTAACATCTACGTGAGACCGCTGGCTGATGTCGCAAGGCTGTGGGGCCTAACCATGGTCTCATATGCCGATGATACTCAGCCGGCGGTTACTCTCAGCGGGGACGCGGTGGAGGATGCCCCCAGGTTTCAGTCCGGACTGAAGGCAGTGGCCAGCTGGTTGACAGCTAACTGTCTCCAGCTCAATGCCACAAAAACCGAGGTTATGGTTGTCGGGAAGGGAGTGGAGCTTTGGGGCGACCAGTGGTGGCCTAATGAGTTGGGCCCCACTCCGACTATAGTTTCGGAGGTGAAGAATCTTGGGGTCTGGTTAGACGCTGGGCTTACATTCATAGGTCACACTAAAAAAATTGCAGCTTGTTGCTTCGGTCTACTAAGGGGCTTACGGCCGGTGCTCAAGTTCTTTGACGCCCCCACCAGACAGCTCGTGGTCCAGGCAACTATCATCTCTCGCCTGGATTACGCTAGCTCCTTGCTGGTGGGGGCTAATCAGGCTGAGCTAACCCGGCTGCAGCGGGTGCAGAATGCCGCTGCTAGAGCCATTGTTGGACTTCCCAAGTTCTGTCCGGTGTCTCATGTCATCCGTTCTTTGCACTGGCTTCCGGTGAGGAAGCGTATTGTCTTCAAGGTCTTGTGTCTGACCTTTAAAATCCTCAGAGGCATAGGCCCTGAGATCCTGGCCAATACCATCTCTTTTTATGTTCCCACCCGCAATCTTCGATCACAGGGTCAGGCTCTCGCTGCTGTCCCCAGATTTAGGCTCAGCAGGATGGGGGGGCCGATCCTTCAGGGTGCGAGCCGCGTCAATTTGGAATTCTCTTCCAGTTGAAATCCGGCTGATAGAGGACTTGCTGACGTTTCGCAGAGCTATAAAAACATTCTTATTTTAGATTTCCTGTTTGGTCCCTTTCTGTGGTGCTATCTCCATGTTGTGTTATAACTGCTCCTTGTCTCGGCGCCGGGATGCTCCTTCGCTGGAGTCGCTGTGCGCTAAACAAATGGTTTTAACATAACATAACATAACATAACATGATGTCATTCCTAATATATCTATACTATATATATGATACATCTTAGGAAATAGCAGAGCTAAATAGCAAATACTCTCCCAATCTGCTGGCAATTGAATATAAACATCCTGTCCCCAAACAAAATAGACTCCTGGAATGACTGTTTCTTCTCCTTGTAAAATTTTGCCACGTATTTCCCATAATGTCATATGTTTGTTCGCAACTATTAATCCCCATGGGTCTATTTCTAAATTGGTTTCTTCTTCTGTAAACACATATTTTTCCCTTTTGTCTCCTGACCAATTTTAATTTTGGATAAGCCATTTTCTTTCTAAATTCATCTTCTTTATTCTTCCAAACAATTTTTAATATTTCTTCCTCTCTGTTTTTACTATGTGAAATATTATTTCTCCTTCCCTCTAATGTCATAATGAATACTTTCTCTAATGGTCTCATTAAACAGGTTAAATTGTTTTGATATGTCATAACAGTGTGTATAGGAATGCATGGTCTAAAATAATCCGAAACTGTGTTTATTTCTTTTGGTTGTGGGCGTATATTCATACTCTTCTGTAACTTTTGAAAGACTCATGTTGTATTCTGAGTAATAATATTTAAAGCGTTTTCGCCTATACACTAAGCTAAGCAAAATACTACATCTGATTGCAAAAGACAAATGTATGGGATGATAGGTCACTTCTTCTGCAGCCAATGAAGGTAAATGTGCACAGACATAGCAATTCTTTACGTCTATTGACTGTGTGTATTCTTGAACTAACCTGGAATAAAGTTAAGCAGTCTTCTTTCATGTAATTCCTGAATTATGCCTTTATTTTTTCCTCAACTGGTGTGTGTGTAGGTGTCATAGGAGCAAGCATAGATACAGTTTTCTCTAGCTCTAGTGTAAAATAAAACCCCTATTAACATTGTTACAACTACTAACACTGCTACTAAAAATGTATTATTTAAAATATTCTTGCATCTATACTTGGTTAGTTAATACTTTTGTCTGTAATCAGATTGTTAAGCAAAAATATATCAGCAAGAGTTCAGTTCAGATTTTCTTAAAGCAGCTTCTTGAATTTTCTTTTGCAGTTAGTTCTTTCAGCTGTATTTACAATAATCTTCACATAGTTATCCATAACTCTACTTTGTCTTCTTCTAAATGTGTTACCCCTACACTGCTATTGCAGCCTTAGGCCTAGGGAAATCTTTAAAACAAAACAAAAAATTCAGTCTTTTGCACTCTTTCAATTAATAACGTCTCTTTTAAAAAATAAAAATAAAAAATCCAACAACTTTATCCAAATTTGTTTTAGTGAGACGTCATTACGGCTCAAACAGGTCTGATCTCAGGCAAATCAAATCCTCCACTGATATATGCACTTGATGTGGTCTGTCCATTCAGGTACAGAATACCTTAAACAAGGCACTCTTGCTCTTTTCAACCTTCCTGGTGTCTGCTGATCTTCTTCTGTGTCACTTGCACTGCTTGACTCTATTGCTTCGGCAATAGTTTGCAGTATGGGATCAACTGACACACTCAATCTCAATTTCCTTTGACCATACTTTTGTGGCAATCCAGCATTGTGAGTGACTCTTCTTGATCCAGTGCTTGTCCCTTCACCCAGCTCATCTATTTGTACTAGTGTTGTTTCAGCTGTATTCTCAGGTTGCGATCTTGTCTCTTCTTTTTCGTAAAATTCAATGCCACGCTGTGGAATCATAGGAATCTGGACTGATGCAACCATTTGTAGTTCTTCACCCCTTTTTCCTGTTGTGTCTCTTGTGGTATTGCTCCTTGCAATTGTCTATTTAGCGGTGACGCTGTCACGAGTACCCTTGGATCTTGCTCAATGAATACTATCCCTTCATATGGCCTTCTTATTCTCAGATTGTGCGATGCATGCACCAGTTTGGTACTCCAGCACACTTAACAGCAGTGCTCGTGATGAGAATCACCTTCCTTTTTTGCTTCTTTTTTTATCAAAACAAATTTTATTGAGTTTTAGTATAGAGATATGTCCTGGTGGGCCAACATATAAACAGAAAAGGTAATGGCTGAATAAACACAGACAAAAGCAAATACCTGCTCATTGGGCCCTACCCCCCACCCACATTGTAATAAGAAGACACATAACACGTGTATTTATTCGAGCATTTGTTCCATACCCTCTCATCTTCTTCTCCTGTGAACATCCAAATCTCATCATCTACCAATTTTCCCAAGGCTCGGACATTGCACATGCTTCTTGATCAACATCCAGTCACTAGGACTGAGGTTCTGGCACTATTCCAGATGAGAATTTAAGGGAGCAGTTTCAAGCTGGTGAGTGACAGAATACATCACATCAGCCAATCTTTTCCAGTAATTGAGTGACATGTTGAATGATGTTCATACGTGCACTTACCAGTACAGCAGGAAGTCTCTCTGCACTGCCCATCAATATCTCATGAGGAGCTAAACCTGTCTTCCTGTTCCGGGTACTTGGGAGACTTATCAACACCAAAGGCAAAGCATCTGGCCATTTCAGTGATGTGGAATCACAAACCTTTCTCAACCGGAACTTTATGGTTCCATTCAGCTGTTCAACAATTCCAGAGGCTTCTGATCGATAACTGCAGTGTAACCTCTTTTCGATCTGTAATACTGCACAAAGCATTCTTAGGACCTCATTGTTGAAATTAGTCCCACAATCTGACCCCAGACAAACCTGTAATCTGTATATGGAAATCAACTCTCACAATAGCAATATTTCTACAGTGAGACTGTCATTTCTCTGAGTTGGGTAGGCTTCCACCCATTGAGACAAAATGCACTCGATAACCATGTGTTTCTCAGCCCATTACAAACAGGCATCTTGATAAAATCCATCTGTTTTCTGTTGAAGGGTTCAACTGATCTTCCTACATGGCTTAAAGTTACTGATGCTCTTTTCCTGACGTTCATCCCTTGACATGTCACACAGTGAGGGCAGACTTCTTCTGCAAGCATCTTAATTCTGGGATTAAACCAGTCTGTCTGAATACTCTCATCTTTGTAGATGTGTTCGGCCATGGAATTGTCATTTCATTGTAAAAAATAAACTGTCTGGCAACACTTGCCTTCTAGAGGGTGAAATCCAAATGTCATTAGATTTTTCCCACATCCTGCTCTGATCCAACCCTTCTGATCTGCTTCTGAAACATTTTCCTGCAATCTCCTGAGCTCCTTCCCTATATCAACTACTGACAACAACATTGAAAAAGCAGTGCCCTGTTCAGAATCATTTGTGTGAATCCCGTTAATAGTGCAAAATACAGTGCAACTTCGTCCGCAAATCTGTTTTCAACTGTGACATATGCATTGCCATTCTGTGCCCTGCACATTTAACAACTGCTACTTCTTTTGGCATTTGCAATCCCTCAAGCAGTTTAATTACATGTTCCCCATTTATAATGGGTGTGCCAGATGAGGCCATGAAACCTCTTGGTGACCATAACTTTCAAAATCTTGGACCACGTCAAAGGCATATTGACAGTATCACTCACTTGGGCTGTTAGACTGCAAGCTCTTGTAAGGGCAAATAATTCGGCAACTAGTGCTGATGTAGCACCTCGAAGACAAGAATCTTCCACAATCTCTTGAATTGTGCAAAAAGCACAAGCTGCTCTCAAGGTACCTTCATTATTTCTCAAACATAAGTCTTTGCCAAAAAATGACATATTTAGGTTCAATCAAAGGTTTGTCTTTTATGTCATTGGCTCAGTGTATAAATCTGTGACATCTAGTCAATCATGTTCAACGTCATATCCACTGGAGTCCTCATTTATGGGTAATAGACAGATATAAAATGTGGCATCTTTAGGAATGATATTTTTGGAAGCAAGGATCTGCAGTTTGTCATGTACTGGGTTTTTGTTTAAGTGAGCAATATTTCAACAGAGTGTAGGTCCATAACAGTCAAGGGATGTCTCATCACTATGTTCTCACACCTCTCAATACTTAAAGCTACAGGATCAAGGGTAGATGTGAAATGAGTGACATATCTTTGTGATTCTCCATGCAGCTGAATAAGCAAGAGTGCAGACCTCCGTCTCATTGCAAAACAATGTAAACATCTCACTGTAATAAGGCATTGCCAGTGCTAGGGATGGCAGAGACTTTCTCTCAGCTCTAGAAAAGCATTCAAGCACTCATTTCCCATGGACATGGATCAGGCCCATCTTTGTGTGTCAGCCTCAGTAAAGGCTTAACCACTAGTGAAGAGTTTGATATTCACTGTCTACAGTAGCCAAACCTTTAAAAAACATTCTGACCTCTCTGTGTTCTGGTGGGGTCAGCTGAAGGATAGTCTCCACTCTCTTTTGTGCCAGCTTTTGCGTTCCTTTTTCAGTGACATGTCATAAGTATCGACCTTTTTTTTGACAATATTGTAGATTTCCTGAGACACTTTGGGCCAGATGTAATAAGCAATTCCGTAGGAATTGCTCTTTAAGAAATGCAAAAGAAAATATGCAAAAAATTGCTCCCGAGTAGCGAGTCCTACAAATTCGGAATCGCTATTATGAAATTGCAAATAAGAAATGCCATTGCATTCCTGACTATGGGCAAAATAGAAAATGGTTAGCATTTCCTAAATGCGATTTCCCAATATCAAATCACAATTTAAGAAATGCAAAGCCAAGTATGCCTCTGGGCTTAAGGCCCCCCTGTAGGCACCCCTAGAGCACATGTAAGTGTATCTATGCCTTAGGGGAATATATGCACTTCATGTCAAATTCACAAAATGCATTTTAAATGCATTTCTTTTATTTTGCACATGGTTACTATCAACTTGAAGTCAAGGGTAATTACATTTCTTAAATGCCCAATTCGCATTTAGGAAATTCTTTGTACATGTGCTTTAAAAATCACGAATAGGTGATCCCTATTTTTGATTCCTAAATCACTGTCACGGTCTACTGTATAGAAATCACAAATTGTGACCAGTTTTTGCCCTTTGTACGTCCAAAAAGGCCATTTAGCATTTCTTAATGGACAGAAATAGCAGTTTGGCCCGTTAAGAAAAGCAAAATGGCTTAGTTCATCTGGCCCCTAGTGCTTTTAGCATATCTTAGCCTTAACCCAAGTATACATTTTCTTCTTTTCCAGTCAGGCAATGATTGTGTTCATAGCCTGCATTTCTCTTCATTTCAGAATTCTGACATGCTACAACATAATTTCATTTCGTTTGTGTTTTTTGTTAAAGTTCCTTTGAGAGAGCTTTGATTAGACTTTCTCTGCAAATGCATATAATACTAGTTGTGGCAAGGTATTCACACCTAGATGAGAGCAGCTTTTGACATATGTGCGGAGCACTGATTAACCACTGCTTGGTGTGGGCGGCATTAATCTAATTGGGTTTGTGAACTGGCATTTATGGCTGGACATCTATGCTTTAATGAGACCGAGGAAGTAGGCACTGGCTATCTGTCAACACATGGGCATTATCGTGGCCTGTGGCTTACTCAAATGAAATAAAGTTTGACACATCATCTGGGGCTAAAAAGCTGAGGCAGGTCAACAAAGGCAATTTCTAAAGAGGAAAATGGAAAAAAGAAAATAATGTGCATTTCCATTTACGCTTTTTCTCACAGTTAAAGGGAATACAAGAGGAAATCAACCGGATATCTCCAGGTAATAATGGAATCTTTTTTATGTGATTTGTTTCTATATTAATGCTATTTAGATAACAAATTGTAAACACTGGGCAAGATGTACTATTAGAACATTGCAATGTTGAGAGGTCCATTGAAGAAAATGGAGTAGCTCAGGGCTTAGGATCAGCGGCGTCACTAGGGTTGGTGTCACCCAGTGCGGTAACTCACGGTGTCGCCCGTGTGGTCCGCACCCCCCTAGTGACGCCACTGCCTCTTGTTCTTAAATCCTAGTCTCTCTAGAGGAGTTCCGTTTGTTTCCTGCCCACCACCCACATGGCTCTCCACGCTACCCTTCCCCCATCCGCCCTACAGGGCTACTGCTCCGTCACCCTTGCCCCACTTTAGTCTTATTATATTGCTGCTTGGTTCAGCTCTCCCCGCCGCCCGGTCCGACCTTCCGGGGCTCAGCCACCTTACCCCGCCCCCCAATCTGCGTGCTGTTCTGAAGTTTCTTGGCCCCCACGCCCTGTGCCGAGCGCTTTGATTACCTTTCCATCTTTTTCGAAGGGGATGTCCTGGTCTCCAGCCCACAGGTCCTGCTTCGGACCTCCCTCCTCGGGGTCCAGTGGCGCAGAGCAGACGGTCTCGTAATCCGGGTGGGGATTGTTGTAGGAACGCAGTTTGGACAAGTTCTCTCCCATCACACGGGGAGCCGGTGGGGACAAAATAAGAAACGCGCTGCCAGCACGGCGGGGAAGAATCAATAAATGAGCCTCCTCGCGCTGGACTCTATCGAAATACATTTAAAAAACACATTTTCAAGGGTAGACTGCTTAAAAGCAATCTGCAAGGGGCCGAGCAGCACTGGACTGAAACCACTGCAGACTCTTATGACTTCCACCACCGGCCAATATTAACCAAGCGCGAAACAAAAACGGCACTTGAAATATCACAATTGCTTGGGCAAAATGCTAGCTATGTGTAAAATACTTAACGTGTCCCTTTCGGAGTATGTAACACAACTAGCGCATTGTGCTTTTTAAATACAAAATAGCGCTTTTTCTTGTCAGTGTCGTTTCTGATCGGAGCGTCGTTCCCAAGCTGCATACAATGTCTGCCCGATCCTGCCACGGAATGCTAATCTCTTGCAATGCATCTTTGTATACTGTAAATCACAGAGTAACGGTCGGTGTCACCCCATGTGATGGTGTCACCCGGTGTGGTCCGCACCCCCAGCACCCCCCTAGTGACGCCACTGCTTAGGATGGCTGTTCTAAGCCTGGAGTTCCAATATTGCAATGTTTGTCTTATGTTTCTCCCCTTTTAATCTAGAACATTCTACTCTTGGGCCTATAAATTTGGTTCAGGGTCATTAACAACCAGCATATTCCTTAGAAGCGGGCTGTAAGGCTATATGAATGCATTTAGTAAAAGCGAGCATCAATTGTGCACCGACGTTTACATAATGCAGCCTATGTATTAGTAGGTCTGATCACAAAGCACCGAATTGTAGAGAGTCATAATTGGACCTACCTTCTGAATATTAATGAGGGAGTATGCAGTGGTCCCTTCGGATTTGGTATCAAGACATCAGTACTTACCATAAGGAAATTGTGGGGCTTATTTACAAAAGGCCTTCACCACCAGAACATCACTTTTTTGATGTTCCGGTTGTGCAGGTGTCTCAATCATATCTATGAGGTAACTCAAAGTCACCCTGCATGTCGTTGCATGCCTCCATAGATATGGATTAATGAAAGGCAGCGCAAAGCGCTGCTATGCATTACTCTACGTCTAGGAGGCATTCCATGGGCGTTGCAGAAGGTGTTCTCATGCAACACCCATGGATTTTGACGCTGCCCCAAATTGACAAAATCATGTAAACCTGGGGTGGTACCAAAACCTTATGCCTTCCCAAAGCAGACGTATCAAGGAGAAATGTTTTAGTTTCTCCTTGTGGTTTGCTTTTTCCATGTGTGCTGCATTCTGAAGCACACATTGAATGATTAAAATGCCTCTCAGGATTGCCACCATCTCAGGCACCTTGGCACCATTGTGCAAGGGTGACTGTATTGGTGCTAGGCACAAAATTGTGTGTAGGTGTTGGCTGAAAGGAAAGGAATGCACCTTATCTCATAAATATGGAGCGTTCCTGCCCTTTCAAATTGGCGTTGGCAGCACAGGAAAAAGACTTGAGCGCTGGCCTATACCAACCTTTTGTATATTAGCCCCTAAAATCACAATCTTTCAAGCATTTCTAAAACAGGTAGACTTTTGTCAGAAAACCAACATTTTCTACACAGTTTTGGCATTTTACTGTGACATAGTCTATTTTTCCCATTTTTTGTGCTGATTGGCTCATTTCACTATCAATTTCAATGTAATGACGCTGGCGAGCCATGTTAGCCGATCGTCATTCCACTGAAAAACAAAAAGGTTTGGGAGGCTGGGGAAGCTCTGCTGTATACTTTTGGAGTCACTCTGGGTTCAAGTGATGTGGGTCCAGTCCTTCTCAGTCAGGTCAGTGGTAGCTGGAAGAAGGTCAGCACAGCAGAAAAGCAGTGGCAGTCCTTTAACAGTACAGCAGTCCTTCCTCCTGGCGGAGTTTACACAGATCTAGTAGTGCCCTGAAGTGATAGGGTCAGAAGTCAAGCTCTTGCACCCAGTTGTGCCTCTGAAATGGGGGTGACTTCAAAGATGGGTCTTTGAAGTGCACATAAATCTTTTCTTCCTGACATGGCTTCAGACTCACTACATGAGGTTATGTAGCCCTTTGTCTGTTAACAGGACACAGCCTTTTTAGGTGTAAGTGTCAGTTCCTCTCTCCTATGCTGCCCAGGATAACCCATCAGGATGTGGATGGCTTCTCATTAACACCTAAGCTACCTTTGTGTGTGACTGTCTAGAGGGAAAGCTGACACCCACCACAGACATGTATTAGAGGCAGGTGCAGGCACACAGGACTAAGAGCAGTAAAGAGGATTTATCATTACCATTTCAGTGATGTGAAACATGACAGATCTACTCCTTCTTATTCAGGAATTATAGCTTATAATGTGTAATAAGGAATTCCCAATGTTAACCTATTAGAGGGGTAAGCCTCACAGTATTGAGAATCAAACTTGGGTGAAGAGAAAAATCGTCTGATGTGAACAAGAGAAAAAAATAGAAACCAAGGTCTCAATGGTAAATTATTCTGCTATAGTGGAAAGGTGAGTGAAAAAGTAAAGAAAGAAAGAAAGAATACCCCAAATATCCAAAGACTAAGAGGTCAAAAAGTGCTCATCTGTGATTAGTGTGGGGAGAATTCTAAGCTTTGAAATCTCCAATAAAGAATCTGAGGGAATGTTCACATCAGACGATTTTTCTCTTCACAGATCTAGGTCTGTTCAAAGTATTGTGACATGTGCGAATCCTATAGATACCTTGACTGTACATTTCTTCTTTTGGAAATTCGATACATGCTTTGTGCTTGTTATTTTTGTTGTAGTTTCATATGGAAGAGCACTACTAACGCAACTTAAGGATTTGGAGATACCCCTGAAGAAGGGTTTTTAGAACCCGAAATGCATTTGGATTGAAAAGGATTGATTTCTCAAAAACAATATTATGTCAACATTATCATGTTGTAAAATATATTGCTGATGCTTTGATAAATGTGGAATTTATGATTAACAATATGTAAGAATACATTAGATACCACTGTTAATTGGAAAACAATTAGATTGAATTAAAATGTATATCTTCATGAACTTTTATTGATTAAGATGATTAATTTGTAAACCATTATTGAAACCTACACAGGACTCAGCAGTGCGTCTCACAGACCTGGGAATCCGGGCCTCTAAACAACCATAAAGACCCCAGGGAAAACATGACTCAAACAAAAGAGTAATTTTGTAGCCAGCACTTAACTTGAGCCAATGGCTGCGGTGGGGGGCACAAGCATTTAAATTTGGGGACCTTCGCTTATTTCCCTGCATCAGATATTTTCCGAGCTCAAGCACAAAGATTGGAAAGAGGGAGGAAGAGAGACAGCAAAAATCTAAAAGGGAGATATATGGAAAATTCAAAAGTGAGGAAAAGGGGTAGGGAGTGTCTGGTAGTGGATTAAAGTCTATGGGGCGTATTTACAAGCCCCTTGCACCGGCAGTACATTACTTTTTCCCATATTAAGCCTTGGTATTTGGTGTACCTATTTTTAATTGCAACAGCCACAAGTGTCTGAGCAGAGCTTCAGGCAACGGTTCTCTTTCTTTCACAAGCTAAGCACCGGCTATAGCTATGAGTTTTACATTACATATACTGTCCCTAATGCTTTTGTTGATTAGCACACATATAACAGATGTAATATACAATCTATCCATGTAGAAGCACTCGATAAACAAATTGAATACAGATAAATGTGATTTAACAATGATGCTAGATACAATATATTGGATCAAATGAAACCATTTTATATTTTACCTCTATCGTGCATTTTTTCATCTTTGCTCCAGATACCTCATCAATTTGGAGAGGATCACCACTGCCCAGTTCCTTCGTTTTAATTTGCAGCTATTGGAATTTGTAGGCTACACTATTAATTTGTAAAAAAAACTTCATGCAAACTGAAACAAAAAGTGCCAGTTTGCAGGAAGAGTGAAGGTGATGTAAAAGTGAATGGGTGCTGCAGGGGTAAAGGGGGTTATAGTGAGTACGCCCGAACTTTTGGTCAAAACAATATAAGACAATGATCTTAGGTTTAAAGCAATTTAGATCTTATGTAAATTTGGATAAAGTTATGAAATTCTGTTATAGGTGTTTATAAATGTGATACAAGTAAATGCGTGTTATTTAAGTTTTTTTTATTGTTGAACGTAGAGAATTGAAATAACTTGGAAAGGTCACACAGTGGTATTTCTGTATACTTATATATGTGTTTTATTACACAGGTGTATTTTTTATGCACCTCTGGCAATGTATATGTTTCATGAGAGTCACAATACTGCTGTTGAAAAAAACGGTCTAATTGAAATTTTCCATCAAAACGCGTCGACGCCCTTCACACAATCCGTGTAACAACTGTAACTACAGATAACTATTAGGGCACATATTATCGCGCTATAGTTTTTAATGTGTGGAACACGGATGTGTATCTTTTTATGACAAATTGTACTGTCTGTTGTGTGTACTCTCTTGTGTCTTTTTGATGTTTGCACCTGTATACAAACTGCTCATAGGCCTGTGTTGCCTTAGGGGGTATTCAAAAATATTGTGTGTGAATTTCTTCATGCAACGGAAACAATTGCTTTATAACCATAACATTTCTAAAGCTTATTGATTAGTTTTTAATGAATATTTTACAATTTGAAAATATAATTGTATTTATCTGTTTTAAATTAGAAGAATAAACTGATATATTTTTGAAAAGTAACTTTCTTTCTAGTTTTAACCTTGGGTTTACTACTGAATCCCCTTTGTATGTATGGTGTGTGAGGAATATAAGATGGTTGTGTGATCTCCAAGTGGCATGAACTGCTAGAATCAACCCAAAGGAAGCTTTTGTCTTTGAATTGGTTATTTGAACCCTATTCCTTTGGTGTAAAGGGGCCCCTCTATGTTCTTTCTATACCTGGTAAGAACATGCCTCCCAAAGGAAGCTTTTCACTTTTAAATGTTCTTACCAGGTACAAAAGCATTCTTGCCCGATGAATCAACTTCAGTAACACTATGAGGAGCCACTTCATAAATATCCTGATAAGCACTATCAGTATTCAGCATTGGCAGCAGCTTATATGCTGTTTTTGTAGTTTGTATCCCAGCCCTGATTTAAGCAGGGGTACTAAAAGAGCCTTTAATATTGTATTGGGTAACCCCCCTTTATTACAAGCCACCTCCTAAATATCACGGGCCTGTCCCTTGATGGGCTTGGCTAGGTCAGTACAGAGTTGAGTGCCTCTTCTTATGCCCTTGCACTGTGTAAATTGTGTTAATTCAACCTGGTAATTTCCTGAGTTGGGCCTTGCTTTCCAGGCAGTGCTGCCTGGAAAGAGACAGCAGAATTACCCTCTTTCTCTTTTTGAGCTCTGCTGTCTAAAGTAATTAACTCACTCACAGAAATAATGTGTTAAATGAATTCACTTTACAAACTGTAGTGCATAAAACAACTCAGAATCAGAATCAGCTTTATTCGATTTTAAAAACAAAACCATAAAAGCACACAATTAAAACAATTCATTCGTAATACATGAAAAAAAAAAAGAAAGATTTTTCCCTTAAAAAAACAGAGACCTAGTTCATGGTAATCCTAAATCTGATAATGGTTTTAAGGAACATTGACACCGAGAACATAAGAAATTCATCATCTAACATTTGTAATTTAATCAGTGCCACTCTACATTGTCTCAGGCCAAGTTTTTTTAAAACAGGACGTAAAATACCTTTCCTAGGTTCTGAGTACAATTTACAAAAAAGAATGCAGTGAAGGGAAGATTGGACGGAAACCAAATCACAAGGGCAGGGAATTAATTCTTTTGACCAACAATTCATCTCAGGGAAGGTAACTAATCTAAAAAAGATATCTACCCTGAAGCGAGTCAATAACATGCGCGAATAGCAGCTAGGCACTGTCATCAGATATGGCTGTATACCTCGATTTTGTATAAGTAAGTAATTAGCCATAACAGTGCTCGTGCGTTTCTCTATCTGCCAGCGTTTTTCTGCTAAGAATTGCAGGCAGGTTTCCTTAAGCTTCTTCCTTGACAACCCTGCCATGCTGTTTGGTGTATCAAAAAATTCCTGATGTTCCATATCCACAAGAAATTTTTTTATGTATCTGAGCCAGGAAATCCTTGACACCCCATCAAGACATAAGCAATCCCTAATTATATCCCTGTTCAAACATGGCTCATTAGAGGACCAAACTTTGTGCCACAGTAGAATGGGATCCACTTTGATAAAATCCGTGATATATGTTAGGCCTAGCTCTTGGTGGCATACATAAGAAGAAGTGGACCCGGGCACTGCCAGTAGATAGCGAAGGAAAGCGTTCTGACAAGACTGTATGCTAGAATTATTTGCTATCCCCCAGATTCCAGCACCATATAGCGCCGTAGATACACACTTCGATTTGTAAATGTCTGTTAAGACTGGTACTGGGCGTCCTCCCACCTTGTTAGCAAAATGTTTGACAGCCCCGATTGCTCGTGAGAACGCTAATTTTCTTGTTTCACCTGCTGCTATCCAAGAGCCCTTTTTATCAAAATTGATACCTAGATAAGAAAAGGTGTTTACGGTCTCAATTTTTGTGTTGGATAGGAAAGAATTACAGGTAATATTCTTCTTTTTAGTACAGCACATATTAAAAGTTTTACTTATATTGATCTTTAAGCCCCTATTTCCCATATAATCAGAAAACTTGTTGATCGATCTCTGGAGGCTCACTTGAGTCCGGGCCATGATCACGGCTTCATCCGCGTATAAAAGAATGGGGATATAAGAATTTCCAATTTTAGGGTAATCTTGCATATCTTCCAGGAGATGAGAGGCTACTGAATTAATGTATAAATTAACCAAAAATGGAGCTAATATGCAGCCTTGTCTCACACCCTTACCTATTGGAAATTTGGAGGTACAATCCCCCTTGTCCCCATAACGTACCCTGGCACCCGCCCCTCGATATAATTCTCTGATAAATATTTAAAGGTTTGGGTCCACTCCCATTTCCTGCATTGTTAACCAAAGTTTATTATGATTAGGACAGTCAAAGGCCGAGCTTAGATCCACAAAGGTAAGAAATAAGCTTTCATTTTTGGCCTCGACATACTTGGCTACTAGAAGTGCTAAACAACTCTGTTTGTCAACCCAGAGTGTTTTCCCTGTTGCCATATCTCTGATAGTTTTCAAAATTTTAGTCAGCATTTGTGGTTCCTACAATCTCTCCAATTGTTTCAGCAGCAGCCGTGTCTGATTGATTGTATTTAGTAATTGTTTTAGGTCACCTTCCATCGGCATGCCCTTCACTAGGTATTGTCTCATGTATTATTGTCTGAAAACATGATTCACCCTCACCTCTGTGTATTCTGAAACTCAGTGGGCCCAATTCACAAAGGTAGACTGAGACGAAAGTCTAAATTCACAACTTTCGGTATTCACAAAAAGCATTTTTGAGTAGTTAGACTTCACAAACCACAGTCTAACATGCACATTGGTGTCCGAACCAGTCTTCCTGGAAAAGCATCTTCATCAAGTTGAAAATGATTTTGGGCAGCCTCTGTAGATCATTAAACACCATGTCGAGTTGGCCGAAGCTCCAAATGTTAAAGGCAATGTCATTTGCAATCCATCTGACATGGGAAAGCTCCATTCTAGAGAGAACACCTGGGTGAAAAAAGGCTCCTTTTTCTTGGTGTCCATCTATAATACTAAATTCTGAAAGAGGCAAGTATTCAACCTTACCATCTGTTGCAGTCTAAAATACTAGGATCAAAATACCTGTCTAAAATTAGGGTGAACGAACACTGCTAACAAAACGTTTACTACATGTCTACACTGAACACAAATAAAAACATTTCTATGTCGCAGCCCTTTTAACTGCTGTAGCATTAGATATAGAAAAGCTTTTCATTATGTTCATTACTTCTCTTCAGCGTGTCTCTCAAATCCAGATTGTTTCCACTACTGCCAATGAATAGGATGTTGTGACCAATGTCCTTGTCTGATTTGAAAAATGTCAATAATTGACCCTTTGGGCATGAACTCAATCACTGTTCCTGACGTTCCTAAATGTTAGAATGTCTTTTTAATGTTTTGCATCATTGGGGTAATATGTAGTAGAATGACTGGCTACAATTCTTAAATTGACTATCGAGAGTGTTTATTTGTGGGATGTCGCTGTCTGTGCTATCAAGGCATTCTTCAAAATTGCATGCTTCTTTAGGAATGAATTATTATTTGACAAAACACTTCTTGGCCATCTATCCTTCATTGTCTGCCCCGTTCTACCCATGTGCACGATCTAATGCAATATCTGGTAAAAGGCTTTCGAATAAATGTTAAGGATCTGAAATATTCCAGAAGCTATTTCCCTCAACTCTGTGGTAAAGAAAGTTCTTCTCACTATTTCTAAATCTAGGGAAGTTTTTAAAATCTAATATTGTACTCACATAACAAGTTGTAATACATAGGTATGTAAACCCTTCCCTTTCCAATTATGTTTTTCTCAGTTTTTATGAAGAGCATACAGGCCTCAGGGATAGGCATCTCAGCGCTGTACAGGTATATAAAGAAATAAAAAGGTATACTAACACAGCACTTGTTAAAATGGGTCTACCTGACTCCCCGCTCTGTCCCGAGGCTGTGGTTCCCTGGGCACCTTCTTGCACCAGTGGTGGGACTGTTCAATCCTTCAACAGTATTGGAGTAAGGTTTTGGCCACTATGTCCCGAATACGTCATAAACCTATAGAAGCCTCTCCTCGACTCTGTATCTTAAATATTTGGAACGCCACTGACCTCTCTCGCACTGAACAAACATGGGTTTCACTGGGCTGTATGATAGCAAAACGCAATATAGCCAGAACATGGAAGGGGTAAGTTGTGCTCCGGCACAGGGACTGGGCGGAGGACATGGACTGGTGCATGCAGGCCGAAAGGGTGGTGTAGGAGGGCAGGGGATGGCCAGGCAAATGGACTAAAATATGGGGCCCCTGGAACGAAAGCAGAGGGTTTTTATGCACCCCCTTTGACGATGACTCCCCATTCCATGTTGATAAAGAGACACTTTAAGGTTTAATGCCTATATGTGACCGAAAATTATTAGTGACGTTTCTTTTTATTCAATTGATTACATGTACAAGGTGTTTATTTTAAATGATTTGATCATCTCGACAACTGCTTTTTTTTGCGTTTGTGTTTCCTTTTTGTAATATTTCTTATTGTTTCTTTCAACAAAAAAGATTTATAAACAAAATAAAATGAAGAATATTAATGTCATCTAATTGACAATGAAGGTACGAAAAGAAGCAACCAGCGTCAGGCATTAGAAGGATTTGGTCAGGGATTTGTGAGTAGCCGCTATACAAAAACCTGATTGATTGATTGAGAGTGAAATAAATATTCAGAACCAATAAAGGAGCTAAAAAGCAATGGTTTTCATTTGAGAAAGAAAGTCCTTGAAGTTTTATCATGAGAGAGAGACACATAGCTTATAATATGCAGCACACATTAAAGAGAGTTTCTTGGAACAACTGTTTCTAAAAACATGATGTTCAAAATCAGAGAAAGATGAGGAATTTTGGGGATAGTTAGAGTTTGTTTAATAAATGGTTCTTAAGATTTTTATAATCTCGAGAAATGATGGGGTAACTGTAATGAGGGCCAGGAGGTAATACCATGTCGTTGGCACAATGCCTGGGAAGCAGCACTTGATGGTGGTATCCTTTTTATAATGTATATGGTCTCAATATGTAGCAGAGTTTTTTCTAAGGTTTCTTATGTCCTCAAAAATGTTATTTTCTGGGCCAAAAGTCATGCTTTTTATGGGACGCATTCAGTCTTGTAAGCATCCAGAGGCAGTAAGTTAGCTATCCAAGGAAAATCAGAATTGGGTAGATATGTTGGAATTTGTTTGTAACAGATGGGCAGTAGAATGTAGTAAAGCTTTAGGAAGGTTAAGACCCAATATGACATTTCTGTAAGAAGGGCGTTAACCTACCCTATTCATGAAACAACCATAACTCAGAGTGCTAATATGAGATTATCCTTGTGAGGAAAGATCTGTTTTTACAAAATCATATTTGGTGCTTGGGACTGTTGTCTTGACATGAGAGTCTAGCTTTAACCTGGTGTCAAGGGTAACATCCATAGCTTTAGCTGTGGTGGCATGACCTAGAAAGAGGAGAAAAGGACCAAGGCAAGATTTACTAAGGGCTTGCATTGCCCTTGCATGATCCAAGTTGTTGCAAGACAATGTCCTTTTTTGGGATTTACTAATCTATGCAAAGACACCTTGCATGTCTCTGTGTGGCTTAGTAAATTCAAAATAACACAAGGCAATGCATATCACTGCCTTGCATTACCTTGCAATAGAGAGGCATTCCATGGGTGGAATGCCATATTTACAAAGGCTGTATAGCTGGGATTGCACCAAAATGGTGCGCCTCTCAAACCTAGGTGTAACAAGGAGAAATATATTTTTTCTCCTTGTTACTTCCTCTTTCTATGTGTAAAAAGAGAAAAATGCCTTTTAGGATTGCTTTTGTCCAGGAAGGTGTGCTTTCAGGCTCAAAAACAACTCTGCCCATAACAAAGGTACTCTTGTACCATGACACAAGGGTGCCTCCAATGGCACTAGGCAGCCACAGTTGGCCAGGGCTAGGAGACAGCAGAAATGCACCATATCTTTGTAAATATGGCACATTTTTGCTCTTTTTCTTTCACGCAACACAGCCCAGCAAGTTTTCTTGCTGTGCTGCAAGAAAGAACAGTAAATCTACCCCAAGACTTTTGTGTGTTTGTGCTATGATTCTTTTGATCCAGCCTTGATTTTAGAGCTTAGGTATAGTTTAGTTTCACATTTCTGAACCCTAGTGTCAGATATGTTCAAAGTCAGCAGTTTACTTCCGGATTCTGATCGTTGTTATTGCAATGTATTCCCTACTAAGAAGAGCTCACATCCCGAAGAGTTTGTCCCATAGCCCATAAACCTTGATTCTTTATTTTGTATTTCATGCTTCTAGTTAGGGCTAATTCTTCACTGGCCTTCGAAAGGAAAATCCTCCGAGTTCAACCCAAAGTTTTTCTTGGTTGTCATTATAATGGTTTGGATGCAATATGGTAAAAGGGACCATCTCAAGTTCAATTTAGGCAGACATTTACTTAACAGGGAAACTGAGCCGGCGGGGCTTCATGAAAAACCTTTATTTTGGTTTATACTATATACTACCTTTTCTTAGTACACACAACTTTCCTTAACAGGTTCTAACATACAAGACAACCTTTTCTCTAAACACATACCAGCTGAAACCCTCATAACAACAGAATATACCCGAAGCTATCAAGGATTCTATGAAAATCCTGAGGTTAACATGATAGGAAGCAGTTCATTCCCAGCAACCAGTCTAGAACTTGTCATCTCCCTAAACACACATGCTAAAAGATGCTAAGTTATTCAGATACTCACATCCAGGGCCGGCTTTAGGGCGGTGCGACCGGTGCCACCGCACCGGGTGCTGGCTTCCTGGGGGCGCCGTGTTTGCAAGTTTATTATGTTTTTGAAGCACCTGCTGCAGCATTTCTTTCCTCCAGCAATTACCAGGCCTCACAAAAATGTCAAGATAACTCGTGTGATTAATTATCTTCCTGGAGAGAGATCAGTGTTTTGTATAGTTGAGGTTTTGACCTCTGTGAAGTTAGTGCCGAGGGTTAATATGCCTGCTGCAAAGAACGTGTACCAAGTTGATTTCAGAGTGCATATAATGTGAACTTAACACATCAGCAGGCTACTGCTTTTAAAAGAGACATCCTTTTGTTACTTGCAATTTATAAGTTAAAGTCCTAATATTCAACAGTGAGCTATTAACTTTCATCACAGAACTGCATACACACTGCAAGGCATACATTAGAACATTGATTAATGTTGCATAAAGGGTTAATTTGACTAGAAATCGATTCTTATTTTTAAAGAAAACTCCCAACTATGCTGTTTCTTTTTCGAGTGTTTGCTTCTCCACACCAAGCATTCTTAAACTATACTGCCTACCAGTATGGATGACATGTGACTCCTACACTTTTAGACCTTTGGCTTATGTAAACATTCCCTATACTCTGATTTAAAACACGTATGATTGATTGTCTCTGTGTAATGTGTGTGTGATGCAAAGTGCTCTGACACCCTACACTGGAATGAGTGGCGCTATATAACTAATTCAATGTATCTGAGATAGTGTGGTTCTGGAGACTTTTAAAGGGTGCTAGTGAGAGAATCCGTGGTGGAGGTGGACATTGGGGGGGGGGGCACTAACAAACATTGTCGCACAGGGCGCCACCAGCGCTAAAGCCGGCCCTGCTCACAACTAACCTCTCTCTCTCTCTCTCTCTCTCTCTCTCTCTCTCTAATGAGAGAGAGAATGAAGGAATGACTCCAGCTAGCACTCTAAAGACTCAAAAAAGGACCTTAGAGTGGTTCCTCACGAATAGCATTCATTTTCGAAGCCATTGAGAATCATCAGTGGGGTATCGGCACAGGGGATTAGGGGATAGTAATGCTGATCTCTATCGTGGACATAGGGTAAGTCGAGAACACGCTGCTTCTCTCTCCTTTATTAATAGCCACCAACCCCATGTGGTACCACACCTGAACCCACTAGCAGACCCCCAGAGATATCTTGCATGTCATTTCCCATCTTTCTACCTCTAAGACCATAGGATTGCACAATCAAGAATAGATATAGGTCTTGTTCACAGGTAGTGAGATTGACTTTCCTAACCAGAAATGATGCATCATGGAGTCCGTCATAGTGGGGCATACAGAGCAAAAAAAATATTTAATTATCAGAACATTTCTCAATATTCGCTAGCATCCATGTTAATATTCTAACTGCAGATATGAATTTTGATGTGTTTCATTTGTAGAAAAAATACAGTAAGCTACTTTGACTGGAGTAGCTCTGAAGGGACAGCCTTTCAAATACACATTATTAAAATAGCGCATGATTCTGAACCAAATAAGTGGCATTAATGCACTTTTCTCCATCTCTGCAACCTCAACTGTCCCAGACAGGTATATACATTTGTAACGAGCTCAAATTGAATCAAATTAACTTAATAACACATCTATTCTGTTATTTAATATGAAATGTGTTGAATGATCCTTCGTTTATTTAACAATAGATCAATTGAACAACAATGCATTGGGATACTTTGCACCCACACGTGACTCAAAATATTGATTAGAATCTGCTCCTGATCAACGAATGTGTAGACACCTTAAACTTTGATTTTGTCTCGTGCATAAGTCACACGTCTTTTCACTTTTAGAATATCATAATTTTACTTGAGCAAGTCCATCCGAAGTGAAATTCGAGTTGATATGAAATAAGGTATTCCATCAATGTATCTCTAGTAGGAACTGCTAAGAATAAGGCAGGATCCCTTTGATATGTTTAAGGTGTCTTATAAAATATCGAGGAAATGCTTTCAAGAGCTCGTGTCTTAAAAGAATAACTTTGTTGTTAATGAGGGAGTTATTATACAGAATCTTCAAAGATCTGACTATGGCTTTCAGTCGAATTTCTGCTCTTTGCTCTTCGTTGCTTCTGAAGCAATGATTATTGGAGAGAGCACAATGCATTCTCTCATGATGACAGGAAGTTAAAAAAACGAGCAGCCATGCCACCATCTAGCAAATTAAATACATTCTTGTGTAATGTGGGAAACGCACTGGTCTCAGTAGGAGTGTTTAGAATATTTAATCATTTAACCTGATTAGCCAATCAAATATATATTGCGCTACAGAAAGAAGATGATGAATGCATGGATACAAGGATTTCAGTGCCAGAAGGATAAAGAGAGGAGAAAAAAAATGGAGTCTGACAGGCTGACTGAACTGCACTCACAAATCAGTTAATTTTTCAGTTAACCAGTAGTACATAATATGTAGAAAAATATCTACTGCCATGACACATCTTCTTAACATTGGGACTCTGCCAAGACACCTGATGAGACCTTGACTAGACTATAGGGACATCTTGTTCTCTGCAGTGACAAGGGAATTTAGGAGGGCTGCAGGGACAAGGGAATTCAGGAGGACGGTGTTAGCATACCCAAGGGAGTACTGAAATCTTGGATGTTAAAGGACTTATAGCTGAGATCTGAAGCCAGCTAAAACTGACTGGGATTAGGACACTGGACATGAACTGGGTAATGGCTGCAACACTCAAAATAAAGGACTGGACTAGAAGTACCGTGGATCACAGCACACTGAGATAGAGGATAAGGATTTTGCACAGGAACAAGACATGACTGGAAGTTTGTACATGGAATCAGAAAAACTCTTACAAGATTAGGAATATTTATACAGACAAGGAGAGGTCTGGAAGTGCTGAATGAACTAGTAATACTGTCAAACGACAGGAACTGAAGGGCTGTAAGCACAAGGTAAGAAACATAGAAACTAAAGTAGCAAAGAAGGTAATGAAAAAAACAAAGGATAAATTCAAGACATAAAAACTAGGAACAAGTCTGAAGGCAAAGAAACAAGACAGTACTGGTTCACTCAGTGTCTCAGCAGTAAATAATGTTGGAAGAACTTTGGGCACTTAGCTTCCAGGACAGAAATAGCTGGAAGAACAGGGGAGGAGCGCAGTTGAACGATGAGACCCAAATGCAAGTAATTAACCAGGTGCTGGGAATCAGGCAACCACCAAAGGAGGTCTTATGGTTTTTCCAGAAAACCAAACAAAAACAGTACTACTGCAGAGAGTATTCTGTGCATTAGGCATGAACAAACCATGTATGTGTGTGTGCACAGGTGTCTGAGAGCAGTGTGCACAAGCATGATCACAATCTTGTAACAGCCTTTGAACCCATTCATTCAGCCTTTGACCCCATCGGGGCCGTAGATAGGCTAAAACATGTGGATCACAGGGACAAATGCACAATAATCAAACCCAGTGTCTCAACATAGTTTGTTTTTAATATGCCACCTGGAACCTAGAATAAACCACTGATTCATGTATTCCATGTCAGAGATTTGTAACCTATGTAGATCCCTCCCCTCATTATTTGTGAGAACTATCATCCTAAGTCTAAGAGCTAAGGGCCTGATTCGCAAAGGTAAACGTACTCTTGTGTGTAAATTTACGATTGTTTGCTATCCACAATGGTATTTTAATAGTAGTATCTTTACGACTTCAGAGTTTCCGCACATAAAAGGAAAGGACAGTTCTATCTTTTATGTATGGACACTGCAGTCATAATGATGCAACTAGTAAAATTCCTTTGTGAATAGAAAACGATTGTAAATTTACACAAAAGTGTAAGTTTGCCTTTGTGAATTAGGCCCTCCCTGTCTTTTCAGACAGGTAGCCTGATCGCCCCACTACATGACTGTCAGGCCAACATGACAACCAGATGCTAAAGAATGACTCCTCGGTTGGTGAGTACGGGTTTATCAAAAAAATGTTAGGACTCCAGACACACCTAGTACATTTATTACAGGCACCCATTAGTGCACCCATTACCTACCAGTAAACTTCATTAGCCCAAGTTGGTCCAACTTGTCCCAGTCATCACTGAATGAGGGTGGCCTGTTCACCACTGGTACCACCTACCAAAGTTCCCTTTCTTTTTCCATGTTTGCACATGGAATAAAGCCTCCTTCCCCATGACCACACGCCCTGTGACTATCAATATTACCAAAAAGAAAGGTGCAGAATGAATATTCACTGCGAAGGAAGGATAGGTTTCGATTGGGATGAGGAGGACCAACTTGGGGTAATGTAGTTTACAGGTACGTAATTGGTTCATTACTCCCTCGCTGGCCCCCCTCGTCCCAGTCTTTACTGAATGAGGAATTCACCAGCAAAGCAGAATTCTGCACCTTGCAAAGCAGTACTTCATTGTAGTCAGCAATTACTGTCAGAAACATTATGCAATTCATCAAGGTGATAATAGCTAATGAACATATGATGAGGAGCCTATGTTGCCACTCTGCAGATCTCAAGAATGGAAACCCCACCAACCTCTGCCCAAGAGGGAGAAACTGATCTAGTGGAACGGTTCTAAACATGTGTAGGAAGGTGCTCCCCAACAAATGTATAAGCCTGTGAACTGGCCTGCTGTATCCATCTACTGATAGCAGAAGAGATCTATTTGCCTTTGTTGCCATTAACAAAAGAAACAAAAAGAGATTTCGAGGATGAAAATCTTGAGTATGGACCAATAACACAAAAGTGGTCTAAATGACACCAAGAGAGGAAAGGTCATGACCATGGCCATTGGTTTCCCTTGGTGTAGTGCCCATGCCATGATGGCAATGGTCTGGTAAGGGATTGTTGATGACGAATTCCGTAGCGCGCGCTGCATCACAAAATGCAATGCAGCCCGCGCTACGAAATTTGTTTTATTTATTTAATTGTTTACTTACCTCCAATTATCCATATTCCGGTTTTTAGTACCCCCCACCCTGCCCCTCCCCCGCCCCGCCTCTCTGCCCCATGGAACTCCCTCCACGGGTCGCGGCTGCTGTATAGTGCGAATTATATCCATGAAAACACTAGCGAGATTTTCGCACCAGGAGTTCGAGGATGGGAGTGTACTCAATGGGGCTTTAGGTGCCAGGAAGCTCTGAACAATGGAAAAGATTTCCTTGGTGTTATTCCTGGCTATTTCAGTGAAGGTCAAATAGTGGAGGCTTTTAGCATGGGCTAAGGCGTTGTAGTAGATTTTTAGTTTTTCCCGAAGCATGAGCTTTACCAAAGGGCAAAATTCCTTACACCAGCTTCGCTCCAGTTTCTTACACTCCTGCTTTAATTCTTTCAAATCGGGCATGAACAACGGTTTTGAGGGAGAATACCTGGGTGCCTATGGAGGGTGGCAGGAAATAGGAGATCCATTGTTTTTGAGATCCAGCTTGTAAAGCAGGCAAGTCCCCCTTCAAAGTCATTGGCGGAATCGGGCCTGGAAACCGCCAGGGCCGGGCTAAACACAAGCGGGTCATTTTTGGCAAAGGCAGGTTCCCGATTGGTCCTGGATGGGGAATTAATGTCTGCTGTCACCCAGGAAAAGTACGTCAAGAAGTGGTCAGACCAAGGTACTGGGAGGGGATCTTCGACGTATAGGAAAATTAGAGAAAATCGGGTTGAGGATATGACCCCCAAGATGCGTCGGGAGGCAGACCCATTGGGTGAGCTGGGCAAGGTTCAGTGTGTCTAGGAATTCTTGGGTATCCCTAGCAACTGCCTGGTCAAGGTGCATATTCAAATCCCCAAGGACAATATAGTGGGAGAAGCAAAGTGCCCGGGGCACAATGACATCTCCCAGTGCGTTAAGAAAAGCCACTGTCGGTCCCGGGGGCCTATAGATCAAAGAGCCTCCCAAGGTAAAATGTGCTGAAATGCCGATGCTGAAATCAAAGGCTTCGCATTCCCCCCACGGTAGGGCCTCACCCCGATGGAGGACCCACTTGTCTCTATATATAATAGCCACCTCTCCCCCTCTTCCCCCATGCGTTTGACTCTAGAGACCCTGTATCCGTCAGGAATGGCCAACGTAAGAGTGGGATTGGAGAGTTCATCCAGCCATGTCTCCGAGACAAACAGGAGGTCAATTGGTTGGTCCACAAGGAGGTCAAAGGCATGATGGTGCTTCCTAAGTGAGCAAGTGTTAATCATGGCAGCGTGAATTAATGGCCTCTGCTTGCCCATACTGGTAGGAGAACTGGGTTGAGCTGAGTCAGCAGTGCCAGAACCCAACCCGAAACCACAAGTTGGACAAACGGAATCGTGACACACTAGCACATCCCACCTGCTAAGATGAGGGCAGGGGCGAGGGAGGAGTGACTGCAATTGCTCGCTGCTATAACGCCACCGGGCCTCAGGTTGTTGAGCGGATGAGCAGCGTGGCTGGCACTGGCCGCTTCCAGGATGCTGACGAGCGCCGACGGGCTTGCCTTAGGCGCGACTTTGGCACTCCTAAGGCATGCCCGCTGCGTACGTTCGCCACGCTTTCGCGCAGCGCGCATATTTATAATGAAGTTCTGCCACCAACTAGAGAGTGCACTGCCCTTAAATGGCGTCCCTCAATGTTGAGCGGGAGAACCAGGAAGTAGTAACCCCTCAAGGGAATCAACACATCAAATTCAAACAGTGCAATAGAAAACTCAAGTTTAAAAGACCTAAAATGGTTTTAAAATAATTTATGCAAGTCTCAAGAATAGCAGCCAGCGGAGTGTGCAAATAACGAAAAATGGGTGATAATCGGCACAAGGTGGGCGGAACAATCCCTCAAGGCGCCTGCGTCCGCACCTGCGTCCCTGGAAGGCCTGATGGTACTCCTGGCATCACTGTGTTTGTTTTCACTGCTGCTAAAGGTAATTAATGTATCTTTGGTTCTGCCATACATGTTTTCAGCAGTTGTCTTTCATCTTTCTTGTCTTTGTGTTTGTTTTGGTGGCCATAAGTTGCCAGGGTTTGCCCAGAAGTGGGTCCCTTGCTCACTTTGCTGCTGGAATCAAGCTAGCCTGGCTGATGAGGTGTGAAACCCTGAAACCGGTCCTAGGATGCTTGTTTCCGGTCCAGGGAAGACCTGGCTTGGCAGTTCGGGCTGGACTGTTCCCATAAAGAACAGGGTCAAGACTGATTTCCATTTGGCAGGGACTGACCTGGGGTGGCGAAGTAAGCTAAAGAATGATGAAGGATTAAACCCAGATCTGTGACTTGGGTGAGTGTCTGAAAAGTTTCATCGCTTCATCCATCATCTCCTTGTGTTTCTTTTCTTCCCCCTAAGTTGGCAGGGTATGCCTATACTTGGGTTCCTTGCTTACTTTACGACTAGATTCAAGCTAGCCTGGCTGATTTGGGGTGAAACCCCCAAATCGGTCCTAGGATGCTTGTTTCTGGTCCAGGGAAGACCTGACTTGGCAGCTTGGTCTGGGCTGTTCCCATGAGGCACAGGGTCAAGATTAGTTTGCATATGGCTGGGTCTGAACTGGGGTGGCAAAGTGAGCTAAAGATGGATGATGGATTGAACTCAGATCTGTGATTGGGGGTGAATGTCTGAAACATTTCAGTGCTCTGTCCATCATCTCCTTGTGTTTTTTTCGTTTACCCTAAGTTGGCAGGGTATACCCAGACGTGGGTCTCTTGCTCACTTTGCCACAGGATTCAAGCTAGCCTGGCTGATGAGGGGTGAATCCCCATAACTGGTCCTAGAATGATTGTTTCCAGTCCAGGAGAGACCTGGCTTGGCAGTTTGAGCTGGACTGTTCCTACGAGGAACAGGGTCAAGACTAATTTGCATATGGCTGGGTCTGAAATAGGGTGGTGAAGTGAGCTAAATAACAATCATGGATTAAACCCATATCTGTGACAGGGGGTTAGTGTTTGAAAAGTTTCAGCACTCCATCCATCATCTCCTTGTGTTTTTTTTTTAGAGGTTGGATACACCAAGGACATCATTACTGTGACAGATTTTACCATTTTATTTAAGCCTGATATATATTTCTGTGGACAGGAGACTCCATTACAAACATGATGGATATCCCATCTTCCATAATACCAGAGTCATAGGATATAATACACTTTTAATACAGTCGACGGGGTATCTGTCAAGTTTGTGACTGAATTTTCTGTCTGTCAAAATAAAAATCAGGCCCTTAGTCTTTGAAATAGAAATGGATATTTTCCAGTAGGGGAAGGTCCAAGGTTGAGACTGAGAATAGCCCCTTGAAGTCAGATATATTGTAGGCAACCTCCTTCTGAAGCACTTATTTTAGGCACCAAAGGGTCTGAACAGGGTAAAACTGGATTTCATAGTCTCAAAAGTCACTTTGCTTGTCAGATTGCTTACTCTAGCACAAATCATTTTTTTGAAAGCCTAAATCCTCCGGTGGGGTAATGCTGTAAGCTGTAGCTGGACTGGGCCACATGAGGTGGGACTTCTTCACTGCAAGGTTTTGCTTGACCAGTTTTTAGTGCAATAAAAAGATCACAGGAGGACTAATCAGTTTTCTTTCTCACCTATGGAGTGAACTTGCCAGATTAGCCCAGAATCTTGTCAGTCCTCTGGCGGTATACCATTTTGATTATGTCCTACTTTTTGTCTAGCTGTTGGAAACATTCTTCTGGTCAGTCCTTCAGCCTCCAGCCCCTCACTTCAGGCTTATAGACAAAAGGTTTCTCTCCACTCAGGGCTCCCGCAGGATCCAGTCCTCTGTGAGCATTGGGGGCCTCTTGGAGTCAGGGGGTTCTTCCGGACTTTGTGTCATTGAAGCACGCAAACAAGAGCCCAATCATTTGATGCCAGGAAAGCAGTTCCGGTCCCTGATTGCCAGCAGGAATTAAGATCCATTTAGTCTGTGAGGGAGACCTCTTCTTTCAATAGGAGGCAAGAGTTTAAAGCCAGGAGTTTACCTTCAGCATGACCTTCTTCTTCAGGTGCAGTCAACTCAGATCCAGGAATATTCTGAGGAGTGGTGGCTGAGGTGGTAGATTTATAATGTGTGCTAGCCAGTTATTTGAGAAATTCAGCCACCAAATCCCAATAATGTTGTTGCGGTACCCACAGTTTCTTTTGGGGCACTTTCTTTTTTAATATAAAATTACCCAGAAGCCCCTGTTTCAAGATGGTATAACACATCTGCCTCCACAGAAGACAGTGTTTCAGCTTCTTAATGACTCTCCTATTTAGATGAGCTCTACTCCCACCTTAAAGCTTCCAAACTGGTTCTCTCTCCACTATGACTAGAACCTGGTTTCTGGGAGTGTCTTGGAATTGAACAGGAGAGGTCCCTTCTGGCATCATTAAAACAAAAACAGTAGTGCCAAAGTTGCCATTTGTTTTGCTAATTTATCATATCCACTCCGAGATAACTAAATCCTGCTACGTGGTGAGGAGTTATCATCAATTTGCTCTTCCAATATGGTGTGCACACAGGTGCAATCAATAAGTTTAGGATCTAGAGCCAGATGTATGAACATTTGTTGAAAATCACATTCAGTATTTTTGCAACCAGAAAGATTGGTTCATTAAAATCCAAATAGTAGTGGGTGAGAATTCAACCTACCCGATGAATATTAATGAGGTGGGCTACAAATCATGACAAACTGTGATTAAATCCTTCACAGAGATAGTTGTCTGCTGGGGTCAGCAAATCATTATGTCTGCTTGCATTCAAAAGTAAACTACTTCCTTTTAAAGGCAACCCTGTTTGCTTAAAGGAAAATGGGCTGTATTTAAGAAGAAAAGTTTACCTATTTGTTTATTTGAGAGTTTCCAGTGGTCACGTTGGCTAATGCCTACTCCCAAACTATTTTTTTTAACATTCTCAGAGGGGAATGGGGTTCCAATTTGGACTACTTCCTTTTTGAAAATGGGTTACCAACTCAACTTGAGGGTGTTGGCAACTTTTCAGTAGAATATGATCACAATTTTGGTCCTAAGTCATCGATTCATATGGTTAGGGTTACCTATTTGGAAGGATTTCTACATCACACTCCTTTCAAATAGTGACTCTTATCCATTTCTAAAACCATTTTTAAGGTAAAAAATGAATGACTCCTAAAACAGGTGTAGTACTTCCTTGAAGCAGTTTATCAGTCACAAATTGAGAAATGAAGCATTTGTGAACAATAAACTGCTTTGTCCATTTGGCATGTAGTGGATTATTTAAAGTGTATAGGTTTTGGTCTGTCAAAATATATATATATATAATATATATAGATAGATAGATAGATAGATAGATAGATAGATAGATAGATAGATAGATAGATAGATAGATAGATAGATAGACAGACAGACAGACAGACAGACAGACAGATAGATAGATAGATAGATAGATAGATAGATAGATAGATAGATAGATAGATAGATAGATAGATAGATAGATAGATAGATAGATAGATAGATAGATAGATAGATAGATAGATAGATAGATAGATAGATAGATGCATTTGCATTAATAAAAAGATATTCAGTCCATAAATGAGGGTTAACACTGATATAGATATCCTTTTCTACAGATCTAAACCACATTTAATAATTGATTTACAGTTTGGCTGATGTGTACGACCCACTTTACCCATTTGTTGCCCGTCCACTGCCACGGACGCCTGTCCTTCAGATTTTGAGCATGGCAGGCTGACAGATGAAACTCGCTTAAATGTCCGCTGACTCTCTTTTTTTCCCTCTTTTGATGGAGTTATATTTGAAATATGACAAATCATGTAACCCAAGTCATACCTCTGCCAACAGTAATTAGCATTAGCTTTCTGTAAACATAATTATGGCTGTTGAACCTCCACACCTAAGCTGGCAGACAAAATGATTAAATAGCCAAACCCTGGCCAAAACAGCCATTGAAGTAAATTGAATAAGCTGTCTCTCCTCCTTCAAGGCATTTAGCTCTATTTGGCACTGCTAGATGAAGAGCAAAGGAATCCCCCGAAAATCAAAAGTAATGTTTAAAAATGTTTATTTCAATGACCACAATGTTTAATATCAATATTACTAAATATGATGTTTGAAAAACAAACCTAACAGTTTGCAAGTTAGCCGTTAAACTTGTCTAGCCATAAGTTTCATATTACACACCCATACCAAATACTTACTTTTTATTTTAATAACCCAGACACCTCAGGAAAATTGGTGAATGTACATTTTTATTTAAACTTAATATTCACAATTGCATAATACATTATAACTTTTAAAGTACAATTTTGCTTTATAAATGTATGAAAATAATAAAATACTCTATATTTAAAAAATGCCTTGTGGTTAGGACACGAAGCAGACACCCAGACAATCTATATATTTGTCTTCCATTTATAAACATGAAAATAGTAAAATAAAAAATTCCACAAATGTCAAATTTTAAAATGTATATACTAAAATAACCCCTACAAGTTTTAAACCTCATACCGGCAATCATATATCACCCTCTGGTACATTTCCAGCTCAATAACTCCCATCCAAAGGCCCACCCCAAGCCCTCCTGTCCCAACCGCTGGGTGAGGATCATCCACCAAATCCCCCAAGCAGAGTTTGAAACACTTGCCAACTTCCAAATCTTAGCACTGCCTGGACTCTTCTCCGCCAGTGACCTCACTGACCATTACAACACAAAAATGATAGAACTCTTTGAAGCAGTCGCACACTTGAAACTCAAGAAGTATCCCCTCCAGATCCTGGTTCAATAACTATCTTAACAATGAAAGGCGTCAATCAGTTTAGTTGAAAGAACCTGGAGACAGCAACCATCTGAAGCTAATCTCTCGATTCTCCAGGCTGTATGCCAAAAATACAAAACATATATCTTCAGTGAAAAAACCCTCCTTTTTCGAAGAATAACTGGACCGGCCCAAGAACAGACCCAAAGAACTATTCAACATCATCAAGCAGCAAATATCCTCTTTCTCTCAACATGAAATTAACAACTCAACCAAACGCGGTGAAGAATTCGCAACATTTTTCTCTGAAACAAATAATAAGTATTGAACTCTCTCTTGAGGCTCCCACCCCAATACCCTGCATCAAGGATGTCCCTTGCGGAAAAAGCCCTCCTGAAAACCCTCCAGCAAATGCAGCCTATCTCCCCCCAACATGAACACAACTCCCCATCATCAACACAGCTCCCTAACCTCAACTCCCTGCAACTGGAAAACAATGCAACCTGGTCTGAATTCAACCATGTCCATTAAGAAGTCCGCAAAATGCTTGCATGCATGAAGCTGACTTCACACATCTCAAACCCTCTCCCGTCAACACTTGTAAAAAACCTCGCTCACATCATTTCTCCTATATGGACCAAAATCATCAACTCTTCCCTATTGAGCAGCTCCAGGCTGACTCCCATCAAATTTGGCCAAGTAACCCCCCTCATCAAAAAAACGGACACCGACTCGAATGACCTTAATAACTACATACCCATAACTAACCTCCCTCTCCTGGCAAAACCACTGACAAATGTGTGCTTGCACAACTCAGCACCCACATTGAAAATACTACTTACATTACACCTTCCAGTCAGGGTTTTAGGAAAGGCTGCAGTACAGAGACTGCTATATTTAACGTCATAGCCGATCTTCACAGATCTCTGGAGAAAGAACAGGCATGGCTCCTAGTCTTTCTGGATTTATCATCCGCCTTTGGCACCGTCAACCATTATATCCTCCTAAACATCCTCTCAAATAGAGCAGTCATCAAAGGAACTATCCTTCAGTGTTTTGACCTGCACTGCCATCCACAAAATCCAAGACTAAGCCTCATCAACTGTATTTCATGGAAAACTCTTATGCCTCCACTCCCCTGCCCAAGAGGCCCATCCCCAGATACCCCTGAACTATTTCACCCTCCCAATATACTGCACGACGCAGCTCACTCTTATTATTTATTTCTATGGATGTTTACTATTTCCCTGTGTAATCCTGTGCAAATGTGCCTATGCACTATTAAAACATTATTCATACATATATGCTGTATATACTTCAAAAACATATCAGCTACTGATTCTAATGCCTTCATATATTTCGCTTATGTACTTACATTATGTCTTTATGTCTACACCAATGTATACTTCTAATATGTGCTGTTAAAACAATATCAATATTTATAAACTGTTTCTACCTCGAAAATGGCTTAATAAATGTTGCTTACGTACTGCCATTATGTCCTTATACGTATCAAAACATGTACTGCTACTATGCAATGTTAAAACATTATCTATATATATAAGCTGTTTCTACCTCAAAAATGTATCAGCTACTGATCCTAATCCCTTCCTATGTTTTGCTTACATACTGCTATTTAGCCTTAATGTTTACCCTAATATGTGAGTGACATAACTCCTACTATGCAAACACTGTGAAGCGCTCTGATGCCTCCGGGTCAAGTTTGTGGTATATAAAACTCTACAAATAAAAATGAAATAAAAATAAATATGATGAGAACATGTAGTTTAGGAAAAGAAGAAATACGTTTTACAATCAGCACATTCTACAGAGATTATATATTTAAGCAAACCAAGTGTGTATCATTTAACAAATAATATTGCATAGTTCAGCATTTTCTAAAAGCATTTGTTTATTAAAGAAAGAAATTAACTGAAAGATAGAAAGATGAAAGTTGAATAAGTCCTAGTCTGACCTAGTAGTGTAATTGAGATAAATATGAGTTCTTACTACAAAAGAAATCATGCTACATATTAATTTGCTGTTCAAGAAAAGGTACATTTTCCTACTTTTCATTCTTTTAAGCATTTTTGTGTTAATGTCTAGTGTAAATTATGGCACTTATTTTAATCTAAATTCTCCTGCTCTATAAGGTGTTGCATAGGAAAACTCACAGCAATGCCCATGCAACGCCTCCCAGGTGCAAAGTTAGGCGAAGTAGAGATTTGTACTGTGTAGCCCTACTCATGATTTATGAGGCCACTCAAAGACATGCAGGGTGGCTTTGCATGGCTTTGCGTGGCTTCATAAGTCTTTACGAGAGCCCTGCGTCATGCATGTACCACTTTGCATGGTGCAAAAGTGATGCAAAGCATTCATAAATAAGCCATCAGAGCTACAAGCAGACAATATCATATGTTATTTTCTATTATTAAGTCTCATTAACAGGCTGCTTTAGGTGCCTGTAGTTAGACCAATGATTCCTAATGCATACATTATACTTAGATTTGGCTTTGCGTGTGTTCTTTCTTGTGATTGGATGGCTTTGTTGCTTATCTCAATTGCCAGCTTTTGATCTTATTACTTTCCTTACTTGTTTGTGTTTGCTCAATCATTAACATTTGTCCATTACAGTACTTAGGGCCAGATGTACGACCCCTCCAACTTGTGAGTCGCAAATTGTGTCATTTTGCACCTTGCAAATTGGAATTTACAACAGTGTCTCAGACACTGTTTACGATTCCTAATGGGGTCGCAAATTGCCAACCTCATTAATATTTATGAGGCAGGTGCAATTTGCAACCCCATTGGGAATGGCTAGCACTCCCAGGGATGGTGGCCTGCTGGGGTCAGCAGACCACCATGTTTGTGACGGTTTTGTAAACAAAGCAGTTATAAAAAAACAAATGGAGACTGTTTTCCTTAAAGGAAAACGGGATGCATTTAAAAAACAGAAAAATGAAACATTACTGTTTCAGTTTTTTAAGAGTAGGCAGTGGTCCAACGGACCACTGGCTGCTCTTAAAAAAAGAATTCAATGCCAGCCACAAAGGAAAAGGGGTCGACTGGAGACCCCTTCCCATTTGGAAGTGGCTTACCACCCATTTGAAATGGGTGGTAAACTGCGACTGTTTTGCGTCCCCAATTGCGGCTGCAAAACAATCTTACATCGAAGTGCGAGTCGCTTTTAGCAAGGGATGCCCTTGGCACGCCCCTTCCTAATAGCGAGTTGCAAACCCTATTTTGTGAGTCGGTAATAGGTTACCGACTTGCAAAATAGGTTTCGTAAATAGAGCAGACCTATTTTGCTGTCGCAAAAGGCCCAATTTCCCGTTTGCAACGACAAGAAACAGTCGTACACCTGGCCACTAGATTGGATTAGCTGTATCATTCCTCTGCATACCTGGAGGAACTTCTTAACATTTTACATTTAGCACTTTATTGAAGTGCATGTATTTGCTAGTCTTCTCACCCATGTGTGCTCTCTTTTCCATTCCCTCTCCATCACTTCCCAAGTGCTGCCTATCCCACTCCCTATGCCGCTTCCCACCCACTCCTCTTTTTAAAATTATTTTATTTACATATTTTTCTATGTGGCAAGTAGCTGCTCTCTATTTCATGCTTTGCATGACTTCATATGATGTGGTTTATTGTTTTATTTACTAATCTAATATGGTCACCTGCCATGTTAGATTAGTAAATCAAAAATTACAGCGTGCGCTTGAATGAATGGGATTGATTGCAATGCGATGTGTGTGCAAGTAAGCAATTAACCCCTTCGGTGCTCATGACGGAATGGTTCCGTCATGACCCACGGTTGAGCTGTGCTCATGACGGAACCATTCCGTCATGACCACGCCCGCGCAAGATTCCGCCAGCACAGCGGCGGAATCTGCGCAGCATCGAAGGGGTTAAAAGCATGCTTGTGAAAGTGCCGCCATGCACGTGTCTGCACTTCACGAAGCATGCATGCGCATCATGTGGCCATTTTGGAATTCCCTTCCCTTAATTGAAATGGGATTTCAAGATTAAAAGCCATGCATGTACATCTTGAAGCCTGGACAAACATCCAGCAGGGAAAAAGCAAAGGTTTGGCCTATTGGAGCAGAATCTAATTGGATTTTCCAATGCGTGTTTTATTACATCTATGAGCTAAGGTGATAATCCATATCAATACACATTTATCTATCACTAGCTATATATTTTATTAGTCTATAAACACAAGTGAGTGTTACTAACAAGAAATGAGCAGCCAATCCCTTTTTGAGCCCAGCCATATGTGATCTATAAACGTGACTTATAAAAACAATCCGTGGGGATGCCAAATGCCTATGGTGATCAACTAAAATCTTCCGAATAGAGCCACATCTTTTTCCATTTATGCCACCAATCATGGCATTGAAAGAATAGCTTTTCTGTGAACATTAAAGTATTCCTATTGTTGAGTTACTGTGAAAAGAAAGGGGCAAACCAGTCCATCCAGTGTGGAGCTACTACATTTCTAGCTACAAGGGTCCTTACAAAAATGATTTCATCCTGGGTTCATGACTCAGTCCCCTATTCATTTTATATTTGTCCAATCCCAAGAGAAACACTTTCTTGCTAAGGCAAGTCAACTGCACGTGACGTGAACAATTGTAACCAGAACATCTTTAGACTCAGGCACAGAAAGAGCACACATTCTCACTCTTCGTCATCCGTTTATGGTAAATGTGGTGCAATCTGCAATTTGTACTGTTTTGATAAAAAGCCACCTGAGCCAGCGTCTCAAAAAACTTTAACCTTGTCACTGGCTAGATACGAGGTACTACAGCAAAAGGAAGTGTATACTGAGGGTGGGAAGAGTTGGCGGAGTGGCACTACGCGGAATTCCGCAGAGTTGCATTAAAACTCTGTGGAATTCCGCTCCGCCCTATGCACGCAGAACTGGAGGATTCCTGACCCCCAGACTGCCACCTGCTTTACCAGCTTACCTCTGCCATCACCCATGGCATTTCTTCTCCAGTCCTTCCTGACTCCCGGCAGGGCCGTTACTAATGAAACCCCTTCGATGCAGGACTCGCGAGGACTGCGCACGCATGGAGATTGGAGACCTTAACCCGTTATCCACTCTCCATGCGCGTGCATGAGCAGTCCTTGCGAGTCCTGCAGCTAAAGGATTTTATTATTACTGGCCAGAACTAGAGGAGAAGAAGAATGCTGCACTGCCAAGGATGAGGAGACAGCCTGGGCAAGGAGAACGCCATGCCGAAATCCAGGTAGGAGAACTTGGGCTGGAGCAGGGCTTGGTTGCTTGGGTTAGGGGAAGGCAGCAGTGGCAAACTCCACCACACTGCGGAATCTGAGTTTTTTTGCCAAACTGCATGCTCCCAGCAGAGCGTGGAGTTAGCAAAACTCCGCAAACTCCACTGTTGAAGCAGAGTTCACCACCCACACTAAGAGTATACTGCACACACAAAAGAGTATGACTCCACAGCTCTATTGTCCTTTTGAATAGAATTTAAAATCTGCAGGATATGGTACCAGAACACGGCTGCCCAAAAAAATTGTGTTGTAGATATAGGGCCTTATTTATGAGACTCTTTGCACCTCCGGAACGTCACTTTTTGTGATGTTCCGTGGCGCAGAAGCCTGCGTGATATTTATCAGGCAGCCCTAAGCCACTTTTTTGGGCTTAATTTTGCCTGATAGATATCAGTCCCTTTAACGCAGTGTTCTGTGTTAAAGGGGCCTGCAATGGGTGTGGCTGGGGGCATTCCCAGCAAAATCCATGACCTTTTGACACTTCCCCAGATTTACGGGAAAACGTAAATCTGAGGCAGCACCACAAGCTTACGCCTCTCCAGGGGAGGTGTAAGGGAGGCACAATGAAAAGAAATATATTTATTTCTCCTCGTTTTTCCTTTATCTACGTGTGCTGCATTCTGCAGCACACATAGAAAGAGGAAAAAGCCTCTTGTGAATATTTTTGTACAGAACGGTTTCCCTTCCTGTACGAAAATAATCATCCCTGCAATGCAGGCACCCTTTCACCATGGTGCAAAGGTGCCTGCGCTGGCGCACGGCAGCCCATTGTGTGCCAGCGCAGGGCAAAAGGACAGGAATGCGCCATATCCTATAGATACAGCACATTTCTGCCATTTTCTTTGCTGTAGGGTAGCGTAACAGGAAGGCCTGCTTCGATGCCCTATAGCAAAAAACCCATAAATGAGGCCCATAGTTTATAAATATATCGCCCAATTTGGAGATAGTCACAAGGACTTATCTCTGATTTATCTCCACCTTAACGCATCAAAACTGGAGATAGATTTAACACCCCATTCACAAGCTGGTGCAAACTGCAGACAACGCCAGTATTCCCGTGATAACTGCCCAAAAATGTATCTCCACGGTGGACACAACCAACTAACCCTAATGAGATGCAGAGTAGGCATTCCCGTGCAAAAACACACGAAAAAACCACAACACCACTTTCACAACGAACTGCCAGATCTGCGAAGCGAACCAGAAACAGGCGATAAGCCACGGTAGCACCAGGGATGTAACACCTGCTGTTGGACTTGGCCCTTTTGGCAGGTTCACCCCTAAACTTTTTGCCTTTTCTGTGACCTGATATTGGTAGTTTTTGGCCTCTGTGGCCCAGTGTAAAGTGTGTGCGCGCTCTGAGTGCGTGTGGTGAGATTGGCCTGCCCTCCCGTAGGAATGCATGGGGATATGTGTGTCCATGGTAATTCCTGGTATGAGAGGAGTGCAGGGGCGAGTTTAATATGTATGAGTTCGTGAGAATAAATGCTGCGCAACGGTGTGCGCATATTTATGGTGACTGGTGGAGAAGTGCCACTTTTAGAAGTTGGCATGTCTGTGTGCTATGTGTCTGCCTGCCTGATGTGGAGTGCATGTCTGGCTTGTGAGTGACAGGAGCTGAGGGGTGTTGGTGGCACCAGGAGACAAGGTGAGTCAGCCCAGTGGTGAATAGAGAGATCTGCATCTAGATGGGAGGGAGGAGTCCCACCTGGGACCTGAATAGGGCTGTGCCTTCCCTCCACAATGCTGGGTCCACCCCTGTGGTGCGTCTGAGCACTGAGCCCCCACCGGACAAAGGGGAAGAGGAGCTGGGTAAACAGAGTGCTCCAAATCCCCCCTGAACCAGTTGCATCTGTCTCTCCCCCCAGCCCTGTGCCTACACACAAAGAAAAATGACCTATAAATGAAGGGGCTGTGACCCCATGAAAAGGTTGTGCTGTTCCTAACTTGAGGGGGAGGTGCCTGATGCTGCTGCTGGGTTCCAGGAGGAACCGCCACTAGGCACTGCCTCCCTGCTGGAGGGCCCTGTGAGCTGGCCTGCCTGGGCCCAGCCTTAGCCCCTTTTTCTCCTGAAGGGCTCCCACTGGACTTTGATTCTAGCGCCTTGGGAGCACTTGGCTTTCATTTTTAAAGATCACTTTGCTCTCTGCAGCTGAGGAGCAGCACTTCTATTTTTTAACTGCAGCACCGAGTTGTGATCATTTTAGAAGGGAATCCCCGGCGTGGAGATTCCCCTGCATTCCCGCAATCCTCTTACTTTAAGGAAGCGGGAGCCCACCCCGCTGTTTTGAGCAATCCTGCGTGGGAGCCTACCCCGCCTTTGCTGTTATCTACAGCGTGTGCCCACCCCGCAATTGCCGGACTCGGAGCAGGTGCCCACCCTGCTTTTTGGTTGGAGAAACGTGGGTGCCCACCCCGCTTTTCTATATTTAATTAGAGGGAGCCCACCCCTCGTTGCCGCCAAGAGAAGACCCCAGCCGCCGCGATCCACGGCCCGCCTGGTTGTGGGCGGGGCCTGCGGACAGACGCGGAAGAGGACAGAAGCGTGACTGACGTTGAAAAACCCGAGTGGGAGCCTACCCCGCGCCGGGTCGTACTGGAAAGGACGAGAGCCTACCCCGCCTCCACTGCTCCATTGAGAAGTCTCGGGTCCCAGGATGGGGGCACGGGGAAGGGGAGAGGTGGCCGGAGTAGGCCGCGACCGAGTAATGCCCCAGACAGGGCTTCCGGGGTGAAGAGAGAGCCGAGTGCCGGTCCCGGATCCTCAGCGGGGCTCCCGTATGCTGAGGGAGAGCCCGGCATGCCGCAGGAGAGTCCGGTGAGTGAGGCAGCCTTTGTTGAGGTCCGGAGTCCCCGTGGGGGGGACTTGAGGAGAGATCCTGGGTGCCTGGAGTGGCACCAGAAGTGCCTGTGTTGGTCTTTGGGTACAGCGGATCTGCAGTTGCGGGCCACTGCAACGATTGGGCAAGTTTTGGTTTTTTTCTGAGTCCCAGAGCAGGACTCCAACGTAAATTGCACAGTTGTGCCAGTTCTCTCTTGGGCCATTTCTTTTTAGAAGTCCCGGAGTGGGACGTGGGGGGCATTTCAGTTTGAGAGTCCCTGTGTGGACTCCCAAGGCCCCCGCAGTGCCAGTGCTTGTTTTGGTGGTTTTTCCAGCTGCCCTGCGAGAGCACAGGCAGCTGCAACGTGGGGCATTTTTGGGCAATAGAGTCCCAGAGAGGGCTCAGGGGGCACGCTGGTGCCCGTGCTCATTTTCACAGCTGCCCAGCAATTAGTGGGCAGCTGCAACGTTTAGGCAAGTTCTTTGCGCACTTTGCTTTGCTGCTTTTGCAGCCCGCCCTGACATTCTGGACATTGGGCATTTTTGAGCCCCTGTGAGAGGCCAGTTGGCCTGGGGCCAGTGTCAGTGCATTGTGCCCCCGATTGGGGCACACTGTTTTTATGCCAATTTTTTTCCTAAGGTTTATGCTGGGTATTGCATAATGTATTTATGCTTGTGATGCCTATTGCTTTATGCCTCATGATTTTTACATAATGTACGTTTGAGGTTGGTGCATAATGTGTGATCCTAATATGGTTTATGCCTAATATGATAAGGCTGAGGTCATTCTTGTCCCAGTAGTTACTGGTTGTGCTCTACATTTACTATTTGTGCTACAATTACTAGTGGTGTTCTACGTTTATGATACATCTTACTTTTACTATTTCAACTAATTGATGGTTCTGACAGTGGTCCATGTGGCCCTGTCATGTGTATATAATCCCCTGTAAATATTAACCAGTGCCAGTCGGCACTTTAATCTCCTGAGGCGGAAGCCGGGAGCATGACCGCTAATCATTTTTAAACTTTGAGTGTCACTGTTTGTGTTGTGTATTTTAACTTACCTAATCTCCATTCCTGACATTGATTCAGGGCTCAAGCACGCTCCTGACAAGCCCACGCAGCGGATCTTAGCGCTGCCGCGGGATCATAAACAAACACCACTGCCGCCATTACCGGCGAACCCTCAGGCCACGCCCCTTTCGTGAGGCCACACACCCCCTTGCCGTCTTCTATCTCTTATAAATTATGTGCATCTTCCGGACGCTCAGCGGTCGAGCGCAGCGGGCGCGCCGTCTTCACGCCGAAGGCGTGCCTAAGGCAAGCCCGTCTGCGCCCCTCCGCCCCAGCTCCGGGCCAAGGACCAGCAATGCTGCCGGTTCCCATCCCGCACAGAGACAGGTCTGGACAAGATCACAGCTTATTGATCTAGGAAAGACAACTTGCACTCCCTCTACACAGTGCAACCTCTCTCTGACTAGCCCTCTCCTGTTTAAATGTAACAGCTGCCCTTTTTCCTTCTCCCCTTATACAAAATGCCCCCATGACTCATTAGTCAGTCATCCCACACCCATAAAAACATATTCCATGGGATTGTTGAATTGTTGCTCTCTACCATGCCACGCTAGTGACATCTGGCTGCTGCTGTCTTCCATGTCCTTGGACCTACTGTTCCTGACTGAGACATGGATTAAAGACTCCTCCAACCCAGACATTTCCTTTGCCTTGCCCCCGGGCTACCGCCTTACAGGTATAAGCCGCGAAGGCTCCAAGACGGGAGGCGGAATCGCGGTAATCTTACAGACTCACCTGAAGATCACGTCGAGAAAAATCATGAATATAGGGCCCATAGAGGCACTATATTTTTCCGTCTCGGACACTATTACAGCCATCTTTTCAGGGATCCTGGTTTACAGCCCCCCTAATACCCCACAGTCTGCCATTTCTGAACTACCAGCAGTTACCGCAGATCTGTCTCTTAAACACCCTCACTTCACGGTATTGGGAGACTTTAGCCATCACGTAGATGTAAGTGGCTGCAGTTGCGCCACCCATCTCCTAGACTCCATGCAAAGTATGAATCTGACACAAGGGGTTAGGGGCCCCACACATGTTGCGGGACACAACCTTGATCTAATCTTTTCTAATTGTACGAAGCTCAAAATTCTTCCTTCCACACCTCTGACATGGTCTGACCATTTCCTGATTCCGTTCGAGGTGTCTTTATCCCAATTTCTTAAGAAGGAATCTGCCATCAGAGCAAAAGGCAGAAAATGGCACAAGATCTCATGTACTGCCCTAGAGCAATCGTACAATAATAGCTTAGACTCACTCCCTGATGATCTCAATGGAGCGGTTCTTACATTTAATAAAGATCTCATGACCGCCATTGAGAAAGTCGCGCCCTTACAGACCCTTACCTCCCGCTGATCAAAACCGTCAGCTCCCTGGTTTACCCTGGAATTAAGGGAAAACAGAAGCAGATGTAAAAAACTGGTGCGCCTATGGCGCCGGACCTATGACCCTGCTACCAAATCTCTTTATAGACAGGCCCTTAAAGAGTTTCCTAAACTCAAACGTAATACCATGAGTGTATACTTTGCAGAAACTATTGTTAACGCAAAAAACTCCACTAAGGCCCTCTTTAACATCGTTAAAGAGTTTACTAATCCCACTGCTCTGTCCGCTCCCGTCACCCCCTCCCAAGCACTTAGCGAAGGCCTATCTGACTTTTTTGCGGAAAAAATTGCCAACATTACAGCAACAATCCTTCAGAATCGTACAGAAATTACCTTAGATCTTGACACCACCTGCACTAAATCATTTACAACTTTTAAACCACTCACCAAGGAGTATGCCCTGAATCTATTTTTAAAATGCAGATCAGGCTCACCACTGGATCCAGCCCCGGCTCTGATCCTGAATGAGATTGCCCCGCTAGTTATTAACCCTCTGCTTGAAATCTGGAACTCCTCCCTATATTCAGGTGTTGTCCCTTCCGTATGGAAACACGCGTTGCTAATCCCCATAAAAAAAAAAGCCGGTGTCGATCCAACGTGTTTGAGCAACTACCGACTGATTTCACTCCTACCCAAGCAAGCCAAAGTGCTCGAGAAGGCGGTACAAGAACAGCTGTCCATCTATCTTGAGTCAAATTCACTGTTCCACGATCTCAGTCAGGATTCAGGCCGGACTTCAGTACCAAATCAGCTCTACTAGAAGTGTCCGAGTCGATTCGTGAGTGCACGGATAGGGGAGAGGAGGCCATGCTGGTCCTCCTCGACCTATCCGCAGCATTCGACACCATCTCCCATGAAACACTACTCACATGCTTGCAAGAGGTGGGAGTTGGTGGGACCCCTCTTGCCTGGGTCAAATCATTCCTCACGGATAGATTCCAACAAGTGATGCTGGGCTCCTTCTTTTCCACCAAGAAACCGTTGACATGGGGGGTACCTCAAGGATCTGCCCTTAGTCCGCTCCTGTTCAATGTATACCTGAAGCCTCTGGCAAAAGTGGTGGAATCATGGGGCGTCAGAGTGATCTTTTATGCTGACGACACTCAGCTGGTGTTCTCCTTCAAAGATCATTCTGAAAGCTCTCTGCTAAACTTTCGCCACTGCATGGTGAATATCGCCACCTGGATGTCCTCAAACAATTTAAAACTGAATACAGATAAGACGGAAGTCTTATTTTTTAACCAGAAATCCCCCATCTATTCCAGCCTCTGGTGGCCGGCTAAATTAGATCCTCTCCCTGTACCTGTCCAAGCTGCCCGCAATCTGGGCTTCCATTTTGACACTGCCCTATCCTGCAAGACCCAAATTAACAAAGTCACAGCGTCTTGTTTTGGAAAGCTCCATATGATTAAAAAAATCATCCCTTTCCTGCCATTAGACTCATGCAAGACAGTAGTCTACGCCTTCATAACTTCCCATTTGGACTACGCAAATAGTTTGTACGTTGGAGCCCCGGCGTTTCTCTTAAATCGATTACAGACAGTACAGAATTCAGCGGCCAGGTTGATCTGTAATGTCCCCTACCGTCATTCCATTACACCCCATCTGATCAAACTGCATTGGCTCCCAGTGAGATTACGTATTCAGTTTAAATCCCTGACCCTTGCTTTTAGAGCTCTTAATGGTCGAGGCCCCGCCTACCTGAGACACAGACTGAAGATCTTTCAAGCATCCCGAAATCTCAGATCTAACCATCTCCGCCTAATGATCTGCCCCCGTTTTCCTCTAGCGCGAACGGGAGGAAGGGCCTTTGCTGTAGCCACCTCCAGACTGTGGAATCACCTTCCAACAGATTTGAGATTCCTGACTTCTGAGCCTCTGTTTCTGATCTAGCCCACTCTTTTCCTCCTGAACTCCTCTGAACCTCACAAGATATTGTCTTCAGCGCCGGGACACCTCCGTCGGAGGTAGCTGCACGCTTTACAAACCTCTAAAATAAAAATAAATAAATTACCATCTAATGTGTTTTATGGTAATACAAAGGCTATTTTTATATATACCTTGTGTGGTGTTCCTTTTGTGGTGTGCCTAGTGTGTTGCTGCTGTGTGTGTGTGTTGCGCAAACGCTTTACACATTGCCTCCGGGATAAGCCTGACTGCTCGTGCCAAGCTACCAAGGGCGTGAGCATGGGTTATCGTCGGCATGTAACTCCCTTGCCCTGACTAGAGTGGTGGTCTCTGGCCGGCTTTGGCGCAAGCCCTAGCCACCCAGAGATCCCATTTCTAACACCTGCATTTTGCTGGTGCATAGCAGGAAGACTATCCACAGCATGAAAGGAAGCCCAGTCAAGAGCCACACCTGAAGACCCACAGATGCCATGGAGACAATGATCATGCAGCTCCGATACCCATGAGGGCCACAACACCCACTGCCACCACCCCCAGCCCCCTCCGGTCCCTCCCCCCGACAGATACATACCGTGCATGACACAAGAGCCACAAAAAGTGCATGATGACTCACATTGCCAAAACAAAACACACATGTGTGGCCAGAAGAACGAGAAACAGTCACACCACTGAAGTAACAACCAAAAACTTTATTGAAATACAACACAAAACACCAATGCAGAAGACTCCTGTCGGGTCCGTCAGGGACAATCTCTTACGTCACAGCCTGGAAAATAAAGCACAAAATCAGGACGTGTGTCATGCGCACATCAAAGAAGCGAGACATAGAGAAACAGAGAAGGAAAGAAAGCCCGAGAGAGAAAGAGAGGGAAGGAAAGGAATGGAGAGAGAGAGAGAGCGAGAGAAGGGAGAGAGAGTGAGAGAGAGAGAGAAGGAAAGGAAGGGAGAGAAAGAGAGAGAGAGACACTGCCACCCCTGCGCACCCAGGCCCCACTGTTTACCTGCTGCCACCGGTGTGTCCACCAGTGGGCACACCATGTGCCAGTGCAAGCTCCAGGCCCTAGTCCCGCCACCATGGCATGGTCCACATCATGCGGACCTACCCCGTGGCCCAGCAGGTCCCACACATGACGCTGAGTCCTGAGTCATCAATGGCAGAGACCACATCAGTGCATACACCATCATCACAGGATGCACATCCGCTCAGCTATTTCGTTGCCACTAACCCTGTGCAACACCAGTCAGAGCCACGTGGTGGTAGGCCTGTGACAGTCACAAGGCTTCTGTTGCCACTAACCCTGTGCAACGCCAGTCAGCACCACGTGGTGATAGGCCAGTGACAGCCGCAAGGCTTTGGGTGCCACTGACCCTGTGCGCAACAACTCATGGGCCCTTTATGATTGAGAACCGTGGGGTGTCCGTCATCCAGTCACCACCGGCAGAGGGGAATCTTACATTGTCGGCCACTTATATTTGTGGGGTCACATGGCCTGGGACGCCTGTGCCTGATGGGTGTGGTGTGTGTGCAAACCTGCCCTCAGGGAGTACCGGTGACATGCAGACAACTAGTGTAACCACAAGACCCACAGGAGATCTGGGATAAGGGAACAAGAGGCACGGGGCACTAGATGCCGGCAGCCTCCGGCATATATTATTAATCACAAATGGGGCTGCTCCCAGCTGGATGTCCTAGATGCTACAGTTTCTTATAATGTGAGTGCAGGCGTCTCACAAAAAGTGGGGACTGGTCTCACACCTGGTGTCATGCTTCATCATTGACCAGTCCTCGCCCTCTAGAAACTTGGTTTGGTAGTGGGCAGGCATACACCTGACGACAGGAATGCACTTCTAAACTAAGTGGGGGCCCTTATATCCAAAAAGTGAGTTAAAAGGCCATTATAGATGTCAAATTAGTTTTAATATGACTGACATCTATATGGTATTTGAAATAAGTGATCGGTGTATTGGGGATTCCATTGTCCCCCCACCAAATTCAATGTGGTTGACATGTTTCTGCCTTGTGGCATTCATCAGGACCTAGAGGGAAATTGGCGGGCTCCACTCTTACCAGACTATGGTGAAAGAGTTTCCACTGTGTGGGGTGAAAATTCACACTCCACTGAAATACGGCTTGAATCTAAAGCCCTAGGGCTGTGATAAGGTGCCCCATAGGAGGGTAAGCGCAGCAGACCCCTTTGGTTGAGTGTTCTGTGGTACATCCTCCATGTTTGCACCTATAAATTCTCTCCTCCTCACCTCGGTGATCGCTGACAACTAGACCAGTGACCTGAACACCACCAGTGAGTATGCCTGTGAAAGGTAGCTATGTGGGCCTTCCCTCGGAGCATAGGCAGAGTGGTCTGGCCTGGCCTTTGCTGGACCAGCACAGGGCTTGCAACGATGACTCGAGGGCTCTGGGCGTGGTTCAGTCAATGTCCGGACAAGGAAGTGACTAATGCTTGTGTCCCTGTTGTAGTGTCCACAGCACCCGGAACACAATAGGCAATGTAGCACACTGTGACTGGCATCCCACTAGATGAGCATCATTGATGTAAGAAAAATCACTGTCCCTACATTCATCCACACATTCATACATGAATGATGAAAGACATGACACAGCAGTGCGTTACTGGATGTTTAATGCACATCCAGTGGAGTTTTGCAGCTGGAGCGGTACAGGGACATGCCAAGCACACTTCACAATATGGGCCTGTGGGGGGCCAGCCAGAGTCCATCCAGGGATGACAAGTACTGCAGAAGAGGAAGGGTACAGTCCCAAGTCTGGTCGCCGTGTCATTGATAATCAAACAGCATATGGCAGTCCATGTTGCGGTCCAAGGTGAGTGCAGTGGAATGTATCGGGGGTCAGTGGAAGGTCATGGGGCCATGTGCGGCACCAAGCAGAAACAGCCCAAGTGGCGGAAATTAATGCTAGTGCCTCCTTCTGAACTCAAACCCATCCACGTCCTTGGATGTGTGCTCTGCCCCACCACTGGGTGTTGCAGTACCGGCTGCAGCACTGTGTGGCAGTGACACATCAGGTGCCGGAGTGGATACGCCTGCTGCACTGTGAGGCACTGACACACCAGGGGGCGGAGATGAGGATGGTGTGGCGGCAGCAGCATTCATCAGCGCCACGCCTTGTAGCAGCAATGCCATGATGAGGATCTGCAGGGCATGGTAGATCCCAGCTACATTTCGTAGATGTGCAGCAGTGGCTGCCATCCTTTCCGCCTCCATCCACACCATGCCCTCCATGAGCCTCCGCATGTGTGCCAGCTCACGGCTGGGATCGCTGGAGCCACTCTGAGCGGTCAGGTGTTCTTCTCTCCGCGTCATGACTCCAGCGATGTCAGTCAGGGCTCGTGGGAAACCATGGAGCGGGCCGTGGGTGTCCGTTAGGGACTGGAGTAGGTCCCATGGATGGTGTCCAGTTTGGTAGCCATGATGTCGAACCCCACCCACACCTGCTCAGCCGTCTCCCTCTGGCCCTCCAGCACATGGCGTTGGAAGGCCATGTGTTGTTCCTGGGGGTCTTGGGAGACTGCCGGGGCTGTGGGTGCCTCCTGCTGGGTGGTTTGGGTAGTGGGTGGGGTCACCTCGATGCAGCTGGGCTGCCCTGATCCTGGAGGTGAGTTGTGGATGATGTCAATGATGTCTTGGAGGGCTTTGGTGTCGATGCTGGGGGTGTCCTCCTCGTCATCAGTGAAGAGTGGCTGGGACTTCTCTGCAGGAGGTGTTGACGGTGCCCCTGCAATGTGAACGGGAGATGGTGTATTACAATGTGTCCACATGTATGTAGTCGCATGGTACATGTTGACATTCAGACAGCATGGCATTGTACATTGTGACAGTCTGCAGATCAGGGCCATGACCCAGAGTCATTGTGGGTGTGCACTGTGCTCTGCTTGATTGTGCATGTGTGCCATTGTGGCCATCTCCACCTGTCCCCCCAGTACCTGGTGGTCACTCACCCTGTTGTGGTTGTGTTGTGTCCTGTCGAGCAGTGTCCGGTCCCCCGACTCCGGCCACAGTCTCCATGTTGTAAATTGGCAGCGATTGGCTTAGCATTAGCGGAAGCCATCTAGTATTTAGAGGCTATCTTGTCCATTTTGTGGAATCCATTTTGTATTTCTGGCAGCCATTTTGTTTGCCATGTGCTGCCACGTGCTCACCATGTGCTCTTTCCTCCCTCAGTATTGACTGCACTTGTAATCTGCCTAGAAACAAACTATATTTAGCATCTACCACCTCTGCACATGCCCAGTTGAGTTTGCAGCTGTCCTGTGATAGACTTAAAGAATGCTTTCTTTTTGATCCCTATTCATCCTGATAGCGAATATTTGTTCGGTTTCACTTTGAATAATCAATCGTATAGATTTTGTAGAGTTCCTCAAGGCTATACTGAGAGTCCTAGTATTTACAGTCAAGCATTAAAAAGACAACTTGATTCTTTCGTTTTGTCTGAAGGTGTGGCTTTCACACAATATGTCGATGACATCTTGTTGGCAGCCGATACCCCTGAACAGTGTGAAAAATGTACTTTGTCCTTGCTTTCTTTTCTTGCTTCCCATCATCACAAAGTGTCACGAAAGAAATTGCAATATTGTAGACCGAAGGTAACCTACTTAGGTCACCTTCTGTCTAAGGAGGGACGTGCACTCACACCAGATCGCATTCAAGCTATTCTAGACACACCAGTGCCCCGTACTCAGAAAGATGTCCGTGCATTCATTGGTCTTACTTCTTTTTGTAGGCAACGGATATTAGGGTTTTCACATATTGTTAAACCCCTGTTGGCTCTTTTGACTAAAGATACTCCAATGCCCCTTCCATGGACGACTGAATGCCAGAATGCTTTCCAACAATTGCAACAAGCCCTTTGTTCTGCACCAGTATTAGGCACTCCAGATTACACCAAGGCTTTTACACTCTATGTACATGAGAAAGATGGATGCACATTGTCAGTTTTAGTGCAGACACACGGTGACAAACAGCGTCCCTGTGCATATTTTTCAGCAGTACTTGATCCTGTTGCTCGTGCGTTACCTGGATGCTTCCGTTCAGTTGCAGCAACAGCTGTGTCAATACGTCAGAGTGAATGGATAGTTTTGTCACATAAGCTGTTAGTGCTAGTACCCCATGCGGTTGATGCCCTTTTAAATCAGACGAAGACGCAGCATTTAACTAGTGCTTGTCTGACAGGATACAAATTGACATTGTTGGCCCCTCACATTACACTGAAGAGATGTGCGACACTAAACCCAGCCACTTTGTTGCCATACCCGGTGACTCAGTCTCAGTCACAGGAGTCTCATGATTGTATATTCCTTACTGAGGAACAGACAAAGGCTTGTGTCGATTTGCAAGACACGCCCCTTTCAAGTGTTGATGGGGAACTATGTGTTGATGGGTCCTGTTTGAAGTCACCAGATGGTGCAACGTCAGTTGCATATGCAATTACAACACTTCAGACGGTAGTTGAGACAGCTCGTATTCCACAGAAGTCAGCTCAGGCAGCTGAGCTGATAGCTTTGACACGAGCGTGTGAACTTAGTACTGACTCATCTGTGAACATTTATACAGATAGCCGCTATGCTTTTGGAGTGGCTCATGATTTTGGGCTACTCTGGAAGGAGAGGGGCTTTCTTACATCCCACGGGATGCAAATAATGCATGGAGAATTAGTACATAATCTCTTGACTGCTTTAACATACCCGAAGAGAACAGCAATTGTTAAATGTAGCGCATATAATAAAGTAATTGATAAGATAGGACAAGGCAATGCTTTTGCAGCCCAAACAGCCCGTGAAACTGCCAGGCAGCGAAGCACCACGTCTATGTACGTAGTGAAGTCACAGGCTGAACGCTGGCATGATACCAGACAGGAAGTGCTAGATATGCAGAGATCTGCTTCTGCAGAAGAAATTGAGCAATGGTCTAAGGAGGGAACATTGGACAATGAGGGCTGTTGGAGGAATAATGAGATGAGCAAGTGGAGAATGCCTAAAACATATTTACAACCTATGATTCATATGGCACAAATGGGCCGGCACATGTTGGAGCCTCCTCGATAACGAAATTGCTCACGCAAGTTTGGGAGCATCCAGAAATTGCCGGCACAGCTAAAAAGATGGTGCAGTCTTGTCTGATTTGTCTTCAGCATAATCCTGGTAAAGGGACACGAACTCCTACAGGAGGGTTTGCTACGCCAACCGCACCTTTTGAAGTTTTGCAAATGGATTACATCCAGCTTGAGCGCTGTAACAACTTAAAGTATGTTTTGGTAGTGGTATGTGCCTTCAGTAAATGGATAGAGGCATACCCTACGAAGGACAATATAGCTCTCACTACAGCAAAGGTGCTTTTGAAGGAATTTTTCCCTAGATTTGGTGTTTGTAAACTTTTATGGAGTGATAACGGACCCCATTTTATTGGGCAAGTTGTTGAATATGTCCTGAAGGGGTTAGGGATAAAGCAGAAGTTTCACGCTGCTTTTCATCCACAATCAGCAGGGTTAGTGGAGAGGTATAACGCCACACTTAAATTAAAACTGGCGAAAATACTAGCCTCCACATCCTTGAATTGGCCAGACGCATTACCTTTGGCACTGTTGTCCATTAGATCAGTGCCACATTCGCGGTCTGGTCTTACACCATATGAGGTGGTGTTTGGCAGGCCTATGAACATTTGGGGAATTCCTAAACCACGTCCCATACATGATGTGCCATGTGTATTGATGAGTGACTATCTATCACAATTGACTGACAGTTTGGTCTCTATTCATCAAAAGGTTCGAGAAGCTCTTCCTGATAGGTCTGCAGGTGAAGGCCATGGACTTCGGCCTGGAGACCAGGTGATGATCCGATCGTTCCAGAGGTCGAGCAGCTTGGCGCGGCCCGGAGCAGGTGCTCCTTTCAACGGGAACTGCGGTTCGAGTGACGAACAGGAGGAACTGGGTGCACTCCACCCACTGCAAGAAAGTGCCGTCTACCTTGGTGGATCCTATTGCCTTGATCGACCATCGGGACATCCTGGATACAGAGAAAGGTCAAGCCATATCACCTGACGAACCTGAGGAAGTCTTTCCGGACCACGTGATTCCTGGAGTATCCCGATACCAACTGAGAAAGAGCCTGCATCATTGAAATAGACTGGTTGAGCAACCGCCCTGGGTTAGTGAAACGGAATGCCGATGTGGCAAGGGGGGGATCAGTCCTGTATAGTGTAGCGACACCCATCTAAGCCCTCGGTGAAGAAACCAACGGGAGCTCCAACGATTGTTTCCAACGACAAGCTGATCATGTCCACAATAAGATCAACTGTTGCTAAGAGAAAGATAATTTGTGCTATAGGGTTTGTTGTTGCTATGGTGGCTGCAGCAGTAATAACCTGGTTCGTAGAGAAAGTGGCTCCTGCTCGAGAGCTTTTGATCGCCAATACTCCAGTTTCAGTTGAACACCACTACTTTACGCTTCCCTACCATGAGCAGAAGCATCGACAATCCTACTTAAATAATACCTTTATCCAGATGTTGCATCATACTCATAATGCCACAAATACTACCAACTGTTGGGTGTGTGGGATGATACCTGCACATCAAAAGAAAGGAGGAACACCTTTTATTCCTATTCCCTTTTCTCATAATGGTTCTTGTCAAGCTTGGTATGCGCTTCTGTTTGCATCTGGAAGACGTACAGTAGGCGGGATTCTTTTTCGCCTTAATAAAGTATGCTACCAAGATAAAGATGGTTATCCTCAAGCCAAAGGGATCAAATGGGAATGGGAAGAGTATCAACCGGACAATATTTCAACACCATATGTCTTCACAAATATGAGAACTTTTACCAGTAATGAACAATTTGTGATTTCTGTTACTAGAGCTAAAACAGATCTATGTATAAGCAGTATTGGGAGAATTCCAGTGGGGAAAAGCGAATGTACTGTAATTCTGATTATTGAAGGTGTAAATAACAGTAGTTTTATAGCCTCACATAATACCTACATTATCTTTGGTAGCCAAGGATATTATCAACTACCTGCTGGATGGTCAGGTGTGTGCTATTTGTCCTTTCTATTGCCCCCTGTGTTTCTGGCACCTGCATCATACCACCGGGGCCTTAAATTATTCAACAATATCTCTAGAAATAGATACAAAAGGACAATAAGTGCTGACGAAGTAGACCAAACTGATACCACTCTGCAACAATATGTCGATTTTAATTTAGGTTTGTTCTTCTTTGTGGGTGCTGATTTAAACAGTAGGAAAATAAGATGATCGACTAGAGTTGTGGAAGCTGTTACCAATCAGTCTGATATGGCACTTGGGAACATTACGGAGGAGCTGCAAATTGCAAGGATTGTAGCTCTCCAGAACCGAATGGTTCTAGATGTGGTTCTGGCTGATCGAGGTGGTGCATGTCGCATCATCGGTAGCAGCTGTTGCGTATTCATACTGGATCACTCACCTTCAGTATATGACGCAATATCAAAACTGCATAAGATTGCTGCAGAAATTCATCCAGAGACTGGCACTTGGACTTTTGCTGGATGGTTTTGGACTCTTGTTTCTGCTTGGGGCTGGAAGCTACTGACTATCCTGTGTGTAATGGTTACGATACTTTTTACATGCTGTGTATGTATCCAATGTGGTCCAATGCTTTGCTCCATTTGCATCTCTGTCTGTATACCTGTCAAAAGAAATGTTGCAGAAACAAAGGCCCAACAAATGTTGAATAAAGAGGTGGCCGAAATAATGCTAATAGATGTACGGGATGCATTCTTAGATTACCCCAGAGGAACGAATGTCTTCAGCTAATGCTAAAAGGTTCGTCTGTTGTAAATTGGCAGCGATTGGCTTAGCATTAGCGGAAGCCATCTAGTATTTAGAGGCTATCATTTTGGTGGAATCCATTTTGTATTTCTGGCAGCCATTTTGTTTGCCATATGCTGCCACGTGCTCAGCATGTGCTCTGTCCTCCCTCAGTGTTGCCTCCTCTTGTAATCTGCCTAGAAACGAACTATATTTAGCATCTTCCACCTTGGCACATGCCCAGTTGAGTTTGCAGCTGTCCTTGCAGCTGTTAGTAGTATGTAACTGTCAGGATGTGTTTACTAGCATTGGCAAACTGTTAACTCCTCCTACTTGTCGACTGTGCATTTCTATATGACCTTATATGTACATAAAACCTTCTTCTGTGGGTATAAAAGGACCATGCTCCTTCTGTTCGGGGGTGCTACTTTCATGCATTACCGAAGGGTGCTGTGTGAATGTAGTTCCACCTCATGAGGTTTATTAAACTTTGTATTTTCTATTCCAGTTTCTGTGCCAACTTCTTCCTATTGCTCTGAGGACTCTGTGCAGAGAAGGGCGAACCCCTTGCACTGGTGGTCCTAGCTGAGGTCCACTTATACATCCACACTGATGACTGTCGACACCAGCTCCTCCATGTCATCCAGCACGAGCTGTCGCGCTGGAATCCCACCTCCAGTCTGCATTGCTGCCTTCTGGTTGGCTGTGAGTTTATTCTTGGTCTTGCGCTTGATGTCAATCCACCGCCTCTTGGCCTCGTCCATTGACCTCTTGTGCTCTCCGACGGCATTCACCTTGTCCACGATGTCCCGCCATATTCCATTATTGGTGCCCAATGACACGTTGGAGGTGACAAACAGTTGTTGATGGTGTTCCATCACCTCCGTGACAAGGATCCTGTTTTCCTGCAGACTGAACACGTCTTCCTCTTCTTCTTGTCCTTGCCCTTCCCTGTCCCCGAGGGCCCAGGCTGGTCGTCCGGGGTGCTTGTGGGGTTGCACTCATCCTCTGCGCCTGCTGGTGGTTTGAGGAACATGGCGGCAGGCTAGCGCCGGCCGCGAGAGGCTCCGTTTTTTTTTTTTCGTCTGAAGCCTTCCCGTTTTATTTTTCGGTTAGCCGTGTCCCGTTTCCCGTGACCGATGGCCCGTTTCCCTTGTATGGAGCTCTACACCCTGGACGGAATGATAAGGATGTGATGCTCCTTACACCACTTACCTGTGTGCTGCACTCATAGGGGTTTGTTTTTCTTCCCCTTTCTCCTGGACGTTCGTGTTGCTGTCGAGGGCGGAGCAGACTTCGGCGAGCGCTTGGACCCAGGGGGGGAGAAACAGCGGATGACAGACTACGATTCGCTATGCCTTGCGTCACCGGCGCAGAGTGAGGAGAGCTGCGGAGAGACCTGGGGAGGTTTCCGGTGTAGGAGTGTATGCAGAGATTTCGCCGGGGAGTGGAGGAGAGTAGCGGCAGCGTTTCCAAGGATCAGTCCCACCCGCACCCGTGGTGCAGTGTGCTGCGACCGTTCCAGTGTTGGTCAGCGTCAGCGTTCATGGTTGGTAAGGCGGCGGAAGGGAGGGGGTTTATGGCCTCGGACCTTCAATATTGGTGAGATCTCTCGGGTCACTCCAGATACTCTCTCTGTCACCCCCCCATGTTGTCATCAGAGCCTGTTTAGTGTCCATTCTGTTCAGTGTATTTTTTCGCGAGCTATTTTCCAAAGTATAGGGATGGACTCTCTTGTTATAGAGCCTACCCCCGGTATTGAGGTTATAGATCCTGAGATCGCGAACGGGAGTGAGGGGGTCCTAATAGCCTCGGCTCGCTATTCCCCGGTGGAAAAAGTGACGGAGAAAGACAGTGGAGGTCAAAGGAAGGGACCTGCCCTAGCTATTAGAAATAGGTACTTACTGCGTTCACTACCTGAGCAAGAGCTGTCTGCACAAGAACCCACTGTGCCGCCTAAGACACCTAGGCATAGGAAAAAGGATAGGAGGGAGAGAAACAAGCTGGGGGAAGATAGAAAAGGTGGGCGTATTCTTGTAAAAACTACTCCATCACTGAAATCATACTTTAAGATAATGGAGAAGGAGAAGGAGACTATCCGCAACTCTACACCCTCCAGCAGCTCTATAAAATGCACAGTACCACCTAAATCATCTGGTCAGGCTCACGTCTTTCTACCATCTCCACAGAATTCTTTGATTCCTCACACTGAGAAAATTTGCCTAACTAACAAATTTTCCCCTTTATTATGTGAACCAGACACAGAAGTCGACATGGGTCTGGGTAATACGCCAGTGAGCTCAGACACAGGAGACATAGGAGGACACCCTGATGGGGTACTGCAATCTGACATTCGCAACGATAATCCATGTCATAGTGGTAGTGAGACCGCAGAGGAATCCCCAAGTGGAGAACACCCCGGGGGGGTAACCAGTTGAAGAATCTCCTTTTCTTCCTCCGTGAAGATTTATTAGCGAAATTGCTTCCCAGGTTTGAAATCTCTGAAGGGAATCAGAAGGTAATTTCAGAGAAATGTACGGCCCTAGAGTCAAAACTAGACGATATTTGTACCAGAACAGAGGTACTTGAAAATAAAGTTGACACTTTAGCAAAAGATTTTCAAAATCACTCGGATACCATCTCTGTTCTGCAGACGCAGAATCGGGCTCTTCAAGGAGACATTGAAAGACTAGAGATCCACGCCAGAAGGAACAATTTGAAATTTTTGAAGATCCCTGAAGGAATAGAGAATGGAGATGTAAAGTCTCTGATTTGTAAACTCCTGAGAGAGGGGGTCCTAAAAGATAGACCAGACATCGACCTGGAAAAGGAGATCCAGCGAGCCCATAGAGATCCATTTAGACAACACCCAGATAGGAAGGCTCCAAGGAAGATCCTGGTTAATTTTCTCTCTTTCTCAATTAAGGAGTTGATCTTGGGGCGAGCTTTGAAAGACACATCACTGCATATCAACTCCGTCAAATATCTAATACGTTCTGACGTGGGCAGCGCTACAGCCCAAAGACAGTGGGAATTGGGCTCTCGAATGTCTGAGTTAAGAAGCCTGGGAGCGCAGGTGATGATGAAGTTTCCCGCTGCCCTAAGAGTGGTATGGAGAAATAAGACGCACAACCTTTCCTCCGTTCAGGAGGTTGATACCCTTATATCTCGCATGAAGGAGGTTTAATAGGCATCCATTTATGATTTATGCACAATATCTGGGGAAAAAAAAAAGAAGTAAATAAAAAAACAAAAAAACAAAAATAAAAAAAATACACAACGTATACAAGGTGTGTGTGTAGGTATAAGGGACTATATAAATAGTGACAAGGTTATTGGGTCACTGGCTAAGTAAAATATGTGCAATTGAGAGTGGTGGGCTCTGTTCGAAAAATCGGGGGCCTCTCAAACAGGCGATTATTATCGCCATGGTAGTTGTGGGGGGGTTCCTCATGGTGGGTGGTGGGTGGTGGAGGGGGGTGATAGGGTGGGTGGAAAAAATAAATAAAAGATTTCCTCATAGAGCCAGCAGCATGAGTTGTAGTAAACTATTTAACACTCCTTGGGTATATAAGTCAGATCTGGATATCTTCTGGTGCATAAGAAAATTTACTCTCTGGAATAATGAATTCTCTAAACAAAACTAAAATAATCAGTTGAATGTAAATGGATTGAGAGATGGGAGGAAACTTAACAGAGTCTGCGAATTTCTGAAAAAATCAGGAGCTCATATATGCCTTCTACAAGAAACCCACCTGGAGTTTCAAGAAAGCAAGATTGCCTTTGAGAAACAGAGCTGGGTTCAGGATCTCCTGTGCTCTCGTCAAAGTGGAACTACAAGAGGGGTAGCGATATTAATTCGAGGAAATAGTAAAATTAGAATAGAGAACCATGACACGGACACGTCAGGCAGATGGCTGTCTGCTCAGTTAAAAGTAGATAGTTTTTCCCTGACATGTGCAGTTTATTATGGCCCCAATCAGGACTGTCCGGAACATCTGGCCAATTTGAAGTCATCTCTCTTCAATCTAAATGCCCCTATTATTTTGGGGGGTGACTTCAACTTGGTTCTTGATAAAAACTTGGATAGGACCTCTAGAGCCACTGCCGCTTCTCTTCCCAAAACAAAATTAGAACTTAAGAACGTAATGAAGGACTTCAATTTACTGGATATTTGGAGGACTAGGAATGTTACGGGCAGAGACTATTCTTTTTATAGTCATAGATATAGGCATCATTCCCGGATTGATTTTTTTCTGATAGACCAGATGCTTCTTTCCCAAGTAGTCTCCTCCTCTTATATTCCCGCTCTACTCTCGGATCACTCTTCAGTGGAATTAACAGTCAACTTCGTAAAAGAAGTACAAATGAGAAGGTGGACTCTTGATAGATCACTGTTACAAACGGACGAAGTAAAATTACAACTATCTACACAGTTGGAAGAATATTTTAGATTCAACTGTGGTTCAGCAAGTGCACAGATTGTATGGGAGGCCTTTAAGCCCTTTATGAGGGCGATAATAACCACACTCACGATCAAGAGAAATAGGGACAAAAGGAAAGCAGAAGCGGACTCCCTTATAAAAATTAAGTTGAAAGAACAACAACTTCAATTAGCCTCCCTAATGCAATATCCTAGTCTGGATGTACTACTGAATGAGTTAAATTCCTTAAAAGCAGAATATCAGGCTCTCCTTGATAAAGCTATTAAGGAAAGATGGAATGCGAGCAGACTAAGTAATTTCTCTTATGGGGAGAAGTGTGGTCGTTTCCTGGCCTGGAAGGCCAGAACAGATCGAGCCAAGAACCAAATTGGGAGTTTGATCCTACAAGACTCAGGGACTTTGACCTACAACAACCATGAGATATCAAAAGAAGTTCATAATTATATGTCAAAGATGTATGCAGAACAAGGAGACTTCTCTTCAGAGAAGGCTGAAAAGTGGCTTAACCAACTAGTCTTACCACATCTTACAGAAGCAGATAGGGTCTTTTTGAGTTCACCAATTAAGGAGGGTGAAGTTTATAACCAATTAAAGAGCATGGCAAAAGGCAAAGCAGCGGGTCCGGACGGCCTCCCAGTTGAGGCATATCAAATAAACCTAGAATTAGTTGTACCAATCCTTACAACCTTATTCAATAAAATACACCGCTCCGGCGAGGCTGTGCCACAAACATGGTCTGAGGCAACAGTGACTTTGATATTAAAACCTAATAAGGACCCTCTGATGGTTGAATCATATCGGCCAATCTCGCTGCTGAATACTGACTATAAAATCTTTGCAGGCGTATTGGCAACGAGATTGGCCAAGGTTATTAAATCAGTGGTCCACAGTGATCAAAGAGGCTTTATGCCGGGTAGGCAGCTAAACGAACTTACTTTTCAGGCCATCGCTGCCATAGATGTAGCGACTAATGAAAAGTCCCCCCTAACTATCGTGGCCATTGATGCCGCAAAGGCTTTCGACCAAGTTAGTTGGCCTTATCTCTGGGAAACATTAGCTGCATTCGGTATGCCTTTGAACTTTATAGCCTCGATTCGATCCTTATATTCTAGTCCCAAAGCAAAAATTTTAGTAAATGGTTTTCTCACTGAGTGGGTACACATATTCCGTGGCACTAGACAGGGATGTCCTCTTTCCCCTCTTTTGTTTAATTTGTATATCGAGCCTTTAGTTGTTAAGTTGAGAGCTGACTCGACCTTCAAACCTTTTAATATCGCGAGTTTGGAGTTGAAGTTTGCTCTCTATGCGGACGATCTCTTAATGTTCACACCAAACCCAGAAGAGGCCGTCCCTAGATTTTTGCATGGGCATAAGACTTTGGGGCAATCTCTGGGTATAAAATAAACAGAGATAAAACCGAGCTTATGCACTGGAATTCGGTAGAGGAACATTTGGCTGTTAAATCTAAGATGAGATATCTGGGAATATATCTAGTTCAAGATATAAATCAGACAACTAAAATAAATTTCGATAGAGTTTATAAGGAAATCTGTCATCTCCTTCAACGGTGGTCTGGGCTTCCGCTTAATATATTTGGCAGAGTGAACCTCGTGAAAATGACTATTTTGCCTAAAATTACCTTCTTATTTAACTCTATTCCGTTATCTTTTGATCCAAAAGACATAGCTAAATTGCAGGGAAAAATAGGTTCATTTATTTGGAACTCTAAATCGCCGAGAATATCTTGGAAAAAATTGACGAGAAAACTAAAAGTTGGGGGCCTTGCCCTTCCAGATTTACTTATCTACTGCCATTCGTTCCAATTTAAAAACTTCAGACGATTGGCAGATAAGGCAGACACTACTGTTTTAGGCTCCCTATTTCAGGCTTTGTTACATAATCTACCCCACGGTCAGGAATACTTTTTGTTCAAATTTGGTGATCCCAGGTTTTTAAAAAAAGTCAGATTGAAGATTCTGTTAGCTGCCCTAAAGAACTGGGTCTTTTTCAGGAAAAAGTTGGGAATCCCCTATTATGCTCCCCAGGCCCCGATATGGGAATCACCAGGGACCCCAGAGTGTTTGAAAGATCAGCTAGCTCGTCCTTTGAGGTTGGCTGGTATCACACATTGGGGAGATCTTCTAAAGGATACACATCTTATTGATTGGGATTCTCTCTATACCCTGACGGAGGGTTCTCTCACCAGGTTCAAATATTATCAACTATCAGGTTGGTGGGCTACTCTCGCGCCGGTGTCTTGTACATCTAATTCAAGCTTTGACCTCATAAGCAAGAAAGAGACCTGGAAAAGAGAGTTGGCCTTTTGGTATTGGGCCATGATGGGAGCAGAAGAAATTCCGGAGATTGAACTCTTAAAATTATGGGGTGAACAGGTTGACTTGGATTATAATAATCTTAAGGAGCTGTGGGAGGATTCCTTTGCTATGCTACATAATGTGGTTAAGCCAGCTGCACTTAAAAGGAACCATCTGTTCACCCTGTATAGAGTATATATCTCACCAAAGAAACTTGTAAGATTCACCAATCTGGAACATCGGTGCCCTCGTTGTAGATTGCTCGCCGCTGATGACATACATATGTTTGTGGATTGTCCTTCTTTGGCGCAATATTGGGCTAGATTAGGTGAATTCATTGCAGCAGTATTAAATGTTCAATTTACCATAAATCCAAAGATAATTTTGTTTGGGTTAGTTAACGATCATCAAACATGTGCCATTGAATCTAAACTTATTTTTTATATTATGTTGTTAGCAAGGCGAGAAATATGTAGGGCGTGGAAAAACGAGAAGGCACCTATCTTCTCAGATTGCTTGAAACATATCATGTTCACCTGTGAGTCAGATATTGCCTGCGATCCCTCCAGTGAAGCAAAGGTATGGGCACCCTTAATGGCATGGCGGAATAGATGATGGAAGTATTCCGATGATTTTACCTGGGCACTGTTGGGGCTCATTCTCTAACACCATCAATGGGCCTCTCAGTGAGTAAACGTTGGAGTGGACAGAGCAAACAGTAAAATGCCAGAGAGGTTAGACCCCTCCCCCTCTCCCCCCCAGGGTCCTAAAATCCGAATCGTACTTTTTCTAGTGGGGGTTGAGGGGAGGGTGCTTCCCTATTTGGACTGCCCTTCCCCGTCTGGTGGTATAAGAGGAATAAAAAAAAAAAAATCCTCTGCGCCTGCTCCGGCTGCCTCCATGGTGCTTGGGTGTTGGTCAGTTTGTGTTTGTGTGTTTTTTCTAGTTTTATAGTGATTTTTCCCACCTGCCATATGTGTATTGCAGGCCTGGCGCTGCGTATCGCTGATTTCCTCATCGCGCTTTGGCCCATCGAATGATTTTTCGCGTTGACGTTTGTGTTTTTATCTCCGTCCAGGTGGTTGTGTTGCGGACATTGGCCACGGTTTCGGCAGACTATCGCATGGTACCGCCTTGTTGTGAATTCCACGTTGACACAGGGTTATTTTACCGCAATAGGCTGCGATGTGTAAAGTTGCGTTAGCATTTTTTGGTGTTGTTTTAGCACACGTTCTGGTGAATACCCCCCTTGGGGTTAATAATAGAAAATATCCACCAATGGAGCATCGTTTTTGTAAAATTTAGTTAGGCCAACAATATTTATGTCTGGCAATATTTATATTGATATTCTCACCTACAAGCTAATTGATGTAAGAAAGGAACTTCTCAATCAGGTTTATTTGAAAAAATTGTATTCACAAAATCGTCCATGGGAACACTTTAGCATATATCAAATAATAAAATGCCACTTAAGGAACACCAAACAGACTTTTTTGGGATAGAGTATTCTGATGCAAAATGTTTTAATTAAATACAACATATTTAAATTATTCTGTCCACTGAACCACGTTTTTGAAAATTGACATTCCAAGCTAAGAACTCTGCAAACTTAATGAAATTTGCAAAGTTGTACAAAGAACTTTGCTATACCTCTAAAAACTGAAGTCCCAGAATGTATTCAACCTCTTGCATATTATTTAAATTTTGCTCCTAGGAAAACTATGATATATTACAATGTACAATATTATAGGTTTACCCTGGCCTGCCATAGTCTAATCTTGGCCATTTTAGCGCCATCTGCATTGCACTATTACCACTTTATAAGTTTGTGCTACAAATAGATATATTTTCTTCAAGTAGAGGGGTCTTTTCATGTTGCCTGACCTTTGCAGATACTTCTTTTATCTGTCCTATTTTGCCTTGCTTTTCGTGAGCCTGGCGTCTGGGAAGCCGCCGGATGAAGAGATACAGTGGCTGATTTCCCATCTGAAAAGAGAGACACCAAATTAAATAGTTGTCAAGAACTCAAAGTTTTGTTTTGTCAGTTCATCATGAAACCGCGATACCAACCGAGCTGAAATCAAAATGTGATGAATTTGATTACAAAATAATGGAACATTTGACAAGGAAATTGGTTGGAGAAAGAATGCCCTATGTCAGTGAGTCAGGGACGCTGTGCTAAGACGTGTCCGACCAGCTCAAGTCAAGTGTACATTTTAAAGATAATCCTAATAATTGTAACTGTTTTGTGAAAACAAGTGTGAGCCAGATTTACATTTAAATGAGGTATTAATAAACATTGCACTTTTGGGGGTAGATTTTCAAAAAAGTTGCGCAACGCGGCACAGGCCCCCGCGAGGCTACGCCGCTTTGCGCAAAAGGGAGGGAGCAGGAGAGCACCATATCTTCAGAGATATGTCTCTCTCCTCCCCTTTCCCTTCTGCCGGCGCTGATTACAGTTGCCGTGCGCCATGTGCACACCCTATCGCCGCAGCACTAGGGTGTGTGCATAAGTGTAGCATAGGTTTTGTACAGGAAGGTTACCCTTCCTGTACAAAACACTATGAAAGGCACGATGCAAAGCTTTTCTCACTTTGCATATGTTCTGCAGAGTGCAGCACGCATGGAAAGGCGGAAAAGCACGGAGAAATGAATACATTTCTCCTGCTAGCACCTCCTTTGAAGGGGCATTAACTTTTGGCGCAATACCATGTTTACAAATCTTTGTAAATATGGTTTTGCCTTAAAAGGCATAGGTGGTTCCATGGGAATGCCCATGTACCACCCATGTCACGCCCCCTCGGTGCAAAATAATGCAAAACAGTGCTTAGCGCTGCTTTGCGCCACTTACAGGATACTTATCTAGCGCAAAACAAGTGTTGCGCAGGAAAGAAAATAGCAAAACAAACCTATGCACTGGTTAGCGTCACTTACAACATTTATTTGTAGGTGGTGCCTCGCATGTTTGGCACACTGATGTCATGGTTGGGAAATTTTAAGGCAATTCACATATGTGCTGTTACTTTAAGTTGCACTTGATTTTCTTCCTTTTCTGTTTGATGTTGTCACAACAGTTGGGCTTTTCTTTTCTGTTGGTGCAAAACATTTTTTTTACATTTTTAATGTGTTAGGAGTTTTAGTTTCAAGTTTAATCTTTAGAGATTGCTTCATTTTTATAATTGTGCTTATTTCACTTACTTTGTGAGTGCCATTATCCACGTTTACAAGTGTGGAGTTGGATTTTTCAGTGGAAAGTCCTTAGTTTTTGATGAAGTACTTCTTTAATATCTAAGGAATAAAGGAAAGTATAAAATAGCAAGTTTAGTAATGTATTTTGAGTTTTGCATTTTCAAATCATGTTAGGATACATTCAAGTTCATTTAATTTTTAGACTTACCTGTGAGTGTTTCTTGTCATTCTCCCAGAGTGTTCCTTCCGAGTGTCTTAATTATGTTTATGTTTTCTTTCTTAGGTTTGATCTATGGTTAATTTTATTGCCTAGTTGGTATGTATTTTTATTTAGTGGAACTAGTGGAAGCTAATTAGTAAATATTTTTACTTTTAAATATGAGTATTTGTATTATTAATATATTTTAAATGTTAAATGTATATATTTTTTCAATGTGCTGTAATATTTATTTTAGTGTAATAATGTTTGTTTTTGTAAAATGTGCTCATTTTTAATAGTAAATGTCTGTTGAATATATGTGTTTAAACATGCAAGTGATTTAGGGCCATATGTAGGTAGCTAAATACCGGTCGGTAACGGCCGAAAATCGGTAAATATTCCGTTACCGACTGGTATTTAGCCCTTTGAGATGTAGGAGGCAGGTTTTAAGGATTCGGTAATTTACCGAATCGGTATTTTAAGGAATCGGTAAAATACCGGATCGGTAAATTACCGAATCCTTAAATCCTATGTAGGGAGCACTCAAGTGAGTGCATTTTTGTTTTAAGGATTCGTTATTTACCACCAACTACAGGTTGGTGGTAAATACTGAATACCATTTAAAAAGCTATTTTTTGCTTTTCTAGATATGCCATGTGGCAGACATACATGCCCTTAGGGCATGTATGTGCGCCACATGTGCACACATGCACGATTCAGGGGTGCAACAGGGTGTCAATGTGACACCCTGCCACCCTTTAATATGCTCCCCCTATTACCGAATCGGTATTTACCGAATCGGTAATAGTCAATGGCTTCTCATTCATTCCTATGGGCCTCCAGGCCCATAGGAATGAATAGGAAGGTATTGCTTATTACCGATTCGGTAAATACCGATTCAGTAATACCGAATATTACCGAATCGGTAAACTTTACGATTTATTACCTAAATTCTATTTACCGATTCTTAAATACCGAATCGGTAAAATTCGGTATTTAGGAATCGGTGAATAGAAATTACCTACATATGGCCCTTTATGTTAGTTTTATAAATGTATTTCTGTTTTTGTGTAGTTTATTTTTTATATGAATTTATTCATATGCAAAGTTTTTTTCCTCATTTTTAGTGATATTATTGTAGTTTATATGGTGAGTTTCAATATTTTTGGTATTGTGAATATGTGAAAATAAAAGATGATATTTTGTGTTTCGATATTTGTGTGTTCGAAATTGCTAAGAATAAATATTTTTGACGACCACATTTTTGTCTTCAATATTTGTGTTATTTTTTCTTAAGTATCAGAGGGCAATATTTTTGTAATCAATATTATTTTGGCAATATTTTGGTGAGTCGATATTGTTTTCCAAGATGTTTTGTAATGTAAACTTCATGTTCCCACACAGGTCTCAAACAGCAGGTACAGCCCATCTTCTGTACTTCCACAGGTCCAATGGTGTTCTGGAAGGTGTCAAGGGATGTCACATTTATGACTGACATTAGCTTGTGAGTGAGGGTGACTCCTGGCAACTCCCAGTACAATAGGATAAAAGTTCCCATGGATAACACTAAACACTTTTGCAGAAGTTCCTGTTGACCCACTACACACAATACCACAGCATCCCTATTAGCATTAAATTCAAGATAGCAAAACCCGTCTTCGCTTGTACAGAGTCTATGTTCCCATCAAGAGATGGAGCCAGAGGTATGAGTAAACTAATCCCCCTTGATCCCTTCAACCAGGGCTGTTTCCCCACTGTGTTGATGCCTGCCTGGCTGATAGGTCAAAAAAGGGCCTTTGCAGGTGCTATCAGAAATCTGCTTGTGGCAAGGGAGGCCACATTGATTTAAATTAAGTGAATTGGCATAGTCAAGCTGGTCTTTCTTCCAAAGAAACAAAACATCTCCCCATGCCCAGGCCATAGTTTCTATACTGGCAGCAGTTTTCGCACCACATCATAAGCTGGGTGATGCTTGGAAACGAATGCAGATTAGCCTCCAGGGGCATAAACAGTAAAAAGGTAGCTTTCTAAAAGTCCCTCTTCCCTAATATTTATCTGTCTTCACCTGTCTTATTTTAATAAGTATTAAAGTCAGACCTTGCATTATCTTCTGCCTGTTCCATGCATGGGATAGCAGAATTAAAATGTACTATTTATTCCCAGTGTTTTTCTTTGGGCAAACCTTCCAACACTGACAATAGCTTTTGTGGGGTGGACACTGTAAGGACATGTTAACTTTAAATTTCTACAAGCCCTACTTTTAAATACCATGTATCCTGCATTGTGGGCTACAAGGTCTACATAGGGATGACATATTAATATTTTAACGATAGGCTTTCTTTTGTCATTTATTTTTCTTTTTTACAGGTTGGTTTGCAGTTTTAACTGCAGCAGCCAGGCTAAGGAGGTAGGCCAGGAGGTATGTCTGTTTTGTCACACTAGTTGATAGAGCAGTAATAATAGTCTATAGCTGAAATTTCACTTTCTGTGCCTTGAATTTTAGCCAATTTTGTCATGTTTCGGTGGTCAAGACACATGCGCTTGTGCCTCATTAACAGTGTCCAATGCAGAGAATAAAATAAAAACAGCATCAGTCCACAAAAATGGGGATGTATATGCAAAAAGAGGCAGTTTCTCACATCATATATTTCACTGAGTTAGCACTGACTTTTCAGGTTTCAGGAATCTTGACTGGACAATGGATTTTTCTGCAAAATCAGCCTGAGCATCTCTTGCTCTGCTTATTTGTACTTATCTGTGCAAAACGTAATTCTTAAAAAAGAGGTTATATTTCAACCACATCTCAAACTCTTAAAAACTCTCAACACGTTCTACTCAAAAACATCAATTATGGAAATATTTAGCAAAATGAAAGTTTGGGTACCAGACCTTAACAATGGGGTTTCTAGGTAACTCATATCACCATGACACTACATTTCTAGATAGTGACCTTGATAATACAATTCACTGCATTATGGGACCTATAGCCTGGTTCTGGATCTAACACTCTTCATAATGACTTAAAAAAGTGAAGCTCTTTACTGTACAACTTGTGTCATCTGGTTAGCCCAATTTAAAATTATAGTTCTCACCCAGTCCTATTAACAACATCACATAATGTGCAATTTCAATTCGCATTGTGCAAGTTTAAAACCTGATGCCAGAACTACAGAGCACGTGAACAGGATCAAGTTTAATAGTGAATATTACACACAAAAAAATCTGTTCAACTGAAAATACTCTTTTCTAGACAAATTTAGCATATTGATGTGTATATATATTATGTTGTCAAGCATAATGAAAATTTTAAACAATAAAAAAGCACTTCTCTAAAACCTAGTCAGAGCAAGGACTGAAGTGTTTCGATTAGGATAGCAAATATTACCGAAAAATCAGGCAAAACTGTCATTATATAACTGCAAAAGATCTATGTGATTTTACATAGCCAATAACATCTACAAAAAAGTGAAAACAAAAAACACAGTCATCAAAATCATGTTAACCCGTTCCGTGCTCATGACGGAACCACGCCGTCATGAGCCACGGGCGCCGTGTGCTCATGACGGAGTCGTTCCGTCATGCTGCGGCTGTTGGCGGCCGCTCCGCCCACGCGGCGCTAATTCCCCGCCTGTGCGGGCGATTAGCGCAGTGGGTGGAGTCATGACGGAACCACTCCGTCATGAGCACAGCTCAACCGTGACTCATGACGGAGTGGCTCCGTCATGAGCACAGCGCCACCGCACTGCCCCCAAACCCCCCCCCCAGCGCTGCGGCGGAATTCCTGCCACAGCCAAGGGGTTAAAACATTTGCTATAAACAATAATCTTAAATCTATATACAATTTTTTTTAAGAGGAAAAAAGTGCAGAATTTATTTTTAAACCTTATTGATATAAATGATTAATATTTTATGAGTTGAAATTGAATAGAATCCTGGGAATGTTTCTCTAAGAAAAATAAAAAAGTTCATAACACCTGAGATTGACTGTGGTGTGGTATTCCAAATCAAAGGCACCAAAAAGTATATTTTAATTGTATTTCAGTTTTGCTCACCATTTTTCTCAAAGAAACAGCTGCAGTTGAAAACTTTGCAAATAGCCTGTGGGGGATAGGTCTACATATCTTACCCATACTACTTTAAAATACTAGGCATCCTACCGTGTGGGTTACCAGGCCTATTTATGGGTAATTAACTTAATACTTAAAAGTAGGAATCTTTCCCACCGAAAAGGCTATTTGACAGGTTTGGCTACTGATCTAAAAGCTTCAGCAGTCAGGCTAAACATGTAGGCCTGAAGCCATGTTTTCCTTGTTAGCCTAATGTGCATTTAACTTCCATTCAATTGGTGTATTTCCAGCTTCAAGAACCGTGAACTTCCTAGAAAGGTCAAACTTAGGTCCAGAAAACATGTGGGGTCTCATTATGATGTTGGGTAGACTTGGGTCTGCCCAACACCGTTGCGGAATCGGAACTAACCAACCTCCAATTGACAGTCCCAACCACATTATTAGGATGCGACCGCTCATGGTGTGGTCGCACACTCCCATTTCTCTATGGGAGCTTGTGCTGCTGCCGTAAACTGGCCGTAGCCCAACCTCCCATAGAGAAATGGATGTTTTTTGTTAATCTCGCACCGTAAGGTGCCTGACCCTCACTGCAGGGATTAACAGGGTGCCCCCCTAAGTGCCCTCTAGGCCTCCAACCAGAGGCCGCTGTGGTGAGGGGGCCCTGCTAGGGGGCCCCAAAGTTTCTTTCGGACAAGCTTTTCATGTCATAATGTTGGAAAGCCAGACAGGAAAAGCCTGTCGGAAACTGGCATCAAAATCCCCACAGCGTAAACGCTGTACATAGGGGATTATGAATGGCTTCCGAATGGCCCAAGGCCTACTTGAGCCCGTCAGAAGCCGGTCGGTCCGACTGCCCGGTTTGAAGTCCGACAGCCTTCGTCGTAATAAGGCAGTTGGATTTGAAACCAACGACTTACCAAGGCTTTCCAACTTACATCGTAATAGGGCCTTTGATATATAGGCATATTCTTTCATAACTTTGTAGATTTAGCTGTATTCTTAATTATGTAAACTTATGTAAATTATGCTAACGTTCGGCACGTTTGTAGCAAAATGTTTGCATTGGAGCAAATGACCAATTCAAATGAATGGATTGTGAACATCTATTGTTTTTAGCACTTTTGTTTTTTTGTACTTATATTCTAGTGCCAACTACAACATAGTGCTAAATGCTGGTTTTGCATTTGCCTGATTTAGCCTATTTTCAATGTTCTTACGAATCAGAGCACAATCCCTGGAGGCTGGTCAGCAGTACCCTAGTGTGCAGACTTCAAAAACCAGCAATACAAGCCAGTAAAAAATGGGGTGAGGGGCATGCATATTGGGGCATTTTCTAACAAACTCAGCCAGAGACACTGAAATGCAGAACACGCAATGCAACTTCCCTGCTCTAAAAGGACGTATAGCTTTCTTATTAGGATGCTTATACATGATAATAATTCTTCTATAATCAGCATCATTGTCTTGCTATTTCCCACTTAAACATACATGCTTCCACAGTGCATTACATGTAGGTTGCATGGAGCCTAACATAATTGGCAGGTTGGAAACACATTCTGCATTAGTGTTAAGCATAGAGGGTGTGGGATGATTGTGAAACTTCTATGACAAAGGACAGCCACAAGAAAAGTGGACACATTGACAAACGTTTTTGGTACGCAGAGTGAATGAACAATCTGGAAAAATAACAACAGAAGTAATGGATTGCATACCATTAAGGAAAACAGCATTTTCACTTGCGTAATTTAGTAAGCAACTGGAGGAATTCCTTCGCAGCCATGTCCTAAGCAACTGGAGATAGGAACCCTCAGGAATATGGATGCCATGTCAAACAATTACTTCTTACCAAAATGGAAGAATATCTAAAGAAAAGTAAAAATGGTGTCATGAAGTCAGAACTCTGGGAATTAATTAATAAAACCGAAGCAAAAGTAAAACAAAATGTATATCAACAAAATACCAAAAAGGCAGAGTTGTACCTTCCAGCGAGTCAGGATGGGTAAAACATTGACTTCCAAAATCCTCACTCTGTGTGCGAGGGCTGCACCATGTTTCTCCCCTCTCCTTCTCATACAATGGCCCACATAATGACCTAAGAGCTCTATTAGGGGTGGTGTGCCATGGGCTGTAGCAGTCCTTGCACATGGACTACTTAGCTGCATTTACCAGGGCTTTGCGCCACCAGAGCATCACTTTTTGCGACGCTCCAGTGGCGCTGTGGCTTGCACCATATTTGCTCTGAGTGGCTTAACACTGCTTTGTAAACATGTTCCTCCTCAACGCAGTTTTGTGTGGCAAAGGTGGTGCAACGGTTTTTGACACAGCTCCAAATTTATAAGGATCTGTAAATCTGAGGCAGCTCCAAAAACGTATGCCTCCCCAGGGGAGATGTAAGAGTAGCGCAAAGCGGAGAAATACTTTTATTTCTCCTTTTTTTTGCTTTTTCTATGTGTGCTGCATTATGGAGCACACATAGAAGGAGCAAAACACCATTGATGCTTGTTTTTGTGCAGGAAGGTGTAGCTTCTTGCACAACAACAATCATCCCTGCAACACAGGCACCCTTGCATCATTGTGCAAGGTTGCCTGTGCTGGCACTTGGCTGCTCTTTTTGCACCTGCGCAGGGGTGAGTATGGAAATGTGCCGTATTGTCGTAAATATCCAACATTCCTGCCCTTAGTAAATGATGCAGCTGGGTGCATCAAAATTTCTTGCAGCACCGCGATGCACCATGTTCTTGTAAATATGCCCCCCAATGTGATGGTTATGAAAATTGTATGAAAAAACTAAAATGTTACTTTATTGGAAATAATAACAAAATAAAAGTTTCAAACTTGTAATGAAATGTATATAAGCAAGGTCGAAAATGTTTTGACAGATGTTTTAATTTACATAAAGCATATTAGACGCAGCAGGAATTGTATTGTTTTAATTTTTTGTAAATTAATATTTATGTTCAGTATACGAGCAGAATGATACATGCTGGAGCATATAAATATTGCATCAATTAATGCTTGCTTGAATCAGATGACATAAACGCATTTATATTCAGAACAAATTAAATGATATTTCGAAAATATCACAGTAATCCGAAAATGTTGGGAAATAATTTATATGAGAAAGTGAGTGATTCTTGTGTTCAACATTTTCATTAATTTGAGCCCTTCTTCCAGATCAGGAAATATATTCACCACACCAGTTGGAAAAATTGATTTGTTGTCACTGTATGACTTCCTGCATTGCCAATCAAACCAGTCACCCTTTTGCCAGATAATGTATACAGCAACTAAAATCAGTTAGCATCTCAATGCGAATTTTAACATCCTAAAAAGTTTCAGTCTGTAAAGACGACCAGTGAATACGAGGCATGTTTGTCTTTGACCCATTTACTGACTGGCTGTGAGACAGTTTGGGTTAAGGCTGTGCAAATACAAGTGTCTAAAAGGTTCAAATTGCGTTGCTTTGTTCTCCCTAAGTTGGCAGGGTATGCCCAGACGTGGGTACCTTGCTCACTTTGCCACTGGATTCAAGCAAGCCTGGCTGATGATGGCTGATTAGCCAGAAACCAGTCCCAGGATGCTTGTTTCCGGTCCCGGGAAGACATGTCTTTGGCAGTTCGGGCTGGACTGTTCCCATGGGACAAGGGTCAGACTGATTTGCATATGGCCATGTCTGAACTGGGGTGGCGGAGTGAGCTAAAGAATGATGACGGATTAAACCCAGATTAGTTGACTGGGGGTGAGTGCTTGCATTGTTCATCACTCCGTCCATCATCCCGTTGCTTTATGATGTTCAGGACTGGTAAGTTACGAGCTCATTCTAAACGTCATCCTGCCCTCTTAAGTGAAGAATACATCGGCTGGAATACCAACATTTCATCAGTTAATATATTTTGGTTACGTTAACAATTTTATCAAATATAATAAACAAGCATGGCAGCTCACCTGATGTGTGTTTGACCCAAATATTCACACCTATTGATCGTTCGAAAGGGTCATTTTTATTAAATGTAGGGTCTAAGGACAAAGGGGTTGTTAATATTCAGTGAAATTTTAAATATGCCCTAGTTACATCCCGGTCTCACTGAAAGACATCTGTGCGAAATAGAATAATTGGAAACCACCTTGCTGGCTAGCATGCCCAGTTCTCCTGGGCTTGCTTTCATGTACCAATTGTATTATGCAGTGGAGACTCTGCAGAAGATGTTCTCAGGGCAAGAAAAGTCTACACGTTTCAAGATATACAATGACACATTTTTCAAGATATAAAAGAAAATCCCTGGAGAATACTAATCATCATAATGAACAAGTGGCAATATATCAAGGTGAGACAAATAACATAATGTTAATGCACAAAAAGATCGTCCTACAAATATACCCTAGCCAGCATACTGGCCATGATAATATGTTGATGGTTAATAAATATAGGTAAGTATAGACTTATTATTCTTAACTCCACTTCTACACAAATTGAAATAAATGTATAGTCAAAGTACACAATTTAAATTTTCTGGACATTTTTGAATGGTATGTTCTTAAAATGTAGCTTCTAGGGAAAATGCAGGTTTTTCTTATGCATATGCTTTTCGTGCTAATTGTCTGTGGCTGGACTGTGGTTAGAGCGGTAATGACCTGCAACAACTGAATACATGGTTGTGTGCATGAGTGCATAGAAACTATATGGAAGATATATTGAGCAAGTATCTCTTGAACATTTTGTATGTGAGGGCGTGTGTCGTATATAGATTTCACCTAAATAATTTTCCAAATTGGTATGTAAATCAAACAATTTTCAAGAGAATTATGCTTATAACAGTCTTGAATACATTGATCAATTTTTCCCTCCTTCAATAAGCTCTGAACTGGTGGGAACTAATTTCTTTCTTGACCAGCAATTTGGCCAGGAACTCCACATACCAGTTGAAATTCTCCATTGTGGAAGTGGAACCTTGAAAAATGCTATGTTATGGGCATAGGCTTGGACCTTTAGGAAATCACTTGTACAAGGTGGGTTCGGTTTTGTAAGTACAACTCAAACAGCTATAAAAGAATGCCACTAAAGCCCATTTGGAAACAAAGGCAATCCAAAAAGCTTGCTGGTCCATTGCGTCAAAGGCTGCATAGAGATTGAGTAGAATGATACAGGAGGGGTTACCATTGTCAGTTATCTGGAGAGCATCCGCAACCACTGGTATTTCGCAGTCGAGCCCTGGACTCGACGCTTCCTTTTAGCAGATCTTCCATAGGTAAGGCAGATGAGAAATTGTTTGGTTTTTTGCTGAGTAAGTAGAATTTTACTTCTTGAAGGAGGGATGGGTCTGCTGATGGTTGAGAACATCCAGGAAGGTGCTTTGAAGAATGGAATTATTAATGATGTTCAGTAGAAATGTCAGTGATTTTCTAGATTTCTCCTTCATAAGTGATCACAAGGTGATATCATGCTCATATGATATTACCTTTAGGAGTGGATCAGGATCTCAAGATATGCAGTTGAAATAGTGTACTGTATGATGGAATCATGATAGCAATGCGTAGAGTAAGCGTGCTTTCAATGTGCAATTGTATTTTTTGATTATTGCCCTTAAATAAGTTGTTGATGGTTGTTTAGGTTTAAAGAGCATTCATTTTAAGAAGTGCCCTGCTTCTGTTGACAGACAATACTAATCTTGTTTTTGGAAGTCTTAACTTCTGTTTTGTTCTAAAGACAAGTGCGGTCAAGTCATCTCATAATTGTGAGTACCCCCATTTCTTTTCCTGGCAGTAGTGGCACACTTAAGGTCAATTTGCACCTGGCGGTGTCAAGGTTCTCTTAACTAGAATAGGCGGAATGTTTAATTCCACCGGCAGAATTGGAGAAATTTAGTAAATCTGTGTTACTCTTGAAACACTGAATTACTCATAAATTCTGCTGCTCCACTTCGCCGGTGGGATTAGCCATTCAGCACAAGTTGGGAGGCCGCAGTCCTCACTGAAGAAACAGCACTGCAGCTGAGGAGACAGAAAACTGATCTTATCTGAAGCGAGCTGGTAGGTGAACACAGAACTTCAGAGGCAATGCATTCCTCCAACCCTTTTCAGTATTTCCCCTCTATTCATATAGGGCCCTCCGAGACAAATACAGGAATGCAGGAATGAAAAGACAAAAAGGGGTCATCATTATCTCCAAGGTGACACTGGAAACGATCTGTGCCATTGTCTTTCAGTCAATAATTAACAATCATTAGAATCAGCCTAGCCATAGGTGGACAAAAGGTAACATGGTGTGGTGGGTACACTTGATCTCCTTGTACGTACAAGTCTGAGTGTCGCACTTGTGCCTCATCTGGGAAACGCAGGCAGCACGGCAGAGGTGCCAGTGTAGTGTAGCACACCCAAATGTCCAGGTGAGCCTTTCAATAGCGTTGTTGTATGTTAAAGGGGAGGGCAGAATAGTACTGGAAGAGGGAGGCTGCCGTTCTTCTCAGGAAAAAAGTGCCTATATAAGGCCATGGAAAACAGCAATTTAAGAGATTACGCCTGGTTAATTATGCCTCACACGTACACAGACATACTTGTATAGAGAATACACAAACTGTGAAAGTGCTGTGGTTGGTTAAGAAGTTTTGTTCTGTGGCGAGGGGTCACTTTTGTGTGCTTGTTAATATGTTGTTCTTTTGGTGAAGACTGTCATTTGGGTTGGTGCCAAACAATAACATAAGTACCAGAGGTATGTCGCTCTGGGTGTGAGTTTTTCACCCTGTCTTTCAGTTGTATTCTGGTGCCAGTGGCTGTCATTTTCCCATTACAAAATGACAGCACTACAAGTGTCAGAATACAAAGGAGAAAAACAACACTAGCTGAGGTTATCTGTGCCCGCCCACTGACTCAAATCTATCTGGATCGGTGGATTGTGAGATCTTCTCCCAGAATTCTTTTCACTGTATGTTACCAACACTGCCCTGTTAATAATCCAGGTCTCACAGCGTGCAGCTACACAGGTGTCCTGTGAATACAGAGTTATTGCAACAGCAAGCGAACACAAGGTTTCCAGGAGGGCACACTGTTGCTGAGGCTGCTTCCCGAACTGAACATCGGGGACAGGACTGGCAGTTCGCCCATGTTCACAGCATGAGGAGCAGTAAGAGGGTTTCCCACCCCACTGCCCTCACCTGGCAGCCCCCTTGCTTCCATGCTGTTGCAGGCAGTCCCGCCAGCTCAATGGATCCTCCCCAGCAGCGTTTCAAAGCCAAATTGGGGCACGAGGAGGAGGGGGCACCTTGCCGGGCCCCGCTGGTAAGGTAAGGTAAGGTCCACGTGTGTCTCCATCTTCAGCTGTTTACCAGAACTTAGGGGCATATTGTCAAGCACGGCGTTAACATTATCGCCGGTTTAGCAGCAGAAAACTGCCGCTAAAGCGGCGATAATGGGCTTGATAATATGCCGCAGGGAATTCCCATAGAAGCCCATGTTCACACCAGAACATGGGCTTCTATGGGAATTCCATAGAGCATATTATCAAGCCCATTATCGCCGCTTTAGCCGCAGTTTTCTGCCGCTAAACCGGCGATAATTTTTAACGCCGTCCTTGATAATATGCCCCTTAGTTTTACTGTCATCCCTCCTTGCCTTCTAAGGGGCATATTATCTATGGGAATTCTCCAGAGCATATTATCAAGCCCATGATCGCCGCTTTAGCGGCAGTTTTCTGGCGCTAAACCGGCGACAATGTTAACGCCATCCTTGATAATATGCCCCTTAGTTTTACTGTCATGCCTCCTTGCCTTCTAAGTATGCCATCAAGTGCCAATTGTAGCGGCATACGTTTAAGGTGATTACTGAAGGGCTTAGTGATTTGCCTGCACCCAGCAGTGCTTTATCAGTACTGAGGTTCCCCCACCCCAACCCCAAGAAGTCCTTTAATAATTGCATAGATTATAAATATTTAGAAGCTGTGCTTGTAATGTTGTGATGTCAATGTTTGGCTTTGCTAGTGGCCCATGTGCCGCCCTTGACATGTCTGATTAACTACTTCTTTCTGAAAAGAGATGCACAGGATGCCATCAATATGTATAAACACAAACTCTTAATGTCGCTCAAAGCTGAAGAGTTAATTTAACCAGCATTTGAGTAGGCTTGTAAATCTAGGGGTGGGCGGAAAACCGCAGAATCGTGCAGATTTTTAATGTGTCCTGCATAAAACTCAGTGAGATCCACCCACGCCTACTCATAACCTGACTTTCATTAAGTGAAATGCAGTCAGGGGGAATTTACTGTCCCTTTGAGACTATTGTTAACATCCCATAGGAGCATCTCAACATCTGTGCCTTGTAAATATGTGACTGTCCATGCTGACAGTCACATGATGACATTTTTTAATTATCTGTTCATCAACGTTTTGGCTTCTGCTAACTTCATTGATTTGGGGAAGAGGCGTTCGTGACTACATAATAGTGGTATGGCCGCATAGTTCAGGTGCAACAGGAAGTGGCTGATGATTTTCATCATAGTTGTGCAGACAAGGTCCAAGATCTTTTTTTCACTATGGATTAGTGATGTTATATGCTATGTAAAAGCAGCAAACAGGTTGAGGAAGGTGACCATCTTCACTTTGGCAGAAACATAGCCTAGAAAATAATCTTTCCCAGGACGAGGCATAGTTGCTAAGAGCCACTGTGGTGAGGTCAAGCATATTGGGGCGGATTCACAGAACTAATCTGAGATAAATTCCTAGACGTACTACTTTTGGTATTCACAGAAGGCATTTAGTAGTAGTAAGGTTAGGACTCCTATCTTTACTACTACTAAACTGAGACAAAATCCTAACTTTACAACTTTCGGTACTCACAAAAGGCATTTAGTAGTAGTAAAGTTTATCCTAACGTTATCTCAGATTAGTTCTGTGAATCACCCCATTGTTGTTTAATGCTTGGCTTGAACAGAGTGCTGAGCAGATGAGATGATATAAGATGGTCTTTGTAACAGTCATAATCAAGTATCAACCATCAAGGAGCATTCATGTTAGGGAGTCGGTTGGAGGTAGATTAGGAGCATTCATATGATAGAAGTATTCTTGTGCTGTGAGGTGCTATCTGTAAAAGGAGACGGTTCTCAGACCCATGCTTTTACCAGATGATAGCAGGACTACACAGGAAAGGGCTTTATGCATCTCTAATTGATTCTCTCAGATTGACATAATGTGAAGCAAACTGTTATCTGAGTAGAAGAAAGTGTAAGTAATCGACATCCTTACTGATAACAATGATAAAACAGGTGTCTAGGAGGAGTGCACATGGATGTATTCTAGTTGAAGTTTACTAAATAGACAGTTCAATGTTGATGACGTGTATCACAGTTCAATGATGTTACTCCATAGTTTCATTTTCTCTAAAAATGGGTTTTATTAGAGGCTCCCCTTTTTTGTCATCACTTCCATCTTTTCTATTTCTGTCACAGATTATTGCTCACCTACTATGCTTTGTCCTTGCTCCTCTTCATCATTTCTTCCTTCAAGTGCCATCACTTTTTGCCAAAATACTAAATAACTTGGCTCTTCAATAGCTGTCTAGCCTGCCTGTCTTGGACCAGGGATGAATAAGTGGTCTCTACGTAAACACGTTAGAGGAACATTTCACTGCCTATCCGTTGGTTCCCCTTCCACTTCTGCACTGAATGGTTCACTCCTTCTGAATCAGCATCTTGACTACAAGGCACTCTGGGGCATATGTACAAGCCCCTATCGCCACCACAACGTCACTGTTTCCGATGTTGTGGTGGCGATAGGGGCTTAGCCTTATTTACAAGGTAGCGTTAAGCCACTTAACGTGGCTGAAGGCCCCCTTTCACACTATGCTTAATGTGAAAGGTGTGGGCAGTGGGTGTTGTGGTGGGCGTTCCACCGCAACTCCCTTTGATTTTGAAGCTGCTCCCTATGTACAAGGGCAGTGTACATAGGAGGCACCGCCAAAATTAAGACCAGGGAAAACCTGGTCTTAACTTGGCGAAACGAGGAGAAATGCATTATTTCTCCTTGTTTTTTTAATGTGTGCTGCCGTGTGCAACATACATGGAAAAATCAAAATGTCATGGTTTGTTTATGCAAATGAAAATCCTCTTTCAAGACCTATATTTCTTCGGATATGACCTATTCAGGTTCTATCCTGCCAACACAAAACCTATATCTATGAAATCATAGAGCAGGTACAAAGAGATAATTTAGACTAATTTATGATCTTTATTACAAAACATTTTTTTTCCATTATATATTTTTTTTAATTAAAATTATATGTCTAATAGCACATTTCTCATTTTAATGTAATTTGAATCAATTAGAGAAACACTGTATTTGTGTACATATTAAGTGACATCTGCAATTATTACAGAGAAAAATGCACACAAGTTACATATAATGCATGGTAAATGTACATTGATAGTGATGACCCCCCAACTACAAAAACAAATACATAAACACCATACACACTACTGCATGCATACATCAATCATCCTTATACTTAAAAAAAAAACAGCATGAGATTCAGTCCTGTAGGGAGTCCCAACAAGAAAGTTGGAGGGAAAACAGGGAGGAAACTGTTTCTGATGACACTCTGTCTCCAGGGACCACTCCTCAGGGATAATACTTGATTTATGGCCAATGGTTTGTTTATGTGCAGGAAGGTCCCCCTTCCTGTACTTAAACAATCTGTAAAATAAAATGCCATTTTGTGACTTTCATGTGTGTTGCATGAAGCAGTACACATAAAAGTGACATAATGGCATTTTAGGATTGTTTATGTGCAGGAAGGGACACCATCCTACACATAAACAATCCTCCCCCGGAACGCAGACGCCCTTGCACTATGGTGTAAGGGTGCCTGCATTGGCGCTACACTGCTAACTGTAGCTCCAGAGCAGGGGGAAACGCAAGGCTGCACCATATCCTTGTAAATATGGTGCAGCCTCGCGATTCTGAAGCCATGATGGCTAATGCCTCACTCCGCCACTTCATCGTACATATGCCCCTCTGTCTCTTGACATGGTTCTTTCATGTACGCTCATCATCTCCTGGACAGACAGGTTGATGAATTGTGAACTATGCAAGCTACAACTTTTGATGGTACTAACGTAACTTTTATTCTGCTACTGACACTGACTATGGAGGGGAGAACAAGTGACATCTCATTGCCAATACCCACAACCAATCTGCCACAGCTAGTGTCACACCATGGTAGTCTGCTAAGCCAGAAAAACACTAATAGAGGACCACCAGTAAAGAGAAAATCAAAGAAAAGTAGCACAATATTCCACAGAGATTGAAAATGCAATGCTGGGAGTAAAAAACAAACAACAGAATAAGGCCATTTGTGAATTACAATAGACATGTCAGATGCAGGGGAAAACTAAATAGAGCTGCGGCTGAAGAATGAAAAGCACAGAAGCCATGGGATTTCTACCCCAACAGTCGCCTTCAGTCATTTGACGCTCTGTAGAGGGTTTTGCAGCGGTGACTTTCACCCTTTGCAGAAGCTCATTTAACGCCCAGGCCGAAATAATATGGCACAATGGGGACCTGAAACAAAGCCTTGTCTAGTCTTTTGTAGGAAATAAAACCCTCTAATGAAGAAATTAGAGCTTCAGTTCCACTTCGAGAGCGTTTCAAGTGTGGGTAGTGTTTCAGCACAAGATATAGCTACTGGAACACAAACAGGAAGAGAAGTGGCAATGTGGAAGGACATGTACGACAGTTGAGGTTGATAAAGCACAACATGATCTATTGGCACAATGCGAGTTGTTTTCATTTTGATGAAAAAATGTACAATTTGTTCAGGTATGAGGCATTTTTTGTTATAAAACCATGTTGCTATGTTTCACTGTTCAAAACAATTTGTCAGTGAACAAGTATTGTTATTTTGCGAGCACATTATTTGTCATTGTATAATATTGTCTGGCAATATTTGTGTAGCTCACCTCAGAAATAATTGTTTTGTAGACTCTATTGAGCACATGCATCATGCTAGGATTTTCGAGTCCTTAATTGTGAATATTAAGGATTCGCAATTAAAGACTTGCAAAATCCTATGCATGTAGGAATCGCTATAATAATAGCGATTCCTACACATTCCTTATTTGCGACTCGCAAATAGGGAGTCGCAAATAAGGAATAGCTTCCTATTCATTCCTATGGGCCTGTAGCCCATAGGAATGAATGGGAAATTGCAAGCACAATTTGCGAGTACCAATTGGTACTCGCAAATTGCTCATGCAATTTCAAGGGTGCAAGGGTGTCACCCCTGAAAATGATCTGTGCACAAATGTTGTGCACACACATGTCCCAAGGACATGTGTGTGTGTAACCTACAACTTTGAAAAATGCACTTTTTTTCAAAGTTTTTGCAAATTACCATGAAGTTCAACTTCATGGTATTTGCCCCCCCCCCCCCTTAGTAGCGAAATCTCTACTTCAAAGTGGTTCTTGCATTGCATTTAAGGAATCGCGAAATGCGATTCCTTAAATGCATTCGCAATTTGAGAACTCGCAATTAATTGCATATTCTCAAATTGCGAGGGCCTTGACTCTTGATGCATCGCAAAAGCTAATTCTGCGATCGCAAACAACCGAAAATAGTGAGTTCCAAATAAGGAATAGCTTCCTATTCATTCCCATAGGAATGAAAGGGAAATTGCAAGCACAATTTGCGAGTACCAATTGGTACTCGCAAATTGCTCATGCAATTTCAAGGGTGCAAGGGTGTCACCCCTGAAAATGATCTGTGCACAAATGTTGCGCACACTACAACTTTGAAAAATGCACTTTAGTGCATTTTTCAAAGTTTTTGCAAATTACCATGAAGTTCAACTTCATGGTATTTGGCCCCCCCCCTTAGTAGCGAAATCGCTACTTCAAAGTGGTTCTTGCATTGCATTTAAGGAATCTCAAAATGCGATTCCTTAAATGCAATCGCAATTTGAGAACTCGCAATTAATTGCATATTCTCAAATTGCGAGGGCCTTGACTCTTGATGCATCGCAAAAGCTAATTCTGCGATCGCAAACAGCTGATTTTTGCGAATCGCACAGTTTGCGATCGCAAAAAGCTTCGATGCATGTGCCAGTATATGCCCTGTCTCTGCAATGTTGGAGAATTGCGACATTCATCATTTTTGTGGTCATCATTCACATATTCTCCCTGCAAGCCCCTGTGCATGGCAGTTGTGTGCAGCATTGTACAAGCTGCAGCACATTGACAACGGGTGTGTGTCAAGTCTGTACTTCAAGGCACCTCCAGACTGCCTATGAAATGTATTGAGGCAACACACCTTCTGTGTCTGTGGATTAGGAAATGGCTTGAGGATCAATGGATGAATGGAATATGGACTGTCATCTGTAACACTGACATGAAGTTATGAGTAAAGAGATCTGTTCTATACTACAGCACAAAAATAATAACATTCCCCGTCTCCCCTTGCGAGTTGATTGTAACTTGCACAATGACGAAACATGAAGGAGTCTGCTGTTCTCTAAGAGAAATGGGAACAAGGTCAGCGATAATTTATTCAGCATTGCACACCTGGATATTTAGTGAATGCTGGTTTTTCTTATCTCTATATAGATACTCTGATAGATAATGTGGGACATATTATAATGTTATTGTCATCTGCAGATCCTATCACATTTAGAAATTGTGCAATTTGGTATAATAACATTTTTATTGTCTGCATTGCACTTAGAACAGTGATATGGATATGTATACTGGTAAACATTGCATCCAGGGTAATTCTATAAACCCTTGACAATGCATTCGGTGACAACCCCCCAATTCTAGGAGATTCAGGGAGAACAAAACCGGAATATGTAACTGGATGCCTTACTGTACCGAGTCTATCTTGCATGTGTTGGATTCAACTCTTCAATTAAGTCAAGTGTGACTGTCTTGCTCAGCCCATATCTGACATACACCTTTTTTTTTAGTAAACAGGGTTTTACAAGAAAAACATTGGGTGGTTGCATGGGAATGCCCATGCACCAACCATGCAACACCCTTTAGGTGATTCACAATTCAAGCCTTTTAGCACATTGCCTGCATCAGCACTTCCAGCCTGGAAAGATAGACCACAGAACAGCTGGAAGAATACTTTATGATCACCAGTCAGTCTCAGATACTGGAATGACACACAGTGCACTATAGAAGAGAGCAGTTTAGTATTGACATCACCCATGTGGGACTGATTTTTATTGACCTCTCTGCAGCACACAAATGCTATTCTACTAACAAAGCTAAAATATTGGTCTGTTAAAAAGTCACCTTAAAATGGATCCACTGTGTCCTTCTTGTTCCCTAACGTCAAAATCAAATTGGATTCAATGGATCATCCATATCTAAAGTGACTTTTGGAGTGCCACAATGGTACTCCATCTTACCCATGGTGGTCATTATCTACAAAAGCCTTTTATACCATTCACTTTAATAATTGTAGGTGCCTTTTCAGATGTAGATGAATGTATTAATCAAGAAGATACTTAAAAACTATCAAACCAAGATCACATTCACTACTGAGTCAGAAAAATCATCATCTATGTGAACAATGGCAAACATGAATTATGTGCTCAGGTGATGTGCTTGTGTCCTCCCATGCACCTCCCACCACACTTCCCTGCAGTTGTAAGACAGCCCACAACTCAATTGGGCAAAAGCACTGAAGCTGGTCCCTGACACGAAAGATCGGTGAGGTGGAGCCGGAAATCAGTAATCTAACAAGAAGATTTGGGATGTGTGTACAAATTTGCATTGAGCAAACCTATCTGTTGCTAATCGTAACTGCTGGAATATTGAGGTACTTCGAGCTGAAATAAAGACAGAAACAGCAAAATTCACTATTGTAAACACTGTTTGCCTTGAAGAACAAAGTAGAACCTTTTTGTAAGAAATTAGGGGCCATGTTTACAAGGACGTAATGCATTGTGGTGCCGCAAGCCACTTGGCTTCACCGCGCTGCGTTACTTCCAAAGCAAAGAGATGCATCATATTTACAACAATAGGACGCATCCCTGAGCTCTTCCCTGCGCTGGTTCACAATTGGCTGCCATGCACCAACTCAGGCAATTTATTTTTGTGCTGGATGATGCATCTTCCTGCACAAAAACAATAGAAAGATGTGTTTTCCTCTTTCCATGTGTGCTGGGGAGGCGTAGGATTCTGAGCATTACCAGGTTTACGAAACGCTGTAAATCTGGGAATGCGGCAGAATCCATGTGTGTTGCGTCGAAACACCCACAGCAACACCCATGTACCACCCCTTTTACCCAAAGTACTGCGTGAAAAGAGACCATATTTACAAGGACATGAAAAGCTATGCAGGATGGCTTTACATGTCCTTGTAAATATGGGCCACCACACTGTGCCGCTGGCGCATCACAAAAAGTGAAACACTGGGGGTGCAAAGGGCTTGTAAATATGCCCCTAAGTTTCTAGTTGGGGGGGTGAGAGCCGACTTTGGTAATAATCACAATCCTTCTCAAGGTGAACCACGAAATTCCATATACAAATCGGTGCTTAACCCTCTGGGAGTTTGGCACACATGCAGTCAGGCTTAACTAAGAGGCAATGTGTAAATAATTTTTGTAGTACTTAAAAAGTAGGAAGGTGAAAACATCACATAAGAAAAATCTCAAATCAACTAACAAAATTAGAGCAAATGTTAATAAATACAATGGCACTAAAATTATGCTAATCCAATCAGTTGCACTGGAAGTATGCAGTTTAAGGTGAAAATAGCACCAAAAAGGTGCAAAGCATTAAACTTGGGTATCTGGCCACGCTGAACTGGCACAGAGTCAAAGGTTGGGACCCACCACGATTGAGTGCTTATTGGATTTGGGATCTGGGTGAGGCCCACTGTGAGTTGTACCTTTTATACTGGTGCAGTTGCTGCACGGTGCTACAATGCAAGACTCTGCGTCACTCTGTGTCACATCCAATGAAACTTTCAGTTGAGCAGGGAGGAGTGCACTCTGACTCCAGCTAAGGGTCTAGGACATTGAGAACAGCAATTAGTGGAGTCAGGACTCACTCCCCGAGATTTCAGCAGAAGAGACCAGGTCAGGTCCAATTGCTTCTGGTCAAATAGGAAGCAGAAGTGACCTCTGGAAGCTAGCTGTCACCCTGTAGCTCAAATATTAGTTCAATCACCTGACCCTTGGAGTCGAGTATGGGGTCCTGGCTTCAAAGCAAGCAAGGCAACTCTTCCTTCTTCCTCCAGCAGGGCAGTCCTTCTTTTGAATCTTGTTAAGTCCATAAATCTCCTGAAATATCAGGTTCTGATGGTGCTACTTTTATACCTGGTGCCAGCCTGTATCTGGCAGTCACCCCTATGTCTAGCCCTACAACTGGCTCTAGGCAGTTCTTGCTTTTCCCTGAGTTTGGCTTCAGCCTGTCTAGAGAAACAAGGGGCAGACACGCCCGAGTCTGAGCCGTGTTTGCTAATAACTGAGCAGGCATCTCCTGAAGTCAGGAGGGTGCTGGATATGGACCACAGGCTTCCCTTTGAAGCTCAGGAAGGTGGTGGGTTCAACACCTCAGACATCCTATTCCGTAGAGGGGCACCCTCCCCTACACCCGAGCCCCTTTTTCCCGTCTGGAAGGAACACACATCACACCACAGTAGACTCATTAACAATCATATGACCCTGGACACTGGCAGAAAAAGCACATTTGCTTTTGGCTGCAAAAAAATTATTTAAAATCTGAATTTACCATTAAAGAGGCATTATAATTAAACTGAGTGGAAGAAGTATTTCTCTAACTGCTCCCAAACTGAATTTAGCACCTGTAAAATGTATTAATGTAAACTAATGTTAGTCTACGGGAGAACTAGCCTTGCTATAGAGAAAATAGTAATTTGGGGTTTTCACTGTTGGGGCAAGTAATACATAAAGGGCCTGATTCACAAAGGTAAACATACACTTTTTGCAAGTTTACACTTGAACTGAAATTCACAAACAATATATGGAGTTTTCCAACTCTACATTTCCTATGTTTATACATGAGAAGCTCTCCGCCCCATCTACAAAGTCTCCATACATCTTAGTATACAGAGATCTCTGCAAATAACGATGTAGGATGTACAGTCTTAAAACTCCAAAGCTACTTTATGAATTTCACTTAAAGTGTGAACTTGCACAAAGTGTAAGTTTACCTTTGAGAATCCGGCCTAAGATATACATGCCCTACTTTTTAAATACCATGCACCTTGTCCTATTTGCTGTTAGAGACTAAGGGGCTGATTACGATGGTGAGCAGACTCGAGTCTGCCCGCCATCGTAGCGGGGTTTGGGACTACCCACCTCTAAGGCGGCGGTTCCGCACCCCATATTACGATGCAACCGCCACCAATTTAACATTGCGGTGGGTGCTGCTGGCTGGCTGGCTGGGAAGTAGTGTGCACTTTAACATGTGCATGAGGGTTTGTCTGGCTGTTTAATGCCGTCCAAACCGTCGTGCGCACTTTGATCTCTCTGCACCTAAGCTGTGTTATACAGCTGGGTGGAGTAGAGGCCCAGGCTCCTAGGCCATGAGCCAGAACTAAACAAGCCTGCTTAGGCCAATCAAGGCGCTGCTGTCATAAGAGCAGCTTCTTGATTAGTGTCTAGTAGCCTGCGCAGTGTAAAGGGACCCTGAGGAGACAAATCCCAAGATGGTGGCCGGCAGCGCAGCAGCAGGTAAGTATTTTTTAATAATATTTTTGATATTCCCCCTGGCTCCACATCTCCACCCCCCGCCTCACCACTTGTTAAGAAAGCAGGCCGCTGCTGTTAGTGGGAGACACAATGAGTGCTGCAGCCCTTAATTTACAGGCTCTAGGTACACATAGTACCATTTTCCAGGCACTTATAATTAACTTAAATGTGCCAATTAGGTATATACCGACTTTACCATGTTGGGAAGGGAGGGAGACCACAAGCACTTTACTGCTGCTAACTAGTGGTAAAGTGTACAGAGTCCTAAAAGCCAAGTAAAACAGGGTTTGCCAAAAAAAAAAGGTTAGAGAAGACTAAAATCTCGGGGATTACCTCTCAAAAGATGGTAAATTCCAATGTTTATAATTCTTATACACAGAGATCAGTACAGATAATCAGGGGAACATCCCCCATTAAATTATATCATGCCTTCACAAACACACATGCAAACTTGCAAACCACTAAGCAGAAGGGAAAAGAAAAGAGTATAGAAAAATAAGAACTGGCTTAGCTAAACCATTAGCATCCAAACAATTCCTAATGTAGGAATTACAGGAATAATAGGGGACACTGCAAATAGTAAATTCTTTCCAATCTATAGTGGCTGACAGGACCCTCAGCCATTAAAGATAATGCGGGACGAAAGCAAAATCAGCGATGAAAACAGTATCAGCACTCATCCGGACACTCAAACATAATTGCACTATATGACCTTGTGCTTAATTTGGGGACGAATGTCAGTGTAAAGGAGCAAATCAAAAGGCAGCCCATGAAACTGCCAGCTTAAAAGCTTGATATGCAGATTTAATTATGTAGTGATATAACACTCAAAATCATAACAAGGTACTAAAACGTTCAAGCAAGCTGGACGGAAAAGACAGATGAGAATGTACTAAACTCCCATATATGACAATCAGAACTTGAACCAAATCAACTTTCAAATAAACAGGACCTACTAATGTCTCAGATGGCAATAGTAATGTGGAGCAAACTCAAGCCAGCAGGGAGATAGAGACAGATGAGAATTTAGCAAACGTTGACACCCGGCAATCACAAAATAAAGCGAATCATTTTTTAAACAGCAGGAACTCACATTATGGTCCCTTGACATAAATAATGGTGAAAAAAGCCACCAGCATGAAGTGATTTTCACTCCTCAATATACCTTATGCTGTGTGGAACTTATTTTCAATAGTACTAACATTGTACGTGTATTTCAACATACTCAGGGGTTTATTTTCATGTGGCCTGGAATGCTGTGGCATCACTTTTTTGATGCTCTCAATAATGTCTATGAGGCGACTCATGGCCACCTTGTGTGGCTTTTCATGGCCTCATAAATATGGAGCAAGGCAGCGCAAAGCACTGCATTGTCTTATTCTGCATTAAGAAGGCGTTCCATGGGTGTTGCGGTGGGTGTTCCCATGGATTTTGATGCTGCCCAGGATTTACAAAATCACTTAAACCTGGAGCAATGTCAAAATCTTACGCCTCCCCAGAGCAGGCATAACAAGGAGAAATGTTTTCATTTATTCTCATTTTTTCCTCTTTCCATGTGTGCTGGATTCTGCAGCACATGTAGAACAAGAAAACGCCTCTCTGGATTGTTTTTGTCCAGGAAAGTGCCTCTTCCTGCACAAAAACAATCCTGCCTGCAACGGAGGCACCCTTGTACCATGGTGCAATAGTGCCTATATTGGACTTTGGTAGAAAATTGTGCAACAGCGCAAGGGGAAAGGGCAAGAATGCACCGCATTTCATAAATACAGTCCATTACTGCCCTTTCAAGTTGGTGTAAGGCAGCACAGCAAGAAGACTTGCAGCGCTACCGTATGCCAATTCTTTGTAAACTAGACCCTCAGTAATTAAAACATATTCAAACAGGAGATAATAGCAGAATTCAACCTTACATTTCAGTTTAAAATAAAATCCACAATAGTAACTTTCAGGTATCAACTTCTGACAGCAGAAGTACTTCCATGTAAGTTGGGCATCTTAACCTAAATAAGACTACCAGAGATGTCCGTTTGTCCTAATTAAACACAAGGGGGCCAGTCACATAAAAAAAAGCTTCAAGGAGTATTCTCAAAGGTGTAAACAATCTAACTGAACTCGAATAACCAAGTATACACCTTGGGGGAAATAACTAAAGGAACTGCACAATTGGTGCTCCATAAAACACAGAAAAAGAGACAGATTGGTGCTAGTTGGCTTCCCCTTTAACGTCCACCAAAACTATTCATCTCCAATGTAAGCCAATCAAACTCTGTCACTTATATTGTGGAATGTGTCTGCCTTTCAACAAACTCTTAATCAGACAGACACCCTAAATTTCTTAACCCCTTGAGTGCCCCGCCCTTTCCCCGCCCTGTGCCGGCCCTTTCATTAGCGGGCGGGGTTTATGACGAGATAGTCTCGTCATGGGCACAGCGCAACCGCGGCCCATGACGAGACCATCTCGTCATGGGCACTCAAGAGGTTAAAACTTTGGACATTATTTGCTTGAAGGAGATATGGAGCATTAAATCCCTACTAGTAGAGCGATTTTTTTTAAATGCACAACCTGACTGCTAAATCTAATACTTTTTGTAGACCAACTGGAGGGTTTTGAATATATTTATCTGCAGCAATCAATTCAATAGTCACTCTAATAGAATAACAAAATTCCTCACTTCAAACAATACCACTCAATTAATGTAGACTAGTAAGCAAGATGAAATCTGTTGTATCTTGCCCTTTAAGTGTGATGCACCTGTAAGAATGTTAAGTGCATCACAAGAACACTGGAGGCCACTTAAGAGGGGACACTGATACATCGAGTACCATGGTATAGTGGCTCTCGGGTGGGTGTTAATAAAGACACACACTTCAACAATATTATGGTGTCAACTTGTTTTATACTGGCAATGATTCATGAAGATGACACCCACCGAAAGAACCCAGCATGCGAAGCTGATGGCAGCACTTATGTTTTGTGATGAGACATCACCGACAAGAAGGTCAGTTAATTGTTGATTGCTCAGCATTACTTTACCAGAGATTTACGCATAAAGTTGTGTACCTGTTTTTGAAAAACTATAATGACAGTTAGTGGCGTGACTGTTAAAGATTACAAGGCAAGCATTGTTTGAACTCACCTCGAGATCCTGCACATTGCGCGTGCTTTAATTCATGACAGAATGCAGAGTGTGTTCACTTGGTTCTGCAGAGGACTGTAAAGACGTCACGACATGAGCGGAGTACGCGCTTACTTCACAATACCTCTGATGCAACAAGGATAAAGAAAAAATAGAATGCTCACCTAGAGAGCGTTATTCACGAAGCAATCCCTTGTTAGCTAATTTCAAGAGCAATCAATCCTTGAATTGCCTCCTTAAAAAGGAAAAGAAGAACAAAATGACCACAGCAGCAATGGTGAAGCAGTTTATAAAAATAAAATATTATTCAACAAGCATTTCAAATAATTAAATCTCCCAACGTTCTTAAGTTCATTTTTATGTTAACAGCTTCACCATTCATTCTTCAGTAGAGAACTGCAAGATGGTAATTATTTTAATTCATTATTTAAATTGTCTGTGTTAGATTGTTCTTTTACCATTTTTGTGTTAATCTTTTTTATTAATTTATTGTGCTAGCTTGTTAAGTTTGTTTTACTATCAGCATGGTTTCCGGTGGAATGAGTCAGCCACCACAATTCTTGTGTGAGCGTGGGGAACCTATTCTTCCTTGGAAGAAGCAGAAACCTCTATTCAATTCATATTTAATTGCAATTGGGGGTGAAAAATTCTCTGCAGCAAGGAAACAAGCCGTCCTATTGCACAACCTTGGAATTGAAGGGAGGAACATTTATGATAGTTTAGATCCTGTGCCTATTGGTTGAGGAGTTGGCGAACCTGGAGATGTTTATGAAATGTCTGTGTTACTGCTTCAGACACACTTTGGTGCTTGTATAAATGTTGCAAAGGATAGACATACATTTTTCATGCGTGTACAAGCAAAAGGAGAGAGAGTTGGGAACTACGTGACAGCACTTAAATCTTTAGCCCACACTTGTGAGTTTGAGCAGCTGACTGACTCACTCATACGTGATCCAACTAGTCCGTTGCATGACTGACACTAGAATTCAAGAGAAAATACTTGCCAAATATTCAAACTTTAAAGATGCTTTTAGTATTGCTGGGAATGTAGAAAATACCAGTTGCTGCAGTGAATCTCAGTGATGGTGGAAATTTGGACCCAAATTTGCAAACAAAAATTATTTAAAAGATTACTGGGAAACAAGAAAAAATGACTAGTAAAAATGAGAAACCAAAGTGCAATGCTTATGCAAATAGAGATATAAACATGAGATGCGCTAAATGTGGTAGTCAAAGTCATGGTACCAATTATCCAAATTGTTTACCAAAAGTGTTAATTGCAGAAATTGTGGGAATAAAGACCATTGCGCACGAATGTGGAGGAATGTTAAAGTAAATTTTATTGATGAGAATGCAAATTATCCACAACAAATCATTCACCATATAACTGAAATGCATAGTTATGTTGTTCAGGATGTGAAAAGCATTGATTCTGACGTTGTAATAATGCCAAAATGTGACATCCATATTAGACGTAGATCTGTTTCTGTCCTAGCTGATTCAGGTTCTCCCTATACACTGATAAGTGACAAAATTTGGGACTGTACCTTTGGTAAAGATGATATCACCTTGCTACCTCCTGATATTAACCCTGTAGGGTATGGTGGACAGAGCATTGATTTGATTGGCTATTCTGTTCAAACCATCTCGTTCAAGGGAAGAGAAACTATTGGAAAAGTTTACATTGCCAAAAGAGGTCACAATCTTCTGAGATGGCGTCACCAGAGGGATCTGGGTATCATTTTGAATCCAATCGCTTGTGAACAAGTAATGCTAGTCATGCAACAGAATGAGAATGTCAGCATTATTGAAAATTATCCTGCAGTTTTTAGTGACAAACTGGGGTTTCTAAAAGGATTCTAACACAAAATAATCTTAAAGACGAAAGCCCAACCAGTAGTTCATAAAGTGAGGAAGGTATCCAATCATATGATGTGAAAGTTACAATAGGAGCTCAACAGACTGCTAGACCTGGGGGTCATCGAAGAGATAGAATCCTCTGAATGGTTGGCTCTGATTGTTTTGGTGCCCAAGGATAATGGTACAAAAATTAGGATGTGTGTTGACTTGAGGAGTCTTAAAAACTGCATCTGGGTGGACAGACAACCTCTGCCTAATATTAATGAAGCCCTTGCTAAATTGTGTGGTGCCTCTATTTTCATGGTGATGGATCTATCATCAGCCTATCATCAGGTGTTACTACATGAAGAATCAAGAGCATTGACATCCTTTATCACACCTCTGGAAGCTTTCAGATTTATCAGAATGCCATTTGGGTTAGCCTCAGCCGCTGCTTGTTTCCAGAGGTTGATGAAGGAGGTTTTAGCAGGGATATATGCAGTCCTGTTCTTCCAAGATGACATACTTGTCTTTGGAAAAGACACGACTAGTCATGATGTTGTTTTAAACAAAGTTTTGTCGAGACTACAAGAGCGGGGATTAACACAAAAAAAAGGAAAAATGCAAATTCAGAGTTGATTCTGTATCCTATCTTGGCCCCACCATTTCCAGTGATGGTATCAGCCCCAAAATTGATTTGGCAGAAGCAATTTCACAAGCACCTACACCAATCAACAAAGAACAAGTCAACTAGTTTCTTGGCCTTTCTGAGTACTATTTAAAGTGTATTCAGAATTTTGTGAGGGTAGGACAACCTTTGAAGCTGTTACTAAAAAAGGTGCAGACTTTGTATGGTCTGAGGATCATACACTATTGGTCCACATGTTTGCTTGCAGGAATGTTGAAAACACCACACCCAGGAAAAAGAGATGGATTGAAGGATTGTGGGAGTATAATGTCATTGTAGACTATCTACCTGGTTTAAGAAATGTGCCTGCAGGTATTTTGTCCAGAATGCCCTTGGAAAGATCTAGTTGCACCAGCCATGAATCATCTGTATCATGGGTCAAGGAGCCGGCTCTTAATAAGACAGAATGGGAGACTGGTATCGTAAATGATGATTTTAGAAAAGTTATGAATGATTTTGTGGTCAATGGTTGGCCTTTATTTTCTGATGTTCCCCAGTTTGTGAAAGGATTTTGGAATGTGCGTGATGAATTATGCATTGTGGGTGAGAATCTCTACAGGGGTGAGAGATTAGTTCCTCCCATCTGTTTGCAAGAGAAAATTATCAATCTTGCTCATGAAGGGCATCTGGGGCATTGCTTAACCAAGTCCAGAGTTCGAGAATCATACTTGTGGCCTGAAGTGGACCGACAAGTTAAGGAGGTAGTCAGAGACTGTATAATGTGTGCAAACAATGACAAATCCAAGAATGTAAGAGCAACTCCACTTTCTCCGGTGGAGTTACCTGACCAACCATGGACTAAATTAGCTTTAGATATTGTGGGGCCTTTTGATTTATTAGTGCCCAATGAGCGATTAGTTGTTGTTTTGGTTGATTACACTTCCAAATGGGTTTCTGCTTGCTGCATGGGATCTGTTATCACTAAAAACATAATTGAATTTCTCAGAGATATATTTGTTTTTGAAGGCATACCTGATGTTATGGTTACTGACAATGGGGTGCAATTTACTGCTTTAGAGATGGAAGAGTTTTTAAAAGATCTCTCCATTACTGACCATTGCACAGCTCTTTATGCACCACAGGCCAATGGGCTTGTTGAGAGCATGAATAGAGTTGTTAGAGCTAGTGTTCAAACTGCTGTTATAACTAACATGTCTTTAAATAATAATTGTGTTAAAAAATTTGGGGCACACAGGAATGCCCCTGTTAGACCTGGCACCATTGGCGTGGATCTCCCTTCCAATTTTTCACTGTTGCCTCCTATGTTTTGCTATGTTTTTGCTGGTCTAGGTGCTTTGGGCACTTTGCCACTGCTGTTCAGTGCCAAAGTGCAAGTGCTCCCTATTATAAATTCTTGTAATGGGTTAGTGACTCCATGATTGGCTTATTTGATTTACCTGCCAGACCATAGTACAGTGCACCATGGGTGCCCAAGGCCTGTAAATCAAATGCTGCTAGTGGGCCTGCAGCACTGGTTGTGCCACCCACAGAAGCAGCTTGTAAAGTGTGGCTCAGGCCTGCCATTGAGGAGCCTGTGTGCAGTCTAGGACTGCCATGTCAACTTGGCAAGTGCACACACCTGCCATTCCTAAAACTTCCCTTTTCGACATGTTGGTCACCCCTAAGGTAGGCCCAGGGTACCCCCATGGGCAGGGTGCATTGTATGTGAAAGGTAGGACATGCCCAGATGTGTGTGGCATGTCCTGAATTACAGCCAATTTTGTTTTTCACTATTGCAAGGCTATCTGTTCCCATAAGCGAGAATGGGCAGTTTGAGTATAAAATCCTATAATCATAACTGACCCTAGGAACAAGAAAGGAAAATAAAGTTTAGTATGCCTGAACTCAGAATGTTAAAATACATCTTTTAGTATGGGTGATTTTTACATTTTGTGTTTGAAAATACCACTTTTAGAAAGTAGGTATTTTCTTGCCTAACCATCCAGCATGCCTCTGCCAGGATTGTGCATTCCATGTCTGGTTTGTGAGTGACAGGGGGCTGGAGAGGGCTTTGGCTCCAGCAGTCTGATGGGACAGGGCTGGGCTGAATAGGACCTGCATTGAATAGAGAGTGGGGGCGGAGATTTCCTTTCACTGACCTGTGCCCTCATAGAATAGAGAGTAGGGGGAGCTGGGCCAGGTCTGCTTTCAACAATGCTGTCTCCACCTCCTGCCAGGAAATTGCACAGAACTGGTTTTGGCTGGGCACAGGCACCCTCTGCCTTCAGAGGACAAAAGATTTTGCAGTATGATTTTTGGGACCCAGACCCCAGAACTTTAGATTACTTCTGGGAATCAAGACGAACCTTTGCCAAGGAGAAGAACAAAGAAAGCTGAAGGAGGAGACAGCCCCTGTGCTGTGCTATTTCTGTGGTTGGCCTGCAGTGGTTACTTTATTTGCCAAGGAAAGGAGAAGAGGGCTTTTGTGAAATTGTCATCATCTTGAAGAAGAATCTCCAAGGGCTTGAAGTGTGCTTGCCTCCTGCCTGAAGTCTCAGGGATACAAGACATCACCACCAGCTTCCCTGAATTCCCTTGCTGGGGATTCTACCTGCAGAGAGGTGACTACTGTTGTTTGGGCCCTCTGAGAAGATTGCGTGTTGCTGGGAGCTGGAAGCGCGATGCAGCGAGGAGAAGCGTGTCACCGCCACCGCAGTTGGTTCGCATCACTGAAGAAGTGTGCCGCTGCCACAGCTGTTTGCCATCGCATCACCGGCAAAGCTTGTCGCATCACCGGAGAAGCGTGTCGCCGCTGCAGAGGTTGCTGTCGCATCATCGGAGAAGCGTGTCGCAGGGTCAGTCGCGGCTCAGAAGTTACCGAGTTCGTCGCACGGCATCAAAAATACCAAACACCAATAATGTTGGAATAAAACTACTAAAAACAATGGGGCAGATTTACAAGAAAGTGACGCATCTGTACAGATGCGTCACTTTCCCTGCGCCAATCTTAGAAACCCGTGCGCCACCATAGATGTGTCGTATTTACAATACGGCGCACTATTGCGCAAGGATTGACAGATGCGTCAGAAATTCTGATGCATCTGTTGGTGGAATAGTCACGTATTTGCTGGAGTCGTGTCGCAAGCACGACGCAACTCCAGCAATGCATGTTGAGGCCTATTCCCACTACACTGCGTCACTACTTACGCCTGCTTGAAGCAGGCGTAAGGTTTTGACGCAGTGGCGTCCTCAAAGTGGCGCAGTGAAATCTTGTAGATTTCACTGAGTCACTTTTACGAGGCCTTCCTGCGTGGGAACGCCCACCCTGCATACATTATACCTTATGCAGGTATAATGTGACGCAGGGCTTTACAACGTGACGCATCTCCCTAGGTGCGTCACGTTGTAAATAGGCCGCATTGTTTGCACCGCTGTTGTGTCAAAAAAGTGACGCAATTGCAGCGCAAAAGTCACGCAAGGGGCTTGTAAATCTGCCCCAATATGTATAGGTCAATAGAACTGTCCGCGCCCTAATGGCTAAACAAGTATGTGGGACCAAAAAATAAAAGCTTAGGAGCAACCCAACTAATCACAGCTCACCCTCAGTTTAATAGCAGATTTTAAAAAGCTTAAACATGAAAAACGGTATTGTGCGACAGCATCTAGAGAAATATAAATGCAGGCCAAACTTGTTTAAAGTTGGACTGTTTCAAAATGGGCATTAGATAGGATTTTCTCTGGGTGACATAAAATGGACAAAACATGGTAAAATGAAGCATATCCTGCGGGGATGTACCATCGCAGGCGCAGGACGGGAGAACTTACCCTCTATTTGCACCCTGAGGATACGATAAAAGTAAGTAAAACAAATCAAACCAAAATCTGGTCAGGAGGAATCTATCATAAGACTTCTCTAGGCCAAGAATATACGGCTCTGCTTTCACAGTGGTCCTTGAAATGACAAAGTGACCAACACTCGGCTTCATCAGCTCCCTCCCCTCCCTTAATGTAGTCAGGCGCATGCCAAACGCCGACTTCAGGGTGGGAATGTCTATTTTATGGATGCCCTCGGGATCAGAAAAGAGATCACTTCTTTGATTGGTTAAACTTCTTTTAATATATTTCAGCCACGATATCCTTAGGGCTTGATCCAGGGATAAACAATCTTTAAGGATAGCCTTGTATAACGAGTCCCCTTCTTGAACCATGTTTTTAACCATAGTGACAGCGGGATAAAATCTATCTGGTCTGTGATATAGGGCATGCCCAGCTCTTCGTGGGTAATGAAAAATCGGATACCCTGAGGGACTGACAACAAACTTCTCATAAACTTGTTTTCCGGAGTTTGGACATCCTTTGCATCTACATCTCCCCAGATTTCACTGCCATACAAAACTTTTGACAGACACTTGCCCTATACAACTCCAAGAGGGCACCCACCGGTCTTTTACCTAGTCTTGCGGCAAAGTTAACGATTGTGGTAGATTCCCTGTTAAGGTAATTTCTCTTGCGGGTAAGTTGAGGGACCCAATTCAATTTATTGTCCAAGAGTACCCCAGATAGAAAAAAACAGATGTTTTAGGGATAGGGGTGGGCCCTACCCTAAAAGCGTAAGATCAAGTAGGCCGCATCCCAGTTGCATAATATTTATTTTAATTTTATTTATTTATTTATTGAGTTTTATATAGCGCTGGCTAGACCCGGAGGTATCAGAGCGCTTTACATGAGGAAGAAACATTGTTTCAGAACATGGTTACAAAGTTACATCAGTTACTGGAGCGTAGTTACAGGAATTACATGAGTACAAAAGCATAGCAGAAACATGGGGAACAAAATAGGCAAGGGTAGAGAAGATTAGGTGAGAGAGGGAAGGAATAGGGGAGGTAGATGGAGAATAATGGAGGGAACAGGAGGGGGAGGGTGTAGGAGGCATAGACGATGAAAAACAGTGTCTGACATCCGGCTGGGTAGGTGACGGCCAAGGGGTGAACCAGATCCAAACTCCGCTACAGCTGCGTGTGACAGCTCCACCAGTCATCGGCCAAAGGTTGCTCTGCCACCGCAGTACATACAGAAAAGTTACAGTTTCCGCTTAGGAGGGCATAGTCCAAAAGTTCCGTCGAACACGCCGTTCACGGTTTACGGTGCCGTGCTCCCAGCGGTAATGGGATAAAAACCCAGGTCTCCGCTGTGTGAGACTCCCTTGTCACTGTGGCCTCTCTCAGAGGAGTCTCTGAGACTCCAGGGCATAAATGCTGGATCCCTCCCCAACAAGGGGAGAAGGAGTGCTTTGCAAAGGGGCCCACTCATGGTGGCCAATATTAGAAAATTGGTGTGTCAGATGTCCCCAGAGGTGGCCGTCTTAGGGTCAGGCATTGGACACAGCTCGGTACACTCCTCATGTCTGGTCTTCACACTGCTCCTCTGTGGTAATATATGATTTGGAATTATTAATTTCTAAATCCAAATCTCCCATAAACTGGGCAAATGAAGATAAGATGGTTTGTAAGCCCCTCTCTGTCTGCGCCATCAAGACGGCGGTGTCTGCATATAGCAGGACAGGAAGGCCTCTCTGACCAATCCGGGGATAATCAGTCTTTGTCTCCAGAAGATTTTTCTCCAGGTTATCTATATAGAGATTAAAAAGAAAAGGGGGCAATATACAACCTTGACAAACTCCGCTCCTTACAGGGAATGAGCGAGATACATTCAAGTTTGAAGAATAACGCAACACCGCTTTGGTGTCTCGGTGCAGATCATAAAGAACTCCCTATCTATCCCTAGGGCTATTAGGATCTGCCATAATTTGCCCCTATTTACGCAGTTCAATGCGGATGTCAGATCCATAAAAGCCAGGAAGATGGTACCCCTTTGAGCAACTGTGTGTTTACTAGAAATTAAAAAGAGGTTCAACGATTGTTCAATAGTAGAGTGGCCAGAGTGAAACCCATATTGGGCATCCAACAGAATGTTAATATCGGTCGCCCAAGTTGATAACCTGTCCAACAAAATTCTACATGATCTATTCATGATCATTAACTTGCATAGGAGGGATCATAAAAGCATAATAAAAAGCTTCTGCAAAACTTTGAGGGGCATATTTACAAGGAAATGGCGGAGCATGGCAAATTTCACAGCCCCGAGCTCCACTATTTCCAAAACGCTGGGTTGTACCGTATTTACAACAATGCGGTGCACCCCTATGTTTTCCCTAGCACTGGTGCTGAAAATAGCTGCCTAGCCTCCAACGCAGACACCCTTGCGCCATAGTGCAAGGGTGCCTCCATTGCAGGGAACGATTGTTTATGTGCAGGAAAGTGTACCTTCCTGCACATAAACAATCATAAATGGTGATTTGCAATTTCTATGTGTGCTGCATCACACATACAAAAAGCAAAAACGAGGAGAAATAAAAGCATTACTCCTCATTTCGCCATTGAAATGCCTGGTATTGCATGGCTTTAGTATTTGGTGTTGCCTCCGATTTACAGATCCTTGTATATCTGGGGCACCTTCAAAAAGCAATGCATGTTGCAGTGGATCACCCAGAGCAACACACATTGCATGCCCCTTTCACGCAGATACCTGCGTAAAAGTGTCCGATATTTACAAAGCTGGCTTAACACCACTTTCTAAATATGGTACAGGACATTGCACCACCGGAACGCCGGTAAAAGTGATGTTCTGGTGGCACAATCTCCTAGTAAATATGCTCCTAGAAGAGCTAATTTGCCGATATGCAAGTCATGAGATTATAGTGAAAGGAGATTTCAACCTTATAAGTGGTCGCACGCGATCGGATTGTATGGATATTATACCCTCTTGACAGAAAGGTGAATGATCTTCTCTCATCATATATAATTTAAGTCCTTCCACCTTATTACAGATTCAATTACAAATTTCCTTGGACAGATGGGGGTATCCAATGCTGGTCTATATTTTAACTACTAAGGGGCCGATTCCGAGTCGGTCGCAAATCGTAACGACCGACACGGACCCGGACCGGATACCGACCGACACGGACCAGTGCCGTACGACCCGTGCAGTATGATGCAACGCGCATGAATTACAACCGACACGTACGGAATACAAGCCGTACGACCGAGCCATAGGGAAAATAGTGAACCGGCCGGAAAACTGACGCAATTTTCACCGACCGGCACGAACCTGGAATGAACCCAACCGACCCGTACCCGCGATGTCCGATCTGCGTTGTACGATGCAATGCGTGTAAACCCAGGCCGACTCACACAGAGACCAAGCCGCACGACCGACACGCACAGAAAACCGGGCCCACAAGTAATAGAGATCTCCGCGACCGACACGTATGAAACACAGAAGATAGGCAGCGTGAACAAGGCGGAGAAGCCTGCACGAGCCAACATCAGCGTCCGTTTCCATCAGAAGAACGTCTCCTTCATGCCTACAAAACCCAAATGAAAAAAGACAAAAAAAGGACCAAACAAGCAATGACAAAGCCAATAAATATCAAATAAAAAAAACCTGGGACAAAGACACACCCACAACTCCAAATATATATAGGACTACAGTCACTACTATGATCCCTTGCAAACAGGAGACACAGCCAGCAGCAAACACCATTACACAGCAACCACAGACACACTCACAACTCACCCATCATACAACTCACACACCATCAGCACCTCATCCAAAAGCACACACACGTACAGCCAGCAAAGCCAACACCAACCCACCCTCACTTGCACCCTCACACACACACCCCTCACCACCACCACCCATCATCATGCCCCCAAAGAAGAATCCAAAGTTCACAGATAGTGAGTTAGAAGTGCTGGTAGACGAGATCATCAGAGTAGAGCCACATTTGTTTGGTACATTGGTCCAAAGGACCCCCATGTCACAGAAATCCAAGATGTGGGCGAGGATTGTGGACAAGGTAAACGCTTAAGCACCAGCAAGGCTCACAAAGGACGATATCCAGAACAGGTGGTATAGTGTGCGCAGGAGGGTCAAGAAACTCATCGGAAAAGATCCCGCCGTGAGTCAGTGCACCGGCGGTGGCCCTCCTGCCAAACCAGTCTACTTCAGGACCTGGGAGGAGAAGGTGTGGGACATCCTACCACCAGAGAGCGTCTATGGTCTAACAGACATACCAGAGCCTGGTGAGTACACAAACAACATACCCAGATTGTGTGGCAAGGGGACAGTGAAACCATGCACCGCAAGCAAAGCTACAGTAACCAATAGATAATCATCACTTTTCATGGTGGGATGTCTGGCTGGATGGGAAGGAGGACTGACAGCTCTGATTATACTTACCAGAATGTGGAGACACACACCCCCCTCAACACAAACTCCACACAACTCACAGGGTAGAATGCATTGACCCACACCTCGGTGAAATATCAGCAAAATATACCCCGTACTGGGTGCTGCTGTGTGAAGCACAGGGGTTCTCTTTGGACTTGTAGCCAAACAAACACCAGGATTTCACAGTCAGCCATCTTGCCATTGCTGTCACACCCCCTCACAGGGAAGCAGAGTCAAGTGGGAGGAAGTATGGGCATGCTGGGAAGGGGGGTGTAGCCAAGAGTATGATGGAAGGTGCAGTCACAGACAATACACACCCACCCACATGGCCCAGCAAGCTCACACTGAACCTTGCTCGCCTCACAGGGAGTGGGAAGGGACTGACAATATGTCTGACACTGAGCTCTGTTGTGGGGAGCACAAGGCCCTGCTTGGAAATGGGCAACAACAAACACCAGGACTCCACAGTCAGCCATCTTGCCATTGCTGTCACACCCCCTCACAGGGAAGCAGAGTCAATAGGGAGGAAGTATGGGCATGCTGGGAAGGGGGGTGTAGCCAAGAGTATGATGGGAGTTGCAGTCACAGACAATCCACACCCACCACATGGCCCAGCAAGCAAACACTGAACCATGCTCACCTCACAGGGAGTGAGAAGGGACTGACAAGATGTCTGACACTGGACTCTGTTGTGGGGAGCACAAGGCCCTGCTGGGAAATGGGCAACAACAAACACCAGGACTTCACAGTCAGCCATCTTGCCATTGCTGTCACACCCCCTCACAGGGAAGCAGAGTCAAGAGGGAGGAAGTATGGGCATGCTGGGAAGGGGGGTGTAGCCAAGAGTATGATGGGAGTTGCAGTCACAGACAATCCACACCCACCCACATGGCCCAGCAAGCAAACACTGAACCATGCTCACCTCACAGGGAGTGGGAAGGGACTGACAAGATGTCTGACACTGGACTCTGTTGTGGGGAGCACAAGGCCCTGCTGGGAAATGGGCAACAACAAACACCAGGACTTCACAATCAGTCATCTTGCCATTGCTGTCACACCCCCTCACAGGGAAGCAGAGTCAAGAGGGAGGAAGTATGGGCATGCTGGGAAGGGGGTGTAGCCAAGAGTATGATGGGAGTTGCAGTCAAAGATAATCGACACCCACCCACATGGCCCAGCAAGCTCACAATGAAACATGCTCGCCTCACAGGGAGTGGGAAGGGACTGACAAGATGTCTGACACTGGGCTCTGTTGTGGGGAGCACAAGGCCCTGTTGGGAAATGGGCAACAACAAACACCAGGGCTTCACAGTCAGCCATCTTGCCATTGCTGTCACACCCCCTCACAAGGAAGCAGACTCAAGAGGAAGGAAGTATGGGCATGCTGGGAAGGGGGGTGTAGCCAAGAGTATGATGGGAGTTGCAGTCACTGACAATCCACACCCACCCACATGGCCCAGCAAGCAAACACTGAACCATGCTCGCCTCACAGGGAGTGGGAAGGGACTGACAAGATGTCTGACACTGGGCTCTGTTGTGGGGAGCACAAGGCCCTGCTGGGAAATGGGCAACAACAATATCAAACTCTGTCCGTGACAAGCTGCAAAAAAAACAGTGTTTCAGGCAGGCATCTGTTCGTACAGTAGAAAATGTCATGTTTGTGAACCATTGATGCCTATAGAAACATAACTCACATTGTGTGTCTCTTCCAAACACAGGCGGTGCACCAAATGAAGAGGATTCCCAGTCCCAGACTCTGGTGGACACTGAGCTCTCTGGTTTGACTCTGTCTCTGTCTTCTTCAGATGACGACGACCAACCTGGCCCCTCCGGTGTGAGTCATCATGCTGCACCAGCAGCATCAACATCTGCATCCCCTGTACCCACGCCTCCAGCTTCTGGAAACCGACAGGGCACCCCCGCCAACGTGGACACACCAAGGCCACTGAACACCCACAGCACAGGGACACAGGACGCCACGGAAGCTACAGCAAACACCACCAGCAACACCACCCAAGGGGTCCCAGTGTCACCTGTGCGTCCCGCCGCTGGTCCTGCCCGTGTGGATAGGGATGCTGGGAGGGGTGGAAGGCAGAGGGCGCGCCTTGCAGAGTGGTCTGGACTGCATGATGACCCCCAACTGGCACGCATCATAGATGCACACCAGGATAGCACTGGAGGTTTTGGCCAGGTAGTGGGGATCCTCAAGGACATGCAACAGGAGCAGGCTGCCCACCATACCCGCATGGAGGCAAATTGGAATGCCCTTACAGCGGTGCATCGGGACATACTCCAATGCCTCCACCAGATCAACACAAACCTGTCCACACCTCCCTGTGTGGCCACAACATATGTTGCAACACCATCTGCCAGCGCCACAGGGAGGGAGGAGGACTCTGGCGGAGAGTTCCCTGCACCGCAGAGGCCTGCACCTGAGGATCCTCCTCAGGAAGAAGATGGGTCGTCCAAAGAAGGACATGTGAGAGGCAGATGTCCCAGCACATCCCCCAGGGCCTCTAAACCTGTTCTGGACAATGTTCTTTGTGCGCAACCCGTTCACCTTGTTCAATCGCACACAACTCGCCCACATGACATGGAGGGTTCATCTTGGGCCAATGTAGCAGATGACTGTGGACTTTCCTCTGGACATTTAATCTACCAGCACTTCCAACTCTAATGTGAACTTTGGATTCAAAACTAATGTACAGCACCCACCATCGTGTGCATTTTCTTCACACATGTTCAAAAATAAACTCACCAGTACACCATGCTTGCCTCTGTTGTGATTCCAACTTGTCATGTGTCATGGAGATGTCGATCTGCTACACAACACAGTGCATGCCAAAATACTGCAACAATGTGACCAACGTTAGGTGAGTCATGGTGATGTGACATGTGAGGGAGACACACCACTATGGCAACACAACACATACTCACCATGGCCATGCTACTCATCCCACACAATGATGTTGACCTGAAACACATAGGTATGCACAAATACAACACCTATCCACAGTCAGTGGTAACAAGTCCACAGGTGATGTAAGCAAATGTCACTCAGATGTGGGAAGACAGACAACGCACCTAACAAAGCATAGCACAGGTTCATTACACATCAGCAACATGTTTATTCAAAATTAGTTGCAAGGCAATTGTACGTTACGATGGACACACGGTGTCTGAGAATTGGAGTACAGGGGTGTGTGGCACATCACTTGATGTCAATTGACTACTCCCACACTGGTGTCGGATTCTGGGTGTTGGGGATCAGTGTTTAACAAACAACAGGCAAATTACCCTGTAAAGGACAGACACAAGACACAGTCAAAAGCACAGCAGAACACGAGAGAAATGCAATACACATGCACAAAACATATTACAAGAAACCTACACAAACACAAGTTAGCAGTACTACCCTATTGTGGAGTACACACCACCTGAACGTACACATCACTGCACGCATCCAGTCAAGTGGCACACAGACACACTCACCAGCAACAGAGCAGCCACAACACATTCCAGGCTAACTCCATACATTGACAAAACAACCCTGGAAACTCACATTCAGGTGAAGAAGTTGTTGATGAGCTGTGAGCTGACGTCACCCTCATCCTCATCATCACTGGCATCTTGGCCCAGGCCGGGATCCTCCACACGTGCTGGAGGTTGGTCATCGTCATCCTGGATGAGAGGCACCTTCTTCCGCACTGCCATGTTGTGTAGCATTCAGAATACAAGGATCATTTTGCACACCTTTGCAGGTTCATATGGGAGGGCCCCTCCGGTCTTGTCCAGGCAGCGAAAGCGGCTTTTCAGGAGGCCGAATGTCCGCTCAATAACCCTCCTGCTCCGGCCATGTGCCTCATTTTAGCGCATCTCGGCTCGTGTCACAGGGTTCCTGAGGGGTGTCAGCAACCACGGCATGTTGGGGTATCCGGAGTCACCTACACACACAAAAATGAACAAGTAGCTGAGTTTTGTGGGAGTGCGAAATACAACATTGACAAACACACACAGTGGTAAACAGTCAGTACACACCGACAAGCCAAGCATGCTGAGCTGGCATCTGTGACATCAGCGTTGCAATGCGACGACTCCTCGTTATGTAGGCATCGTGCGCAGAACCAGGGAACCGTGCACACACGTGTGATACACATGTCTGCAAGACAGACCACCAGAGCATTGATCGAGTGGAAATGTTTCCTGTTATGGTATGCCTGCTCATGTGCTTGTGGTGGTATCAGGGCCACATGTGTCCCATCAATAGATCCGATGACGTTCAGCATCCTCCCCAGTGTATAAAAGGCATCCTTTATTTCAGGGAGTTCAGCTGGGCTAAGGAACTTGATGTACAGGTCAAGGAAATGCAACATCGCGTAGCACACGACTAAACATAGTTTGCGACATCCCACCTGCTGTAGCCACAGTGTACTGGAAGGTACCAGTAGCAAAGAAGTGCAGGGCTGCCATCACCTTCACCTCTGGGGTCAGTGCTGTAGGGTATGTCCGACCAGGTAGCAGATGTGGTGCCAACTGCTCCCCCAACCCATCAATCAGAGGCCTGGTGAAGTGGTACCGTCGGATGCAGTTGCGTTCCTGCATGGTTTCAAGGTCTGGGAATGGTCGATGGACAGCTGGTGCCCTGCAGAACAGAGATGAACAAAGGAAGATTGTTGGTTCATCCACCCATGTGGCCATGACCAGGCTCAATATCACATGATACATCATGACATTACAAAATGTACTGGGGTGTGTGCTGTTGGGCATGGACACATATGTCTCCTACGTAACCATCACCTCACATCTCAATTCCACATGTCCACATGAGTCCCATGTAGTGCAATGGACAATCATCTGGCTGTGTCACCCGACCTATGTACTGCTGTGACGTTACAAACACACACCACAGTGACAAGTGAGGCCTGATGTCTCCCAGGCATCACAGATCTTTGCCATGCAGATACCCAGGGTCCCTGTATTGCCACATCGACACTGGCATGGACATGGCGTGTCACGTACACCCCACAAGGCAAGCGTGAGTCCCACAAGTAGTGGCCACTTTTGTCCCTGCAGGCCCTACATGTACATCTCTTAGACACACACACACACCATCAAGGTTGATGAATATACCACATGGATGTGGAGACTGTCTCCCATTGGGCACATTTGATCAGACACATCTGAGACACAACATGCACACAGACTGTGTGTGCACATCAGAATTGTGGCTACAGGTCTCACTGTGACGTACATGCCATCACCCCCAGGACTCAGGGTGTATGTGACATGTCCTAAACATATCCAACATGAAACTGTGTCCGTGACTCATGCCCATTACTGTACATTTGCACATCACAGTGGTAATGTGCAAACACACAAAGGATTCTGCCCCCATGTACACGTGCACAGCCTGGGAGTGGCTGAACAAAAGTGCCACCCAACAAACCAAATGTGCCCCCCAACACACAGGGAATGCAGCCTTACATGTCATGGGACACTGTGTGGCCAATGCTGTAGTGTGGTAGGTGTGCACAGGTGTCCCTGGCAAGTAATTGTGTGTTGAATCCGTTGAATAGTCACGCCAATGAGGTCCGACGCGGGTGACGATGCGTACGCATTGCACGGTTCATGACCGAGCCATGCGTACGTTTTGCCATTAACTGCAATGAGGTCTGACGCGGGTGACAATGCGTACGCATTGCACGGTTCATGACCGAGCCATGAGTACGCTTTGCCATTGACTGCAATGAGGTCCGATGCGGGTGAGAATGCGTACACATTGTACGGTTCATGACCGAGCCGTGCGTACGCTTTGCCATTGACTGCAATGAGGCCCGACGCGGGTGACTATCATGCATGCGCGTCGGGCAGGCATGGTCCGAGACAGGCGTACGCCTTGGCCATTGAATCGTATGGAGACTGGTGCATGCGTATTTTCAAAAATACGCGTTGTACAGTCAGTTGACCGAGCCGGGCGCACCCATTGGCTCTGGACTGTCATGGAGATGGATGCGGATTCAAAACTTGTACGAGTTGTGCGCTGGAAATTCAGTTGGATGCCTGCAACAATGTTGCAATTCCTAGTGTTTCATGAAGGTGAAGATTTGAACGATGCGGAAGGCGTGTACGAGTCGTACATTTCCATGAATTGGCCAGATTTATAGAATGCAACCGTGTTGGACCTATCACTTGGGACACATGGCACAGATTCTGCCTCTACAGCACAGATATAAGGCTGGCTGGCCCCCAGGGCACTCACTTGCCTGCACTACATGCTCCTGGACCACATCCCTGCTACCACTGCTGCTGTCTCTGCATCCTCTGGCTCCTGCTATGGCACGTACTCTGGAGAGGGCCCCAGCCTTCACTGAGGAGGAGAACCAGACCCTGCTGGATGGGCTCCTTCCACAGTACAGCAAGCTGTATGGGAAACGAGGGGAGCAGGTGAGTGTGCAGTCCACTGCCTTCCTAGTTGTGCATGTTGTCTGACTAGCAGTACTAGCAGTGTGTACACCAGTGGCAAGCATTCTCACTGACTACTTTCATCCCCCAAAGTGTGTAGGTACATGTAATGAACAGGTGTTCTGCTGCTAAAGTGCATTAGTGCAAGCTTAAACTTCCCAGACATTGTTAACATGTCAGACATGCAGGTGATTTGTCCTTCCCCATGGTTGCAGTACCTGTGTAACTCATTTCCCTTTGTGATGATGACATGTATATCCAAATGAGTGCAGCACAAATATGGAGCATGTGTGTTAATGGACTTTTAACTTTGTCATCCTCACAGGTTGATGCCCACCAGAAGCAGGAGATATGGCTGACCATCGCCCGGGCAGTTCGTTCGGTGGGGGTCTACAAGCGCCGGATCCACAACTGCCAGAAGAGGTGGCAGGACCTTCGGGGCTGGACCCGGAGCATCGCTAGAGTCCAGCTGAAGCTGTCACCTACACGCAGGAGGGGCGGACACCGAACCCTGACCCCCACATGCTCCGGATCCTGGCGGTGGTCTTCCCGGACCTGGATAGGCAGCTGAAGGCCAGACAGCAGCAAGAAGGGGGTAAGTCCATGCCTAATCTGTGTACTATGTCCGACATGCTAATTGCAGTCTTTTGGCCTGGTCACACTTCCACATTACGTAGGTCTTGTAGTCCAATACTCAGGTCCCTCAATTGTGTGATGCACCCTCCTCATCTGTTCCACAGGTGTGGCCCCTACAGTCTGTTGCTTGTGTCACTAGGACACTGTGTCCCTGCAGTCAGCTATGCTTCAGCTACCGGACACCATCTGTTCCTGTGACTCTGTTGTGTGTTTCATGGGTGGTTCAATTGTTTACCCAATGCCTGGGATCTGACATGTGATCTCTGTGTGCCCTTGATATGTGTTACAATTGCTGATCTGACTCGCCACATGTGGCTGGGGTATTTCAAACAAAACCATGCAGCAGGGGACTTCAATTTGTGGGCCTCAGGAGTATGTATATCAAGTGTGTCACACTTGCTTAGCCACCTGACTACTTTCCAGGGCCAAACATTGTTTCACGTAGACCTGGACAGTGATGCCTCCTCAAGGGCATTTAGAAACACTCTGTAATCCCACTCCTGTGTATCAACTTACAGGTTGTGCTTAGTGACATGTGCCTTCAGGTGTCTGCCTCTGTGTCATAATGGTGTGGCTTCCTGTTACGTACAACTGGGGTGTCCATGATTTTGAGGGTCAGCAGGACATCTGAGATGTGACTGTGAGAGACAAGACCTGTGTAACATATAGGTGTGTGATCATCTGACAGCGCACAATGGTTTATGCAACTGTGTACTTCAGGCAGCTGGGTTACATGCACGGCAGACTGTGATGTGCTTATGTACAGGGAGTTGTGTTTGGAGAGACTCATGTGTCTGATTTGCATGATGTGGGGTCTTCTGGGTCCTGGATATGTTGTTTACAGGGGATGGGCAAGTGCACTTGTCAGCTGCAGAGTTAGCTTTACCCCTGAGCTATGATTGTGACGCTGTGCATACTGTTGTTGTCTGGATGCCCTGCCCCTGTGACAGTAGACAGTGTTGACTGACTTTCCAGGCATGCCAGTGCCATGGTATTTAACTTGCTATGAGTGATCCTGCATTGCGTTCAAGTGTGCACCATGCACCCCATTGTGGCATTGACTATCAGGACATGAGAACATCATAGTGCGTGTTGCTGGCAAGCATGTGAAATTAGTCTCTGCCCATCCCTTCATCCGGACACCTGTACTGAGTCAGTGGCAAGAGATGTTTAGTGACATACTCCTACATGTTCACATGCATGTCCAACTGATGTATGGGGGTGCATGTCGGGACATTGGGGTATTAGCATCCAAAATGCAACAGACATATGGGTGCAAGTCAAGGAGGGATATGTGTGCCATGGTTGATGTTGAGAATGACTATTGTCTTATTCTAAACAGTGTTGGCACTTTGAGCAGTGTTCAGCTGATGATGCCAGGGCTTGCCCTGTGATGTGATGTACTCACTGTGGTGTGTGCAGTCAGTGCAGGTGACTGATTTGGTTCTCTTTCTTCCTATTCCTATACAGATACATCCACGGCCACAGGAGGGGACAGCTCCATGGACCAGGAGGAGCCACAGAGCCTGACTGGGACAGAAGGAGAGGAGTCGGGGGGGACTCAGTGGCACGGAGGGCGAGTGGAGCCACACCGAGGAGTTGTCAGCACCATCCCCCCCAGCTGAGGGCCACAGCAGCTCTGAGGATGACTCACTTGTGGAGGCGGGTGTCAGCAGCCACCAAACCCCAGCTAGTGAGGCTGCCCCCGCCACCGCCCCCACCACCACCATCACCACCCTCCCATCGGCTCCCATCCCAGAGGTCCGTGGAGGCTCCCGTGTTCGGGAGCATGTCTCCTTTGTGCCAGGCACCGCACCCCCTGCCCCTGTGTCCCCTGCTGCCCTGAGTGAGGAGTCTGTGAACTTACTTAGACAGATCCATGTAGGGCAGACATCTATGCTGAGTGTCCTCCATGCACACACCACTCTGTTGATGCAACTGGTGTCGTTCATGGAGGGCATTTCATCGGGCATGTCTGCCCTACAGATGACCAATCAGTCCGTGGCCTCCTCCCTGATGGCAGCAGTGTCCCTCCTCCAACAGTCCCGCACCCCTCCTAACCCTGCACCACCCACGATTCCTAGCAGCCTACCTGTCCCAAGCACACACACCTGCACATTCTCACAATGCCACAGACACGGGCAGCACACAAACACCCAAACCAAGGTCTAGACGTGCACACAAGCAAGTGCAGGGGACTGATAACACACTCACAGGGGCTGGTTTGCAGACACACACAGTCATCCACAACCACTCCGCAGTCCTCCGAAACCTCTCCCTCCCAGCCCCCTTCCCTTGTCTCACCTACAACCCCATCTCCACAGAAGCTCTTCCTCTGTGACCTTGGCCTCTTCCCCACCGACCCAGCAGATCCAGATTACAAGGGGAAGATGAATTCCTCACACACAGAGGGTAGTGCCCCTCACACCCGCACACCCTCCCTAGGCCCAGTCAGAATGAGACCCCCACCTGCAAGTCCCCCAGGAGCCAGAAGAGTAAGACCCCACCGCCGCCACGCAGCTCCAAGGCAAAATCTCCATCCTCCATCCCCCAGGCCACCACTCCTGAGGTTCCCTCGCAACACCCTGCCCTGGGTTCCCCCTACCACTTACTCCTCCACACCCAGTCAGATGGTTAGTGCCACTGGTGTGGGGACCGTATCCCCCCCTCTGTCCTGCCGACCTCACCTGCACCCCATTCCGCTCACATGGATTTAGGCACTGCAGTGGAGTCCACGACCACCCCGTCTGACTTGGGCACTGCAGTGGGGACCCAATCCACTCCATCTGACCTGCCCACTGAAGTTGCGCTGGCACCCACCCCATCTGACTTGTGCCCCACAGTTGTGACTGCACCCACCACTTCAGTCAGCTCCACTGCAGTTGCAAGTTACTCTCCTGCATCCACCACCCCTTCACTGCCTCCTTCTGCGGCGCCCTGATCCTGTCCCTGCGGTACCTGGCCTGCTCCAATGTATGCCCCTCCGAGGTGATGTCCCCTGTCCTTCCAGTGCAGGCAAGCAACGTGTGACTGTTGTCACTCAAGTTCAGTCCTTGTAATTTGATAATGGACTGGCCATTGGCCTTTTGTTTTAACGGGCATTTCAATTTTCATGTGCTGAATAAAGCTTTTCTCTTTATCCTTGTGAACTTCATTTAGCTGTACATTATGTTGATGATGTTTAGCATGCCCTTGCACCTGTAAAGCTTGGTTTCCAATGTTGAATACTGAGGTGTTGATGTGAGGTACTCCATGTGGTCCATGAGATATGGATCCTATTCTGGTCGGTATCCATGTCACCCTTTGCAGCTAACTGGGTGTGTCATGATCAACAATTTGTGGACATCTCTGTGAACATTTCATTTGCATGGTCACATCTGTGGCTTGCACCCATGCACATATGATGTGCTTCCCAATGTTCAATTTGTCTATTTCCCTGACTTTGTGCTCATCTCCACTGGACCTACAGGTGTGGGCATCATAGGTATAGGAGCAACTGGGTCCTCTGTGCAACTTGCTGTACATGTGTTGAGTATGTGCAGATGACTTAGGGGAGACTCACGTACCCAGGCTGTTTTGACCAGAGCCTTCATTGTGTGGTAACTGATGGCTGACTGACCAAGTGTTCTGCTGACATGAGTGAGACGTGCTGTGACTGTGTTTGGCACAGCTGGGCTTCCACAGGAGTTGGGTCCCCTCAGGCTATGTCACGGATGTGTTGTTCCGTGACATAGCCTGGGCCCATGTTGTGTGTTATGTGGGTATGTGCGTCCACATCCCTTTTCATACACAGGCAGTGTTCCCTTGGTATGTTCCGGTTGTTGATGCTTGCTGAGTGGTACTGTGTTCATCCCACAACTTTGCCATGGGCTACCAGATGTGGATGCATGACACACTACTGTTAATTGGTGTTTCATCATTGGGATTTGTCTGTTCTGAGTGGTGATGATGTGGTCAGACGCAGATGGGACACAGTCAGGGTCCCCAAGGCACTGGTTTGTTCGTAATATCATGTAGTTGTCCCTAGGTGGTACCTGCGCGATGGGATTCATGATGTGTTCGTCTCGTACACGCTGCTTGTTGCTACGTCTCGTACCCGTTGCAAACTGGTCCGTCTCGTAGCCGTGGATTGAGTTGTGGCGCGAATCGTAGCTAATATGCTTCTTTTCTGGATGCTGTGACGTACTGTACGTGGCGACCCATCCGGCGCATAGGAAGTACGCATCGTACTTGTCAGGGCAGAAACTGCTATGGATACTGCTTCCGGGTGACTCGGTTCAGCATTAGGAGTTACGGCTCGGACGGAGAATGGAGCTTGAATCACAGCCTACGTGTCGGTGTGGTTTTTAGCAGTTATGCGCATCGTACTTCATCTACAGGACGGACCGACTACGGGTACGTGTCGGTCGCACGGTAAGGCTATGGACAGCTCTCGGAGAGCTGTCCGACCCAGATCGGAATTGGCCCGTGAGTCAGTTAGTTTGGCATGCAAATAATTTTGTATTACACAGTGCATGGATAGTGACCACTTTCTACTGTTTACTTCATTTCAACTCGTATTCCCAACTGTAGAACAGTTAAATGTTTTGGCAACTTCAGACGGCTCAATATCAAGATCACTTGTAAAGAGCTAACAATGGAGAAAGGTTCCCTTGAATCACTTAAAAATGGCTAAATTCTATATTTGAAATGTATGCATTTGATTATTTGCAAATCAGTCTGACCCTGTGCCACATGGCAACAGTCCAGCCCAAACTGCCAAGCCATGTCTTCCCTGGACCGGAAACAAGCATCCTGGGACCCGTTTCTGGCTAATCAGCCGTCATCAGCCAGGCTAGCTTGAATCCAATGGCAAAGTAAGCAAGGGACCCACGTCTGGGCATACCCTGACAACTTAGGGCGAACAAAGCAAAGCCAAAGGGGATGATGGACGAAGTTTTGAACATTGCACGCACTCACCCCCAGTCAACTGATCTGGGTTTAATCCATCATAATTCTTTAGCTCACTCCGCCACCCCAGTTCAGACACGGCCATATGCAAATCAGTCTGACCATGTGCCTCATGGGAACAGTCCAGCCTGAACTGCCAAGTCAAGTCTTCCCTGGACCAGAAACAAGCATCCTGGGACCGGTTTCTGGCTAATCAGCAGTCATCAGCCAGGCTAGCTTGAATCCAGTGGCAAAGTGAGCAAGGTACCCACGTCTGGGCATACCCTGCCAACTTAGGGCGAACAAAGCAAACTAAAGGGGATGATGGACGGAGTGTTGAACATTGCAAGCACTCACCCCCAGTCAACTGATCTGGGTTTAATTCATCTTTAGCACACTCCGCCACCCCAGTTCAGACATGGCCACATGCAAATCAGTCTGACCCTGTGCCTCATGGGAACAGTCCAGCACAAACTGCCAAGCCATGTCATGCCATGCCAGGTTGGAGAGAGAGCAGTCAGAGGCTCACAGTTTTCCTGGGAGTGCAAAGTCCCAGCACTCAGGCCAATCCTGACGATGCTTTCTAACATGAAAGCAGCATCAGGATTGGCCACTCGGGAGGTTAAGAGCCTATGCTCCAGCGAGGAGAGGACACAGAGAAGAGAGTCGGACGGCAGGTGGAAGGTAAGTTATTTTTATCTTTATTTATAAATGTTTAATATCCTTTTCCCGTCCCTCTCCCACCTCCCCCTTGTCCGTCGTTCCCTTCAGCCCCTGGCTCGCAACTACGTCCGCACAGCTGCCGCTACTACCATACACCCCTGGTGCGTTCTTAACCATCCTTGTTCTCCCATTTGGTGGGGTAGACCGACAAATATTAAGGAGCAAACTAATAAAATGGCACACACCACAACCATTACTCAAGGCAAATATTCTCCTGTATTCCAAAACATGGGTGCAGATTGAGATCGGCCTGAGAAACAAAATTTCAGAGCACATCTACACAAAAAGGGACCTCAAACAGGTATGCTTCCTGAATATATGATGATACAACGCAAACCATTACAACCCATGTTTTTACAACGCAGTTTTTACAATTGCAACTACCATTACATCGCATGACTTTACTACACATACCATTACGTCGCATGATCATAGGAATACACTAAAACTACCATAACAATGCAATACATTACAGTGCATACTAATACTACGCATATAACTACTACGCATTTAAAAAAATATATATTATCCTTTTTTTAAAATAAACTATTATTAACCCCTGGAAGGGAAATAGGGATTTTGGGTGGGGGAGTGTATTAGTACTTGGGTATTAAAAAAATACTCAGGTATTAAAATTAATAAAACGGAAAAGTTTTGGATGGTGATGGGTGCAAATTTACTATTCCTACTCCGACAGATGCTTGCCTCATGGAAAGTGTGGGATGGTGGTAGTGGGCAAATATAGTAGTCTAACCCCGAACTGTTCTGGCCTCAGGGAAAGAGCTGGATGGTAGTGGGGGCAAATTTATTATTCCTACTCCGACAGGTGCTTGCCTCAGGGAAACTTGTGGATGGTGGTGGGGTAAATTTACTATTTCTACTCTGACAGGTGCATGCCTCAGGGAAAGTGTTGGATCGTTGTGGGGCAAATTTACTATTTCTACTCCGACCTCTGCTGGCATCAGGGATAGTGTTGAATGGGGTGGGAGCAAAGTTGTAGTGCGCAAATTAAAAGTGGTAAATACTAAAACAGTTATATTAGCATATTTATGTCAAATATGTGAAATGCAAACAATAAAACATTTTTTAAACAATACATCTTCTCCACAGAAATAAGAATAAACATCACCAACAAAGGAGGACACACCCTCCTGCCCAAAAAAAACAACACACCACAATTTTCAAAAGAAAACGAACAAGAAAGCAAGGTAAACATATCCTCAACACTTTTTGTTTATAAATTGCAAGTTAGAAGTGCACAAGCATTTTTATGTGGTGTATATGTAACTTGGCATCACAACTATGTAAAACACTTACAAAACAAAAATGACTTTTAATCATATTTGAAAATGAAAATCTATTTTTTTGCAGGCTATACTGTACATTCCTTAAAACTTACAGGAAACACCATAAAGCCACAAATTAAATAAAAGACAGCCCTCTCAGAAGTAAACCATCGTAAAAAGGTAAAGTTTTAGCCATATTTATTTTTCAATAAAGTTTGAAGTGCTCCAAAAAAGTAAAAATCACAAACCAAAACAAAATATCAGTAAAAATGCAAGCCAAACTAAATAAAAATATATCCAAAATATTTTTGGGGATAATTTCTAGCTTTAAATTACACACGCATTGAAACCACTAATCTTTTAAATTGCAGGGCGATAGTAAATCTTACAAAATCCATTACATAATTCTAAATTATTAATCATTTTTTTCAGAACCAATAAAACAAGGAAAAGTCCCAAATTGAGCAACAGCCTTAGAATTAAAATCATCCAACCACAAAGGACAAAAGAACTTTCAGAAAAAACAAAAGAAAACCCTCAAAGAGGTAAGCTTTGCGAATAACTCTAGTACATTCAAACTTAACCTTCATTCTTTTGTACTTAAAAAGAAGAAGCAAACTATTCAAAAGCAACGTCAACAAGCAAAAACAATAAGATAAAGGAGCATACCGTTAAATATTTGAGCTGCAAAATTTTGTACATTAACTATTCACTTACATGTTATTTTTTAATAGGAAAACAACAACACTTCAAATAAATTATACAATATATTTCTGTGTTTTAATTTTTTCAGATAATGGAATCCAGTATACAAACCAATGACATCAAGTCCAGCAGAGGAAACAGACTATTAAATCACAGTGGGTACGTTTATTATAAGGAGAGATTAACTGAGTCCAGGGGGCTCATTATGATGCCGTAACGATCGCCACCGCTGAGCCGGCGGTGGCGACCATTATGCCATCGTAAGGAGTAATACCTCCCGCCATATTATAATGGCAGGGGGTATCGCGGCGGACACAAAGTGCATCTGCTGCTTTTCCGTTCTGATTGCCGGCCGGGCAGACTTGGGCCACTAATATGGTGGCGGAGCCTAGCAGGCACCGCCATCCATATTAGGATGTGTGCGGTGAAAGGCTGGCGGAGATTTGCTTTGGGGGTCTGTTGCAGGCTCCCGGGGGGGTATGGGAGCACTCTGGGGTGGGTACCCATGGTACCCCCCTCCATTTCAATGCACAAGGTGGCAGGCCCCACACAGCGCCTGCCACGTTGTGCATGGAAGTGCACAACATGGCAATTTGGCAATGTTAAACTGCGGAATGCGACCGCCAGGGTGGCGGTCACATCCTAATTCACGGTGAGGGGCCGCTGCATGTCTGGCGGCCGGTCCCAACACCGCAGGGATTGTGGGTGAACTCAGGTCCGCCCGCCATCCTAATCGACCCACAGGTGTCATTGGAGGTGCGTGCAATATTACTCATCCCATTGCACAGGCAGAGTGGTTACTCTTGGTGACTCTGTTGAAAGAACCACAGAGCATAACCGCTATTCCTCTGCAATGGAGATAGAGGTTCGTGAAAATATCAATGAAATGAAAGCACTTTTATCCACTACCAATGAACCCTGTGGCAAGTTGTATGCCCACCAGCCCCAACCTACGCAGATTTATTTTGCGTAAAAACATGCAATTAAACCCTATGAGTAACACCCCAAACCTTTTCTGACATTAACATTCCACCTGAACTTTCTATAACCATTACTAATGAACCCTTTCTTTTACATGACAACAAAAGCCCTCTTAAAAGAATGCTAATCTTTAGCACAGCCCATAATCTTGTTAAAGTTGGAGAGTAGTGATATTTGGATGATGGATGGGACATTTAAAACCACACCCCATCCTTTCACCCAAATATACACTATTCATTCCTACATTGATCAAACAGTAGCTCTCTTATTGTACAGTTTACTCCCTGATAAACAATACTCAACATATACTGAAGTTTTGTCAGTGATAAAAGCTAAAACCATGAACAAAAGTCCTAGAGATGTGTTAATTGACTTTGGATTACCTATGATTAACACAATTTCCAAAATGTTCACAGATACCCAAATTCAAGGATATTTTTTTCACTTTTAACAGGCATATTGGTGAAAAATTCAAAAAACCTCCTTAGTTAAGGATTATATATCAGACAGAAAACTACAATTTGAATTAAAAAAACTAACCACTTTGTTTTCTTCCTCCTTACAGTGTACATGAATACTACACATCTATTACTGAATCTGAATACTTTACTGCAAGTGAAGACAAATTGGCACCCCTTCTAACTTACTTTGAAGATACATGGATTGGCCATTTAAGCAGGTCAGGTCGCATGAGGAAGCCACGTTTCCATCTGAAGTGGTGAAACTGCTACGACTATTGGGTGCAATTCAACAATTTTCGTTGATGGTAGCTTCAGACTACCTAGATAATATTGCACACATCCTCCATTTCTAATCTACCCTATCTCCTATAACTCCTTACTTGCCTGTTTTGACAAAAATCCTCCCTATTTCAATTGGCATTTTTCTAAAAATTGTTGACTTTCTTTAAAAAGGCGGGTTTTCTTACCTTCAGAAATCTTCTTTTTTCAACTCTCGGACTTGCGTACAATACAGGTTTTTACCAAGAGTCATAAGCAGTCATTCAAACCATTGCAAATAGTCCATAATCCATGCTTTAATCCATGACCAGAGTTAAACTAACAAAAAATAGCACAGATCTGCAAAAACATATTTTTACATTTAAAAAATAATCTGTAAAATATACTGTGCACACCTACAAAAACCGCACCCCAAAAAAATCCTGAAAAGAAAATCTTGTTTGGCAAAAACTGCAACAAAATTCCATCGATGCAATCCAATCTTGTTTGAATTCCATTTACAAAAAACCATGTAAAGTAGTAAAGTTTTGAAAAACATCGCCACTCAAAATGCATTGTTGTAATGCTCTCTCAACTAAAGTCCTTTCGAAGTCCAAAAATCCATATAGCAATAGTGTAAAAATGTCCCCAAAATTTTTTTTTCACTACCACGAAGCCTTTGTCCATGTTCCTATGACCTCTCCGGAAACCACAAAGACGCAATTACTTGGTTTCCTTAAAACCTGTTGCTTCAAAAATATTACCAAAAACGATTACTTTAATGACACTTTTGTTTAATAGAAATACAAAAGCTATATGTTTTAATATATTCTATTAAACAAAAAGGGTTACAAAAGCCATCAACCTGACAGGGGCCTACACCTGCTACTTATTTTGGAATTAATTTTTATGTTAAAATACACAATATGATCAGAAAATACCTTTCCTATTTTTTTCTACCTCCCTCCTCTCTCCTAACAATAAACTTTACCACCATTAATCTATTTTTAATAATTAAAATTCGCCTTACCTGGACGCAGCCCACCCTTGCATCTGATCTGGTGCCCTATGATCCTTGCAATGACAAAAGTTATGTAAACGTGGCAACGTCATGTCTTTCTGTAAAAAGGAAAAAGGACAATTCTGCCCATTGACTTCAATGGGAAACCGTGGGAACACCTACATAGAAATTTTAAAATGTATGTTATAATACATTCTAAAAAATATTATTATTTTTATAAAAAATGTTTAATAAAATATTTTTAGAAAAGTTTCTACTTATATATTTATGTTTTATATTTTTTATAAATACAATAATATTTACCATATCCCCAATCTGTCTATTGATTGTTATATTTAATATTTTTTTAATTCAAAATTGTCTTTTACAGCTTTTAAAAGTGTATTTATACATACCTATGTTGTGTATTTATGCCTGAATAATTTCTAGAATTATTTAAAATATTTTGTATTTATATTTTATATTCTAATATGTGGCATAATCTTTTTTTAAACATGTAAAAAATATCTTGAATGATTCCCTTAAAATCAACTCACCCCTCCTCTCCAAAATCACCCTGATTATGAACACATTAATTATTTTATTTTTTAAATATAATTAATTTCAAAGTTTATTAATGTATACACTTACAAATGTAAGAATGAATAATACTCAAGTATGAAAATTAATACCTGAGTATTATTATACTCCCCTATCCTAAACCCCTGTTTCACTTGCATCCCATCTCAGTGGATAGGTGCAACGGTCTTTTTTTCTATTATACCTTTCTCATTTTTTAATAATTTACAATCATAAAATATAAACATTATTAAAAAAAATGTAAATAATTAAATTAAATTCCTGTGTATTAATACTTTCAATCACAAATATTTAATTACTCCCCACCTCTATTTTTTATTTATATATATTTTACTATCCCAAATTAAAACCATATTGGCCAATATTGTTGTCTTCACTCTAGACAGTTTGCTACTGTATTGTATTGTATATTTTGACTACATTGTTGTAATATATTTGCATCATTTGCATCTTTTCAATGTTGGTGATTTGTGAAGCCCTCTGTTCTCCCTTGGTCCTTGCTCTACTAGATCTAAAATGATCAAATACAATATTTAATATTGAAATGTGATGACATCGCAATTGCAGTTTGTTGCAATGATACTGCAATTGAAAAACGTAAAATAAAATCTCTATATGTATAGTAATACTCTATGTAACTAAGCAACAGTTGTAAGAGTTAACCACTTATCAAAATGGTATATATTTGACACTGAATAATATTTCGAACCCATTTTAAGTTCAACCTGGAACAATGCTTGAACCACTCGGATTTGTGGACGTTTCACCAATTTTCTAGTTGATATCTTTCCAGACTATGCAATTCACGTCCTGCCTAAAGTTTTGTAAACCGTGAAAGTTACATCGCATGACTCTTTTCATCAAATTTTTTGCAGTAAATGGCACATGCAGCATAAGCAGGACACCTAATCTAGTTAGTAAAAATAAGCGTGAAATAAAACAGTCAAATAAACATACAGGTCCTCATTCTAGGTTATTAAAAATCACCTGGTGCTCAAAACCACCATGTGTTAAATCTGTTAACATGCCTTGCTTTTTGCCATGGGGCAATCTTCCCAACCTATACAGAGTTTTCGTTCTCAGAATAATAGTTATCCAGTAGCAGCTGATGCAAAGTGTTGGGGCCTCCTGGAGGAAATACAAAAGTAAAAAACACAGGTGAAAAAATTGAAACATACTTACCTGTCTCTGCGGAGGCCGCCCTGCTCCTCTCCTAATCCTCAACTCCCACGGGCTGGTGCACACTGCGGAGGCTCCCAGATGCCAATTCTGCCACTGATCTCATGCTGGGAATACTATTACCAAGTATAAGAGAAGCACTGGGAGTGGTCTGAGTGGCCTGGTTTGGCACGCAGACAGGGCTGGGGAGCCTGTGTCTGTTCTCCACCCAGCTGTGCAACACAACTCAAGTTGGAGAAATGCTAAGTGTACTTGTTGGTTTGGCCATCTTAAGAAGGCAGGTCAAACCGACATACATGCTTAGCAGTGCCCATACCTCCTCCCTGACGCTCGGGATGGCTTTGCCCCACCCAATGAATAGGCAGCCTCTCGGCTCAGTGAAAAACAAAATTATAAAATTGCTTCATCATCATTTTATTTTTCACTTTTGCCTCTGCTAACTATCAGCAGTGGGGTGACGCTCCTCCGCCATAATGGAGGAGCAGCCCCTGAAGTTATTGAGTGTTACAGCAGCAGGGCCTGAGTAGGAACCAAAAGCTGTCCAAGCAAAATGCTTGAACCATCCCTGATGTCTTCCTCCCCTCTCCTCTCTATCTCTCTCCTCTCACTCGCCTTTCTCTTTCTTGAGGTCCCACTTGCACCCATGCCCACTGTAATTACCTGAGAGAGGTAGAGAAAGTGGCAGAGGAATCAGCAATGGCCCCCTGCCTTAAAGGCTTCAGCCCACCGGGGAAATCCGTTTTTGACGGTAATACACACTGTCCAAGCAGTAACAACAATCCTTATCAGATTAAGCCACAAACTCAACCTAAATTAACATGTGCTCACACCCTGGTAACTTGGTACTGAGCAGTCAGGCTTAACTTAAGAGGCAATATGTAAAGTATTTGTTCAACACTTTAAACAGTAAAACAGTGATAACACTGCCCAAAAACATACTACACCGGGTTAGAAAAATAGAGCTTAATTTAATTAACAAAACAAAACTAAAGCAACAAGTAATAAGTAGCATAGGAGTTATGAATTTCTACATATTAAAATAAAAAGTAGTGCTTCAAAGTGCCAACTGGGGCAAACTGGTCGCACTAGAGCTCATCAAAATCCAAAGTTTGGGCTGACCGCAATGGAGCGTGGGTCGAATACAGGGTTCAGCGTTTGCCCACTGCATAATACCGTGTTTGTTTTGACATCGAAGATGGGATGCAAGGAGCAAAGAGGCGATGCGTCGTCGATCCATACGATGAAGGTGATGTGTCGTAGCGTTGTATTCCTCTTTAGGTGTCCGTATATAGGCTCTCCTGAAACATGTCCTTATATAGGCACAATTCGCATTGCCCTTATATAGGCATAAGATCCCAGTCCTTATTTAGGCATTAGCATGCTATCCAAATACAGGCATCGTCACCTACATCCATCCACCCCAACATCACAACGAGTTCTTAGAAACCAGACCCTTAAGCTCTTGGGAGTTCCCCTAGCACAGGATAATTGATTTCTCCAAGAACTCATTTATTATACATGAACTGCTATTCCTTAAGGGTTCATTCCTGACGTCTTCCTCTGCCCGACTCTATGTCAATGCTAATATTACAAGGCACCTACCAGGTTTAAATATACCTCCCCTTGCCCAAGCAAGTAGGAGGAGACCTCGATCTTAGAGGGGCCTGTGTCCCGGCCTGACGCACTGACAAGAGACGCTGTCATCCCTGCTCGCAGAGAATCCAGCTTCCAGTGTTCTGACACCCTTCGTGGGGTGTTAGAGTTCGAGACCCGGAAAGAGATTCCTACCTCTCTAATTCTCAAGGTATGGAGCTGACTAGAACCTAGAGGGACTCTTGGCATACCAGACTTGGCATACCAGACTATAGCATACCAGACTATAGCATACCATACTATAGCCTACCATACTATAGAATACATCACCTACTTCTTACCTTGTACTACACTTTGGTTAGGTATACTGGGGTAGAACTAGTTAGAGAAGCATCTTATGAGTATTCGCATTTTTAGCTTATGTTACTTATGTATATGAATATATGTGTCATAGCTAAAAGATAATGCTAGCGCATTATTATTTCTTTCTACTGCTTACGCTGTACATAATATATCTTACATACTGTCTTACGATTGTAACAGCTCATATCTCTTACACTTGAAACAAGACTGTTCAATAAATCCTTTTATTGAAAGACCGTCTATTCTTTCTGTGTGACTCTGAAGAAACAAAGCATGCACGATTAGCTGAGTGAAACTTGTATCTTTTGTTTTCACGGTCCTGAGAGTGTTCCGATTCTAAAGTTGTCATGTTTATGAGGTTGCCAGAAACTACTCCCTTCTTGTTTACAAGGAGTTTCTAGTGGCCTCTGAGTTAGCTGGCACAAAGTAATTACGTTTAATATACTCGATAGGGGCATACTGACCTCAGTCTTATGCCAAGTCTATAGGGTATATTATTCCAATGCGCAGAGCCAATTAGGGAAATAGGAACTACACTACAGTAGTTGAGCTGCGCAAAGTGGAAGATGCGTTGGAAATGGAGACGATGCACCACGCAGTTGCTGATTAGATGCACTTGATCCTGGCAACAGCAGCGATGCAAAGTTCTCCATGAAGATGCACCATTTCCGAGCGGCACAAAAACATTGATGTATGGATTTGTATTGGAGCAGTACATTATACCCACTTCCATGGGCTCTGGGCTGGATTGACACCACTTAGCAGGGCAAGAATCACATACAGTAGATTCCAGGTGCTGAGGTTGGGGAGTTTGAGGTCTTTTATATCCCTAAGACTTCAATCGGAAGGCAAGCCAGCAAGCCCTTGAAGTCACTTTGGCTCTGGGTTGGAGAGATGCATGCCCAGTCCTTCTTTCTCTAGGAAGGATGGCAGCAGGTCAGCACGTCAAAGCAGGGGTCTAGCAGAGTAGCAATCCAGCAGAGTGGCAGTCCTTGTAGCATGCACAACAGTTTTTTCTTCCTGGCAGAGTATCCACAGGTTCAGAATTTATACCCAGTGGTGCCTTTGAAGTGGGGGAGACTTCAAAGAGATGCCTTTGATGTGCACAGAGTCGCTGCCCTTTCTGCCCTAGCTCCAGACTCACTACAGGGGATATGCAGCCCTTGGTGTGGGGACAGGACACAGCCTATTCTGGTGTGTCAGCTCCTCCCTCCCATCCTGCCAAGGATGGCCCATCAGGATATGGATGGCCAATTAGCCACACCTTTGCTCCTTTTGTGTGTGGCTGTCTAGAGGTAATGCTCAACGACCACCTGTCACCCACCCCAGACATGTATTCAGAGACAGCCAGAAGGAACCAAATGGCTAAATTAAGAAAATCTAAACAAAAGTGGACGAATACACTATGTAGGTATGGTACAATCGCTAGTATGGTTAGTACATGGACCCATTAGGTTTGTTTAAAAGACCCCTCACACACCAACCTGGTTGGTGTCATGCTTCATCATTGGGGTCCCAACCGTGTGGCCGAACGCCCCCCGGTTGTGGTACGACGCCCTATTACAGCGGAGCTGGTGTGGTGTGAATGTGTGATGTGACGTGAATTATGCATACAAATATCTCTGAGAATCCTTGCCTGTAAACTTTATTAGTGGCGGCTCAGGATATGGTTAAAAAATGTGTAGTGCAACTAGATGGGATATAATTATCCTTAGTTGACTATGTGAGTGGTCTACATGTTTCAACCCACAAAGGTATATGTTAGGGGCTTTCTTCAGGACTGGATAGTGAGACTAGTGAGTGGCAAAGTGGAAAGTGCCACGTGAAAAAAAGTCAAGTGCCTACACACGCGCTAAGGTGTGTGGTCTAATTTTCAACGTACTTATGGACACTTGAAAAAACCTGTGGGAGAGGAAAAGTCAACACAAAACATATAAATACATCTTACTTTAAGCAACATAAAATGCAATCTTACGTAGGTGCTATAGTCATAGTCAGAATGACTAACACTGTGATTGTACACTACGCCTTGACAAGTTGGGGCATGCTGCATGCGGAAAGTGACTTGCAGCCTATAATGATCGCCCCTGTCTTATCGTGGCTATGAAGCTAAAGAGCTTCATGTGAGATCCAGTTGATTATATGGCTCAGTGTAATGAGCAAACATAGTTTGTCACAAGTCATCACACTACAAGTTATAGCGAGCCGGCTGAGGCCACCGTGCCCGGTGGTCTTGTGGCACGGTGTGTGGGTTTTAGCCACACTTGAGGGTGTGCCGTGCGTTGGCACGATTGGGCTTTAGCATTATGAGGAAGGAATCGGCCATGATGGAATGGTCCGATATTGGTGGTCTGCATGCACTAAGGATGCGCACGAAGGAGTATACCTGTGCGTGTATTGTTTAACGCCAATGCATGGCACACCCACAAGTTCTGGAAAAAAGAAAAGTGCACTTTTACTGTTACTCTACTTAACTTCTTCCTTAAGCATTTATTTAGTTCATGTTTCCTTTGGACTGTTTTTCCTTCTGATAAATTTTGCGAAGTTTGCTTACCCACTAAGTGCACGACACTTAAATGCCTACAATGAATTATACGCTCCATGCACTGCTTGTGGAACATGTTTTCTTCGGGACACATATAGGGTATATTGAGTATGCACCAAATGTATCACGTCCACAAATGACAGAGTATGAATAATGGGCAGCTGTTAGGGAAAACGGCAACTGCAAATTTATGTAATGTAATGCTGAAGATTTCATTAATGTTAGCCTGTGAAGTGCCCTAACATGCATTAACTAAATGATTATTTTTCTAAGTAATGAAAACAACCTGCAAGAAACATACTTTTAGAAGAGGGAATAGGCAGTTTGATATTCTAGATTGCACTGGTGGTGATGAATAGTAGAGGCAAAATAATAAATCACTGATTAATGGCCAAAATAGGGGCATTTCAAAATTTTGCTATGATTTTCAGCAAAATAGGAGCCAGATGTTGAAACCTTTAATCAGTTTTCATTAGGGAGTCTTTTCCTTAAGGTCCTTCAGTACTTTGATAGATTACAGCAGCTCTTCTGGGAAGAAAGTGCACAATCCATTTTAGGAAGGCCTGGTTTTCAGTTAATGTGCAGACTTATTCTGGAAGTAAAATTGTTTACAATGTTTCTGATGGGAACGTTTTTATCACTTTTTATCTAATGCAGTACTAAAACAATTCAGATTAGGTAGCACTTCCATAGAAGCCAATTGGATATATAAACAAAGTGTATGGCAACCAACAATAGAGAAACATATCCTAGATTATATAGATATATAGTCGAATTAATAAATGCTCACATATTTTAATTGTCAAACATTCTCTCCGTGCCTACTAAACAGGCACATATATCAAGCAGGAAAAAAATACAAAGAGTAATTTAATATAGCTCAAACACTGAATCTACATTAATGCAAGTGGAGGACGCAATTTAATAAAGTGCAGTGGCATCGCTGACTTCAATGTGCTAACAGATGCAAACAGCACTTATGTAAACCTGTGTTTAAATGGAGTAGACAATCAGCCCAGACACATTGAATGTGCCAGCAGTGGTGGCTCCTCCACTAAGGTGGAGGAGCATCGCCCCACTGCTATTTTAGCAGCGCAAAAAAGCAAAAGAAAATGATAACAACAGGACGATATTATCATTTTATTTTTCTATGTGGGACTCGGAGCCAGGTCGGGCGGGCTGGGTTCTGTGACGCCGGAGCCGAGTGAGGAGTAGTTTGCACCCCACTAAGTGCACATGATGGATTGCCCAGGCTTCCAGGTACTGCCTGAGTGGCCAAACATGCCGCTCAGACCAATGATGATGCTGCTCATGCAGGGTCGTGATTGGCTGGGAGAGTACGGGAGCCTCAGTGCTTCCAGCCATCTGCTGCTCTTCATCTAAGAGGACGGAAGAGAGGCGGCACGGTGGCAAAGGTGATGGTAATTTTTCTTTATTTATCCATCCCAATGAAGAATGGTACACGGATGTACTGCGCTGTGAAAATCTTGGCGCAAATCCCAGTTGGAGGCTGACAAATCAAGTTTTAAATTGGCCCTTGCCAGCTATCATAAAAATATTTAAAAAGCACGTAAAGTTCATTTTATATCCAAATTGGATCAGGCAGGCAATTCATCAAAAGATCTTTACAAAATTCTTAAAACCCTTACTCCTCCGAAGGCATGTGTGCAGATGAACACCCACTCGCAGTGGCTCTGTGATAACCTTGCTTCATATTTCGATGATAAAATCACCTTGATCTACAAGCAATTCCCTCTGGGGAAGGATCAAGGCTCTTTGGTTAATTCGGACTCAGTATTGCAATCGACTCAAGAGAGGGGTTAAAACGATTTGGATCTATGGACATCGCACAAGTGGAAGCTATGTTAAAAAAGGCTAAATCTGGTTCGCCCTTGGATATTATGCCCGCACATAAATTCGCTCTCTTAGCCTCATCTTTGGCCACTCCCATTGCTGAGATTTTGAACTCATCATTAAATGGAGGCAGTGTGCCTTTAGACTGGAAAGCAGCCCAAATAATTCCCATCAAGAAGAAAGATCAAGTGGCGAATGATGTGCTTTCCAACTACCATCCCATTTCACTTCTTCCTTTAATGGGCAAAATGGTAGAGAGCCATGTTAACACGCAGCTAACTGAACATTTGGAAATCAATGGCATTCTTGACCCGTCACAGTCCGGATTTTGATCTAACCATTCTACAGAGACAACTCTTATCGGAGTTACAGATTATATTAAAATGGCCTTAGATGAGAATAAAGGAGTGATGCTGGTCCTATTAGACTTAACCGCAGCTTTTGACACGGTCTGTTATCACAAACTGATATCTCGGCTAAAAGAGATCAGTCTGCAGGAGTTGGCGCTTAAATGGCTTATTAGTTTTTTGGACCAGCGTACACAAACTATTAATCTAGGCCCATTTCGCTCACGTACTGTGAAGCTCAGTAAGGGGGTGCCCCAGGGCTCATGTCTAAGCCCGACCTTATTCAATATTTATGTGGCCCCCCTTGCTAAAACTATTCGAAAGTTTGGCTTTGAGCCATTTTCCTATGCAGACGATACGCAACTACTCCTACCTTTTGATAATGATAGGGAGTTAGTTGTTCAATGTTTTGCGGAAGGCATGACTGCCATAGCAGAATGGATGACGGATCACTTCTTGCAGCTAAATGCGGCCAAAACTGAAATTCTGTTATTTGGTCCTGCACTTACCTCGTGGGCGCCTGGATGGTGGCCAGCCGTGTTGGGCCCCGCTCCCTCTCCTACTTTGGTGGCAAAAAATTTCGGAGTTCAGTTGGACATACGGTTGTCAATGAAAGATCAAGTTATGACCACTGTTGGGACCTGCTATCGCATCTTGAGTATGCTGCGCAGAGTGTTCATTTGGCTGCCTGTGACAGTACGCAAAACCTTAGTTCAGGCTCTGATAATCGATCGCCTTGACTACTGTAATGCCTTATTAGCATCTGCAAAGGAGGCTTTCCTCAGTAGACTACAGGTTGTCCAAAACGTGGCCGCACGCTTAGTTATTAGTAAATCTCCTCGTACCACCGTCGGGCCACTTTTGAAGTCACTTCACTGGCTTCCTATTCGCCAGAGAATTAAGTTTAAGCTCTGTTGCTTTGCACACAGTGCAGTCTTTGGCAAATGCCCTAGCTACATGGCAGATAAGTTTAAGTTGTATCGCCCGAACCAGAACCTGAGGTCAGAAAATAGAGGATTTCTGGTGGTTCCTCGTTTTAAGAAAAGTGGTACTGGACGCAAAACAGTCGCCTTCCTGGCCTCTAAACACTGGAACTCCCTGCCAGAGGTTCTTCGGAAATGCTCTAACTTGATGCGTTTCAGAAAACTCCTGAAGACGGAATTGTTTAAGATCTGAGCCTTGGGGAGGAGCCTAGCGCTTGACCAAGATGGCCGCGTGAGCTTAGAGCTCCCGAGACCCTCGCGCCCTCCGTCGACTATCCTGTCTCTAATCCTGATGGTATGCATGGCACCGTGTTGCTGAGTTGTCAGGGAGGCGATTGATGCTACCCGCGGTCGGATCGCCCATCGGGAACCGGACTTATGACTGACGGAAGATTGCGGCCTAACTCCCGGGGATGCCAGGGGCTAGAGTTGGCAGGATGCCTGACTCCTAGTTGATCAACAGCGGCCTGGCGAGGTGTGAATTGTCGGACGGAGGTCCTCGCACTTTCACTTTCGATTTCGTTCCCTTTGTCTGCCCGGACACAGTAGAGCTCTGGGTGGCTTTATTACCCCAAGGACGCTCGGCGGGCTGCTCACTCCTTATCCCTCTCTCTGAGAGGGAACAGTCTTAACTGCACTGGACTGCCCGGAGTCCATTATGTCGGGCGAAGCAGAAGGGGATCGGCTGAAGACTAAGTCCACCAGGCGGGGAACGTATTCCCAAGTCAACAGTATGGACCGCTATGCCCTCCTGAAAGCATCACCGAGTGGATCGAGCCAGGCACCGGATGCCCAGAAGGAGGACTCGCCTGGGACACCGGAGCTCTCCCTACAGGATGTCATGGGCGCGCTCGACGGGATGCAGACCTCGATGGGGAAACAGTTCGAGGCCCTGGCGCATAAGGTGGATGCCATCCTGGTAGATGTCAATCTGATCCGCTCGGACCTGGGCAAGACGAACGAGCGCGTTAAGAACCTGGACCACAAGACCACGGGCCTCACTGATGATGTTGCGGATCTGCAGACCGAGGTTCGGAAGCTGAGGGCCGAGAGTGACCTCGCCGCCCGCCGGCTGGAGGACTTCGAGAGCCGGGCCAGGCGCAACAATGTGCGCGTCATCGGGGTCCCGGAGTCCTCGGATGAGGCTTCGGCGGACCTGCTTGTGGAGGATTTGGTCCTCAATCATCTGAAGCCTAAGGGCCTTGGAAAGTTTTTTGCGGTGGAAAGGGCCCATAGGGTGCCGGGCGGGCGGCCTAAGGCGGGTGCCCCACCGCGGCCGATTGTCGCCCGGCTTTTTCATTTTCGAGATCGGGACGCTATCCTGCAAGCTTCGAGGGTGACGGGCCCAGTCCCCTTCCAGAATGCGTCGGTGAATTTTTATCCGGACTTCACCCAGCAGGTGCAGAGACAGAGACAGAGCTTCCTGGGGGTGAAGCGGAGACTTCGGGAACTGGATCTGAAGTATGCCATGCTTTTCCCTGCCAGACTACGGGTGGTGCATGAAGATCGGACATTCTTTTTTGACTCTCCTGTTATGGCCGACGAATGGCTGGACGCTTTGCCCCGGCGACGGACGGGGGATGACACAGCCGAGCATGGAGACAGTGGCCGGGATGGACAGGGCTGAGATTTCAGAGCCGGCCTGCCTTGATTTGACCATACTTGAAGATTCGAACAGAGTGCAGTAACTGTGGAGGGTTGCGGGAGGACGAGGGGTGCTCTCTTCCTCCCTTAGGGTACTTTTTGTAGATTTTTTGTTTTTGTAGGGCGACAGGCACACTGCAAGTTGGGGGGGCTTTGTAAGCTGCAGCAGGGGTGCAGGGTGGGGGGAGTTTTGGGGATTTTGAGTTTGTTGTTGGGGGGTTTATTTCTGCAAGGCATGATGATTATCCTCAGGGCTGTTCCATGGTGGCTCCTCGGGTGTGGGGTGGGCCTCTTTCCGTTTGAGGATGGGGGGTAGGGGCTTAAGTGTTATAAGCTGGAATGTTAATGGTTTGGGGGATCGCATCAAGAGGGGGATTGTTTTGCAATTTTTGAAACGCTCAATGCCAGATGTTGTCCTGCTGCAGGAGACGCATCTCATAGGTAATATGTGCTATGCCTTGAATAGGAAGGGGTATAAATTCATTGCACACTCGGGATTCTCTTCTGGGTCCAGGGGTGCGGGCATCCTTGTTAGAGCATCGTTGCCTTTTGAGGTGGACTCCACCATTGTTGACGATAGGGGGAGGTTTGTGGCGGTGGCGGGGCGGTGGGAAGGAAGGACTTTGGTTTTGGTTTCGGTTTATGTCCCGCCGGCCCTGCAGGCCTCCACACTTGCTGAACTGGGCAGGGCTTTGCTGACTCTTCCGGGGGGAATGCTGGTAGTGGGAGGGGATTTCAACGCAGTGGGCTCCGGACTGTTGGATAGATACCCGCCCAGGGACACAGGGGGGGCTCAGAAATGGCTTCCAGACTTCCTGGATACGTTTGGTCTGATAGACTGCTGGAGGCTCCGGCACCCCACACAGAGTCACTACACGTTTCACTCCGGGGCGCATGGTAGCCTCTCCAGGATTGATTACCTGCTTACTCTGGCCGCACATGCCTCGTTGATATCCGAGGCGAGGCACATGGCACGCGGTATCTCTGACCACTCGCCAGTGTGGATCCGGCTGGATCTAGGTCGGGAGGGAGGAGGGAGGGTGGCCCCCATCAACCCATGGTATTTCCGAGACCCCAAGATGCGCAGCGCCCTGGTAAAGAAGGTGGATAATTACTTTAAGGACAATCTGGGAACCGTGGACTCGGCGGTGTCGCTGTGGGAAGCCTTTAAGACCGTGCTTCGGGGGGAAGCCCTCTCCCTGGTGGTGGCTGCCAAGAATCGGAGGGATGGCGAGGTGCGGCAAGTGGAGGAGGAGATCGCGGCCCTTGAGGGGGCTATGGAGGAGGAGGTTACAGAGTCCTCACTGCATGAGCTTTGCTTGAAGCAGGCGGAGTATAGGGACCTGGTTACGAACGCCGCTAAGACCCTCAGTAGGGAACAACAGGGCCGCCTGTATGACGTTGGTGATAAGGCAGGGAAACTCCTGGCGTGGTTGGACAGGAAAGAACGGGTCAATAGAGTGGTGCCAGAGTTGACGGGGGAGTGGGGAGAGGTGATTGTGGAACCTGAGGGGATTGTGAAGTGTTTCGCGGAGTATTTTCGTAGGGTTTATTCCTCTGTGTCGGACAGGCCGCCCGAGGACTCGTCTGAGCTCCTCCGTGATATCGAGTTGCCCTGCCTCTCTGACATAGATAGGGATGATTTGGATGGTGACATAACGGTTGACGAGGTGGCGGGGGCGATTCGCGCGTTAAACTCGGGTAAGGCCTCTGGACCGAATGGACTGCCGATCGACCTGTATAAACTGTTCCCGGATAGGGTCGCCCCTCACCTGCGCGCCATGTTTCTGGAGGCGCGGGGGGATGGGATCCTTCCGTTGGATCAGCGGCTGGCGTCGATCGTGGTGATACATAAAGAGGGTAAACCCCGAGATAGGTGCGCCTCCTATCGGCCCATTTCACTCCTCAACGCTGAGCCGAAAATTCTGGCCAAACTTCTGGCTACCCGTTTGAGTAGGGTGCTTGGCGATTTGGTCCACCCGGATCAATCTGGCTTCATCCCGCACCGAAACACAGCATTAAACCTTAGGCGTCTTCATGGCGTCATCGCCAGGGCGGGCACGCTGCGTGAACCGGCTATTGTGGCATCTCTTGATGCCACGATGGCCTTTGACACGGTGGAGTGGGCATACTTATGGGCCGTGCTGGCCAAGTTTGGTTTCGGTCGCGGTTTTGTGAGTTGGGTTCGGTTGCTGTACGAGGGTCCACTAGCGAATGTTGTGGTGAATGGTCGGGCATCTACTCCGTTTCAGCTTGGTAGGGGTACTCGGCAGGGTTGCCCCCTGTCGCCTCTGTTGTTCGCCCTCGCCCTTGAACCGTTGGCTGCGTGGATACGTTGGCACCCGGATATACGGGGCCTTCGGTGGTCGCCTGATCACGAGGACCGTATTTCGCTTTATGCCGATGATATCCTACTGTATCTTGCCTCACCTAAGAAGTCACTTATAGTGGTCTGTGACGTACTCGCATCGTTCGGTAGGAACTCGGGGCTTGTGATTAATTGGGGCAAATCGTACTTGTACGTTCTTAGTGGCGAGGTCCCACCGATCCCTAGAACATGTTCGATACAGGTTGCCCAGCAGGGTTTCGTGTACTTGGGGATTTTTATATCCATGGATCCTGCTGTGCGCTATGAGAGGAATCTGCTCCCCCCCTTGGCGCGCTTGAGGCGAGATGTTGAAGGTTGGCGGAGGCTGCCGCTCTCCCTTGTTGGGCGTGCGGCCCTGTTCAAAATGATGTCTCTTCCCCGCTTCCTCTATGCCCTCCAGAACTCCTTGGACTGGGTACCGGCCAAATACTTTCGGGAGGTCGAAGGCCTCCAACGGACGTTGCTGTGGGATGGGCGGCCGCGAATAGCCATTTCAAAGTTGACGCTCCCATGGTACGATGGGGGCATTGCGCTCCCAGACATCTGACGGTACTATTGGGCCACGCAGCTGAGCGCGATCAACCATGGGTTTTATGGCCCTGCCCTCAGCCCTGGGTATGCCCTGGATAGGTGGCTGCTTCGTGGCGGCAACTACTACAGGGCGTTGTATTCGCGGTCCTTAGACTCGTCCCTCACGGGGCCCACAGGTGTGGCGGTGCGTGTATGGAAGATGGCGACTGATTCGTTGGGCTGGAGGGATAGGCTCACCCTCGCTACCCCATTGTTTGAATCGGAGAGATTGGGAAGACTCTGGCATTCGAAGGGCTTTGATAAGTGGGACCTGATAGGTATATCCAAGGTGGGAGATGTGCTGCATAAGGGGAGGGTGAAGTCCTTCGAGGAGTTGCAGACTGAGTATGAGCTAGGGCCCTCAGAGTATTTCAGGTATATCCAGCTGCGTCACGCCCTCCGATCAGTCCTCGTGGAGGGTGAAAAGGTGCCGGAGTCCTCTCACCTTGAGGACCGAGTCCTTGATGGTCATATGCCCGAGAGCACGATCTCGCTCATATATAAGAAGTTGATTAACGTCCGGGCAGATATGCTTTTGGGGCTGAGAGAACAGTGGACTAGGGATGGCCTTGAGTTGGATAATGAGGACTGGCAGTCAGCGGTTTCTTCTCCTAAGGAGGTTGCGATCCCGTCGCGTCTGAGGCTGGTGCAGCTTAAAATACTGCACCGGGTGTATGTGACGGGGCCAAGGCTGGTCCACATGGGATTTTCGGAGGACGGCCTGTGCAGAAGGGGATGTGGTATGGTGGGTACCTTCCTGCACATCATTTGGGAATGTGGTGTCATTGTGGAGTTCTGGAGGAGAGTACATGCAGTTATGGGGGAGGTGACGGGCACTGCGGTACAGCCGGAGGCGCGGTGTTGCCTCCTGAACGTCTGGGGGCCCACTGACCTCGATGAGGCGCAGATCCAATGGGTGACTCTGGGTAACATGGTAGCTAAAAGGGATATCGCGCGATTGTGGGGCTTCTCGGGACCCCCTACACTGACCGCGTGGAAGGAGAACATGGACTGGAGCATGTTTAGGGAGAAGACGGTCTACTGCTCTAGAGGTCGCCCCCGGAAGTGGCACGCCTTCTGGGGGCGGTGGAACCAATACAGGGGGGGAATATGTCCTGCCCCGGATCTGGAACCTCCCGAGGAACAGCTTTCCCCCTGACCTACTTTCCAGCACAGTTTGGTTTTAGGAACCGTTTTGGGCCTCTGCTGTCCCCCTTCTTCCTCCGTACACAGTCTTGTAACTAGTAGATGAGTGGGGTCCGGCCTCCCCTGGGGGCTTTCGCCATGGGCTTTCAATGTTCTGCCTTGCTGGGGTTTGTTGTGAGTTTTTTCTGTGTTTATTTAAAATTGGACCTTTGCATTACTCTTTGAACTGTATTGGGGACACATCACTGTATCTAACTCTCAATGCTGCCGAACCTTCGGGCTGTCGGCTGAATAGCTGTGTCCTGAATTGTGAAATAAAGGTTTTCAAAAAAAAAAAAAAAAAAAAAAAGATCTGAGCCTTGTAAAGCCATGTCAGCCTGCTCTGTTTTCTATGCTAGCGTGGAGATACCCCTACGGGGGTGATTCCTGCGCTTTATATATCACATACATACAAACCCGCCCCACCACCCCCATTCCTAGGCAGCTGCCACTGTATGCTAGTCAGTAAACTAAAGAGTTGATTCCTGAGCGTCTTGGACACAGAAGTCACTGAAAACTTGACTTCATGCAAACAGGATTGTACTCCTTTGCAAAGTCAAATTAATATACTGAGGAATTAATATATAATCCATTAATCTTGGTATTTTGCTGCCGTCTATAATAAATTGCACTGGCTTATGAAAATGCCACAGTGTCACTTCCTAAGTTGGCTTTTTTTATTGAAGTTTCTGTTTACTTTATCAATCAATATATATTCACTGAGCAAACAAAGGTTAAATTGGAAGTATATGTATGACCACCGATCATAAAAAAATACTGTTTTAAAATAAATAAACACTGACATTCACAAGTAATACGTAACCGACCTAAGCATAACTTGCACTGCCATATATTACACATATCATCTGTCATGTATTATGTGAGGTCATAAGCAGTGCATCACAGCGATGCAAGTTATTCTCAGTCAGTTGCATTTCAAGCCCAGCCTGGCCCATTAGAAGCAATGTCCTTGTCCCCTGCGTGGGGCTTTGGTTCAGGAAGCAGAGGCTCAGAGTGTGAAGCCATAGACCAAGGAAACTAAGAAAATGAGAATTGAGACTGCAGTGGGGAACTGAATCGCGCCACTCAGCCACCTGGTGGGCATGGCATATGACTGTTGGGGCCTGCTGATGGAGAGGGGGAGCAATGCCAGAGCTTGATGTGTGTGCCCACTTGGCATCCTGCTTGGCCCCAGCAGCAGACCATGGAATTGCCGTGAGATAGCCCTGGTAGTCCCCCAGTGCTGAGGTGAGAGGTGACAAGGCCATGTTCTCTCCTCAGGGTGATGGCAGGAGGCTAGCCCGGGTGGCTGTGGACCTTCCGTTTGGGGAGCATTAGTTGTCATTGGCTCCCTGGAGAGAAGACTGCAAATTAAAGCTGTACTAGCCGGGGGCACAGCTTGCCCTCCCGGTGTGACAGCAGGAAAGTATAACTTGTCAGTTTGCCATGGGGAAGAGAAAAATACCTAGCTCTAAAACTTACAGTGATCGAAAAAGTTGCTCTGTGGATTCTTTTCTAGCATGAGCAGTTGGTGTAATCTCGATTTTGCAGAGAGACACATTTCTTTGGATACTGGGGACTTTAGCTTGATTTTACTAGCCAGAGGGGCAAATGAGCCCCCACAGGAGTAAGACTACATGTTTAGTTTACCACCGTAGTCAGTCCAAGCATCTTTGGATAGATAGTTTGAACCATAGTGATAACGGCTTGTTGGCCAAAAGTAAAAAGAGAAGTGAGCGATCTGTAGAGCAAATTGATTGTCTAGTTAGCCACACCATGGCTCATAACTTATATGCCACTGCTGAGGTCGTTAGTGAGGGCTGTAATGGCCCTAGTCGGTACATTTATGCTGAAAAGAAGGCTGTAATTGAGGTATGTATTGAACCGCCAGTGGAATGTCTGAGTACCTTGGAGCCAGAAATGTTAAAAGTGTCTGCTCAAAGCATTAGGCCCACCATCAGGGAGTCAGCTGACATGTCATCAACAACCTCATCTACAGTTTCCTGCCAACCTTACAATTTAAGCTCTGCAAACCCCTTACCACAATATGGCAATGCTCCAATCTACATAATGCAAAATTCCACTAATGCTTCTAAAGAAGGAGGACTTAGTGGGACATGCAGCTGACAGCTGGGATAGGATTCCTGGGTCGCAGGTTTCTGGATCCGAGCCCCAGAAAAGACAACATTCTCTGGCCCCACGACCTTGCTTTAACCTTCCACCGGAAGCCTGACCCTATGTGGTTATTATGGCCAATGTTTCTGCCTAAGTCACTACTAACATGGAATCTTCTCTTCAGCTTAAAAATAAGGGGCCCGATTCACAGAACTAACTTAAGACAAAATCCTAAACTTACTACCATTTTCGTATTCACAGAAGGCACTTACTCATTTTGGTATTCACAGAAGACACTTACTCACTTCAGTATTCACAGAAGTTAGGAGTCTTAACTTTAGGACTCCTAAATGCCTTCTGTGAATACCGAAAGTCTTAAAATTAGGATTTTTCTCAGTTTAGGAGTCCTAAAGTTAGGACTCCTAACTTTACTACTACTAAACTGAGAAAAATCGTAATTTTAAGGCTTTCGGTATTCACAGAAGGCATTTAGGAGTCCTAAAGTTAGGAGTCCTAACTTTACTACTACAAAATTGAGAGAAATCCTAATTTTAAGACTTTCGGTATTCACAGAAGGCATTTAGGAGTCCTAAAGTTAGGAGTCCTAACTATACTACTACTAAACTGAGAAAAATCCTAATTTTAAGACTTTCGGTATTCACAGAAGGAATTTAGGAGTCCTAAAGTTAGGACTCCTAACTTCTGTGAATACCAAAATGAGTAAGTGCCTTCTGTGAATACCAAAATGGTAGTAAGTTTAGGATTTTCTCTTAAGTTAGTTCTGTGAATCGGGCCCAAGGTTTGTCATTCGCTTGTTAAACCCACCAATTTAAACATGCAGAATATGGAAATACCTTATTTGCAGGAAAGGTAGAATGAGTAGGGTCAAAGCCTAAACAATTCAGTGGAGATTGTGAGATTATGAATTGTAAACATTCAGCACTAGGGGCCCGATTCACAGAACTAACTTAAGACAAAATCCTAAACTTACTACCATTTTGGTGTTCACAGAAGGCACTTACTCATTTTGGTATTCACAGAAGGCACTTACTCATTTCGGTATTCAGAGAAGTTAGGAGTCCTAACTTTAGGACTCCTAAATGCCTTCTGTGAATATCGAAAGTCTGAAAGTTAGGATTTTTTTCTGAGTTTAGGAGTAGTAAAGTTAGGACTCCTAACTTTAGGACTTTCGGTATTCACAGAAGGCATTTAGGTGTCCTAAAGTTAGGAGTCCTAACTTTACTACTCCTAAACTGAGAAAAATCCTAACTTTAAGACTTTCGGTATTCACAGAAGGCATTTAGGAGTCCTAAAGTTAGGAGTCCTAACTTTACTACTCCTAAACTGAGAAAAATACTAACTTTAAGACTTTTGGTATTCACAGAAGGCATTTAGGAGTCCTAAAGTTAAGACTCCTAACTTCTGTGAATACTGAAGTGAGTAAGTGTCTTCTGTGAATACCAAAATGAGTAAGTGCCTTCTGTGAATACGAAAATGGTAGTAAGTTTAGGATTTTGTCTTAAGTTAGTTCTGTGAATCGGTTATTATTTTCTTCTTCCTCAAAAATCATATGGCTTGGTTTTAAGGGAATATATTAGCCTGTTACCTCTAGGTTTTTCTAAGTAAATATTTGGAAAGGGGGCTTGCAGCATGATCCATCAAACTAACCCCTCTTCCCTCCCAGGGGACAACACGTTGGTCGAAAATCAACCCTGTTCCCTGTCTAACATGAGTGACTTGCATTAGCAGTGAGGGGAACACATGAAGTTGGATGGGATAGATACTATTGTGAACAAGGTTGCTCCATTGAGGTTGTTACTTTTCAGGACCGGCTGTGAACCAACACAAAGTAATCTTATTTGTTGGAATATTTCAGGCATGAATTCCAAGCTGCCTGATAATGATTGGCTCAGTTATGTACAAAGTTCAGACATCATTAGGTTGCAGGAGACCTGGGCTACAGAGAATACTGCTTGGGATGGTTATATTAGTCCTTGTGTTCCTGCAATTTCCTCTGTCTCAGTAAGAGCTAGGGAGAGATAGTAACTTTATTCCAGGCATCTTAGACCTATAACATTGTACCTATAACATTTACATATTCTGGTATCCATTTTTTGTGTCTGTTATACCAATTTTTAAAATGTATATTTTATAAAATGTTACAATATCTACACTTGTGTGCCAAAAGTTGCAGTATCAATACCTTATTATTCATTATAAATATTTTAAATCACAGGTCTTATTCAAATTTGAAGTGTTTTAATAATCTGATATGGGGAGATTGTAATGCCAAGATAGGCTCTAACTCTACCTTCCCCCCCCCTTTTCAGTTTGATTGCAAGGGCAGGGGTACAGTGGAGCAATGTATGGGCCTACTCATTCTCACCAACAAATATACCCTAGCCAAAAAAGGGCATATGTTTATGGATTTAACGTCCGCTTTTGATAGGGTAAACAGGTCTAAGCCATGGCAATTACTTCTCGAAATAGGGATGGACAGGAACTTAGTATGTTTCCTGCATTGGTCCCATCTTAATTTGACTGCCTCGGTAAGGTATAATGAGAATGACTCCCTAACTAAATCCTGGAAGGTAAAAAGATGATTGAGGCAGGGGTGCATTCTTGCACCGGTTTTATTTACACTTTACATAAATAAGTTGAGGGCAGTGCTATCAGACTCATGTTTAGACATCCAAAGAGTATGTTGTAAATTAATTCCAGCTCTTTTATATGCAGATGATGCACTTTTACTTGCCAGGACTCCGTTTGATTTAAAATGTTTAGTTAATACTTTTATTGATTTTATGGTAGCTCTTGACCTTGCGGTCAAATTTACTAAATCTCATATAAGGTCAGTTGGCAATCTAAAGCGAGAGAAAAAATCCCTTACATGTAAAGGTGGAGTGCTAACCAATGTACCAACATACCCATATTTGGGTGTGTCATTCGATGAAAATGGCACCTGAGTGGCACAGCGTGCTTTAAAGAAAAAAACTTTGACAAGAGCAGCTGGAGCCTCACTGGATTTCGCTAGAAGATTAGGGAGTAAACCCATACCACCACTCCTGCAGATTTATAATGAGAAATGTGTCACCATGACTGTGTATGCTAGTGTGGTTTGGTGCTACAAGGAATGCAATGAACTACAAGGAGTTCAAAACAAACACTTAGGAGCCGATTCCAATCCTGGGAAAAGGCTGTACGAATCGTTGTATGGAGCGTTTTCTCTGTGCGACTCGTACCCGGTAAACTTTCCGTACAACCTAGGAAGTACGATTCATATAGAAAGCCTATTTCCGTATGTTTCGTACAAAAGACCGTATGGGTAAAAAAAAACAACGATTCTGATCCGGAACAGCTTGTACGTGACGTCCGGACGCATTCAAGCAGCGGTTTCCGGCCCAGCAAGCACGATTCATCCCTACGTCACTCCGTACGGCTCTTTTTTTTACGGGAGCCAAACACAGCTGGAAAAGCAGAGTCCGACGTGACCCGCTATGCAATGGAGCCCTGGTACGCGACGTACACGCCATGAACCCCATCGTACGAGTCATCCCGGTCCTCCTAGCCTACGACCTGGTGCACCGGACCCGACGTACATGCCGCAGAATGTGAGAACAACACCCAGGGGTCGGGGGGGTGAGGAGCAGGAAACATACCCCATACCCAAAGCAAAACCTATAATATGTAGCCCATACATTACCACCAGGGTCTGGTCACTTGGGGGGTATGGCCAGCAACCCCTGCGTACCGCAACAACGGAAGTGGACGTGTAAGGTGCGTTGCACACGTACCCCTACAGCACCAGTAGAACAGTGATATGGACCATACACACGCAATGAATGCATGGGTACGGAGCGTTGCACACATACCCCTACGGCACCAGTAGAACAGTGAGATGGACCGTACACATGCAATGAATGCGTGGGTACGGTGCGTTGCCCACGTACCCCTACGGCACCAGTAGAACAGTGATACGGACCGTACACACGCAATGAATGCGTGGGCACGGTGCGTTGCACACGTACCCCTACGGCACCAGTAGAACAGTGATACGGACCGTACACATGCAATGAATGCGTGGGTAGGGAGCGTTGCACACGTACCCCTACGGCACCAGTAGAACAGTGATACAGACCGTACACACGCAATGAATGCGTGGGTACGGTGCATTGCACACATATCCCTACGGCACCAGTAGAACAGTGATACGGACCGTACACACGCAATGAATGCGTGGGTACGGTGCGTTGCACACGTACCCCTACGGCACCAGTAGAACAGTGATACGGACCGTACACATGCAATGAATGCGTGGGTACGGTGCGTTGCACATGTACTCCTACGGCACCAGTAGAACAGTGATACGGACCGTACACACGCAATGAATGCATGGGTACGGTGCGTTGCACACATACTCCTACGGCACCAGTAGAACAGTGATACGGACCGTACACACGCAATGAATGCGTGGGTGCAGTGCGTTGCACACGTACTCCTACGGCACCAGTACATTTGGGATACGAGGCGTACACACGCCAGGAATGTGGGCTTACGGACTGGCCCTGCATGTTACCTTCATATTGGTGTGTGTGTAAGTCCAGGCCAGCAGTGTACTTCTCCAAGGGGTGGGTGGGTGCAGAGGATTTCCAGCAGTGGCCAGCCATATGGGGGTCAAAAAAACCAACGATTCTGATCCGGAACAGCTTGTATGCGACGTCCGAACGCATTCAAGCAGCGGTTTCCGGCCCAGCAAGTACGATTCATCCCTACGTCACTCCGAACGGCTCTTTTTTTACGGGAGCCAAGCACAGCCGGAAAAGCCGAGTCCGCCGCGACCCGCTACGCAACGGAGCCCCGGTACCCGATGTACACGCCATGAACCCCATCGTACGTGTCATCCCGGTCCTCCTAGCCTACGACCTGGTGCACCAGACACGACGCACACGCCGCAGAAGGTGAAAACAATACCCAGGGGCCGGGGGGGTGTGAGGGGCAGAAAACATACCCCATACCCAAAGCAAAACCTATAATATGTAGCCCATACATTACCACCAGGGTCTGATCACTTGGGGGGGCGTGGCCAGCAACCCCTGCATACCGCAACAACGGAAGTGGACGTGTACGGTGCGTTGCACACGTACCCCTACGGCACCAGTAAAACAGTGATACGGACCATACACACGAAATGAATGCGTGGGTACAGTGCGTTGCACACGTACCCCTACGGCACCAGTAGAACAGTGATACGGACCGTACACACGCAATGAATGCGTGGGTACGGTGCATTGCACACGTACTCCTACGGCACCAGTAGAACAGTGATACGGACCGTACACACGCAATGAATGCGTGGGTACGGTGCGTTGCACACGTACTCCTACGGCACCAGTACATTTGGGATACGAGGCGTACACACGCCAGGAATGTGGGCATACGGACTGGCCCTGCATGTTACCTTCATATTGGTGTGTGTGTAGGTCCAGGCCAGCAGTGTACTTCTCCAAGGGGGTGGGTGGGTGGGTGCAGATGTTTCCCAGCAGTGGCCAGCCATATGGGGGTGGCTGCAGATCAATACCAGCAGTGGCCACACATATAGGGGTGGGTGCAGATGAATACCAGCAGTGGACAGGGACATGGGGGTGGGTGCATAGGACTCCCAGCAGTGGACAGAGACATGGGGGTGGGGCATAGGACTCCCAGCAGTGGACAGAGACATGGGGGTGGGTGCAGAGGACTCCCAGGAGTAGCCTGCAATATGAGGTGTGTGTGCAGATGAATACCAGCAGTGTCCAGACATATGGGGGTGGGTGCACAGGACTCCCAGCAGTGGCCAGCATATGGGGGTGGCTGCAGATCAATACCAGCAGTGGCCATACATATAGGGGTGGGTGCAGATGAATACCAGCAGTGGACAGAGACATGGGGGTGGGTGCATAGGACTCCCAGTAGTGGACAGAGACATGGGGGTGGGGCATAGGACTCCCAGCAGTGGACAGGGACATGGGGGTGGGTGCAGAGGACTCCCAGGAGTAGCCTGCAATATGAGGTGTGTGTGCAGATGAATACCAGCAGTGTCCAGACATATGGGGGTGGGTGCACAGGACTCCCAACAGTGGCCAGCCATATGGGGGTGGCTGCAGATCAATACCAGCAGTGGCCACACATATAGGGGTTGGTGCAGATGAATAGCAGCAGTGGACGGAGACATGGGGGTGGGTGCAGAGGACTCCCAGCAGTGGCCTGCAATATGAGGTGTGTGTGCAGATGAATACCAGCAGTGTCCAGACATATGGGGGTGGGTGCATAGGACTCCCAGCAGTGGACAGAGACATGGGGGTGGCTGCACAGGACTCCCAGCAGTGGACAGAGACATGGGGGTGGGTGCAGAGGACTCCCAGCAGTGGCCTGCAATATGAGGTGTGTGTGCAGATGAATACCAGCAGTGTCCAGACATATAGGGTGGGTGCACAGGACTCCCAGCAGTGGCCAGCCATATGGGGGTAGCTGCAGATCAATACCAGCAGTGGCCACACATATAGGGGTTGGTGCAGATGAATACCAGCAGTGGACAGAGACATGGGGGTGGGTGCAGAGGACTCCCAGCAGTGGCCTGCAATATGAGGTGTGTGTGCAGATGAATACCAGCAGTGTCCAGACATATGGGGGTGGGTGCATAGGACTCCCAGCAGTGGACAGAGACATGGGGGTGGGTGCACAGGACTCCCAGCAGTAGACAGAGACATGGGGGTGGGTGCAGAGGACTCCCAGCAGTGGCCTGCAATATGAGGTGTGTGTGCAGATGAATACCAGCAGTGTCCAGACATATGGGGTGGGTGCACAGGACTCCCAGTAGTGGCCTGCAATATGAGGTGTGTGTGCAGATGAATACCAGCAGTGTCCAGACATATGGGGGTGGGTGCACAGGACTCCCAGCAGTGGCCTCCAATATGAGGTGTGTGTGCAGATGAATACCAGCAGTGTCCAGACATATGGGGGTGGGTGCACAGGACTCCCAACAGTGGCCAGCCATATGGGGGTGGCTGCAGATGAATACCAGCAGTGTCCAGACATATGGGGTGGGTGCACAGGACTCCCAGTAGTGGCCTGCAATATGAGGTGTGTGTGCAGATGAATACCAGCAGTGTCCAGACATATGGGGGTGGGTGCACAGGACTCCCAGCAGTGGCCTGCAATATGAGGTGTGTGTGCAGATGAATACCAGCAGTGTCCAGACATATGGGGTGGGTGCATAGGACTCCCAGCAGTGGACAGAGACATGGGGGTGGGTGCACAGGACTCCCAGCAGTGGACAGAGACATGGGAGTGGGTGCAGAGGACTCCCAGCAGTGGCCTGCAATATGAGGTGTGTGTGCAGATGAATACCAGCAGTGTCCAGACATATGGGGTGGGTGCACAGGACTCCCAGCAGTGGCCAGCCATATGGGGGTAGCTGCAGATCAATACCAGCAGTGGCCACACATATAGGGGTTGGTGCAGATGAATACCAGCAGTGGACAGAGACATGGGGGTGGGTGCAGAGGACTCCCAGCAGTGGCCTGCAATATGAGGTGTGTGTGCCGATGAATACCAGCAGTGTCCAGACATATGGGGGTGGGTGCATAGGACTCCCATCAGTGGACAGAGACATGGGGGTGGGTGCACAGGACTCCCAGCAGTGGACAGAGACATGGGGGTGGGTGCAGAGGACTCCCAGCAGTGGCCTGCAATATGAGGTGTGTGTGCAGATGAATACCAGCAGTGTCCAGACATATGGGGTGGGTGCACAGGACTCCCAGTAGTGGCCTGTAATATGAGGTGTGTGTGCAGATGAATACCAGCAGTGTCCAGACATATGGGGGTGGGTGCACAGGACTCCCAGCAGTGGCCTGCAATATGAGGTGTGTGTGCAGATTAATACCAGCAGTGTCCAGACATATGGGGGTGGGTGCACAGGACTCCCAGCAGTGGACAGAGATATGGGGGGGTGTTCATCACTATCAGATGACCACACCTACATGGTGGTATGGACGCATTCCTAACTTTGGACTATGATGATAGTGCTATAAAAACACATCACTGACAGCAGTGTCCCACTCCCAGGAGGATGGATGTATTTCACACACTGCATGACACACCACATGTGGGTGTGAGGACATATAACACATGCATACCCACCCATGGTGGATGCAGCACAATACACACCCTGATATCATGCCACAAGACTGTATAGTCATGTAACTGCCTACAAAACTAAGATAGCCAAAGGGAACACACACTGTCATGCACATCCCAGGACTGAGAGGAATGCCCAGGTGCTGGTCCAGCCACCAAGATGTTGTCTCTCATGGAAGGAACACAATTTAATTCTAACAGTGGCTTCTTTGCAAAGGTGCCAGTGTGTTCCATGAAAGTGGGAATGTCGTTTCGTGTGCACTTCCTTGGGAGACATCTTTCATGCAGGCACATCAGTGTTCTTAACACAAATCATCAAATTACCCCATTTAAAACATGAAGAACTGTTGACAAGTGCTGTGAGTGCCAAGGTACAATTTTTTTAGAGTAACAACTTGAATTATGTCAGTTGTCACAGGGCCATCCGTCACCTGTTTACACAGTTGGCTACACATATGACCTACTGCCTGTCATCTGGAGTGGCACCAATGTCCACACCCAGGACAATGCATAAGCTACTGGGCCTGCAATTGGGTTGTTAAAAAGCATAGCTGTACTGTGGAGACACCCTCATGGCAAGCCAGAATGTCCACACAGATGTCAGCACACAAAGTCCAAACTGCGTTGCATCTGAACCACACACAGGTGCCAAAAATGTATGAGCAGGAATCATGTTTTTGAAAAAATGACACAGGCTGCAAAGCACGAACATTAAGCACTGGCCAGCATCACAGGGGCACTGCACGGTGATTCTGTGTACAGCCAATTCTCACACACAGGTCAGGCCTGGCAAGGAAAAATCAGGGGTGCCCATGTAGGCCTCTCCCGCACAACCACCCATACCTGAGTTAATGTGATTGATACAGATCAAGAAGTGACACCTCTTATTCAGGGTAACAAAAACTGTGCAGCAAAAATTGCTAGATTTACACAACATCACCTCCTGGGGCTGGCAACACATATTTGTGACAAACAACCATCAACAGATTTTTGTGAATAGCCACACAGGCACTGCCCACTGTGAGTATGCACAAGCAAAATGGTGTATCCCTGTCCAGTGGACACATGTAGCACACATGAGAAGAATACAAACTAGGCCAGGGACCAATGCCACAGAGGCAGACCTATGCTGAACCCACAGAGAATGTGCACAGTGTTGGATGACACACATGATTAGGAGGCCAGGGTGTCTCAGGGGACTGTAGTGGGCACACTGCTCCGTGTTCCTGGAATGAGCTGACTGTACCATGAGCAACCGTCATGGCACTATGCATATCTCCCACTCATGCACATCATGTCTGAGGCCACAACATTGGTCATGCATGCTGCAAGGGAGTATAGTGGAAACCTCACACTCCTATGTTGAGAATCATCATCAGTGCCAACAAATATGGACCCCCAACATAGTGAACAGGTCATGGCACAGGCAAGGTACCAACACAAGTCACAGACCACCCTCCCACATGATGCAGAAAGCAATGTGCACTTAGATTTACTGGAGCCCTAGATGACCATGTGCAAATGTGATTACACACAGACCATGGGACACATGTCAAGGAGGGGAAGGGATGAAAAAGAGCACCAGGTGAAATTGGGGAACAGAAAATGCACTGCACATATAAACTCTGGGAGTGTATCCAGCCTACAGAGCACTTCCAAAAGCTGGTGACACATAACACAACAAACAGCCATGTATCTACCCCCTTGTTGCTGCAGTCTCTCCTGTAACTGCCTATTGAGGTCAGGGAATACCACCGCCAGGACACGGCTCATGTGGGGGGTCAGGCATCGGCGCCCGCCGTGGGGGCGAGGAGGGTCGATCCCCAGCTGGACGCGGGTGATCCGCCGGGTCCAGCACCGGATGTCCTGCCACCTTTTGCAGACCTGTGGCAGGCTCTGACTACGCTCCCCCGCAGATCTCACGGCCCTGACGATGTCCCTCCAGATCTCCCCCTTCTCGTAGGCAGTTACCTGTCAGGATGACAAAGTGACACAACATCAATACACCTGCTCCATGTCCCAGAGACACACATTTGAACATCTTTTAAATGTTGAACAGGGCATAGGATGCTGACAGGAATTGCATCATTCACAATAAGAAATTGGCCTGTGTGCAAGCCCCAATGCACTATATGGCATTGAAAGTCAACAGGTGGCATGAGGGGTGCGACACACTCACTGATCATGGCACACACTGTGCAGCACATGCAACAGCAGGCTGATGGCCAGCACGTGTCAAGCAGTCACATGTCCCACTCCACTGACGCACCCTCAGCAGACTAGACAGACACACCCAGGCACAGATCACTCGCCTGTCATTGACAACAGCGGATACAACCCTTACTCTGCACATGTGCCACTTGCCAGTGGGGTGTCACAGGTGTCGTGCTAGCTCTGCAAGTCAGACACACAGCACGGCTTGCTTGTCACATCAGATGGGTAGATCTGCTGCCTCCTCCATGCCGCTGTGGTGCAACACTTCACATAGACACTCACCCACATGACAAGGAACATTCACACACATCAATGTCCATGAGGTCATACACAACATTTGGACACTCTCACCACAGGTCCACTCAACTCATACACATGTGTGGGTACAGTCACCTATCACACCGGGGAAACCACTGAATCACCTCAGGACAATAGGAAAAAAAGCCACCAAGGATTTGCCAGGCTGAATGTGTCATGCACTATGCAGTGAAAGTCACAGTAAGCACAATGCAAGTGAGGAGTGCATACAGGAACTACATCATGCTCTGCATGAGAGACATCAGCATGTCCCCCCCCGGGACCCACTCTAAACAACATTGCATGTCTTTCCCACCTGGACACAATATTGACAGTCACTCAACAGGTGCATAGGCAAAGGTAGTGGAGTCAGCACTCACCTGCTCCCCTGGTCTCCCATACAGCTTGGTGTACTGTGGGAGGAGGACGTCCAGCAACGCCTCATTCTCCTCAAGTGTGAATGGCTGGGCCCTCTCCACAGTACATGACATGGTCCAGAAGAAGCAGAGACAGCAGCAGTGTGGTCGACTCGAAAGTTGTGCAGGCAAGTGCCCTCTCATGGGTCCTGTCTGCCTTAAATATGTCTTGCTGAGGGGCATTCATTTTGAGGAGTACATAGTGATTGGTCAGACACATTTGCATCATACCTTTACTCCAATACCTTTAAACATACACCTATGACACACAATCGCATCGTTCAAATTTTGAGCATCATGTCAAGTCAACAACCACTTTGCAACATTGTATTTTGTAGCCAACTGACTTTTCCAGGACACCTGATGGACACATTTCAACTGACAACTCAGTATCCATGACAACCAGCATGCATTTAGGGCCTAATACTTGTCCCTTATGTGTCCCCTATGTAATTTTTAAATCCACACACAGGTACGGTGCGTTTCACATGTACCCCTACGGCACAAGTACAATGATGAAATGAAGCGTACACACGCGATGATTGCGGGTGTACGGTGCGTTTCACACGTACCCCTACGGCACAAGTACAATGGTGAAACAAAGCGTACACACATGTTGATTGCGGGTGTATGGTGCGTTTCACACGTACCCCTACGGCACAAGTACAATGGTGAAACGAAGCATACACACGCGATGATTGCGGGTGTACAGTTCGTTTCACACGTACCCCTGCGGCACAAGTACAATGGTGAAACAAAGCGTACACACGTGATGGTTGCGGGTGTTCGGTGCGTTTCACACGTACCCCTACGGCACAAGTACAATGGTGAAACGAAGCGTACACACGCGATGATTGCGGGTGTACAGTGCGTTTCACACGCTTACAATGGTAATACAGGTGTAGACATGACAGGAATGGAGGGCTACGAGTCACACAAGGATGTCCATCAAGTACTTGTCATTGCATACTTTCATGTGCACGCCCTAGGTATGTCAGCCAGTGATATTGCACATGTCATCTCAGCTAGTTGCACAATTGATGTGTGATGACCTATGTACACATGTCATGTGTGATGGGGCACTATGTGGCACACATCACCTTGACACTTGCCACATGTGTGTCTGTAGTCCAACTGTGTCATGCACAGCAGCAGTGGTATGGCGCAGTCATCAACACCCGCACCTGTCTCCTGAGGCCAGGGACAGGGACACTCTATCAACTGACATGTCACGATCAGCGTGCCCCTATGTGACTATGTCAGGTGTGTGTCATGTGTTCTCATGAGCTTGCTGTTAGTGTTCCATCAACTGCATCTGCTGTTGGTGCATCCAACATGGGTCTGTGTGGAGATGGGCATGGCACACATCTACGCACACCATGCCACATGTGGATTCCCACGGCTGTAGGGTCTGTGTGCATTGGACATCATATTTTCCCAGGCATACATGTCTGTGTCGTCTGAATGGCTGTGTTTAATTGTTGTCACGTGTACCCCTTCATCGCAATGTGTGTCATATGTACATTTGACATTCCATGTGACCTGTGCGTGTGCCTTGCAGTCAACTGTCTGGATGAGATGACATCCTTCCAATGCAGCTATGTGGATGTGTGTCACTCCGGTGATATCACTGGCTGTTCACTCAGACTTGCCCCCAGCTCATTTCAGGGCATGTCATGTAGACTTGACAATCAACAGGTGTATCTGGCTTTTCGTAGGAGTGCCAGCAAGATGGCATATGTGTCCTGGATGTATTGCACACACCAGACTCCATAGTTACCTGATGTTTAGTAGCAGTTTAGCATGTGCTATGTTCATTGACATTGATGTTGGCAGACTCTCAATCTTCATGATTCCTAACAATGTCTTGCAGGGCACCGCCTGTCCCAAGAACAATGCCAGACTTGGCTGCCATGAGGGAACGTGCCTGCATCCGACGTTAAAGATTCACTCAACAGTTGATTGAGGACTTGACCGACAGGCTGGCACCACACCTCCAACCGCGACACAGGTATCCTACTGTGCTGACCCCAAAGATGAAGGTGATGGCAGCCCTACATTTTTTTGCCACAGGTACGTTTCAATTGACCATAGCTGATGTTGGTGGGATGTCACAGACAATGTTCAGCCGTGTCCTGCGTGATGTTTTGGCAGCCATGTTGGAGCACCTTGATGAATTCATCAAATTTCCTACTCCTGAGGAGTTGACAGATGTCAAGTGTGATTTCTATGCCCTGGGAGGGATGCCCCATGTCATTGGGTCCATTGATGGGACACATGTGTCTTTGGTACCACCACAGGCACAGGAGCAAGCCTATCGCAACTGTAAACATTACCACTCAATAAATGCCCTTGTGGTGTGTCTTGCTAACATGCTGATTTCCCATGCCTGTGCACGTTTTCCAGGATCAGCACACGATGCCTACATCATGAGGCGTAGCAGGGTGCCACAAATGATGCTGCGGCTGCACAACGAACGAGCATGTCTTGTTGGTGGGTGTACTCTGTTGGTCCTGTGTGTTGCGGTATCTTTGGCTCTTACGTCATCTCCTGACCCACTTATTTACATGATGTTTCCATGTAGGGGTCTCTGGATATCCCAACATGCCATGGCTAATGACACCTCTCCACAACCCAAGAACAGCTGCCGATCACAGGTGCAACAATGCACACGGGCAGACCAGGCGAGTGATTGAGAGGACGATTGGCCTCTTGAAGAGCCGATTCCGGTGCCTTGACAAGACAGGCGGGTCCCTCCCATATGCACCGGAGAAGGTGTGCAAAATCTTCATTGTGTGCTGCATGCTGCACAACATGGACGTTGAGAAGGCAGTGCCACTCATCCTTGATCCTGATGAGCAGCAACTCTCACTCATGGAGGATCCAGGGCTTGGTCACGAGGCAAGTGATGAGGAGGAGGAGGATGATATCCAGAGTCAGCTCATACGCAACTTCTTCTCATAATGGTGAGTCACTGGGTATGAGTGTGCAAGCTTGTAGCATTGAGTGGCATGTGTTGCAATGTGTGTGTCCAGCTGACTGAATGCAAAGTGACTTTGATGTGTGTACTGATGTGTCACTCGAGTGATGATGTCATGCTACACAGTTTTGCGGAGAGACTTTCTTTGAAATTTGCATGTGTCCAACATTGTTCATGTTTCGTAACTGGCCATGTGTGCGGCGAGATTTGTTTTAGGTGACTTCTTGTGTGTCTGTCATTCCCAGGTTTTTGCGCCTGTTGTCTGCTCGTGTCATCTTTGTCCTCCTGCTATTCCTCATGAGGATTGCAACGTGTGCTGAATCAGCGTTCCATGCACGGACATGTGGAAATGTCAGTTTGGGTAAGGATTGCAACAAGGCTTTTTGGTGGTGGTATGGGTTGGGAATGTGTGGGGACTGCTTCTGTGCATGTTGTGGTACCATGCATACATGTCTTCTCACCATGGAGCATATAACATGTAGCATCACTCCCATGACATGATAGCCACCCTTCTTGACAGTCATCTGTAGTGGAGTGTGGAGTCTGATGAAGGCATCAATGTGCGTAAACCTTGCCTCTGAAACATTGCTGATGCTATGGGTGGACATAGTGTGGGACATCACAACAACTGGCTCTATGGTGATTTGCAGCCTCTCTGTGTGCAGCAGGATGTGTTTGGCTCATCCCCTCGACTTGTGCGCCAGTTCATTGGGATTTACAACATCCGTGTTGTGAAGGGGGGTCCAGCGTATGTCCCACATGTTCTGTCAACTGACCTGTGAGTCTGTTCGTATGGATGCATTTCCCTTTGTGTGAGTTTGTGCAATAAAGGTGTTCAGCACAATCTAAAGTGCCTCATCTCTGTCACTGCAGATCTCTTGCCAGTTTGCATGCGTCATCTATGGCATAATTGTCAAAAATTGAGCATATGAGTGTATGTGTACTTCGGCAACATGCATGCATTTCTTCATGGCTAATAATCTCTATCGTGCATGAAGTACCTGGTTGTCTATGTATTTGTGCAGGTTCCTCCCCACAATGGGACGTCAACGCCTGCTGACGGTGTGTCTCCTGTGCGCAGCTCTGCATTTTGTTGCCTGATCCTGTGGCCGTCATTTTTGTGGATTCTTCATACATTTTCTCGGCGTGACCCATGAATAACCTGACACTCCTTCCTTTACATACACCTGTTGCACTGTGCCTTTCTGACCTCCTTGTCTTTGTGTGCTACTTTTTGCCTAGTTTCTCACCCCTTCCGCCTGCTGCTGCCACACCGGCGGCACCGCCCCAACAAGTGCCCTGATTCTGCAACCCACACGCCTCCAAAATGCTCCTTCCTTCCCCCTCCACCCATTCTTAATGAAGCCAGCAGCTTGTCTGTGCCACTGTTGCGCCAACGCCGTGCCAAAGGCAGGACCATCTGCACCTGCAACATGCACAGGGCACGACCCTCTGGTCCTTGCATGACCCACGTCACACAACAGGTTCATGCTGCAGCCATCCCTCCAAGCAATGTCCACCAGACAAGCAACTGCCTGCTATCAGGCAACCCCTAAGCACACACACGACACCTGTGCATGCTGAGTGTGCAACTCCAACTGCCTACACAGCGCTGCCCCGCCTACCAGACCCTGTCAGAACAACCAGGTCATGTGCCTCCTACTCCACACCCGCTCTGTCCACCAGCACACCATTGGACTCTGTTACTTCCTCAACACAACGGCCCCACACATCACCTTTATGACAGTAACCTGGATAAAAGCATCCTCAGCACACAACTTCTTCATTGCCATCTCTGACGGATACAAGATCACCCGCAGGGACGGCACCAACAATCCCGGCGGATGACTTGCAATTTATTCACAAGTACACCCTCAGAGTCACTAAACCGGTTTCGCACCAACCCCCTGGCAACCCTCAGAGTAACTCTCATCTACAGATTCCCAGGCCTACATCCACAAATCCCCAAAACCATCAACACGTACATCTGCACGCACGCCCTAACCTCCACAGGCTACATGTGGCTGGGGGCCAGTAACTTCTTGCTGGAGGAGAACCACACCACCATCCATCATTGGTCCATCAACATTTGCATCCACGTCTCCGACAAGCAACACACTGCCCCACACCCCGCTACCGATCACCCAAAGATGCTTGATGTAAGTCGCCACAGACAAGCTGTGTGGGACACTCGAACCAACACCCCCGCCACACCCTGCAACCTCACACACTGGATCAGCAACTGATCCAACAATCTGGCTACATTGACGGACTTTCCTGTGAAGCACAACAACAGTTAAGCCACCTGGGACAAGGCAGACCTACTGGACTCATACAGATCCAGCCGGACTCTTGTGCAAACCTTGCAACACAAAGAACCATCAGTTACCTTACAGCCCTGGAAAACGCCACACACAGCCATCACCATATCATCAGCAAGGACAAGTGGAGATCCTTCAGATAGGGCTGAGGCACCACAACACACAACATAAAGGAGCTCATCAGCATTGTGAGTGGACTGACAGCAGCTCTCCATCCAAAAGACACCCCACCCTTGCAAGGCAGATCAAATCCCTTGCAACTTTCTACCACTGCAAGCTCATGGCCATACACGACAGCCTTGGCACACAGAGGCAGACAGCACTATTATCCATGGCACAAACCCCCCTCAGGTTCCGGACTGCAGTCAGCAGCAAATACACCACCTGGCTCATGTGCACCATCCACTCTGGCTCTCCATCAGGCCCCTTCCCACACAACATCTCAACCACATCATTCCCCATCCTTGAAGCCCACATCCAGCGCGTCCTGAATGTCTCCTTTGAGTTTTCCACATTCCATGGGAGCTGGAGGCATGCAGAGACCCAGGCCCTTCATCAACAACGGACGGCAGTACCGCAGGATCTCATGGAACATCACCCTGCTTCCCTACCCAGCGAATGTCATCAGGAAGACACTCAACGAGCAACTGACCTACTTCCTCCGTACAAACAGCTCCAGGCAACCGGCACCAGAACATCTTCCACAGTAATCACACCACTGCAACCGTCATCATTGCCACCACCAACGACAACTTTGCCCTGCTCAACAATGGTGAGACCACCCACCCTTGACCTCTCAACGGCATTGTACACCATGTGCTACCACACTGTCAGCTCACACATCTCCAACACTGGTATCCAGAGGAGGGCCCAGGATTAAATCAACAAGTAGCTCACCAGCAAGGCCCAGGGAGTCGGCCTCCACCCTGCAGCATGTAGCACACTGGGGTCATGTGGCCCATGCCCCAGGGCTAATATCTCAGCGTGACGAACGTCAATGTCTCCATGACCCCCCTCTCCACCATTACATGCACACACGACCTCATCATCATCTCGTATGCCATTGACACCCAGCTGCTCCTCAACCTCACCAAAGACCCAGCCATTGCCAGATCCAACCTTCAAGAAGGCATGAGATCCGTTGACGACTGGCTGAACATCAGCCACCTGAGGCTGGACTTGGACAAGACTGAGGTCATCATCTGAGGATTGTCCCCTTATGGCTGCGTCAAGTCCTTGTGTCCCACCTGCCTGGGCACCGCACCAGCACCCAGTGGCCACGCGCGCAAGCTAGTGTTCATCATGGACTCATCGCTCACAATTAACATGCAACTCAACACCATCTGTACCTCATGCTGCAACACCCTCCGCATGCTGCAAATGATCCACAGATAGATCGACTCCAAGGCAAGACAGACCATCCCCCAGGTCCACAACACCCGCCAGCTCAACTACAGCACCGCCCTCTACGGAGGAACAACAGCAAAACTGCAGGAGAAGTTGTCCACATCCAGGGTGCATCCGCACACCTCATCGTCAACATCCCCCGCCCCAGCCACATCACCGTCCACCTGAGATCGCTAGAATGGCTCACTGTCTGCTGCAGGATCACCTACCGACTCCTCAACCACACTCAGGAGGCAGTCCACAACCCCAGACCCAAAACCGACCTTGGACGTCAGTCACCCAACACCCCGTTGGCCCAACTCCGTGCAGCCGACCTTGCCCTGGCCACCATTCATCACATCCACAGGAAAACTGCATGCAGGAGATAGTTCTCCCACCTATCCAAACAGACCTCGGACTCCCTCCCCGGGCACCTCAACATGACCCATGACCTCTACACCTTTATGATACTCTGCCAAATTGGTCTGTCTGAGCAGTATTGCAAGCCCCCCCTCTGCAGCTTGAGGCCATCACGGGTGAGTATTGGGCTCCATGTCTGTATTTGGTGATACTTGTGACCCATGTGTGTCCTCAACCGGACTCAGATCCAAGTGTATGGATGGCTGAAGTTAGTTCCACACTCATGCATACTTTGATATATCCCCACACGTATGTTGTGAACTCATGCTAAATGACTGCAACATAAAATTACAATTATACACTTATTTATTATAGGTCTGGGGCGTGATTTGTGCACAGAAAAAGGTGCAATACAGGGACCATAGAATCAAAAGTTCCCAGGGGGAGATGGGATCCTTGGCATTTAAAGTCATCAGAGTCCAGGCCACAGTGTTTGGCATCATTGGTCAGACTGTGACCAGCAAGTCCATGTGGCAGATGATGTCAGTCAATGAGGTGATGCTGTCGCACATGAAGGCCAGGTGCCAGGCCAGGTGACCTGGGAGATGTGGATGGTCCGCTGCCTCTCACGGTCTTTTCCGTGGACGACCCACCTTCCTCTGGGGACCCTCAGATGCAGGCCTTGACGATGCTTGGGACGCTCCGTCGGACAAATCCTCCTCCTCCTCCTCCCTCCCTGTGGCTGGTGGTGGTCTTTGCCTGGTGGCACAGGGAGGGTTGTCCATGTTGTCAGCGATCCGACGGAGTGAATGGCTTATGTCCCTTTGCTCCGCCAGGAGCTCAACCAGTCTTGCCTCCATCCGTCCTTGGTGTTCTTGTTGACTGGTGTGTTGCTCGGCCTGCTGGTTCTTCATCTCTGTGAGGGTCACCACTACCTGGCTGAACTCCCTGGTGTCACGCCGGTATGCGTCCATGATGTTGTCTATGTGTGACATACCGGTCCCTTCAGCTGGCTGGTCAGGTTCTCGCCTCCGCCTGCCTCCACTCCCACCACCCGTGCCCACACGAGCCTGGCCTGCCGTTGTGGGCACATCGGGTCTACGGGACCCCTGAGGGATGGCAGTGGCGGTGTTGTCTGCCTCCTCCTGGGAGCCCGGCGCACCTTGTCCCTCCTGGTCAGACTGTCTCAGTTGTTCACTGCGGGCAGGGCTCCTCGGTGTCTCCTGGGATGTGGCAGGAATGGGGGTGGTGGTTGGCACAGATGTTCCTGAACCAGGTGCTGCTGGAGCTTGGACACCAGAGGGTCCAGGTCGGTCGGGGTCATCCGTGGAGTGTTGAGAGGCGTCGCTGCCGGTGGGATCAGGTTCCTCCCGAGCCTGGGAATGTGATTCTTCACCCCCATTGTTGGGGGGAGATTCATCACGTTGCCCTGTGTGTGAGAGACAGACAATATTAATGCTGTTTCATGCAACATACATGTTTCATACACATTCAAGTTGGCACTGTTCCCCCAGGTAGTTGTATGTGCCTTGCATTCTCCTCAATGTTCACTTGTGGATGGGTATGTTGCGGGGACAGATTGATATGTTCTCCTGAGTCTTTGACATGTAGATTTTTGGCTTGGATGCTACTTCGGCTATGTATTGGCGTTGTTGTGTTACATGTCCATTGTGACAGTGGGTAAATCCATTGCCTGTCCCGGGGGTGTCTGCTTGTGTAAGGGGTGTGTGTGACAGGGCCTGGTGGTGGGTGTAGTGTGATTTTGCACTGGGGCTCCCAGGTGATGTAGCTGTCCCCCCATGGAGCAGGCTGCCATGACAGTGAGTGTGAGTTCCTGTCCTAGATATCTGACCTTGTTGTCTTGGTGTTTGTGTTTGCACTGGTCACAGGAGGGACTTGTGCTGCCTACACCCGGGCCAAGTGTCAGCTATCTTGTCAGTACTTTCCCAATCCCTGTGCATTGGGCATGGTGCATGGGTATGTACCTGGGCCATATGGGATGAGGGCAATTGTGTCTGATTTGGAGTTCAAAAATGTGTTTGTGACACCCACACTCCCAGCATACTGGACATCCATTCTTGGGTTGGTGCTTCGTGTAGCATGGGACATAGCATGGCCTTGCTTTGTCAATGGGGCATACACATGTTAGTGGCATTAGCGTTGTTTTTGACTGTGGTTCTGGCTGGTGAGGGCTTGGGGGTAGTTGCGTGCATTTTGTGTAGTTGGGGTGTGGATGCCATTACCCCATGTTACGTAAGTTGTTTGTGTACTCACCAGGCTCTGGAAGTCCTTGAAGTCCATGTACTCCCTCCGGCGGAAGCAGGGCCATCACCTTCTCCTCCCAGGGATGGAAATGTACTGGTCTGCGGGGCCCACCCCCTCCAGTGATGTTGCTCTGGGCGTAGTCGTCATTAATTTTTCGATTGACTGCCCTCCGCAGATCGTACCACCTGGCTTGGCATTCAGTCCTGGTCCTTCTGATGGGTGCAACAGCATTCACCCTATCGATGATCCGCTGCCACAGGCGTGATTTTTCGGCTATGCTGGTCTGTCTGACCAATGTTCCAAACTGCTGTGGCTCGACTCTGAGGACTTCATTGACAAGGATGTCCAGCTCCTCCCTTGTGAACTTTGGATTCTTGTCTGTGGGCATGGTGTGGGGTGAGGGTGTGGATGGTTGTGGGTGTGTGGGTCTGAATGTGAAGGTGTGGGTCGAAATGTGAAGAGGGGGTATGTGTGAAGGAGGTTGTGTGAAGGTGTATATGTTAAGGTGGATGGGTGCAGCTGTTGGTGTGTGCTCTCTAGCTGCAGTTAGTCTGTTGCAAAGGCTCATGGTTTGTGTGTGTGGGCCCTTTTTATTGGTCCATTTGTGGGTGGACCTCAGTTTGAATTTTTGGTGGGTGTGTTATAAGGGGTGGTTGTGAGTTTGCCTGTTTGGATGTGGACAGGTCAGTCATTTCCATGTTTTGTGCACTGTAGACGTGTTTTGTGGTGTTGTGCGAGTCGAACAGACCCTCCTTGTGCTGTTTTACATTGCCTATGTACGGTGCGTACATACGCAATGTTGTTGTGAGGTGCCTACATACTCGATGTTGGGGTACGCACCGTACATACGCGATGATGTTGTTGTTCGGTGTGTACATACGCGATGATGTTGTTGTGAGGTGCGTACATACGTGATGTTGGTGTACGCACCATACATACGCGATGATGTTGTTGTGGGGTGCGTACATATGCGATGTTGGGGTACGCATCGTACATACGCGATGATGTTGTTGTGGGCTTCGTACATACATGATGTTGGGGTACGCACCGTTCATACGCGATGATGTTGTTGTGAGGTGCGTACATACGCGATGTCGGTGTACGCACCGTACATACGTGATGATGTTGTTGTGGGGTGCGTACATACGCGATGTTGGGATATGCACCGTACATACGCGATGATGTTGTTGTGGGGTGCGTACATACGCGATGTTGGTGTACGCACTGTACATACACGATGATGTTGTTGTGGGGTGCGTACATTCACGATGTTGGGGTACGCAACATACATACGCGATGATGTTGTTGTGAGGTGGCTACATACGCGATGTTGGGGTACGCACCGTACATACGCGATGATGTTGTTGTAAGGTGTGTACATACGCGATGTTGTTGTGAGGTGCGTACATATGCATGGGGGGGACTGTACGACTCACACCCCGGGAACTACTTTTCCCGGGATAGTTTGCTTTGTAGCGGGTAAAGTCATTTCCCGTGTACGGGACGTTTTCTGTACAATTCGTAAATCGGAAAGCCGGTCCGGATCGTACTTGTACGCTCGGACTGTATTTTTTTTATTCGTACGGAAAAGTGTCCGGGTCCGTCTAGTACAACTTTTCCGGAGTGAATTTGTACGGATGGGGCCGATCCGTATGTATTTTTCCCGCACAAATCATACTTCACGGGTGGGACGGGACTTGTATGATTCGTATGGGAAAAATTACGGATACGAGTCGTATGGGAAAAAAATACAGGATCGGAATCGCCCCCTTAGCTGCTCCTTCCAGCATTCCAGCTTTTATGGTACATGAGGAACTAAGGCAGGGCTACATTACAGATAACATTGCTGCAGGACCCTTGATATGGTGGCTAAAAATTTGGTCTAGAGATAAGCCACACCTAAACCAAATTATTTTAGAGGACTGCATGATGTTAGACAGAGTTGCAGATATTCCCTGGTTAAAGAATGTCTCTCGGCAGCTTTCAGCTCTCAGGCAACCAGAGCTATTTAATCAACCAAGTAAGCTGCACCCGAGGATGTGAAAGCTATAAAACCTCAATTCCTGACGAGGAGAAATCTGGATAGGGAATTAAATGAACTTAAGCAACCTACATGCAGACATTTTATGATTATAAGTCCTGGGATATTAAATCAACATTTTTGATCTTTTGTTAATGATTTACATCATCGCTCTCTTTTATCCAGGTTTAGATTTAATTGTATCCACTGGTCCCTTACTGTACCTAAAGGTTTCTCAAAGTTAGGAACCCTACAACCATGTGCATGCAATAATTTCTCTGACCAAGATCTGTTGCACTTTATGTTTTTCTGTGGTTTTTACCACTTTTTAGAAATTGCTATTTTGCACAAGTAAGACCAGCACTAATTTACTTACAAATGCTTTCCTCCCTACTCATTTGTTATGGGGTTGAAAGCTTCTAATCAGGGGCAATACATAAAAGAAAAAATATGGGTTGATAACAGCAATGGCTTGGGCATATTTGGAAATGTTTTTAATAATATGAATGATTTTTATTTGTGCTTTTAATCACATCCGTAGTGTAGTTTTAAACCCAAAATGTATGTGTTCTTTTATGTGATATGTACTTTTTTGGCCAGAACGTGACCGAATAAAGTTTCTATTGAAATGAATTGAATTAAAACAGTATTTTACAGGTGCACGATGGAGACTAGAGAGGTGGTGCTATATGAAAATGTATTGGACTGTGACCTTTGTGATGTTGCTGAAACTGTGGGAGACCAAGATAAACAAATAGGGCCCTTATTTGAGCAGGAGTGAGGTATTGTTTTGACTATATTTATGTTTCACGACTCAGGAATATCAAGGTCCTATCCAGGGGTTCAAGAGTTAGCAGTTACAATGATCACAATCCTTATGAATTAGTACTTAACTTACCAGTTATTGCCAATGGTCAGCGTTAGAAGGGGTTAACTGATCTAGCTTATGTGGATAACATGCTGAGGCTTAGGTGGCAGGCCGCATGTTTCCTCAGGTTATGTTTTAATTCTGTAAAAGACAATCTTGATTAGATAAATGGCCATCTTCTATATGAGACTTCTACAAAAGCCGTAAACTTTGATGCATTTATTATACTAGGGATTTGTACCCATAAGTCTCCATTGGCCCCAATTAAGAGTAAAATGTCTACCGACCCATGCTGGTTTGATAAGGAGTGTAGGTAGACCAACATACAACAGTGAGTGGCACAGAATACTAAACCTAGAGTCCAGTCAGTCTGAGTACAAATTGGCGAATAAGAAGAACATATTACAATCAAAGATGATTTCTGGGTAAATGTACATGCTCAGCAAAAACACAAGCACCTTCTGGAACATAATCAATGCAAACAAAATTAGTGCAGGGCATTCTGATGACCTGGAAACCAACATTAAGGATAACATGTGGGTGGAACATTTTAGATTTGTTTACTATTTGGCCTTGGTTACTGAGATTGCACTGATTGAGCCCACCCCCAGCTTTCTGCTTGAAATCAAGTTTGAGTTACTAGAAGTTGTTACAGCCATCACTCTCATCCCATCACGCAAGTTCCTGGGCCATGATGGTGTTCCAGTGGACCTCTAAAAGGAAAATATTGGGATTTGGGCCCTGGCAATTACTAATGTATTACATTCAGCCGTGTGCTTCAAATAGCCTTCCTCTTGGCATACACCAGTTATTATTCCTGTTTGTAAAAAAAAGAAATTGGCAAGTTCCCCACTGCTACTGGTCAATTTCACTGCTTGATTTCATTGTTAAAGTAGTTGGCAGAATTATACTCCACAGTACAGAAGCTTGGGTGAAGATACCAAAGCACTATCAGTGGTTCCATATGGTTTTGAGGAAGGGCTGGACACCCAGGAACAATACCTAAACCGGAATTCGATTATCAGCAAGTACAAGAGAGCCAAGAGAGGGGGCACTTTACCTTTCCTTCATGGATCTCAGTAGTACTGGTCAGAGCTTTCAGCCATCTTGAATAATATGAGGCTGGCTCAGGATCTGGTAAACTTTCTTCATGCTCTACATCCTGGGGATTCCGCATCAGTAAGGTATGGGTCAGAAGCTGAATTAACTGAGCATTTTGAGCTTGTGCAGGGTGTAACCAAGGTTGCATCCTGGCCCCTCTTTTGTTCCTTTTACATATAAATGTCCTTAATGCCTTCCTGCTTTCTTCAGGGAAGGACATGTCTAAGGTTAATACAACACCTGTCCCAGCTCTACTATCTTCAGATGACCCAAAATATTATTAGCACATACCCCTAATTGCCTGAAGAGCCTTGTAGACAACTTTGTCAAATTTATGAACAACCTGGATCTTGAGACCAATATCTCTACAACTCATTACATGGCCTGTGGCACAAAATCCCTTAAGCTGATAATAATTACTATAAAAAGTAAGTGGAAAGAAGAAGGTCAATTGGGAGAAAGTAGGTTGTTGATTGGGGGGATGAATCCCATCTCAAGCAACAACCAAAATCCCTGTCAGGGTAAACCACAAAGAGTACCCATGCTTAACCCTGCGGTAGCTTGGCACGAAAACAGTCAAGCTTACCTTAGAGGCAATAATGCAGAAGACTTAAGCTTGAAACATGTAGACTGACACAGATTGTTACAGGGATTCTGCACTAACACAGAACTATGTCTAGGATTATAGGAACATGGTAGGTAGGGACTGAGTCATCCCACCACCTTAGCACCCATAAACCCAGGACCGACTAGCTATAGTGTATCACTTCCCCTCTTACTCACCCCCGAAGACACAAGTGATGAGGCACCCCAGAGCACAACACTCCCGACTCTCTCAGGATTCGCGGTTACAAAACACTCCCTTTCGCTCTCACTCTTGTACTCGTCCACAACAAGATCTGACAGACACGAACAAGTTTAAAATATTTATTTTAACTAATGTGTTCTATTATGCATTATGCGTGCCACAACAAGCAGAAAAATGCATAACACAAATACAATCAGCATAGCAATTGGTCCGTAAATCATAAAAGGTGCTGTCATTATATACGGCAGGGCCGCCTAACCTCCCTCCCCTTGTATAAAAGCAAGATGATTATATATTAGAAGATCTCTGGGCATTATCTGCAGCCCCTTTACCTCAGAATATTTCACAGGTGCTGTCATGTTCTTCTCCCCCGAAAGTCCCCCTCCAAATGTTAGCTACCTACCCGTGTATTCCAATAAGACCAAAAGTACATATTCCTAAACAACAGCTGCATTTGCATGTTTTGCCTAGGTGCCTGGGCCTGATCAGAACCGAATAACAAGGGGCATTGTTGTTCGACCTTGCACACAATTTTAAGACTAAATTTCATGAACTTGCTATGCATGGAAAATAACTTATGTTCTTGTGTGAAAGTAGCCAGAAAGTCTTTTGCAAAATAAGCGCATGTAGTAACGCGTGCAAAGCAATGGATAGTCTGCATCATGCTCATGCTAATTTAGGGAAGACGACAATGTCCCCTCGGTCCATGTGACAATATGGACCACTGAATTAATTATGTTTCATTGGTTGTCATGCTCATTTTATAATCTTCCCTTGGCTCCCTCTAAATAAAGTATGTGTACTGGTGATTCTTACACTAATTTTTATTTGCACGTATTTCATATCTTGACATTCTCCCACCACATCACTGTTGCTCTGATAAAAACACACGGCAGTGAAGAGATCTCCCATCAAAAGTGCCCTAGGGTTAGAAGGGCCTGCTATGCATTGCAGTGACCCCCCCATGTAGGAGCTGAACGAAATGATGAAGCCTGCCACGTGAGTGGGTGACAGTTCTAGTTTCCTCATTAGGCATGCCTGGGATGGACACTAAGGGGCCGATTCCAATCCTGGGAAAAGGCTGTACGAATCGTTGTACGGAGCGTTTTCTCCGTACGACTCGTACCCGGTAAACTGTCCGTACGACCAAGGAAGTACGATTCGTACAGAAAGCCTATTTCCGTACGTTTCGTACAAAAGACCGTACGGGTCAAAAAAAACAATGATTCCGATCCGGATCAGCTTGTACTCGACGTCCGGACGCATTCAAGCAGCGGTTTCCGGCCCATCAAGTACGATTCGTTCCTACGTCACTCCGTACGGCTCTTTTTTTACAGGAGCCAAACACAGCCGGAAAAGCAGAGTTCTACGCGAACCGCTACGCAACAGAGCCCCGGTACGCGACGTACATGCCATGAACCCCATCGTACGTGTCATCCCGGTCCTCCTAGCCCACGACCTGGTGCACCGGACCCGATGCACATGCCGCAGAAGGTGAGAACAACACCCAGGGGTCAGGGGGGGTGTGGGGCAGGAAACATACCCCATACCCAAAGCAAAACCTATAATATGGAGCCCATAAATTACCACCAGGTTCTGGTCACTTGGGGGGCGTGGCCAGCAACCCCTGCGTACCGCAACAACGGAAGTGGACATGTACGGTGCGCTGCACACGTACCCCTACGGCACCAGTAGAACAGTGATACGGACCGTACACACGCAATGAATGCGTGGGTACGGTGCGTTCCACACGTACCCCTACGGCACCAGTAGAACAGTGATACGGACCGTACACACGCAATGAATGCGTGGGTACAATGCATTCCACACGTACCCCTACGGCACAAGTACAATGGTGAAACGAAGCGTACACACATGATGATGTTGTTGTGGGGTGTGTACATACGTGATGATGTTGTTGTGGGGTGCGTACATACGCAATGTTGTGGTACGCACTCTACATACGTAATGATGTTGTTGTGGGGTGTGTACATACGTGATGTTGGGGTACGCACTGTACATACGCGATGATGTTGTTGTGGGGTGCGTACGTACGTGATGTTGGGGTACGCACTGTACATACACGATGATGTTGTTGTGGGATGCGTACATACGCGATGTTGGGGTACGCACCATACATACGCGATGATGTTGTTGTGGGGTGCGTACATACGCGATGTTGGGGTACGCACCGTACATACGCGATGATGTTGTTGTAATGTGTGTACATACGCAATGTTGTTGTGAGGTGTGTACATATGCATGGGGGGCCTGTACGACTTGCACCCCGGGAACTACTTTTCCCGGGATATGAGTCTTACAAAGTTTGCTTTGTAGCGGGTAAAGTCATTTCCCGTGTACGGGACGTTTTCCATACGAATCCTAAATCGGAAAGCCGGTCCGGTTCGTACTTGTATGGTCGGACTGTATTTGTAGGCTTCGTACGGAAAAGTGTCCGGGTCCGTCTCGTACAACTTATCCCGATCGAATTCGTACGGATTCGTATGCATGCGCATTCGTGAGGAAGAAGCTATCCAGGAAGCGGCAAGATGGAGCCCCGGGACGCGGCAGCTCAGGTAAGTAATTTTCTTTATGTAATGTTTATAAGTAATTGTAAAATGAGGGCGGGAGGGAGGCGGGCGGCGGGCAACTCTGCTCCGCCGTGGGGTGTGTGTAGTCTGCCCCTGTTACGCCTACTTTGCGAAGCGCAAAGTGGGCAGTACTACGCACAATCCGTGGGCGGAGCGGAGCAATGCGCCCACCCTTAAATTTGGTATCCGTGTAACATGGGCAGGAAGTTGTGTGGCATTTGCCACAAGAGTACTAAATAAAGCCCATTAAGTTAGTTGTTCAAACAATTGCAGATTCATTTATTCAGCAGTTTTCTTTTCAAATATATTCTGCATTTAATTTCCGTAAGCAGCACTATGTCTGTTTGTCAGCAAATGTCTAACTCTGACAAATTTAATACCGATAATGCTGCCTACAAATAAATGTGTTTTTCTGTGAGAGAGTAGTTAATGAATGCAGCTTCTGTGACATGTTACTGAACAGTTGTGTTGTTGGACCCTTGTTGTTTGCCTTAAGGATTTAAACACTACAGTGACTTTCTCAATGCCATATAACTATAGGTTACACCATGTTCTGTGACGCCACTTCCAGTGATGTCATATAGGACAAAGGATGTGCCTCTTTACATACCCCAACTGAGAAATTTAAAGCGGATTTCGAGTATTGTACCATGCCTTCCAACCTCTAGTGCAGAAAAGTGTCCTCAAGGAGACAGGTAAGTGCTTCATTCAACCTCTTAAATATATATGCTGCTAACTAATATCCTTATTAAACTGCTTGCAGAAGGCCATTATCAATTGTTAATTGTCCTTCTCTTACTAATGATGAGAAGAGGCCAACAGTGCTAAAATAAACTGATCGCTCTTATCCCATTGCAATTATTTACAACCCTTTTTTCCGACTGATATAACGTTAAAGCAATGAAGTCAAGCATGAAGTCAGAAGCTGGAAACTTTAAGCACAGTACCTTGACATTTACCTTTTATAGTTTAGCATTAGTAAATTAAATCAATATGCATCTTATCCGCTTTTAAACCAGGACACATTCCTCCATTAACAAAATGATGGTCGATTTCAGTTTATGAGCTCATGAGTGACCCTTTCATCTTTCGTATCCGATCTAGACATAATAGAAACCATGATGTTCCTGTCACCATCATACATTCACCTGCACCAGTGGGATTAGAGACTTCAAAGCTTCTGAATTCTGTTTGTAAAAGACATTGGGAATGACATTTAGGATGTCTCTATGAGAACGCAAATCTGTCACAAGTAAAGAATCAGCATTTTCGGAACTAGAGCTCAGTACGTGCTCGGGATGAATTTTCAAGCAATAAATTCAGAATTCAGAAAGGTGTACATGTTGGAGTGCATACTGTTAATTTTTTCTGGAGCATTTTACATGCATAAGACATACGCTAATCATAAATGTGACGTGATATTCAATTACTTGCATAATATCTTTTTCATTTTTTGAACCCGTGGGTCATTGTGGACCACAATGCGGAATTGCAGAAGACAGAAATTTCACTCATTCTGCACTGAATAAAAAGTAGGTTTGAGCAGGCTGTGTCTCCCTCATCAGAATGTATTTACAACAAGGCATAGCTAAGGCGCTGCATGGAAGAAAGGTTGCAACAAAAAAAAGCAGTGTGAAGTTGCACTTAATGACTGCTCCAAATTGCTACTGCACTAACAAGTGTGCAGTAGTAACTTCATGTCAGATGTAATAAGATTTAGAATGATGATTTCCGAATTGCCATGATATCCGAATGAGATGGGAAATCACTATTCTTTATGTATCATAGTCACTGATCCTCAATTTGTGAATCAGTAGGTTTTGCATTCGATGTTTTTTTATTACCTTATAGCGATTCTGCAAATAGAGAGTTGCAATTTGGGGAGCGTGGCTAGGCGCCCGAGGAGGATGGCGGCGTCGGTGTAGGAGCTCCGTCTTCACCAGAGCTCACCGGCGGTTCGCGCTTCTTCTCCGAGTAATGGAGGGAAGCCTTCGCTGACGGAGGATGCCGGGCGTGTCCTGAGCCCATTTCTGACGCTGCGACAGGCTTATTTTGAATCCTGTTGCCTTTCTGGTCTCCGGTCATGGCTTTGTATCGGCCGCGACCACCATTTTGTTTGTTTTTGCCCGCGATCCCCTCAGCAGTGCGTTTCACCGCGCATTGGATTCCCGGCTGCCTCGTTGGATTTGCAATGTCCCCAGCACTCTTAGTGGCACAGATGGAACAGGCCTGCATTTCTAGGTGACTTTTTACTAATTATTATGGCATTTTTCATGGACTTAGCTGACAGTTTTTGCTCTCCTCAAACCTGGCGGCCATTTTAAGACCTCAATCTACGTCTCCTGGCTCATTGGTATTTATGACTCTTGTTTTTTGGCCTAGCATAATTTCCTGTTAAAGCGCCTCTGATACAAATCTTTTTAATTGCTCCTCTTTTACTCTCCACGTTCTCTGGATCCCACAAAGTGCCTGTTTTCATCTCCAGTCTGGCAGTGTGTTCTTAGTGGGCCTGCACTTCACAGGCGTGTTGATGGCGGACTGCTCCAGCAAGGTCCAAAAACGTAACTATATTAAAAACTCCAAGCTTTTCACGGAACTGGCTCATTTAGAATCCTCTCAATCTCTCCCTACTAGTGAGACGACGCCGAACATGGAAGCCTCCTCACAGTCTTCAGTAAAAATTACTCCTAAGAGATTAAAAAAAGATCCAACTTCACCTCCTAAGTCCTCTTCGACCATTTCGATGGAGTTACTCCTTGAAGAGATACGGGCCTTGCGCCCCTTCATGGAAGAAACCAATGCTAAGTTGCAGATTCTTACTGACAACTGGGCTTCGATGGATGAAAGAATGTCATCGGTGGAACGAGATGTCTCTTCTCTTCAGGACTCTGCAGCCAAGGTCACCCATATGCATGCGCAGATCTCTTCTCTCCAGAAGCCGGTGGAGGACCTTGAAAACCGAAACAGACGTAATAATCTCCGCCTTTACGGCCTGGTGGAAGGCTGTGAGGGGAGTGATCCCATCAATTTTTTCAAGTCTTTTCTTCCTAAGCTTTTGCACTTGCCTGAGGATACCTCCCTCAATATCCAGCGTGCCCACAGACTTGGACGAGCTTCCTCCTCTCTTTCCACGCCAGCGAAGGCTAGAGGTGTAATAATGTATTTTCTAGAATACACAGACCTGCTGAAATTCTCTCAGCAGCCCAAGCCTCTCCTCGTCTTACATGGTCGGGTTCCACTTTGTTCTTTGCACAGGATTACGCCAGAACCACTGCAAATCGTCGTAAGGCCTTATTGGACATGAGACCTGACCTTCGCTCCATTGGTGCCAGATACGGTCTTTTCCATCCTTGCCTATTTAAAGTCACCTACAATAACAAGACTACGACATATGAGGAGCCTACGCGACTTCGGAGTTTCCTGAATTCCTGCGGCCAGGCTGATATGGAGCTTTCTGGCCCTTCCTCTTCTCTCCCACCCTGACTTTTTCTGAAGTTGTACTATGACACTCCAGTTTCTTATGACTGCTGATTTTTCTAGTTCAACTATTCTTAAACTTGCATGTTCTCTTGATGAATTTATGCTTTTCACTGTAGCCTTTGTTATTGACGTTTTGGTTCCTTGGTTTGTCCTATTCATTGCTTGTTTTGTGCCTTTGTTGTATGCCGTCGCCTAACCTTGTTACCTTTCTTCCCTCACAGATCAATGTTTCGCGTTCCGTCCTGTTTCTCTGGTTGGACGTCTCACTGACCCCGAGTGTCCTGCCTTCTCCAGTTGGCCCTACCTCCCTCCCCTCGCCTCCACGTACGTTCTTGCTTGTCCCTGTTCCTGATCGTACTTTCCCTAAGATACCCTCTGTAAGTATTCCTCATCCCTTTTTTGACATGTCTGTCCTTGTTTTGTATCTCCTTACTTCGTTCTCTCCCTCAATATTTTCAGGTTTATTGGTGTCATTACCTTCTTCGCTGGTTTTTTCTTCTTCTCTCTTTCTCTCCTTCCTTCTCTTCATCGCTTATTGGTTCCCTTGGTCATGCTTCTTTCTCTTTACATATTTTATCTCCCTGTTATTTCACTTCTCCTTTGACCCACATTTACATCTCTCTCCCTTTGGCTTTCTCCTCTCTTATCTTGCTCGCTCATTTATCTTTTTGCGCATGTTCTTTTCTCTCTTTCATTGGACCTTACTTACCAGTCTCTCTGGACTTCATTGTATTTTCTCACCGATCTCAGTAGTACCTTGGCTTTTTTCTATCTTTATGGCATCTCTCAGTCTTCTTTTACTCTTCTTTCTCTTGTTCATTTTACTTCTTCTCTATCCTTATTTCTTTCTTTCTTTTACCTACGTTCTTACTCTCCGTGAGGCTTTCTCTCGTTGTTTTACTTTTTCTTTGCATTACTCTTCTATTAATCCTTAATGTCAGTACGTATTGTTTCTTGGAACGTTAAAGGTCTTCATTCTCCCATTAAGAGACAAAAAATTCTCTCTCACCTAGCCAAGCTGAATGTAGACATTGCCTTCTTGCAAGAAACCCATTTGTCTGTTGTTGAAGCTGCTAAGCTCAAAAGGGGATGGGTAGGTGATGTGTTTTCTGCTCCTGGTGATGGTAAGAGAAATGGTGTGGTTGTGTTAGTTCGCAAATCTCTCTCTCACTCGCTCTTGACTTCTGAGTCAGACCCCGAAGGTAGATGGTTGTATGTCAAACTTTCCTCGAAGGGTATCCCCATCTCCCTTCTCAATATTTATGCACCCACTGGTGGTGACCCCGCCTTATGGCGTGCAATGGCCTCTCGTATTACTGAATACATTGATGACAACTTTATTATGGCAGGAGATTGCAATCTACCCTTTGATCCCTTTTTAGATAGACATTCCAAAGCATCTTATATCCCTAATAAGTCTCATAAGCTCTTTGCTCAAGCAATATCCCAACACAAACTCATTGATGCTTGGCGTCTATGTAACCCTACTTCTAAAGAGTTTACCTTTGACTCCCCGTCCCACCAATCACAATAACGCATTGATTACATCTTTCTTTCCCATCATATTTCTCAGTCCCTTACCCATGCCGATATTGGCCCCATCTTGTTCTCTGATCACGCCCCTGTTTTGGTTAACATTGATGTTTTACCCAAGTCCACTGGGCCAAAACGATGGCGCTTTAATAATACTTTACTTCTTGATCCCAAATTTACCACTTCCTTTGTTGAATTCACCACAGAATTTTTTGCCATTAATGATACACCCACTTTGTCCAAGCACGCTATTTGGGACGCTTATAAGGCTGCAGCCAGGGGTTTCATCATTGGTCATGTGGCTAGGAAACGTAAGACTGCTCGCAAACGTACTAGTGATCTTCTTCTCACGATTAAAAAACTGGAGCATTCTTTTTATACTTCCCATTCGCAGGAAAGTTTGACTGCTCTTATTGATGCTAAGATGCAATTTAACAAACAATCTACTGAAGATGCTTTGTTATATTTGTTGAAATCCAGTTCAAAATTTTACGGGGGTAAGAACAAAGCGGGGAAGGTTTTAGCCAATTACTTAAAAGTCAAGCAAATTAAATTGAACATTGAGTCTGTTTATGATGTTAATTCTGTTTTAAAGCACACGCATGTTGACATTTTAGAGGAATTTTCCCGTTTTTACTCCACACTCTATTCTTCTGAAACTCACCCTACTGCCCAATCTCTCGCTACTTTCTTTTCCAGCATTCAGGCACCTCCCAATTTTCCTGTTGATTTATCCATTCTTGAATTACCCATTTCTAGTTGTGAACTACACACTGCACTTCAGTCACTCAAGAAGGACAAAGCCCCGGGTCCGGACGGATTTACAGTTGAATTTTATCTGCACTTTTCTAAATTATTATTACCCAGATTGCACTCCCTTATTGATTCTTTCATACTTAGTGGCACTTCCTCTGGCACATTCTCAGACGCCCACATATGTATTATACCCAAAGAAGGGAAAGACACCCAGCATTGTAAGAACTATAGACCAATCTCTTTGGTTAACATTGATTGCAAGATATATGCTAAATCCCTTGCCATAAGATTAGACCCCTTTCTTCCTGAATTGTTGGGCCCTGAACAATCTGGATTTGTTAAGGGCCGTTTCATCACTGATAATACTAGACTTCTGTTTAATGTCCTGTCCAAATCCTCACGGTTCCAGGATTCGCTAGTGGCAATTGCTTTAGACGCAGAAAAAGCGTTTGATAGAGTAGAGTGGACCTTCCTTTTTTCCGCCCTCAAATGGTTTAGGTTTGGTCCTAATTTTATCTCCTTCATTTCTTTCCTGTATTCCAGTCCCAGAGCGGCGGTTTGTGCTAATGGCCTAGTCTCTTCTTTTTTCAACTTAGGTAGAGGAGTCCGTCAGGGTTGTCCCCTTTCCCCCTTCCTTTTTAATCTGGCCTTAGAACCCTTTCTCTCAAAACTCCGTCAAAATCCTAATTTGCATGGTTTCCAAATTTCCCAAACAAACATCAAACTTGCTGCTTATGCAGATGATATCCTACTCTTTATGTCCAATCCCGTCATTTCTATTCCCGCATTTCTAACTGAAGTTCATGAATACTCCCAAATTTCTGGTTATAAGTTGAACAACGACAAATGTGAAATTTTACCCCTTACAAAATTTACCTTTAAACCTGATTTTGCTGCGTCCAATTTTACTTGGAGTCCCTCACATATCAAATATCTTGGTTTGCACATTACCCCCTCCCTTCCCGATACTGTATCGTTATGCCTTAATAAATGTACCCAGAAATTGTCCGACCTCACTTCTAGATGGCACCCGCTTTACCTTTCCTGGTGGGGTCGCCTCGACACGATTAAAATGATGCTCTCCCCAATAGTTCTTTACATTATCTCCAATATTCCAGTTCCTATTCCTACTAAATTTTTTAGGAAAATCAATACTATTCTCTCTTTATTCCTTTGGTCCAGCAAAAAAGCACGTATGTCCTTGCTCAGATTACGACTTCCCAAATCAGAGGGTGGGGTCAACTTTCCAGATTTTCCCACTTATCACAAAGCATTCCTTTTGCGGCAAGCTTCCCTTTGGTTGCGGGACCCTGCTGAGTCTTCCCCCTTATGGCTTGTCACTGAACGTCTCTCTTTATCCCCTTTTACTTTTGCTGAATATCTCTCGTTTTCCCGTAAGCCCCAGTATACCTCCAGTCCCATCCATAAGTTTACTACCAAACTTCTTCTATCCACTTCCCCAGGCCCTCCTTCCTCTGTAGCCGAATTTCTCAATACCACCATTTGGTATAATAATAGTATCCTCATCAACCACAAGCCCTTTTATTGGAAATCTTGGAGACAAAAGGGTTTGATCTGGGTGTCCCATCTCTTTTCTGGTTCCGATTTCTTACCTTTCTCCGTTCTTAGCCAAAACTTAAATCTTCCTCATTCCTTTGCCCGTAAATATCTCACGCTTAAGAACGCAGTTATGTCCACTTATACCCATTTCTCTAATTCTCCCATTCAACCTGACCCTCCCAATCCTACTCTGCAGCTCCATTCCTTGCTGCGTACTCATCCCACAGCCTCCTCAATTTACCACTCATTTCACAAGACTCTCACGCCTAGGCCAAAATCCACGGTAGAGGAACAATGGGAGACTGATTTTGACATCTCTTGGCCCACCTCTCTTTGGGATAAAATATGGACCAAGCTCCGCAAGTCATCTAGGGCTGCTTCTCTCACACAAACCCTTTTTAGGTCTCGCCTTGCTATCGCGTAAGCGATCGCAAAAGCGAGACTATAGGGGCTTTTAAAAGTGCTCCCAAAAAGCGGATTGCATGGCTAGCACGCGCACAATCACGCGCATCGTGCCGCCATGCAATCCGCCTTTTGGGAGCACTTCAAAGGGTCCGCTCCCCCGCCCCAAGCGCGCGCTCGCGCCACGCTCCGCCGGGCTTGTCTTTTTTTTTTTTAAACTTAAAGCGCGAGGCGCGCGTGCGGCCAATGCTTGTTATTGTTGCCTCGAAAACTGCAGGACGCATAAGGAACTCTGCAGCAGGTGCTTTTCAAAGGAGTTCTAAACACGGCACCCGCTTTCCCCATCCCCCAAACTGAGCAGGGCCGATGGTGCACACTGTGCGTGTGGGAGCGGTTTGGTCCAGGTGTAGGGAATTGGAAGCCTCAAGTGCTGTGGGGGCTGGGGCCGCAACGGACGCTGTGATATAAAACGCCGGGTTTGCTCAACACTAGTTTTTATCTATAACAGACTTCTCTTTTCACCCCATATGTTGAATAAGAGGTTTTCTTCAGTCCCTGATCTTTGTTGGTCTTGCTCGACACCTAAGGCTACTCTTTTTCACATGCTTTTTTCTTGTACTGTTACGCACAAATTTTGGAAACAAGTTTGGGCCCAAATTAATGCCATATTTCATACTGCATTTCCCTTCTCCTTTGTTAATATTTTTTTAGGGAGTCTCTCTCCCTGTTGGCCAGATATTGATTTTAATGCGCAAATTGTTGACTTGTTGTTAGCTGTTGCATTCCAGCAAATTACTGTAAATTGGAAAAATTTCACAAATATTTGTTTTAGAGCATGGTGGTACAATGTATGTCACAATCACAGACTAGATACTGTCTTTGTTTACCCCCTCAGTTTGGCCAAAAAGCGACATGATCTCTGGCTTCCTGTGACCCTGTACCTTGATATTTGTGCTAAGCGCTCATCTCATTTGCCTCCCTTTCAGCAGGAGGTCTCTAAGCCTCCTTGATTGACCTTTTTGTTCCTTTGCATTTTTTATAATCCATTTTATTGCATATTATTTCCAGTATTGCTTTCTGTTATATAGCCTCAATTATTTGTTATCTTTTAATTTAATGTTTATTTCCATAGCCATGTTTTATTCCACCTCTCATATTGATGCTTTGTTTTAGGTTTTCTTATGTATTGACACCTTTATTTGTCTAATAAAAATCCTTTGAACTGAAGAGAGTTGCAATTTGCTAATCTCAGCAACCTCACAATGAGGAAGTGAGGGGCATATTTACAAGGGCTTTATCTCCGCTTTTTTGGCTTAAAAAGCCCAAAAAGCGGAGATAAAAATATCGCCCTATTTACAAGAGGGTGCTAACATGCATAATCGCATGTTAGCACCCTTTTTCCCCAACGCCTCCCTTTGCATCTCTAATGAGATGCAAAGTGGGCATCACTGGGCGTTCTCCGGATGGACTACCTTGCAAATATCGCTGATGTTCACATCGCGATATTTACAAGGCAGCGCACAGGATTTTATCACACGTTAGATTCTGGCGAAAGCGTCTGTTTTCGCCAAAAACTAACGTCTGCTAAAATCCAGACTTACCTATGCTTTACATAGGGGGTGGATTATGCTGATACGACCACAGGGTCGTATCAGCAAGGTTATCGCCGTTTTGCAGGGAACATCGCTGGAAAACCAGCGATGTTCCCTGCAAAACAGAGATAACCTCACTATCTCTGGAATTTTTATGGAGAAACGCGTTGTTAATAACACGCTACCAGGGCGATACATTCCAGAGATAGCCTGCGATAAAAAAGTTAGCGCTAAGCACGGCCAGCGATAATCATCGCTGGCCGTTGATAATATGCCCCTGAGTTCCCTCATGCTCTATTGAGATCACAGGTTCACAGATGAAGGCAGGCGTTGTGAACTGACTCTTTGGGGCAGATTTACAAGCCCCTTGCGCCACTTTTGCATCACTTTTCCCATATTAAAAGTGACGCAAAAGAGGCGCAACGGGCTTGTAAATCTGCCCCTTTGTGTTTAGAGCCATTGTGCTTGTTTGTTCTCGACCATGTCCTGAGAGAATAATGAGAAGGATGCAAAAGAAAGCTGAAGTCCAGCGAAAGGGAGCTAGAGGTGCCTATTGCAGAATGAGTGTCTCATCACAATGAGTTACTTGGGGAAAGCTCTTTCCAGGAACCAAATAGCCAGAAAAGGAAAATCTAGAAGGACATCCAGGACAAAATAAGTTCTAACCCAGCGTATGATAGAAGAAATAAGATAGCACTGGTATGATCTCTGGTCATGTACTAACCAGAAGGTAGCAATCACACTTGCAGAGTGTAAGAGGTGCAGTGATTATAGTACCTGCACTTGGTTGGGAATAGAAATGCTCCTGTGAGTGTTACACAGAAGCAGAGGTTTAATTTCAGCTCATAAAACTAATATAGGTGCATGACTTAACCTGTACTTGTCAAAGATTTCTTATTCGAACTCCTCAAAAAATAATTATAAATATGCGCCCTGTCTCCTCCTCCTTCTGTGCAGATCAGCCAGTATTCTCATTTTCCCCACCATCATGTACAGAGCAATCATTGTGAAAAATGCAGATGCACTCTAGGGCTCTTTATACTGGTTGCATCTGGTTACCACGTCTACCTGTTTCGAGTTGGTGGTAAATTGCCCATGCAAAATGAGCGTATTACAACTAGTCACAATTTGCGAATGCTTAGTACATTGAAATAGCGAAACGGTATTAGGAGATCGCGAACTGCAATTGTCAATTTGGAATTGCAGTTTGAGCAATTATGTAAATATAAAAAAACACTAAAAGTGTGAAGCAAATGTCTTTAGTACATAACGAAAGGCCTTTTCTGGGTTTGCAAACTGCCACATTTATGATCTGCACGATTTGTGAATGTAAAATGCCTTTGTATATGGGAAAAAAGGCGCATAATTGGAGTGGATACCTTAAGTGAAAAAGTTATGGTAGCCTCAGCGTGAACCACCCCAAACAGCCGAAATACGACTTAGCATTCAAAAGGGGAAAGGCCTAGCAGGAATGTATTAAACCCATGTACATCTCTGTGTAAAGCTGGTCTGTCGGTCATCCATTGAAAGAACTACAGTAGATTTACCGATCGTGAAGTTGCATCTTTCAGAGGGTGGCAACTACAATGTCCATGGGCAGACCCCATAGACTTTCTTTAATCATTAGGGGTTGGGGAAGTATATTTTCCAGTGGGTTCCAACTACATTGCCCTTGGGTGGACTCTATATATTTTTTCTACTCTTAGTGGACTTAGGGGGATATTCAGAAGGACTTATCTCCGATTTATCTCCACCTTAACGCATCAAAAGTGGAGCCCCAAAATGTATCTACACGGTGGACACCACCAACTAACCCTAATGAGATGCAGAGTAGGCATTCCCGTGCAAAAACACACAAAAAAACCACAACACCACTTTCACATCGAACTGCCAGATCCGTGATGCGAGTCAAAACCACGCGATTAGCTGCGGTAGCAGCAAGTATTTAACACCTGCCTCCTGCAGGTGTGAAGCCCAACGACTACCTGCAGTAGGCAATGGATCCCCGCACACAGCCACACCGAAGCACAAACAACGCCATGGAGCTACTCATCATGCAGCTCAGAGCCCCAAAAGGGCCACAACACCCACCACCACCACCCCCAGGACGGCCACCAACCCCAGGACCCGGACCCACCCCCCCCAGACCACCACAGAGGCAGCACTGAGTAAGACAGCAGACCTACCGAAACACACCACTCTCACAGACCTAACGCCCAAGGAAGTCATTGTCCACTACAGGCTCAAAAGGTCAATCATCATCCGCATCATGACCCACATCGCCCACAGGTTGACGTTCCCAACACAGCGGAGAACCAATATCCCTCCACAGACAAAGCTGCTGGCTGTGCTGCACCTGTTGGCCTCTGGTACCTTCCAACCAACAACTGCCAGAGGTGGAGGGGTCTCACAGCCAGCCCTATCAAAGTTCATCACACCTGTCCTGGATGCCATCATCAGCTTCATACCCCAGTACCTTCACTTCCCCCACACTGCACAGGAACAGCAGGAGACCAAGCAAGGTTCTACGCCATAGCTGGATTTCCGGCAGTGTTGGGGGCAATAGACTGCACACATGTCCCACTTGTGCCCCCTGCAGATACTGCACATTAACACACCACACACCTCAAAGCCACCATCACACAACGCACAAGTGTGGGAATGCACACGTGACGAAACCACATACAACATGTCAATCAACATGACCACCTACCAGACACGAAAACACTACTCCAACGTGATCCTGGGCTACCCCTGCACACAATACAGCTATATCATGGCACCATAGCCGCACGACAGCTGAACATGTGGCTGTGGAATGCAGCCATGTGCGAACGATGCAAGTGACCCATGAATGGAAATGCACACAATGACAAGTGAGACGTGGATGTGCAGGACAGACATGGGTATGCAAACCCAAGATATGTCCATGTAGACCACAACTGCTGGTGACTGGAGAGTAGTGAACAGTGGAAGCAACCATGACACCCCAGGCGGTGGTTCAGATAGTGTAAATGTCGCTCGCTGCATCCCCCCCTGTGTGCGTGAGCGTAGTGGATTGGCCCTGAGTATGCCAGGGCTGCGTAGTGGTGTGGACAAAATCCCCGTGGCGCAGAGCATAGTTCTCTCCCAGAAAGGCCAACGTCACTGACAGGGCGGAGCCTCACAGTCCACCACGAGGCTGGCGCCATGAGCAGCGGGGCCTGCTACCCTGAGCGCCTGCTGCAACCAGGATGCTGATACCCAGACCAGGCCTGCCCGCCCCAGCGCTCCTAGGCCGCACTGCTCACCTGCCGAAACCGTTGTGTGTCAAGAAGGGCCCACCACGTGCCTGTGCAAGCTCCAAGCCCCAGTCCCGTGACCTCTGCAGCCTCCGCAGACCATCGCTAGCCCCCACGACGCTGGCTCACATTTCTCCTTTCTCATTGACATACTCCACCAGCGTCCTCTTTGTCCCAGTAGGTCCCACATGTGGAACTGTGTCTTGAGTCCTGAATGGCAGTGACCCCAAGTCCGTGGCAGACTCTCTTCGATCAGTGAAGCATAATTCCGCATCGCAGGCCTTTCGACACGTGGTGCCACTAACCCTGTGCACCATGAGTGACCGTCAGCCTCTGGCAGAAGGCCTGTGGCCTGGGGGTTGTCATTAGCAACGGGCAGGTACGGACTTGGTGTCTGGCTTGAGTCTGTGGAGTTCATATCCGCCATGTTGCCGGACACAGCTGGCATGTGCCCTCTGCATCATGCCCTGGGGGTAGACCTCCCATTCTCCCCCGAGACACTCCACAGAAGGCACCTGCTCTGCCCTCATGACCCTACTCCAGACTCCCGCAGGTCAGCGTCCTGTGGCGGTGGGCCCATGTTGGCTGCTGTGCTTCCAGGGCCACTAACCCTGTGCGACTCAAGTCATCCCCCCCTGTTGTTCTGACATTGCATTTCTGAGTGCCTGTTGACTGTTGGAGTTGTTGCCAGCACCAGCTACTCCCTGAGGGCTGGCTTACACTCACCCCACACTCAGCCACCACAGGCATCACTGGATTAGTGGGCCTGCCATCACTTCCTGCCGAACCAAGTATTGACTCTTTTCTCCCTGCACTGTCACAGGTGATCAAGGATATGCACTTTACCCTTGGATGATGACACACCTCCGAGACTCGAACACACCCGCCCAGAGGCAGTACAATGCGACCCACATGCGCACCAGGGGCATCGTTGAATGCACATTTAGTGTGTTGAAGTCACGTTTCAGGTGCCTAGACGGCACAGGTGGAAAGCTTCTGTACAGCCCGGACATCGTGTGCAAGATGATCGTTGCATGTTGTGTGTTGCACAACATCTGTGTACGCACCAATGCCCCATGGATCCCAGTTCCAGAAGTACCGGACGATGATGGCAACGATGGGGCAGGTGGCCCACATCCCACTTAATCTGTGGCAGGAATGGCCCGTAGGAACTCCATCATTGACAATTTCTTCTCATGGGCACGTCACATTGTGGCCATCCCTGGCAATCATGGGACAGTACAAAATGTCCAAAAGCACAGCATGTGTGAATAAAACATATTTGCAGGTTACAGGTTGTACTTGTACATTGTCATGTCACAGTTTCCTGCTGTGCCAGTTGTGATTTGCCATGTTTTGCACATTTGCAGCACCAGTTGTGTCCTGTGTTCTGTTGTGGAGGTGTTAATGTTTGTACTGGGATGTTGTCAATGTCGAGGTGCATTTATACTTATGTGCGTATGCTGCACTGTGGGTGGTTCGCTCCTGCGGCTCTGATTTGTCTGCCATTGGTCCCTTTCATGCGGTGTGCCTGTCAGTTCTGTGCTTCCACAATGCTGAGATGTTGCAGACTTGGGTAACTTGTGCTCTTTGTCGAGTTTTGACTCTTGGGCATTGTTTTTCTGCAGATGTGTCTATGACATCAGGGGTTGTTTGTGCAGGTGGATGTGTCCGAGTGTGACCTGCTCCTTTCCGATTGTGGTCCGCACTCAGCCACCTCAGTGTCATGCCGTGTACATTGTCATGGTGATTGGACTGCATGCACAATGGCACACATGCACAATTAAGCAGAGCTCACTGCACACCCACAATGACTCAGGATCATGTCCCTGATCCCACAAGAATACTTCAGCACACACACAAACACCAAGTAGTCCCACGTACACCATGTGCCCAAAGGGGCACCCACCCAACACATCACCAAGCACACAACCAACACATGCACACGTGCGAAACACAGCAAACATGCATGTACGTCAGCCACACTGACAATGCAAGAGACACCACATGACGAGTAGCATGTGTGCCATTGTGCCCATCTCCCCCCGTCCACCCACTCCTTGGTCGGTGCGCACCCTGTTTATGTGGTGTCGGGTCATGTTGGACAGTGTCCAGATCCCTGACTCCTGTCAACGTCTCCCGACTGGTGACTGTGGCCACCATCTTCTCCATGTCATTCAGCTCCTTGTGATCTGCTGGCCCCCCTCCTCCAGGATGCATTGCTGTTTTCGTGTTGGCAGCGGATTTCTGCTTGTTTTTGCCATTCACATCAGCCCAGAGCCTCTTGTGCTCTTCCATTGTCCTCCTCTGCCATGCAACGGCATTCACATGGTCCGAGGTGGTGTGCCATCTTTGCCTCTTTGTTACCAATGACACGTTGGAGGTGACGTACAATTGGTGGTGGTGTTCTGGCTCATCCATGGCGATAATCGGGTTTTCCTGGTGACTGTACCCCGTCTTCCTCTTTTCATTATCCTTCCACGGCCCTGTATTCCTGGGTGTTGTCCTCTGCAGTCTGTGAGAGTGCATCCGTGGTACTGCGCAGTTGATGTTGTTTTTTAGTGGCATTTTCCGTATGCTGTTCTTGTGCTTTTTCCCACATTACGAGTGGGTATTGCTGGCCTCTCGCTGGTTGTCACTGTTTTCTTATCACGTTTGGGCACATAGCGTCTTTTTACACGTTGAGGTTTGTGTTTTTAACTCAGTCGTGGTGGTTGTATCGCAGACATTAGCCACGTTTTTGGCGGACTATCGCATGGTACCGCCGTGTTGTGAATTCCATGTTGACACAGGGATATTTTCCCGCGATAGGCTGCGATGTGTAAAGTTGCTTTAACATTTTTTGGAGATGTTTAGCACACGTTCTTGTGAATATACCCCTTAGAGTGCTGAAATTTACAGTGGACTGCACCTTCTCCACTCTTGGGTGAACTCTTTAGCCTTCTATTACATTTGGTGGCTTTTGCTAGCTATATCGTCCTATGGGTAGCACCTTCACTAATCTTTTAAAGTCTCTATTGACCTCAGTAGCACATTATTTTTAGAAGCAGCCAACTTTATCTACTGAGTTACACTTATTTCACTATTTTGTGGACGTTACACACTCATAATGTAATTGGTGGTTTATGAAATCTGTGTCTTCCAGTGGGTTGCATCTCAAACCTTTTTTGTGGACCCAATGGACTTGCAATGTATTTGGGCATTTGAGAAGCAGCATCTTCTTGTGGGTTACAACTCCACCACCCCGAAGGGGTTCCCATAGGCAAACATTCCACTTGCTGGCTTGGAAAGCTGCACCCTTTCCACTCGGGGAAGGACACCATGAATACCTGAATACCTGTAACCCTTGTCTGTCCATGACATTTCATCAGGCCTGTCCCATTTTATTACATTTAGCCATTTGAAACCCTTTGAAAGTCACTGAACACAAGAAAAGTGCTGTGGCAAACAAAAGAAACATTTTTAAGCTATGAAGTGTTATCTGGTTATGGTATAACTTTTGGGAAAGATAAATAGGATAATTATGTCATTTGGAAGATACAAAAGGCATTAAGCAGGCAATCACATTTCTCCTTGGCTTGTGTATTGGGAATTTACTAAATTTACGAACGACCAACGCTATGGGGACGAAGTCACAGCTGAGTAAATAAACTCCATTGAATAGTGAATTTGGGCAAATATGGGAGGATTGGGTGCAAGTAGGGGAGGATTGTATATGTGACAAGAACACGTTGACATGTTGATTAAACTCTAAACAAAAGTAACATATTTGCAGGTCGGCTGATTGTGTGAGGGGGAGAAGAAGACTGTGGATGTGCCATTGACAGATTGTTCAACTTTAACCAAGAAAGCAGGGGAAGGCTAAAGGAAAAAGTGCTTGTTAGAATATAAAGGCAGTTTTTTTAGGAGGTGGGATGTGCCTGTGACTTGACCAAAGGAATCATCCTGGGTGGAGTCGTGAAGACGAACAGCTCTCCTGCCAGATACAGAATGATATTGTTGCTGTCATTGTTGGTGTGTGTTTGCTGCATGTAAAACAAAACTAAGTAAAACTGCCTTGTTGAACAATCATAAGCGTTTTGCATATATTTTCTTAATCAAATAACGGAACTGCAATGTAACTACATTTAATTTAAATTAATTTATTACAATAGTAAGGGAATTATTTTGTAAGAATTCATTTGTTTTTTGCAGGATCGTCCTTTCCCCCGCCTCTTGATTAGCATTAAAGTATCAACTGGGACGTATGTTCAGATGATATATCACAAAAAGCGTATTCTGTCCTGAACGTGTATGTAATCATTAAGGGGCATATTATCAAGGACGGCGTTAAAAATTATCACTGGTTTAGCGTCAGAAAACTGGCGCTAAAGCGGCGATAATGGGCTTAATAATATGCCGCAGTTAATTCCAATAGAAGCCCATGTTCTGGTGTGAACCTGGGCTTCTATTGGAATTCTGAAGGGCATATTATCAAGCCCATTATCGCCGCTTTAGCGGCAGTTTTCTGCCGCTAAACCGGCGATAGTTTTAATGCCGTCCTTGATAATATGCCCCTAAGGAAGTTGAAAGAGGAAGTACTCTTCCGATTGCATGATCTATCCAAGGACTGGAGTGACCTTACCCAGGACGTTCGTTTTGCAGCCATGATAACACGGATCTGGAACTCATGATCTAGAGAAGCACAATGAAGTGGCAGTGGATATATAAAATGACATATAAGAGGTGATGCTTGAGTGTCTGATGACACTTGAACATCTGTTTCACTAACATGCATACAAACATACTCTTCTTGCAATAAAAAAATGGATATGCAGCTGCAAAGATAATGGCTGCTATGATATGTGATTATTAAAAAAAAGGCTAAAGGTCTCTGACATACGTATGTAAGTCAAAGTCTATGCAGAAAACATATAGAAAATAGGAGCAAGACCCATTAGAAATTTTAACCAAACATGCATTATCTATGTATTATCCATGCACATACACGAATGGTGAAGTTGGGAAAATTAAATTCCCCAGTATTCTTTTTATAGATTGATCTGGCAAATACATTTTCTCTACATAACACAACATTTGGATCAAAAGCTGTTTCAGTAATTCTTAAATCCGAATCAGCACTCAGTCTTTTCGATTTAAGGGCCTAGTTTTTTTTTTTCTGGCAAGAATATAATCTGACTCAGGGACATCTGAAGGATTTGGGGGACCCTGATCAATCGTATTTTGTGGCCCCCTGTTCAGAACAGCTTTGAATTTATGATCCAATTTCAGCACCTTCATGCCTTCCTTGGCGAAATCACTGACAGTGCACAGGCACAATGGTGCAAATTCTAAATGTGTTTACATCTAATATTAAGGAATGGTGACGTGGGTTTTTAATATTGTAACACAGCAGCAGCTTCCTAATATTACTGCAAATAATCTCTGTGACACCCTTTCCAGTTCTCATATGTGAGTTTCTGTTTTGATCTAAAAGGAACCTTTTTGATGAATGTTGCGTGAAACATAAACACATTTTTCTGCAAAATGTCTGTAATATATTCTCACAAATCACACACGTTAAAAATAAATTTAAGGAAAGTGGTATTTAAAACCATATGTTTAAAAATTATTTAAGTACATCAGAGCAAGACTCTCTGCAGAACAGAGGTGGCTCTATCAGGGGTCCCCTTGAAATGCTGGGGCCCTGGGCCAGAGCCCACTTTGCCCATGCCTCAAAACGTCTCTGATCTGACCCCCACTGCAGCGTTGCCCATTGTAAGCATCTCCGGCTGATCATTAGGGAGGTCCACTCTACGACTCCAATTGGAGCAGTTGAATCTGCAATGAGATGCTCCTGCACACAAAAGAGAAAGGTATGACACACCATTTCACAGCGCGAGAACAGGCTTTCTCCAAGACGTGCTAACATGCCTTCAACACACATGTTTGATAAAGTTGCGCCACACAAAAGAAGGTGAAAAGCTTGGAAAAAAAGATTTGTGACTGTAAATGTAGTTGTGGAGTGTAGAACCTGCGTTGTGACAGCCCTGAAAATCAATATGAACTCTACAGACTGCCCTCTGAATAGTTGTCACCCCAAGAAACTGGAACAGGTATTAGCCAGCAATTCAGCCCTGTAGTTCTTGACTTCATACCCCTTCACCTCCGATCAAATGAAGAAGTTAATAACATTGCTGGAGGTGTCTTACACCTGCCATGTCAGGCTGGCATATATGACTGTAATAGAGTGTTTATACATAATTAATATGCAAACCAGTTAAAGCAATGTTACAGTGCTATTCTGTGTGGCGTTATTACTCAAAATTACTCCCACAGATGTGAAATGCATCTGGCACTCAAAACAATTCCTAGTAGACTGGGTAAAAATTCAACTCAGTAATGTAATTTCAAGTTGATTTTTGGTCGCTCGCATTCAAAACACTGCCACTTGCAATCAGATTTGTAGATATGTGCTCAGAAATTGCCCGAACGGTCCTATGAGGTAAAAAAGTCGACCTGAACTGTTTTTTGACAGCCCACTTTAAAGGAACTGCCACTCATGTTCAAAACACTGCCGTTTGCATTTAAATGTGTACTTTTGTGCTCAAAAGATACCCGAATGATCTGCTCGGGTACACAAATATACTTGAAATGCATCTCCCGTAAAAAAAATCCCCAATATGTTTACATTTTTTGCATTTAAATGTTTGTAGGTGAAGGACCTTGCTCAGGAAATATGACTTGTCTCCCATTTTAGGGATTACTTTTCTCCCATTTTATGAATTTTGATTGAAGGTTAATTTAAGAGCTGGGTTTGTCATGAACCCAAGGTGCAAGTGACAGAGAGCCTGTTTTGTCTGGGGCGGAGTCCTTCAAATAGCATATGCTGGGGCCAAACGGAGGCAGATGAAAGAATGATTTACTGGCAAAATGAGAGCATTTGCCCAAAGGCACAAAGGACACACAAAAAGACAACACAAGACTTTGTGGTACTTTGAGGCACAGCTAGCAATTAGCCCAGCAACATGCTGATTCTCCGCACTACAAGTCAGAATCTCACCAATGTTGCTTGGGAGGACTACTTCCAGCCCCGATATAATTGATATAGGTGATAGGTTTGTACTTAATGTCATACTAGATGGGGGCCGGGGGTACTGGGAAAGTGTGAGGTGGGGATATACCACATAGGTGAACAAGCAAAACGTGGCACCGTGGGGAATCGTACTCTAGAGGCAGAGTCCCCAGTATGATCACCTTAACACGGAGATAAATCTCCCATAGCCCTCCTCTTGTCTCTGATAAGAGATAGACAGAACTTATTGACATTCTGGGCCAATTTTTTAAACACGTTGCATTGGGTTCGCACCAAACAAGTGACATCAATCATTCAAAGATTTTAGGATTTACTCTTACAGCACACACCATGTTTTGCTCTGGAAAGTTTCCCCAAGAAATGCAAAGAAGCCTATTGTGCTACCTTGTTTGACTTTGGCTCACGTAGGCGTACCATGGGCGGTACATGGGTGTTCCTATGCAAACACCCATGGGTTTAAAAATAATCCATATCTACTAACATTGGTAGATAGAGATTTGTGCCAAAAAGGTATGGGAAAAGTTTTCTTTTCTCAAAATATTTCTAACTTTGCATGTTTGCGGTATTGTGCAGCGCAGATGCAGAGTTATACAAGGGTTTCACTATGTCAAAGTATTGCATTTGGATGAGAGGGGTTCACCTCCAGAACAAAAGATGTGCTTGACATCCCACATACATCGTGCCAGGGTGTATGCATTGGTGCAAGGCAGCTTAAACTTGCGCCGACACAGGTAGAGGGAAAAACAATGCCATAGGTATGGGTCTGTTTGTCTGTCTCCTTTTCAAGAAATGCAATACCAAAATCACAACAATGCAGAGATCTTTAGATAAAAAGGAAAGTTTTTGGGGTGGCACAGTGGGCACACAGAGTTGCGGACTTTCTTTCTCACCCAAGAGTAGCTCTTCTTTAATGTGATATTCAGAATCATTTGAAATTCCCAAAATAACACATACAATGGTTGCTCTATTGATTTGGTCATTTCTTTATTGCTACACAAAGAGAACAACATGTAATAAAGCACCTCACTGTAGCAAGTTCTGTGCGATCAGCCATGCCTACCAAAAATAGGATGTTACAATACAATACAATATAATAGGGTTTGTGAAGCAAGCCTCTGCCTTCGAAGAGGCATCTTGGTGCTAGCGGTTCTACGCTGTCCTGAGGATTGATCCAAACCCAAAGCAGGTACCTATTTATCAAACATGTATGTTTTCAGAAGTTTATGGAAGTCTGGTTCAAAGGACGTGAAATAGAGGGTTGACGGCAAAGAGTTTCAAAGTTTGGCAGTTAAGTAGGAAAAGGGGTGACCACCTCTTCTTGCGTAATCCCAGGGACATATAGAATGTTTTGTCCATTAGTGCGAAGTGCTCTCTCGTGCTGTTAGGGAAGCAGTCTTTGTCTCATATAGCCTGGGCCTTTAAACTTGCATGATCTGAAGACAAATGTTAGGGCTTTGAATGTAATACAGATAACAATGGGCAGTCAATGAAGACTGAGCAGTGAAGCAGTGACTGAGGCCTGAGCGGGTAACTTCAGAATCAGCCGGGCTGCCACATTCCGAATGATCTGCAAGAGGGGAGCGGCTGGTAAATCTAGATACAAGCTGTTCACCTAGTCAAGTTTTGATGTTACCAAAGCATGAATGACAGCTTTACGGCTTTCCTCTGGAATCAAATGGATCATCTTCCAAATTGATTACAGTGTGAGAAAACAGCTGGCCAAAACAGCTCTAACCTGGGGTTCAAAGGATAGACTGGGGTCAAATTTGACCCCTAGGTTTCTTACCACTGCGGCTGGATAGGGAGGGGAGCCAAGCTCTGAAGGCCACCAGTTGTGAGCGTCTGGATGATGGTCCATGCCAAAAAAAGAATCTCTGTTTTATCAGAGTTTAATTGTAGGCAGATCACATTCATCCATTCGCAGATGGCCCTCAGGCAATGCACCTACCTCCTTCTCTTGGAATGAGAGCATCAACTGCATGTCGTCTGAACAAGAAAATATCCTTATGCCCCATCACCTCCACTAACTTAGCTAAAGGGGCCAGGTAAATATTGAAAAACCCTGATGTACCCTGCAATCAACTGGCTTAGCTGTAGATGTAAAGGGAGGGAGAAAGACCCTTTGAGTACAGTCCTCCAAGTAAGACTTCAAACATGCTCAACGACCTTGGATGCCCAAATCCCATAACCTATCCAGTCGAATAGAGTGGAAGACTATATCAAAGGATAGTGAGAAATCAAGAAGGACAACGATTGCTATCGAACCCTGGTCAAGGTTATTCTTAATGAATTCAGCGACCTCTAAGAGAGCGGATCCAATGCTATAGCCTGTATGTATTCCTGACTAAGTATCGTGGAGCAGGTGATTTATTTTCCAAGAAACTAGAGATTTGCTGATTGAACCACTTCTCTAACATTTTAACACCAGCCAGAAGTAGGGAGATAGGCCGAAAATTGCTATGTACCTTGGGGTCTGCATCAGCTTTTTTCAGAAGAGGTAAAAGCACAGCCACGTCCAGACCTGTGTCACGATCGCTGCCTTCAGCAAAGCATTCATCAGTTTATGAAAATTGTGTTTCCAGGAGGCTGGGATCAATTGGGGACACAGACATTTAGGTGGCCAATAGGGTGGAAGAATCTGAAAGCATGTGGCAGTCTAGGGTCTCTAACAAGGGGCCAGAATGGGTGCCCGTGTCAGTGATGGGAATTAGAGCTTTTGGTGGGGGAAACTTGTTATAAGTCTTTTGGATTTCATTGTAATAAGTCAGAAAGTTTCTCTCACATCGTGGCTGATGGAATCAAAGGGTTTTGCAAAGTACTAGGTGACAGGAATGAGTACATCTTTTTAAAAAGTTTGGGAGGTTTATTAGCAGAGCTAGAAAAAGAAGATGAAATAAATTCATTATGTGCCTTGCACACTGAACTCCACAAAGAATGTAGCGCTTTTTTGTAAATTACTTTTACGTCAGGGGCACAGGATTTCCTCCGCCTGTGTTCCGGGATTTTACAGTGTGATCTCTCTATTTTTAGCACATCAATAAACCAAGGGGCAGAAGGAGTTGATCTCTGTTATGATACCACTTTTAAAGGGGCGATGCGATCAAGTGATGCAGTAGGCCACTTATTTACATTACTCAAGTCAGCGCTTACTGCACCTGAAAGTTTCGGCAGAGAAGCCTGTAGAGTTCTGAAAAAAGGAGTTCGGAAATTTGCCTACACGGCCCGCAAATTTCTGCAAGAGAAGTTACTGTTTATTTGTACCAACCCTAACCCTTTTACTAGGTGCTAAAAAATTGTCTGACCACGTTAATTTAAGGATCTCGTTCATCTGAATAGTCAGAGATCATGAAAAATTCACCTAGAAAATATACTGATTCTGAAGTTGTCCTATAACATAATGTAATGGGATGGATTTATCTATAGTTTGAAATATCATAGATCTTGAATAAAGGCAATAAATGCTTCCTACACAGACCACTTATTTGTGTGACCAAAAAATACAAAGGATGATAGAGCATGTTAAAACATACAATGGGTGATACATTCACTCATCTTACAGTCTTAAAGACTTTCACTGTTCTCTTCAGGATACAGCTTTGCAGTACATGCGGATACCAGAAACACCCCAAGTCTAGACTCTTTATACCAAGTATGCAGGATGTTGCAGGAAATTTTGTCATGATCATGTTAGCTTTAAATCCAAATCTTGTCTTGAATGCATGATGCTCAGAAAGCAGAGAACCATCTCAAACACCACCAAAAACAATCACTTGCTCTAATTGCCAATAACATTCCTTGATTACCATACTAGTGTGTGGATTTAATAAGGAAAGATGTATCCCAAATTCTTCAGTTCCAGTCCACTTTCGAATGTTATTCACCTGGGTTAGTCACGGATACTGTCAAGAATCCTATTTCCATGACTTCCATGCACAAATCTCAACCACAGATCTGAAGATGGATATGTATGAAGTCATTTTTGGTTAAAAGAATTGAAAGCTGCTTTCAAGTCAATAAATATCATGAAAAGAGGAACCCTCTTGAGCTGAAATGTCAACATTTATTGCTAATTAAGTATAACTTAGTGTCCTGTTCAATAGTACCTAAATTCAGCCTTTATGCTGCTTGGCATATCATTTATATCTACCAAATCTCGGATTTTATTCAGTAAGACCTTGCTGTAAACTTTTTAAACCTCATCTAGAAATAAGATCATCGTATAATTGTTTTTTTGTATATAGTAATAATTAGTGTTGGTCTCCTTGAAAAGAGTATGCCCATTACTGATAAAAGCAACAAACTCAGTACATAAAACAGGCACCTTTATGTGAATATCAACTCAATATAAGACTTAGGTCCTGATTCATAAAGGTAAATTTGTGGGCGACTCTACAGTCGGGCTTTCACCTTTGAACCTGCACCTACCCTATGGAATATGGGATCACTTGAACATCAGAGTTCATGCATGTTTTTTTCATTTGAGGTCCCTTGGCTTGTGATAGTCAGCTAATCTCCACTTTGTACACCCTCACGGGGGAGCCAGGAGGGAGGGCATGCAGCAGGGTGGCGGATTTGGAGGAGACAGGTCAGTATGGACTCGGGTAGGTGTTTCAATGCACCTGTATTTGTCAAATCCAAGTGAACAACATAACTCGAATTCTTACACACAAAAGTATTCTACAGGATCGCTTTTATCGGACAGTACGGAATACGTCAAATGTTTAGAGACGGCTTTAGGAGTGCCAGTAGCAGTCATTTTTAGGAGGGAAGAGGGAAGCTAAACATGTGAATTTATATATATTTTTGCACCTTTAAGGCAACCAATATCCTTGGCCCTATGGAGACCGAATCTAAGGATGGGTCTTTGCAGGGAAGTATTTATAAGGAAGAGAGGCAATGTGGGGGAAAAGAAAAATCAAGCACTTGAATGAAAGTGAAAAAGTAAAGATGAACTGAATAACTAGCTAGATGCCCAAAGGAATGGTTCAGCCACTGACTCTGTTGCTCCTCAAAATCCCTCCCCAAGCTTAAACCTAGAAATGTCAATACAGGTATTCGTGGGAAAGCACGTTAAACTTAAAAAGCCAGTGGACTATCCAATTCCCAGACGTTTGCATAATCAAGGAAATATATATCTGGGAATGGTGCCTTATTCACAAATGAAGTGGCAAGTGTTATGGACTTTTCACTAGGCCTTCCTACGAATTATCCAGATTCATAGGGCCTCATGTAGGTAGCCCAATACCGGTCGGTAACGACCGATTTTCGGTAATTATACCGTTACCGACCGGTATTTAGGCTTTTGCAATGTAGGGGGCACATTACAGGATTCGGTAATTTACCGAATCGGTAAAATTACCGAATCGGTAATTTTACCGATTCGGTAAATACCGAATCCTGTAATGATATGTAGGGGGAGTGTGTGGGTGTCGTGTGGAGTCGGTATTTACCACCAACTAATAGTTGGTGGTAAATGAAGAATGGCTCTGTAAAACCATTTTCAAGCGCTTAGAAGTGTGCAATGTGGCAGACATACATGCCCTTAGGGCATGTATGTGTGCCACATGTGCACACATGCAGGAATCAGGGGTGCAACAGGGTGTCAATGTGACACCCTGCCACCCTTGATTGTGCTCCCCCCATTACCGAATCGGTATTTACCGATTCGGTAATGAGGCATACCTTCCCATTGATTCAATCAATGGGAAGGTATGCCTCATTACCGAATCGGTAAATACCGATTCGGTAATTACCGAATTTCTACGATTCGGTAATTTTTACCGAATGAATACCTACATAGCATTTACCACTTCATAAATACCGAATCGGTATGATTCGGTATTTATGAAGTGGTAAATGCCAGGCCACCTACATAAGGCCCATAATGTGGAACTTGGCTCTTTCTGTAGGGTCATCACCGTGGTCATCCCCAAACTTTTTACCTTCAACCTCCTGTTTCCTGAACCCGTTTTCCTTGACTTTTAGAACTCTGCATACTTTACCACTGCTAACGTGCTTCTGCTCTCTCCTTTAAACATGGTAAAATTGATTTATACCCAATTGGCATATTGAATTTACTTGTTAGTCCCTAGTAAATTAGTACCACATGTACCAGGGCTTGTAAATTAAATGCTATTAATGGACTGGACGCACTTATTGTACTACTCAGTTAGGTAGCGCCTTTAAACATGTCTCAGGCCTGCCATTGCAGCCTACGTGTGCTGTTTTAAACTGCCATTTCGACCTGACAAGATAAACCTCTTGCCAGGCCTAAATTGTCCTTTTTAATACAAACACATAACTACTGAGGTAGGCCCTAAACAGCCCAAAGGGCAGGGTGCAGTAAATTGGACATGTACATTTTAGTTTCAAATGCCCTGGTAGTAAAAAACTCTTAAATTCATTTTCCACTACTATAATGGCTACTTCTCCCAGAGGACCAACGTCTAGGCATAATCTTCTCACTCAGGGCAACTAAAGCAAAATAGCAGATGATGGAGGGAATGCTGAACAAATCAAAACATTCACCCTAGTCAAAGAGCTGGGTTTAATACATGTTTTTATGTGCTCACTATGCCAACTGCAGATGGCTATGTTGATAATGGAGGAGAAGAAATTGGCCATGGCCTCAGAGGCAAGGCAAATGGCTCATGAGAGGAGCCTCAGAGAGTTGGACGTAAGACCTATGAAAGCAGAGTCCAACAATATTGGTGGCAGCATGCCTGCAGTGCCTCTGGAAGGAAGAGAGTCCTTATTCCTATGGGTCTGGTGCCTAACTTTTCTGTGCTTTGAAGCTTATGAGCTGGATTTGCAGATGCATAGGATACCTGAGGAGGATTGGGGCCAGTCTCTCGAAGCATATCCCTTGCGAGGAGATGTATGCTATACTAGCCTAAGAAAGGAGACAGCATGAGGTATCCGCTCATGAAGAAAACTCTTGTGCAGAAGTATGGTCACACTCCTGAGAAGTACAGGCAGATGTTTAGGGACAGTCAGAAGAAGCCCCACAAGTCCTGGATGGATTGTGTGGAGATCTTTTGCAAGGCACACGATTGTTGTGTGAAGGGCAGTAAAGAAAAGGATTACCAGGGGCTGTACTATTCGTTTGCAAGAGAGCACATGCTCAGTCTTTGGTTTGCAGATCTGCATCAACACCTCAATGATAGTAAGCTCACTGATACCAGGAAACTTGCTAATGAGGCAGACCACGTGCTCTGCACCTGGGTGCAAAAGAAGGTACCTGGGAGTAACCCCAAGATGAGTGGTTCAGGTGCCCCCCAACAGAGTGACGGTCACTCAAAGAAGACACTGGCAAGTCCCAGAGGGTTCCCATGCCCCTTCTGAGAAATAGGAGGAGGCTCTGGTGGGCAGTGGCTCCACTCACAACTCTGCTGCTGTGGTTATTCTCAGCTAAGATACACGCAGGGGACTCTGTCCTAAAAAAACAAACCAATAGACATAATGATGGTGGTGATATGGGCAAGCGGATTGCTGCAAACAAGGGGATGAGGATAAGCGCATAAGTGCCTAGTGAAGTGGTTCTACCATTGTTTTCCAGAGCTACACCAACACCTGGTAAACTGCAAGCTTACTGACCCCAAGGAGCTTGCAATGTAGGCAGACCTCTGGGTTGGGGCCAGAGTGTCTGAGAAGGCAGTGGGGAGTGATCCCAAGAGAGTGGGCCAGGTTCAGCCGTAGAGTGAGGGGGATGGACATGGTGACCTAGACAGGTTCCAGGATAGTGTGGGAGGAAATGGTTCCCATCTCTCATCTAAAAACTGAAGTGTGAAGGCAAAACATTTGTGGATCACCCTGTGAAAGGGGCAAGTCCACTCAAAAGCTAGTGTAGACTAATCAATAACTTGATGGGCTTCCCTTCTTAGGTAATACAACATGGACAAAGGACCTGCTATGGAGAGGCATTTGTCAGTTCCAGCAGAACTGACGCATCTCCCCTGTGGAGCGTCAAATTTCCAGCAGAACAAGTGCATTGCCTTTGCTGTTCGATGCATCGCCTTCGGATTCAACGCATCGCCTTTGCTGCAAAGGATACAAGGACTCCAAATCGACCCGACAGGCCTCATCAGAACTACTGCCTCTGTAAAGCTTTCAGGACGCAGGCCTTCAAATTGCAAATCCCTCTTCAACAGCAGCCTCCACGGTGCTTGATCTCTCATCTCAGCCTCATAGCTCATCATAACCGATGCATCACCTCGACTGTGTGATGCATTCTCGACTCCAGACTTCACATCGCAAGCCCTCGTTGACGTGATCTTTGATGACTATGCAGGACCTCACATCAAAGCTTCACCGCTCCTACGAACCGACACATCGCCTCCGCTGTGCCAGACCTCCTCAGCGCAGAACATCACAACTCTCTGCAATACAGGTACTAATGTTCAGCAGGGCTAACTGGGCCCCAATAGCCAGCTCACGCTCCATCCTGGTCGGCCTGAACTTGTGAGTTTTTCCTGGTTTGTAGTAACTAGTTAATGTTTGGTTATTTTTGGCGCTATTTTCACTGAAATCTTTAAACGTGCATATCTCTGGTTCTACTAATTGGATTTTTGTTGTTCTGGTCTTGTTCTATTTATTTAAATATACTCTATTTTTCTAAATTATGTGGGATTTCCCTTGTGTTGTGCTTTCATTTTAATACTGTTTGAAGTGCTCTATAAATACTCTACACATTGCCTCTAAGTTAAGCCTGACTGCTCTGTGTCAAGCTACCAAAGGACTGAGCACAGGTTGGTTTGGGGTTTGCTTGTGCCTCAAACTGACGGGAATTGTGGTTCCTGGTTGCACCACCAAGCTTTAACCAAATTTCATGCATTTGTGATCATGTGGTGAAGATTAGGACTTGTGTTTGTGCAGAGCCATACAGTGATTTCGTGTTACACCATAAATCCCGGATATATAATTTGAGACCATTTTGTGTTTAAAGTTTTCCTTGTTTGGCTTTTTTGTGTTTCCCAAATTCTCTCTGTGACTGTTGTGTCTGAAACCACACCTGCAAGGATGGAGTTTGAACTGGCCTACACTGTGGTCCAGCTCAAGGAGTTCTTCAATGAGAGGGGACTTGCAGCAAAGAGCAGCACAGGAAGGTAGAGCTCCAGAAGGCACCGAGGGCCTGGGCAGAAGCCCACCCATCATTGGTTTCAGCCACAGAAAGAGATGATGAGATGGAAAGGCAAGGAGAGGAGAGGAGTTCCCCGAGATGCAGAATTCAGCTGAGGGAGATAACTTGACCCCAGAGCTGCCAGCACAAAGAGATGTGTGTCCTCTTGAGGCCTGTCCAAAAAGGAGCTGGTGGACAGGAAGACAGAGAGGGATTATAAACTTCAGATGGCCCTGTTGATAATGGAGGAGAATAAATTGGCCATGAGGCAGAGGAAAGAAAAATGGCTCATAAGCAGAGTCCAGCAATGTTGGTGGCAGCGTGCCTGCAGTGCCCTCTGGAAGTAAGAGAGTCCATATTCCTATGGGTCTTGTGTCTGACTTTGTTGTGCTTTGAAGCTTATGAGGTGGCTTTATGGATGCATAGGATATTTGAGGAGGATTGGGGGCCAGGCACTGGAAGTGAGCAGAGGGACGCCATACTAGCCTAAGAAAGGAGACAGCATGAGGTATCCCTCCATGAAGAAAACCCTTACGCAGAAATATGGGCGCACTTATCTTCTGAAACTTTGTACCAAGATTCCCTTCCATGTTGAAGAGGGTCATGAGGAGCAAGGAGAGCATTGCAGGTGGTAGTCAGCGTGGTGCCAAGAGCAGGCCAGGCATCGTGGATGGCGGGTCTGGGGCTTCGGTTTGGCGGTTCCCCATGGACTATCAACGCTACTATGCAAAGAGACAGTGTGGTGGTGGCTAGTGAGGGATTTCGGTGTGAGCAATGTGGTTCAGGTGCAAACAGGCCCATTCACTGTCACAAAGACCCTAAATGCTTAATTTACGAGTCTGCTAAGCCACACCAAGGGTCCAGGACCTGAGGTGGACCACTTGGGGATCAGAAACTTGTTGCAGCTGGGTCCAGGAGCTGGATGTGGAGCCTTTTATGTCCATGAGACTCAGATCCAGAGGACAGCAGATTAAACCTTTGAGTCACTTGGGGTCCTTAGTTCAAGATGAGGTTGCAGATCCAGTTCTTCTTCACCAGGCAAGAGGGCAGCAGGCAGCAGCCCAGCGCAGCAGGGCAACAGTCCCTTTAGAGCAACAGTCTAGCAGAGTGGCAGTTCTTGTAGCAACACAACAGTCCTTCATCCTGGCAGAGTATCCATAGGTCCAGAAATGCACTGAAGAGGTTGTGTCTGAGGTCCTTCTTTTATACACAGTTGTGCCTTTGAAGTGGTAAAAAGCTTATAGAGGCAGGCCTTTGAACTGCACAGATGCCCTGCCTTGCCTGCCCTGGTTCTACACTAACTAAAGGGGGTATGCAGCTGTTTATGTAGATGAAGGACACAGCCTATTCAAGTGTATGTGTGGTTGTGCCCAGCTTCTCCCTCCCTTCCTGCCAGTGTTGGCCCATCCAGTCACACCTAAGCTTCCAGTGCTTGTGGCTGTCAAGAAAGAATACACAAATTCCTACTGTTATCCACACCCAGTCCTGTGAGGCAGGTCACAGACGCAAATGGCAAAGGCAAGAAAATGCCACCTTTCTAAAGGGGGCATTTTCAGAATTGCAATTTGAAATCTGACTTCACCATAATTTAGAATTTAAAATTGTGATTCCAGAGGCAGCAATCATTAGGGACCCAATTCACAAAGTTAAAATGAGACAAAAGTCTAACTTTACGACCTTCGTCTCAGTTTACCTTTGTGAATCGGGCCCATACTGTTTATCTCTTCCCATTTTGTAATTACACTTATAAAATGTAAAAAGACAACTCCAATGTTATCGTATGGGAGAATTAGGCCTTGCGGGAAGGAAAAACAAATTTAAGAGATTTCTCTACCAGGACATGTAAAATTAGAAGTACATATCCTACCTTTTAAAAACATTTCACCCTGCCCTGTGGGCTGTCCAGGGCTTGCCCTAGGGGTGACTTTTATGTATTAAAAAGGAAGGTTTAGGCTTTGCAAAAGGTTTAATTTACCAGGTAAAAATGGCAGTTTAAAACTATTTACACAGGCTCTTTAATGGCAGGCCTGAGATATTTCAAAGGGCTACTTAAGTGGGTGACACAATCAGTGCTGCATGCTCACTAGTAGCATTTTATTGACAGGCCTCGGTCACATTTAGTGCCATGTTACTAGAGACGTACAAGCAAATTAAATATGCCAATTGGGTATAAGCCAACTCTACTAGGTTTTAAGAAGAGAGCACAAGCACTCTAGCACTAGATAGCAGCCGTAATGCTAACAAAAATGAATTCAGCAAAAATGGTGGAGTGAAGGCAAAATGCTTGGTGATGACCCTGCAGAAAAGGGCAAGTCCAACAGTAAGTTAGAAAAATGTGTCACAGTTATCCACCTTGTTATCCCCTGAGTGAAGCAACTGACAATAAAACTGTGCCTCCCTAGGGTCAATAGCCTCTAATTATTTAAAACTGGTTGTGTTTGTCAATACCAAGGCAGGGAAGGATATTTCTAAAGAGATTTTCCACTTGAGTTTGATCCAAAATTTGATTATAGACTCAGAGAGAGAAACCAAGCTCCAGGGTCTTAGAATAATAACAAGTGAGGAAATTATGCAAGATATGGAATCATTTTTTTTAAACAATCATGCAGGACCATGTGGCATACATTTAAATGTATCTTTGGCAGATGACCCTGTGGAAGCACAAAGTAGGTTTGCGGGTTTCTGGAGAGGAAACCTAAAAGTCAGTGTCCTAAAAGTAAGTAATAACCACTGAGGCTCATATTTAAGAGTCAGCAATAAATTGTCCTGTCTAGGTAATTCTCAAATTAAAGATTTTTCAAAATATGCAATATGGATTAGGGAATTTGTTTAGCAGATAGCCTAGTGATCCTCTCTTGAAATGTACATGGGTTAAGGAGATTGATAGAAACAGAATACTTAAACACAATGCTTTTTTTAAGTGTATTAATTTGTTTACAGGAGACTTGGCCATTTAGTTCACTTATCTTTGATGGTTTCATACTAAATTGTAATATGGCCCGACAAAAAGGAACACGGCATCTGACTGGAAGCTTATTGATGCTCATTTCAAATAAAGTTTCTTGGCAAATATTGAGAGTAAAGACGAAATATGATAGGTTACTGGCCTATGTTGTATACCTATATCTGAATGCTGTTAATTGTGAAACAATTACTGAAGTTAATGTATCTGTTTACCCTTTGGACAAGCAAGTAAGCATGGGCAGGTAGTATGATTCCTGGAGGGCATATGTAATCTGTGTGCCATAAATAAGCATTCCTCTGTTTCTATTGTTTTATTGACTTTTAATTAACGTTTGCTCTGGTCAACAGGAGTATATCATGGGAAAAGTTGTCAGGATGGACATCTCAGTGGCATTATTGGCAGTGTTGAAAGAGCTGCAATGAGAGTATTGGGTTAGGGTTGAGTTTGATTTAAATGGTGCCCTGTTAAGGAAAGTCTCTATAAACAACTGCATGTGACAGGGATGCGTTCTTGCCACTATACCTACATTATTTGCTTTAGATCTGGCTGATTTGTCAGATACAATAAATTAAATAATACATACCCTTTTCTTAAAATGGGGTGGGGGTCATCATATACCATGTTTATTGTACGCAGATTACCTTGCATTCTGGGTGTGACTCTGGTAGGGAACCGCATGCTTTCAATACAAATTCTAAAGCAAATGATTTATCAATAATCAGAGAGAAAACAAATATTTTGGCTATGTGGGAAAAAACAAACCCTCTGTGTGGACCATCAGGGAAATGTCTATAGAGGAATCCTTGTCATACAAGTACCTTGGTATGCTGTTTAATAAACAACTACATTGGAAACGCATGCTAGCACGGGTGAGGTTTGCAGAAGGTTCTGTGGCGCTCTACAGAAGTACACTTGAAAGTTGTCGTGAACTTATTTATGTGAGGTGCTTTGAGGTGGAGAGATCACCCACTCCCCAGTTGAACGACCAAAATCACACAGTTTGTACAAAAAATAGGTTCCCCCAGTACACGCTAATGTCAACATGTATTACATAAATAACAGATATCAACAATTCTTGGCTTTCATTGTATTTGTTAGGATTATTCTCATATATTCTTGTTTAGTTCTTTTCTAGCTTCTTTTTGGCCAACAAATATTTTGTCCCAAATGGCAGGAGGCCGCAATTTCTTCAGGGCTGTTTCATCAGTATGGTTAGTGTTATCTTTTAACTGGTTGTAGTTCTGTCCCGGTTACCCCAAATAGTTCCTTGTCTTTGTTAGTGTTTCTGATTTTTGGAAAAAGTGTACTCGCTGGGACGAAGGAACGCTGCACAAGCAAACACTCGGAAGGCAGTAAAACGGATGACAACAAATAATAAGGGACAATACTGATACGATTGGGAGAGAAAATCTAACAAAGACAAGGAACTATTTGGGGAAACCGGAACGGAATTACAACCGGTTCAAAGATAACACTAACCATACAGATGAAACAGCCCTGAGGAAGTCGCAGCCACCTGCCATGGGCAACGAAACACGTGTTGGCTAAAAAGAGGCTAAAAAAAGAACTAAACAAGAAAATATGAGAATAAATCTAACAAATACAAAGAAAGACAACAATTGTTGATATCTGTTATTTATGTAGTACATGTTGACGCTAGTGTGTGCTGGGGAAACCATTTTTTGTACATTGGAAATGCACTTATACATCTTAAGAACTAGGGCACTTACATCTGTAGGAGGCCTAAATAAATTTAATGAAGGTTTCTGTAGTGATCTCTACCTATAAGGGTATGGTCCCTCCTCAACTGTTAAATGATGCAGAAATCATAAGCTTGGGATCAAGATATTACTGGGATAATGTGGAGGGCAACTACCTGAGGTCTTCCTCTATTGGTGAAATTTAGAAATGAGTCTAACTTCTTGGAACAGTAGGTCAGCAAATTTAACCTTGCACTTCTGGCATAGATTCCAAATGTGTTGGACAGTTAAAGTATCAATGCTTTGCATGGAGGTAATCTGTCGGAGTGAGCTGTGCAGGGCAAGGGACTTGAGAGGCCGTCTCACTGGTCTTGCCCTTTCATTTAACTCAGAAGATTTAAAAAATGTACGCCTGTGTACATTATTCAAAAAAAGGAGCACAAGGAAAAGTGTGCTGTAGAATTCAGGGCCAGAGCTTTATAGCTAAATCAACACAAAAAGTTCCACACAGTTATTAAGAAACTCTGGACAGGACTGTACACCCTTTCCATATCTCACTGGTATGCTGAATCCAGTATGGGGAAGAGAGCTTGTGAAAGTGTGGGGTGGGGTAATCCCAGGATTTGCTAATCTAGTTGACAGGAAATACCTGGTGGAGAAAGATCATAACTGTGGCTATGGGCTCAATTTGAAAGCCTCAAGTGTTCACATTCTAATGGATTGCTTATACATTACTGGAATTAGGTTTGCAATTATAAGACCAGTTTTAATTAAGTATGGAGTAAAGTAGAGATTAAATGCAATAAGAGTTTTATATAATATGCAATTTTAGGTGTATCTTGTGCACTGGTTAGGTTTTTAGCAGCCTTAAGCAGTTTAAAAGTAACGGATGAAGATCTGACTTTTAGGTGGATGTTACTGATTTATATATGAAATTTTATAATACTGTTTTAAAATTCATATTACTATCTCTTTTTATAATATTAATTATTTTATTTGATGCCTTGATAGGATAGGACCTAAAGTCTAGGTCCTGAAGAAGGCCACTGACCTTGTTAGGCATATTTAGGACAGCTGAAGCATGCTGACCATGTGATGACAGAATTACTAATTTCCCCAGTATCATCCCCCAGTTTTTTTTATTAATCCTATCAGGACATCCACTAATAAAATGTATAGCTTAGTATAGCTCTAGGTAGTTTTAACTTCTCCTTTCACATCAATGGCTGATGGGGAATATATACTCTACTTTACAATACTTTCTAAAAAACCTTTGCAATTCTCTCGCTCCCACACTGTGTGGTGGATCCCACCTGGACTCATTTGGGTCCAGGCTGTGGAGAGCCCGATGATGAAGCATGCCACATCTTGATGTTCCTGAGTGCCCTGCTTTACCCAGAAAGATCTCTAGGTAGATTAAAGGCAATATATGTGATAGTTGTGGAACTCCTTGATGTGTGTTCACTTGTAATGGAATGAGAAGGGTTTAGCATTTATTGCCTCTCTACCCTTCTGTGTGAGATAAATTCTGTAAATATGTTAAAATGCATAAATGGATGCTTGGAAGTACCCATTTTCCACCGATGGAACAATTTTGCAGGGCATAGCAATGCAAGGCAGCACCTTGTGCTGCCTTGAGTTACTTTTTTTTTTTTTAATTGTTCTTTATTATTTTAAAACGGACACAACCCCAACCCACCCCCCACCCCCTTCTCAGACAAAATAATTCTTTATGATAATATTTCCACACAAAAAAAAGGAATATACATACAAACATATATTAAGTACTTAATTCAGTATCTTTAAGATTTTAGCCATTGTGTTAGAGGATCCCATATCTCTAATCCTTTTGCCCTCTTATTTTTCCCTTTTCTCCTATATATAGCTAATTCCAGGCTATGTGTCGCTAGCATGCGATAGCGCCATTGTTGAAATACTGGCGGTGTTGGATCTAACCATGCCGAGGCTATACATAATCTTAGAGTTGACATTGAGACAAATATTAATCCTTTTATTTCACTCGGTCGATTATTATCATCGATACCCAGCAAAATTTCCCCCACAGAGATTTCAATTTTGATATCAAGAATTTCTGTTAAAAAATCAGAAATATCTTTGATCAGGCCCTGTAGGGTGTGACATGTAGCGAATATATGTACAATATCTGCTTTATAGAGATTGCACCTAGGGCATCTTGTCCCCTTTCCGGTCCCCCATTTTGATATTCTACTAGGTGTATAATATAACAAAAAAAATGTTTTGTAATATTGAGCTTGTAGTCTGGTGGACATTAATAATGTTTGAGAAAATTCGAATGATTTAATCACTGTGGTGGCCGACATATCTAAGATTTCCTGCCATTTTATATAATATTTATCCAAATCATCCGGGCACAGGCCCAGGAGGTGATTATATATTTCTCCTATTTTAGTCCACTTTCCTTGATTCACAAAATCTATACATTGAATTTTTGGAAATTTCGATCTGCCACCACCTTTCCTTAATATAAAATCCCTGATTTGAAGATATTTGAAAAAATCTCTATAACTGATCATATATTCTTTTCTAATTTCTTCGAAGGATTTTATACCTGTAGATGTAGAGAAACAGCCCAGGTGTGTAATCCCTGCTTCTATCCACTTTTTCATATATATATCTTTGAATAGTTCTGGTAGGTTGTTGTTGTCTGATAGTAATGTATAATATGAAAACCTTACGATCCCCAATATTTTACGAATATTACTCCATGCTTTGAGTATTCCTAGAAGAGTTTTAAATCGAACTTTTTTATAGTAGCTGTCGTATAAGTGTAGCCAGAAATACCCCCTAGTTCTATCCCCTAGTATTAATTCTTGCGGTGTTGGGATTCCGGTAGTTGGTCTATTTCCTTGGGTGATAGATAATAGCTCTCTACAATATGTCATAATAGCTGACCAATAGTATAGTTTAATATTAGGCAGAGAAAGTCCCCCCCTATCTTTAGGTAGTGATAAAAATTTAGATGTTCTACGTGATCTCTTGTATCCCCAGATAAATAGCGAGAACATACTTTCAATGCATTTAAACCATTGTGGTTGAAAGTCAAGACAGATGGTTCTGAATAAATATAGAAATTTAGGCAGATAAATCATTTTAATCATGTTGCACCTACCTATAATGGATAGATGAAGATTATTTAATCTTCTTAAATCTTTATCTGTTCGTTGTATTAATGGGTCAAGATTAATTTGAATGAGGTTGTCTAATTTCGCTGTAATATTAACCCCTAGATATATGGCACTATCCACTACGCGGTTGTCGTTTATTTTAAGTTTATCATTGAGTACTATCTGTGTTTTGTTTTGGTTCAGTTTGTATCCTGTGGAAATATGGATTTTTATGGTCGGTTATGTCCCCTATCTTGGACCCCAACGGTTTCATGTATAAATCACAAGTACATGTATGTTCCCTCCAGTTCCAGTTATGAAGACGCAAACACATGTGCGTCCACCGTCAACATGTCCTCTTTCAGATCCGCCATGAATGGGCCGGATATTCTATTCTTAAGTATGAAAGGCCACCGGCTTTATATGGTTCATTTATCCCATTTTACAGTCCAGGCGAGTAGGCCCTGATTCTGCCATTAAGCCTTTTCCTGCCTTCTGCCTCTGAAAGCTCCAGTCTGAGCCTGCATCTGTGACCATGAACTTTGTCTTACTCCCTGCGCGGCTAACGGTGCCTGACTCGGCCTATCTGCCTGCCTGCCAAGAACTGCATTTCACCTTCAAGATTATCTGCTCTGCTTCGCTCCTCATCCGATGCATTCCTGTCTGGTAGTTTAGGTAAACATTCCTCCAGCTACCGTGCAAAGGACCAGGCCTCGCTGCCCTCATGCAAGTAATTCATAGCCCTGTTACCATGGAATATTCCTACCCCCTCGCATCTAGTGTAGACACTTAGACGCTTGTACACGCACTAACAGTCAGTATAGTCAGTATAGAATAAGATTCTATCCTAAGAGACCTCTCTTTGTGGATAACACAGTTCCTTAAACATAGGATATTAGATATGATTTGGGATTAGGTTGACATAACCCCAGACTTCTGTCTCCACATGTAGATCTAAATGTCAAGTCCCCTTCACCCTCTAGTTACACGTCAATCACACGTCATGCTGCTGCGCGCACATCTCTGCCAAGTATTTTTGCTGACATTGCGAAATTCTTTCATGGAACCACCCATTTATGACATCATATCTAATGACGTTCTTTAGTTACGCCTAGTTACACCCATTTTAGTTACGCATGTATGCTTTTATCTCTGTTTTCAACTGTTACGCCTCCTGCATCTGTTTCACTGTAATGCCTTTTCTATAAAAATGATTACTTGTCAATAATGTATTGTTCCTTCCTTCCTGAACTCTCGTGGTGATGGAATAGAAGGCCCATAATTCGAATTATGTTCCTTTGTATAGGAATAAAGCCCGTTCCAAACCTCTAATACCACGGATTCTGCCTCTTATTTTACTGAGCTATTATTATAGATTTTCCGCATCAAATTAAGTCCCGGTAATTAAATTATTTACCACATAAATGGCGCCCGAATAGGGACTCTTTCTCATCTCACGCGCCGGAGGTGCGTTGCAGGCCCGGTCTCCTGTCACAGCTGGACGGACAACAACGCGTACCCACAGGATTTCCTGTATCTCCCTCCTGCCGAGCGGGGGTAACTGAGGCTGCGATCAACACCCAGACGAGGCGGTGAGAAGTGCGAAGTATCCCGACCAGAGCCTAGCTGAGAGAGCAAGATCCGAGGTATACAGAGGCCCACCAGGTTCCGAAGTTCCGAAGTTTCGAGTCGAGTCCAGTCCGGTCCGAGTCCGAGTCCAGTTCAGTTCAGTTCCGAGGCCTTCCGTTCCGAGCTACCCGGTGAGTACCATTATCGGGGAGGCGTTCTGACGTGCACATAGGTTGTGCCGGTCAAGACGGGTTTGGGTACACAAATCCGGTCTGCACTGTTTCAGCAGTGTATCTGTACTGTTCAGCAGTATATCAAGTATGTCTAGTATATAATTCAGAATTACCTAGTTAGTGTCGAGTATTATGCTTAGTGAATAGATCCCTAAATGGCCATCATTGTTGTTCATTAAATATTAAATGTTAAATGTTTTAAATACGTTCTGCATATTGTGGTGTGAATGACTGTTCAGTATTGTGTTTTGTTGTATTAAACGTGTTCAAAATTAGGTATCAGATCAGTTCTCAATATGCCGCTCTTTTCGAAATTAAGACAGATCAAAACTAGAAAAGGGGTACTCGAAGAAGCTGTTCCCATTCCTCCTAGGGACACTCCGGGGTACTTCATGTATTATAAACATGGCCTAGACGCCATATTATTTCTTGATTTATGGGTAGACTACACCAAGGAATTACCAGAAAGTCAGAGGTGGCCCGCAACTGGGACCTGGGATGCAGATTGCATCATGAAAGTGGAGGAAGAATTATGGAAAAAGAAAGCTAGACAATCACAGAAAGATGCCATTGAATTATGGCGTAAAGAATCGTATAGACGTACAGAAAAAGCACGTAGACAGGAAGAGAAGAGTAAGGAGAATTCAAATAGAGTCCGAGAAAATCTATTAATTGAAGAAGGTACTCGAGTAAAAGCAGAACAAGTAGACAGACAAAGAAATGCCCTTATGAATGGTATGTATCCTCTTCTGGCCGAAGGGTTACCTAAGGCTACTCTGGAGATACCAAAAGACTTGCCACCTCCGTTGTTTCCGATAAAATCACATCCCAAAGGGCATCCCAGAACCGCAGAAGACGTTTTCCTTTCCTCTTATTTAGACGACGCAGCTCCCGAGTATGCTAATACTGCACCACATAGACCGCCTGCCGAGGGGGTTCAACGCCAAGGCCCTCCGTCTGTACCTCCGCAACAACAAATTCCGACACAAGTTCCGGCAAGCACATCTGTTTCTACAGCTGCACCCACACCTATGGTTGCTATATCACGATCAACGAATCCTTTCACACCCAGCACCCCAGGCGGTGCTACAGGAGGTACAACAAACATTTTTTCCACGCCACCCAGAGTAAATAAACTTTCCTTTCAAGAATTAGCTCACCAACGTACGCCCAAACTAGTAACTCCCGACACGCTTAAGGAACTTCTAATAGATTGTAGATATGATCCTGTGCCCGGCAAAAAGGATGAAATGCTGCTGGCATCATTACGTATCCGACGTGCTGCAATATATTTAGGGAGGCTACCAGGAATGACTACACATTTAGAAAATATATATCATTTTGTCCAGTCAGGGCGAGATTCTGAAAGTATTAATAGAGCCATGGAGTACCAGAAAGTGGAGATACAGGGAGAACTGTTACGTTTCCTCATAAATTGTGTGGTCAGAAATCAAGACCGACCAGGGGTAAATCCGGAAGAAATGCAAATTCTTACCACATGGAGTCGGAATATATCAGAAGGGAGACATGATAAACGATTAAGTATAATAGCTATGTGCCGAAAAATCCGCAAAGAAGTAGAACGATTACACGAAGAAAGATTAGCAGTAGACCAGCCTGAACAAACCGAAGAGGAGGAAGAATTAGAACTGCCCACAGGACAGTTAGAAACAGTGGCCTATGTAGGTAGAGGAAGATCTTGCAATAATACTAGATGCTTTACTGATCCGATACGTCCGATACGTCCAGATAATAACAGAAACTTCCAAAACCCAATAATAAATATAAGGTCCCCCGAACATGCGTTCCAAGCCGCTGACAAATTACTCCGAGAACGAAGGGGTTATCATATACTCGATTCTATGGACGAACAAGAATTAGCCAGGTCAGCCGTTCACTGGGTTGACAGTCCCGGAAAATATAGTGATGATACACTAGCACACACGTTTTTGAACCTCAACCCAGATGAACAGCGTTTAGCTGGTATCTATATGATTCAACAACTCCTCGTATTATATAAAAGCCAACACTCCGATCCTGGTCCCTTACCTGATATATTGACTGAATTACTCACGAATAAATGGAGAGGTTCAGGTACTGAGTTAATTAGAGAAATACTAGAATCCAGAAAGCAGTACATTCTTTTTGTATGCCCCGAACATGTCTCACTGCCCATCAAGGAAAGAACGACGTATTATATGGATAGACAGAATCCCTTACGCGAAGTGCACCCGATAAAAGGTGATGACAACCAGTTTAAACGTGTGTTCGTATACACACCCATATCTAAAATGGAACTATTAGAAATGAAGAAAGTGGTACCCAGTCATGACAAAGACCCAGCGGGTTTCCACCGTGAAATTAAAGACATGTTGCTCATGGGAGAGTATACCTATCCCGACATTATGAAAATATTAAAGGTATTAATGCCTGCGGGCATTTATGAAAAACTCAAAGAAAAGGATTGGGAGGTGGGAGACCAAAAGATAGATTGGACAGCATTAGAAAACGAAGAAACAGCTCGAGGTCCAGGTCTAGGGCTTGGGGAGAAGACCAAAATACTACCAGGTTTACTAGTACAGGTACTGCCACGTTTATTAACTACGAAAAAGGAAGACTGGGGTGCAATCTCAGCCTGTAAACAAAAGCAAGATGAAGACACTAGTGACTTTTATGCCCGATTCGAAAAATGTTTTGGTATAAATAGTGGAATAAAAGCAAGTAGCGAATCTTATCCACATCTGTTTGTGACAAAATTAGTTGAAAATGCCCTGCCCCAAGTTAAGAATAGAGTATTGAAATTCGAGAGTACCTGGCAAGGTAACACTCCGTCACAAATGTTACAAATGCTACAGTACCATCACAATAGAATTAGAGAGGAACAAGAACATGAACAAAGACGCATGAAAGACACGAAAATGAAAATGCTAGTTTCCCAGACAGTTCCAGCTGACGGTCATAAAAAGGGTATGACACAGTCCAGTGTTTCAGCAGTTTCTGTAAAAGGGACATGCAACTATTGTAAACAGCCAGGTCATTATGTACACGATTGTCCAGTTTTAAAACATAATATCGCCATAGGTAATACAAAAGAAAGACCACGGCCACTTAGACAGGATCAGAACCAACAAGGAGCTCCGCAGCATGCACAGGCCATGCCAGCTCCGCAACAGTCTATGCCAGCTCCACCACCGCAGCCTATTGCTGCCACACCAACAACGACACAACAGATGTACCAGACCGCACAGTATGACTATCCTGATTATCAACGATACTCATGAAACAGCCTAGAGAGGGAAGTTGGCTTACCCCTTATCGAGGTCCCTGTAGATCAAGAAGGACCTTATGTACACAGTGAACTATTAGGCCAAGATAGAAAATTTTTACTTGATACAGGGGCAAGCCGAACAACCATAAAACGTAGTGAAGTTCCAGGGGCACCCCTCTCAGGCTCACAGAATATTTCCCTTGGTTTTTCAGGAAAACCTATCATTAACGAAGTATCACAGCCTCTTCCCCTTACGATTGGTCCTTTGACACGAACTACAGATTTATTGCTTACTAAATCATGTCCAGAAAACCTGTTAGGTATAAAAACATTGAAAGCTCTAGGAGCTATAATATGTTGTTCTCCGGAAGGAGTAAGATTGTTTTTACGTGATTTCAAAGGGCACTATGTGTCCCGAGACATGGCTCACCGACTGCAGACTTTACCCACACATTTATGGGCACAAGGCCCTACAGATGTTGGTTGCATGAACATTACACCATATCGAGTCACACTAAAGACAGGAGTGGTACTACCACGTATGCGACAATACAAGTTACCACCAGATGTTGTAGTGGCTTTACTGCAAATCATTGACGAGCTCATTACCCAAGGAGTGGTTGTGGAAACCGACTCCAATGTATGTAATTCCCCGATAATTCCGATTCTTAAACGAACTGATCCAAAAGCCCCGCCAGTATATCGATTGGTTACTGATCTGCGCGAATTAAATAAATGTATTGTACCACAATACCCCGTAGTTCCAGACATTTCTTCATTACTGACAGCCATTGATTCCGAAGCAACATTCTTTACTGTAATTGATCTCAAGAATGCCTTTTTTAGCGTCCCAATAGATCCGGAAAGCCAATACTTGTTCGGATTTAGTTTAAATGGACGAAGCTTTAAATTCACACGCGCACCTCAAGGATTCACAGAAAGCCCCAGCATCTATAGCCAAGCACTGAAACGAGAACTTGACAGTATCCACATGCCAGTCAACACTGCCCTGCTTCAATATGTCGATGATCTGCTGATCACCGCTAGAAGCGAACCTGAATGTGAAAAAGCCTCACTGACGGTTTTACATTTTTTGGCCGAAAAGGGGCACAAGGTGTCCCCTTCTAAGCTGCAATTCTGTGTCCAGCGAGTTGTTTACCTTGGTCACTCGCTGTCCAAGGAGGGAAGGCAGCTTACACCCGACCGCATACAGTTAATTGATAACATGTCAGTACCCAAGACACAAAAGGAGGTGCGGGCTTTTATAGGCCTCACTTCATATTGTAGGCAGTGGATCCCTCAGTATGCATTTCTAGCAAAACCACTTATTCAGTTGACAACACAGGAGGCGGCCACATCGACTGTCCTCCCTTGGATTCAAGAACATACACACGCCTTTGAAAGTTTAAAGAAAGCTTTATGTCAAGCACCTGTCCTAGCAACACCATGTTACAGTAAACAGTTTACACTCTTTGTTACAGAACGCGAAGGTACTGCCTTGTCAGTACTCACACAGGAACAAGCAGGATCACACAAACCATGTGCTTATTTTTCTAGTACACTAGATCCCGTAGCTCAGGCTCTGCCTGCGTGCCTGAAGTCAGTGGCAGCGACAGCTTTAGCAATCAGACAAAGCGATGCCATAGTGTTAGGACATCCATTGACAGTACAAGTACCACACGCAGTAGAGGTTCTTTTGAACCGCACACAAACACAACACTTGACTATAGCGAGACTCACCGGTTACGAACTAACATTGTTTCAGCCACACATAGAAATCAGACGTTGTAGTACATTGAATCCTGCCACACTTTTGCCAGTAAACGGAACAGATCCACTAGCACATGATTGTATTGAAGTTATTACTATCACGACGAAACCCAGACAAGACTTGACAGACGTCCCATTATCAGATCCAGACCTGACGTTGTATGTAGATGGTTCATGTATGAGAACAAGTACAGGAGAGCTAGTGGCCGCGTATGCAGTCACAACAGACACTGAAGTCATTGAAACAAATCGTATTAATACCTTGTCAGCTCAAGCAGCAGAGCTCATCGCTCTGACACAAGCCTGTATTCAAGCCACAAATAAGAAAGTCAACATATACACAGATTTGCGTTATGCATTCGGAGTTGTACATGACTTCGGCGTGCTGTGGCGAGAGAGAGGTTATTTAACTTCTCACGGTGCCCACATTCAGCACGGACCCCTCATTCATACCTTATTAGATGCAATACATCTACCCGCTGCAATATCAATTATGAAATGTAAAGCTCATACGAAAGTTACTGATATCATTTCCCAAGGCAATGACCTAGCTGACAGAACAGCTAAACAGACTGCTCAGAATAAAACTCACACATCTGACATGACAAAGACAATAGTTCTGACACCAACACATTGCATGACGGTTAAGGATCCCGCTCTTGACGTAATTGACATACAGACACATGCTACACCAGAAGAAATAAAGAAATGGACTGAATTAGGAGGGATCCAAACTGATCAGGGATGGATGACGAAGGAAAAATCTATATGGTTTCTTCCCGACTCAATGGTCCAAGTTATCATTAATACAATACATAGTCCAGCGCACCTAGGAGAAAAGGCTATGCTAGACAGCATTCAACACATTTGGTTCAACAAACATTTACGAGCAGCAGCTAAACAAAAAGTTCGTACCTGTATGATCTGTTGTCAGTTTAACCCAGGTAAAAGCATTCCCGTAGAACAGGGTGGATTTCAGCCTCCTGATCACCCTTTTGAAGTCCTCCAGATGGATTATATCCAGATGGAACGATGTCGAGGATTCAAATATGTTCTTGTAGTTGTTTGTGCTCTTTCCCGTTGGACAGAAGCATACCCAGTTTCAGATTACACTGCCCCGACTACTGCCAAACAGTTAGTTCGAGAATTCTTCCCACGGTACGGTTTACCACGTGCTGTCTACTCAGATAATGGCCAGCCGTTCTCATCCGAACTAATGAAACACGTTTCACTTTTGTTAGGTTATCAATGGAGATTTCACTGTGTCCGACACCCCGAGGCAGCAGGTCTCGTGGAACGACATAATCAAACTCTGAAAATTAGATTGTCCAAAATATGTAGACAGAAAGGTGTCGATTGGGTAGTAGCCTTACCAGTCGCACTCTTTTACATGAGAATGGTAGCGCATTCTCGAACAGGGCTATCCCCGTATGAGGTGATCTTCGGTAGACCACCAAATATGTGGGGGACGCCTATACCTCGTAAAATCACTGACGTTGATTGTAATATGCTGACAGATTACCTGGCTTCCTTGATGTCTGCACTACAATCTTGTCGTTCACAGGTAGCTGCAGCCTTTCCCGACAACACTGAGGTGAAACCCCATGACGTAGTTCCCGGGGACTTGGTGTTAGTGAGGAATTTTGACCGGAAGACTCAGCTGGATCCGAGGTGGAAATCGCCTCAACTAGTACTGCTCACCACGAGGACAGCCGTGAAGATCGAAGGTCGCAAAGGCTGGATACATTCGAGTCATATCAAGAAATTTCATGGACTACCATCCGATATAGAGACTAAACCCTGTGTTTCTTCAAAGACAGACTCAAAGCTCCCTTTGGTTGAGCAAACGAACTCAGAACTATACAGACTAAAATTGAGGTCCAGTCAGTCAGACAATTTGATTGTTTAAGTCCTCTCCAAGGTGAATCGGTTGAATTTGTCTCTGACATGTATCCTCTGGACCGGAATAGAGAAAGAAATAATCAAATACAGTTGAAAAAACATGCGTACTGTAAATCACTGCGTAGTCATTGCACAGTGACGTTATTAATTTTATTTTTCTTATGTCTTTTAATAATCGCTGCAAGTATATTGTTGCACATATATTATCCTATTTCTAAACATGTTTACAATGTTACTGCTGAACATTCTTTTAGTGAATTACCCCCGCATGAGTTGGCATATAGATTTGCGCTGCGCAACAACACTTTTATTAGTATGTTACATCATTCCCATCAGACTAGCAATGCTACAAATTGTTGGATATGTGGCCGACTCCCTCCCTATCAGAACTATAAGGGAGTTTTGCCCCTCTTTCCATATCCGTTCACACACAATGGCTCCTGTGGAGCATGGTTTAGTTTAATTAATTCCTTAGATTCAAATTCAGCAGTTTATCAAGACAACTGGGTATGGGGAAACCTGAACTTAGTTTTGCTTAAAGTCTGCTACCCTAACAAGGAGGGACTTCCCAAAAGAACAGGAACTGATCTAGAAAATGAAGTATATGGATTAGGTAATTTTACACTTAACCTCATGATCCTGAACGTTGAATCTGAAGCTACACCAATATTGTCCGCCATGTCCGTATTCCCAGTTAAAGGGGAACTATGCATAAGAAAGAATGGCTCCATACACATGGGCCATAGTAAATGCATCACTGTGATAAAATTCAGTGATCAAGGCAAGTCTACATTTAGAGCTTCTCGTCATTCCTACTTTATATGTGGACAGACCGCATATATACGCCTACCTTTAGATTGGGATGGTACCTGTTACATAGCATTCCTTCTACCACCTGTTTTCCTAGCTCCTCCTGATTATCATAGAAATACTCATTTAGTACACAATAGACAGCAGAGAGATCTCCCAATAGTCGATTACACTGAAATAGCATGGGAAAAATACACAGATTTCAATAAAGGTTTCTTTCCCTATATAGGTACAGTCACTAATAGTAAGTGGATACGTAGATTAACCAGAACCCTTGAAGCAGTAGTGAACGAAACTATTTCCGCCTTAGGCAATTTAACAGAAGAGCAGTCTGCTATGCGGATTGTTGTGCTTCAAAATCGTCTTGTCCTTGACGTCATCCTGGCCGATAGGGGCGGAGCTTGTAGGGTCATCGGATCAAGTTGTTGCATTTTCATACCAGAAAATTCGCCGTCAGTATATAAAGCCATAACCCGCCTTCATAAGATTGTAAGCCAGATACACCAGAATCCAGGCACCTGGACTTGGTCCGGTTGGTTCTGGGGCGTGTTGTCAGCCTGGGGATGGAGAATACTATCCTTCCTAGGTATTGGCTTTCTCATACTATTCAGTTGCTGCTTATGTCTACAATGTGGGCCAGCGATTTGTGGTCTATGTGCCACCTCGTGTATCCCACATCCAAGTTTTCGTTCAAGATCCCGGAAGAAGAAAGAAGAACAAATGATGTTATATGAACAGATCGATGGATTGATGAAGATTGATATCTCCTAAGGGCAAGTAGGGGACAAGGAGGGAATGTGGAAATATGGATTTTTATGGTCGGTTATGTCCCCTATCTTGGACCCCAACGGTTTCATGTATAAATCACAAGTACATGTATGTTCCCTCCAGTTCCAGTTATGAAGACGCAAACACATGTGCGTCCACCGTCAACATGTCCTCTTTCAGATCCGCCATGAATGGGCCGGATATTCTATTCTTAAGTATGAAAGGCCACCGGCTTTATATGGTTCATTTATCCCATTTTACAGTCCAGGCGAGTAGGCCCTGATTCTGCCATTAAGCCTTTTCCTGCCTTCTGCCTCTGAAAGCTCCAGTCTGAGCCTGCATCTGTGACCATGAACTTTGTCTTACTCCCTGCGCGGCTAACGGTGCCTGACTCGGCCTATCTGCCTGCCTGCCAAGAACTGCATTTCACCTTCAAGATTATCTGCTCTGCTTCGCTCCTCATCCGATGCATTCCTGTCTGGTAGTTTAGGTAAACATTCCTCCAGCTACCGTGCAAAGGACCAGGCCTCGCTGCCCTCATGCAAGTAATTCATAGCCCTGTTACCATGGAATATTCCTACCCCCTCGCATCTAGTGTAGACACTTAGATGCTTGTACACGCACTAACAGTCAGTATAGTCAGTATAGAATATGATTCTATCCTAAGAGACCTCTCTTTGTGGATAACACAGTTCCTTAAACATAGGATATTAGATATGATTTGGGATTAGGTTGACATAACCCCAGACTTCTGTCTCCACATGTAGAGCTAAATGTCAAGTCCCCTTCACCCTCTAGTTACACGTCAATCACACGTCATGCTGCTGCGCGCACATCTCTGCCAAGTATTTTTGCTGACATTGCGAAATTCTTTCATGGAACCACCCATTTATGACATCATATCTAATGACGTTCTTTAGTTACGCCTAGTTACACCCATTTTAGTTACGCATGTATGCTTTTATCTCTGTTTTCAACTGTTACGCCTCCTGCATCTGTTTCACTGTAATGCCTTTTCTATAAAAATGATTACTTGTCAATAATGTATTGTTCCTTCCTTCCTGAACTCTCGTGGTGATGGAATAGAAGGCCCATAATTCGAATTATGTTCCTTTGTATAGGAATAAAGCCCGTTCCAAACCTCTAATACCACGGATTCTGCCTCTTATTTTACTGAGCTATTATTATAGATTTTCCGCATCAAATTAAGTCCCGGTAATTAAATTATTTACCACAATCCCGAGATCTTGCCAAACATTTCAGCCTCCCTTTCTATGGCCTGAATAGAAGCTGTAGGATTTGTTGTTACCACCGCTATGTCGTCTGCATAGGCAAGTGTTTTAGTTTCTATATTTCTTATCTTGATTGGGTTGATTAAAATATTATTTTCGAGTCTGTTAATAAACGGATCGATGAACAGTGCAAATAGTAAAGGGGAGCATGGGCACCCCTGTCTTGTCCCTCTAGTTATACTAAATTTTTCAGAGGCGGATCCATTTACCATGACTACCCCCTGAGGTTTAATATACATCATTTGAATTGCCTTGATAAAGGTTGCCCCGAGTCCGGCTCTTGACAAGACTGACCAGAGGTAGGTCCAGGAGACCCTATCAAACGCCTTCTCAGCGTCCAGCAGTATAAGCGCCATAGGGTCTCCTGATACCTCAGCCATGTCAAACAAGGTAATTACTCTTTGTATGTGATCCACGGTGGATCTTCCGGGAATAAACCCATGCTGATGGGGGGACACAATCTTACTGATAATCGGAGCTAGGCGACTAGCTAGTAATTTTGAGTATATTTTAGAGTCGCCATTAATCAGGGTGATAGGGCGATACGATCCGAGCTCTTGGGCCTCCTTATTTTTTTTCAAAAAGACAACAATTTTTGCGTTAGACCATGACTCAGGGGGCCGTTCACCTTGAAAGACATGGATAAATAGATCAGTTAAAATTCTCTTTAGGGGTGCACTAAAGGTGACATAAAATTCTGTAGGGATTCCATCAATTCCAGCTGCCTTTCCATTAGTCAAGTTATTCATAGTAAATAGTATTTCATCCCACGTTGGTAGATAATTAAGACTATCTAAATCTTCTTGTTCTATCTTGGCAATGGGGAGTTGATCTAGGTATTCATCGATCTTATCTTGTAGTTTACCCTCTTCTTTATATAACTCTTGATAGTATGTTTGAAATGCATTTTTTATTTTATTTATATTCGTTGTGAGTCCTTCACTGGGATCGTTTATTTCTTTTATTAGATTTGCAGAATTTTTTTGTCTGGCTTGTACCGCTAGTTGATGCCCTACTTGTTCACTTAATTCATATACTACTTCTTTATTTAGCGTTGCTTTGGTTATTGCTTTCTCGGTATAAATATCTATGATAGCATTTTTAGCTATTGCCACTTGTCTTATTTGGTTTTCAATATCTTCTCTTATTTGTGCTGCCATTGTTAAATTTTTCTCGGCGTTTACTAGGATATTATGGAGCTTCTCCATATGTTCTTTTGCCCTCCTGTTGGTACTACCAAGGTTGTCCTCCAAAAATTCGGGTATCCATCTGTTCATATGTTGACAAAACTCTTTATTCACCAACAGTGCTCTTTCGAATGTCCATTTTTGTATCTCCCTACCCATTTTTCCTTTCTCTAAATTAAGAATTAGGGGGTTATGGTCTGACAGGACTCTTGGTAGTTTGTCTATTAAGCAATTATCTATCAAAGAACCGGACATCAGCATATAATCTAATCTGGAGTGTTTTAGATGGGGATTAGAAAAAAAAGTAAAGCCAGGATCATCTGGATGTTTAATTTGCCAACAGTCTATTAGACCGTGTGTTTGACACATCTCTTTGAAGGCCTTATATACTTTTGGTTTCCTACCCTTATAGGTATATCTGGGGTCCATTGACCAGTTGCATGGAAGGTTCAGATTAAAGTCGCCACAAATGATTATTGGCAATTGCCATTGTACCAATTCGTTAGAAACTGTTTCCAAGACACTTGGATCGTCACTAGTGTTACCGTAGATAGTACATAGAGTTATTTTATTACCATTCTCCTGTGTACATTCTGTAATTGCCCAGCATCCTTGATTATCAGCTATTGATTTAGAAAACTGTATCTCACCCCCTTTATATAGAATTGCCACTCCTCGTGTTTTTGATCCTTGCATTGAAGCTGTAATTAATTTATATCCCAGTGTATTTAGGAGGTGTTGTTGTGAGCCTTCGATATGTGTCTCTTGAAGACAAATAATATTGGCCCCGGTTGCTTGTAATCCTATTGCCACCCTCTGTCTTTTACTTTGGTCGTTAAGACCGCATATATTCATAGAAAGAATTTTTAGCCTAGCCATATATACATGATTTTCTCTTTTCCCTTTTTAATAATTTTGTCTGGTACAGTATTTAGTTGTGTATTCTGATGCAACTGTATAGGAGTGTATAGTTCCTCTTTAGGCCTTTGTATTACTTCCCTTTTTAAGGTTAACTTCCCATTTTGTCTGAGATTGCTCTCCTCCCCCCAGAACCCCCCCCCCCCACCCACCTCTCCCCCACCACCCAAGGTGGCAATCTGGTTCCGAAGGAACCAGTATGATGACGTCTGTGCAAATGCGTGCCCGCATCTCATTCCCCCCCTTGCTCCCCTTCTACCCAACTAAATCTGTACAAATATGTATATTATAGATCGTTTTCTCAGCCCTCTAATTCTTTTGAGCTATATCTACAAGTTTAAGTGTCAGCTTTACATATATATGATTACACGTTGATAGAATGTCGCTATATACAATCTACAAGGTCCATTCTAAGATTGTTACTTATAGCTCTGTACTTTTCAGTCACTGATCATCATCCTTTGGTTGGGCCTTTATGGTTACACGTGTGGATATCTTTTAATTCGTTTAAATATGATTGAGCCTGAATTTCCGAGCTAAATGTGCGTGTGGTGCCATTGATAATAATCTTTAGTCGTGCTGGGTTTTGTAGGTACACCGTCGCACCTATTTGTTGAAATGGTGAAAAAAGCTGGCGCATCCGCCACCTTCGTTCCACTGTTGCGTGGGCAAAGTCAGGTCGACTAAAGAAAGAGTAACCATTGTATTCCCTCTTGTTATTTGGTCTTGCAAGATCAAAAATTGATTGGCGTAGTAAAAAGTTACCAAAGTAGACTAGCATGGCACGAGGGTATTGATCTGATGTTTGTTGGCGTTTTGGGAGGTTTAGAGGGAAGCGATGTGCCCGTTGGATTTCCCGATCCCATTCCCATGTTTGCAGCTCTGGGAATGTTGCTTTAAGAAGTGTCACAATATACGTCCGTGGGTCATTCCATTCTACTCCTTCAGGGATTCCCAGTATGCGTAGATTGTTCCGCCGTGTCCTGTTTTCCTGATCTTCCATTTTGAGCATGATGTCCTTAATAATGCCATCGTGTTCTTGACTTTGTGATTGAAGGGATGAAACATCTTTTTCTATGGACTCAGTGTGTGCTTCCACCAAGGCCATGCGATCCGATATTTCAGTGCAGGTACTGCTCACTTTCTTCAATTCAGTCTGTATTTTATGAATTGCTTCCTGGTTTTTCCTGTTATCAGCTTTGATATCTCCATGAAGGCTTTTTATAGAATTCAGGATATCTGTCATAGAAGGCTCGTTTTTCTTAATGGGATCTCCTATCTCGTCCCTTAAATGTCTCTCTGTGATTGAGTTATTTTGTGAGCACATGGTCCGGTCTGAGGGAATGGTAGTGATAATTTGTGATGATGATGAATAATTCCATATGCGTCTATGATCTCTGTTACTATCGCTCTCACTCTCACTTTCCTTGCCGATGGGTCCTTCTGACCGACATTGCTTGTTTTTTTTCTGTCTCTTTCGTTTGCTCTTTTTCTTCAGCTTTCTACCTCTCTCCTCAGGTTTTAGTTCCCGGCTTATCCCATTGTTTTTAGCAATTATGTCCGTACTATTATGGTGGCGATTATGGCCATTACTTGAAGTAGAGATCCCTGTCTCATATCTTTCAGAGTCGTCAGTTGATGTGGCAAAGTCAAGGGCTAAGGGATCAGCTGATGGACCAGTACGGAGGTCCGCGCCATCCTCATCTTCATTTTCATCCTCATCCTCATCCTCATCTTTCCTTCTCATTTGTAGTTCTGGTAGTATAGGTAGTATCGGTGTTGTCTTTAATATCTTTGATGTGGCGGGCGCGTCTTTGTCCTTGTGGGTCAGAGGATTTACCGATGCATCTTTGTCCGCCCCCTTTGAGATATCAATGCCGCTTTCCATGACCATGACCATGGCCGATTGATCCACACCGGTACTGGTACCGGTACCGGTACCTCTCTCATGAGCCAATAACTTATAGCTAGATTCAGATCCAGCTTCAGGGACTTCTGGTTCCCTCCCGTGTATTGGTGTAAACATGTTAGTTATCAGGGTCTGTCTGTCCTTTCCCTGTTCGACGGTAGACCGGGGGGTTACACTTTTCATGTTTTTTATAATCTCCACTCTCTTAGCTCTTTTAATCGTTAGATCTTCTTTGCCATCTTCTTTGCCATCTACTTTCCTCCTTTCCTGACCATCATTTTCCCTTCTGCTCTTTACGCCGCGTGTCTCAGGTCATCTGGATTCTGGTTCTGGTTCTGGCTCTGGCTCTAGCCCCGGCCCCGGCCTCGGCTCTGGCACTGGCACTGGCACTGGCTCTGGCTCTGGCTCAGTCTCAGTCTGTATCTGTAGCTGCAGCTGTGGCTGTAATTCAGGTCCCAGGCGTGTTGTTTGTTCCCCCTGTAGAGATTGACCGACCCCTACTTGTGGTTTGAATTTGCTTGCTTTTACTGCTTTTACTGCTTTTCCTGGATCTCTTCCCGTCATGTCCAGTCGTCGTTCTTTCTGTGTCACACCCCTGTAACAGAGTACCCAGACTCTGATTATCCCTCTGAGGCACAGCCCAGCTGATCTTGCCACTTCAAACTCCCGTTCGTAACTGGAGCCAGATTTTGATTTTCTGCAGGTTTTTCTCCCTTTCCTTTCTACTCCGCCTTTTCCCTCTGTTACTATGGTGACTGTCAAGCCGTTTTGGAGATCGCGTGAATCAGCGCGTAGACTCTGCTTCTGTCTCCGCGTCCGCGTCCGAGCCCGGTGAGTGTATGGAGTGTATGGAAATCCCTGCTCCCGGTTGCCGTAAGAAGACTGTGATTTTACCGGGGCCCAGAGAGTGTGCAGGGATTGTATAGACTGTATAAATTGTTCCTCGAGCATATCCAGCGGTATGCGGGGGAGTCAGAATATCAGGTTTGCTTGTAGTTGTATTATCCAGCTCGCTTGAGGTCGACAGTCGATTCTCGATTCTCTAATAGAATTGCGCTTTACTGTAGCAGCTACAGTCCTTTCAGGTCCTTCTCAGGTCCTTCTGTTTATATTTTTTCTTTCCCAACACTCTCTCCCCCCTTCTACAGTAAAAAAACAGCAATTCCTTTCATCAACCGATCAACCGATCATCAACCGATCATCCGTAATCATCCGTAATATTAGTTCATGCTAGCCACATTAGCTTTGATTAGATTAGATTTACTTGCGTCTTCTTTCTGTCTTCTTTCTGTCTTTGATCGATGCATCCGTCACCTGGCAAGCTCACAAGCTCACAAGTCCGTCATCCGATACCCGACATCCGACATCCAACATCCGACATCCAATCCTCCTGAGCTGTGCTGAGCTCGGCTCGGCTCTGGCTCTGGCTCGGCTCTGGCTCTGGCTCCGGCGCTCCTGGGCCGGTTTTTCTCTCGCATTGAGGGCCCCCAGACCGCTCAGTTTCTATCGGCTAGAACGGTAATCATCCCGATCGGGTGGAAATCTGTTTAATCCATTTAGTCTGTAGAGCTGCGGGGCTGTCCGGGAGAAAGAGGGAGAGACACACTGACAGCCTCTACTCAGCCGCCATCTTGCCCCTACTCTACCAAAAATGGTATCCTTGGATAATTTGCCTTGAGTTACTCTAGATTTACCAACCAACAAAAGGAAAGCTGGCATTGCATTGCTTAGTAAATCTGACTTAAGCTTTTTGTTGCCCTTGTGACAACATGCGTGAGAAAAGGGCAATGCAATCCAATGATAAATCAAACCCCAAGTTAGCAATTGCAGTTGGATACCTGACCCCTTCCAATTGCTTCCTTTGAAGATTCCTTCACAGGAGCACCTCCGACAGTGTATGAGTGCCTCTGGGAGATGAGAGTCCAAAAATATACTTCTATAACGTCATCATCAACAGCATCATTTACAGATTTTAACCTAATAGATATCTGCCTCTTGGATTGATCCATCTGAGTTCCAGGCACCAGTGGATTCATTCCTGTAAAAACCTGCTTAACTCTTGAGCGTAACTGTGCCTTGTAAGGGGCTTGTGTTTTAGTTCCACTCTTTGCTCTACTGCCATATTTAGCACTATAGACCATGATTTATATTGATTAACTGTAGCCTATATTTCTGGTATTTTTCCCCTCCCTAAGGGTATTCCTTGCTAGCACATTGAATCTAGTTCAACCAATTCAGTACTCATATACCATGGAGGATTATCATTTTTATTATTTGGTTGCCTTCCTTGCTTAGAATTTTTCACTATATATCTTTCTTGGGTATCCCACATACACTTTGCTACACAATGATCTTTTTGCTAATCATTCCTTAAACAGGATTAACATTAAATTCACCACACACAGGATTTATATGGATATCAAAAAGACAAAATTCATCCCTTAAATGCAAAACCTCATCCTCAGGCACTGTAACAATAGATTAATTATTTTTATAGTGCACAGGCTTATTGTCCATTAACACCATTATAATCTGCAATCTAATATAATGCAAGTTGAGGGTTGTAACTAAGTGATCAATAAACAGCCAATTGGCCTGCCTTGTGTTTACTTGACTGCTGGCTCAATATACTACTCAAATTTGTTGGTTGTGATTTCTTCACTTGCCCAAGTTCCTTGAATACGGCATATGTAATTTTACCTAAATGCACAGGAGGGGAGGGGGGATTTGGAATTTATGTGCAGTGAAGATTGCATCCCCTTTTAAATATCCACATTGAAAACATGCTTGAAATTAACAGGGCAACATATCCCGAATATCCTGATTTTGAAGCAGTAAGCACCAAAATCTGCTTGTTATGTTTCACATTAGGGGAAAACTTGCAAAAGTCACAACCAATCAAATTCTTCCTATAACATGGGACAGTCTGAAAACATTGAGATTTCTCAAAGATCTTTCTAATACATGTGAAGAAGTTTGGGAGTGTGTCCATATTATCATTTTGAGAAGAGCTAATCATAAGCCAATCAATGTAATTCTTTGATCATCAATTCCAATACCTGAGAGATAATATTATTGGGAACCTCGAGAGGCTATTCAATTTACACTCTGTGGCATGGAATGCATATGAATGTATTAATTTACAATCACTGAGGGGTGGTGGGAGCTTAATACCAAGAATTATAACACTTTACATACTGTACATAAACATGTTATAAAAGGCCACTTTGGAGTTCTCTGGTCTTGTAAAGGCCTGTAGCCTTGTTGCTCATTCTGGACAAACAACTGCACAGTGACTTGATAATCTGAGCAGTTTTCCCTCTAATCATCAGTTATTTATTTTCTTACTAGGGGAACGTTCTGAAGTTAGAACAACAATAAAAGTATTATGCTATCCAACAGATGAGTCTTCTCCTACATCACCCCAAAAGCATGGAACAACCAGCCACTACACATAAGATCTCTTCCTCACTTCGTGAATTTTACAAGAAGTTGAAGACCTGGCTCTTTCAGAAGTCTCACAAGGCCCTAGATTTGTCTAGACTCATAACTGATAAGTGCCAGGATACCCACCCCGGTGATAGTGTGCTCTACAAATCTGCCTCACATAACATAACATACCATAACATAACGTAACTCATTATTTGTTATGCCACTTGAACAATTACTTAGTGTCCTTAGAGAGAACAAGTACTTCAATGGAATCAAAGCTGAAAATGGACAATCCAAGTAGCTGCCTATGCTCACAATGTTATCCTATTTGCCTCCATCAAAAATACCTACATTACAAAGTTAAAGGTTATGCTCCTGAAAATATTGCAGCTTTATTTAACAATGATAAATACTTCTGGACTGAAGTGACATGAAATGTATTAGGTCAACAGCACATATTTTTGAAGTGACAGCAATGTCATGCTGTAACATGGTAAAGCTTATACCTCCTGCTAATATTGCCACTACAAAGCTCCCTTGGCCTCTAAATCATACAAGGCAGACTAAGTAAAATAAAGTGCAGAGCTTATTAAACAAAAGAGTATCAGCATAACACAGAAATGGTTTTCCAGATTCAAAACTGATAGTTATGGTTGGAATTCATAATTAATTTACATTGTGATGCCCAAATCTTTCAAGAACTACTAAAACAAATTACAAATCACAATGTGGACTGAGATTGGTGAACTTTAACGAACACCAAACCATATTTCTAACATCCAATCAAAAAGAATGGTTAACTTCACAAAAGGAAGGCAAAGAAGACATAATATGATTGTCCATTAAGTGGGACCTAGTTGGTCCAAGCACAATATTGTGACTGTATGCTACAGTTAGTACACCCAGTGAAATAAAATCTAAATTATGGCATCCACTGCCTGAAACATAGGTTAAAACTAACTAGGTAAAGACATGTCTTCCTATAGCGACCCTACTTTGTCCTTTTCACAACTACATTCTAAATGCAGGGCATCCAACACTGCTGTCTTAAAATCTATAAGCTCTATCTCCAATCTCACCCTAAAAGTAAAATGAAGCTTAAGAGTCTGGTTATGGATGGGACATAAAATGTAATCCTATAAAAACAGTGGCAATATTAGCAGGAGGTATAAGCTTTACCATGTTACAGCATGACATTGCCAATTCTACAAGACGAGAATGCAGCAGGGGCTCCTCCGCTAAGGAGGAGGAGCGCCGCCCCACTAATAAAAATAAAATGATAATAACACAACATTATTACCATTTTATTTTAACGTACTGAGGGTGCTTTTCTGGGCAGGGCAGCGAGCAGTTGTGGGGGCACTTAAGAGCGTATAGTTTTGACCAGCCGTCTTGGGCCGGCCAAACAGTCATACGCACTTTGCATGTTCTCCACGACCATATTGCACAGCCTGAGTGGAGAACATGCACAGGCTCATAGTCCCCGTCTGAGCGTCGAACCATGGTGTTCAGACAAATCACAATGCTACTGTCATGGTGACAGCAGTGTCGTGATTGGCTTAGGGGAGCCTGTTTGTGCTTCCTGCTTCCAGCAGGAACAGAAGAGGACAGAGCTCACCGGAGGTGGTGGCTTGTTGGCCAGAAGCCAGGTAAGTAATTTTATTGATTTTTCAACCCCCTAGCCTCCTTACCACCCATACTTTTCGGTAGCAGCCCCCACTGTGAGAATGTCCCTTTGAATATTATAATCATGGTGGAACTTTAGTTGCCAGTAGGTTTCAGACGGTTCTAAATGATTACCCTTCTCTAAATCAGGGCCTGTGACATATTTTCTTATTGCAGCAGCAACCAATTAAATGGTGAAACATAGCTGCTACTATTCGTTCTGTAGCAGTGCCTGTATTCTACATTACTCACAGTTTAATTTTCAGGTATATCCTCATCACAGCCAGTCCAGCATCACTGTCTGTATATCTGTCTACACAACTGATAGTTTGAGAAACGTTCTTTAATTAAGTTTTTGGTACATCAACGTTTTAATTTTGTTCTTAAGCAACAATACAGTTTTGCAATCAGTTCCAATGCCTAATTCTTCCCTTTGGTTATTGTGTCCCGGAGCCCCCCCCTTGGTATCTGTTTTGACTGTTCAATTGGTGGCCATTTTTAGATGTTCGGCCTAGCATTCATGGACAGTCATGTTGCTCATGTACCTCCTGACTATATCTTATTAAAACCAGGCTGATGTGCACCGCACAACCTGCATCCCCAGGGGTAGATTTGCGAACTTGTCATGCAGTGCAGTGCACCAAGTCACCTTGCTGCACTGTGTGACAGGCAAAGGGCAGGAATGCACCACATTTAAGTCAATACGATGCATTCCTGCCTTTTCTCCTGTTCTGATGCCCTTTTGGCAGCTCAGCACCAATGCAGGCACCCTTGCACATGGTACAAGGGTTCTTGTGTTGTAAGCTGCAATATTTCTGTGCAGGGAGGGACACCTTCTTGCACTAAAACAATCCCCTGAGCCTTCCCCATCTTTCTATGTGTGCTGCAAAAAGCAGCACGCATAGAAAGAGGTGAAAAATGAGGCAAAATAAAAATATTTCTTCTCGTTATGCTTCTTCTGGGGAGGCGTTTCTTTGTGGCTCATTCCCAGGATTCATCAACAATAAGGAGCATAAGAGGAAGTAATCGGGTCGTCCTCCACTCATAGCATCAATATTTCAACAATGACCTGATTGTGCCCAAACACTTGATTTCTGAGGGTCCTATAGGCCAGGTAACAATATCTCTGCCCCACAAAAACTGGCATCTGAAGAGTACCAATAATAGCCGGACCACAGTGTCCAAATTTCAATGTTTGTCAATCTACCAACTTAGTACCCCCACTAATTGATGTGTACAAGATAAATAAAGAAAAAATATGTGAAAGGTCAGAAAGTACCTCACATAAGCATCACAATGCGAGCTGCTGGTAGATACTGGTTTGACTTGTGGTATCCCTACTGGATACAAATTCCTGTTGTTGAAGAGAAACCATAACTTGCATTAAGGGGGCCAGTTGAACTGATATTTTGGAAAATACATTTGCACCTGCATTAATCGAAGAGATAGGTCGGTAAGAGCCCCTATCTACTGAGGGATTGTCTTTCTTCAAAACACTAAGATCTAAGTCTTATTCCATGTAGCCGGAACCTCCTCACCTTTATTAATATGCTCAATCAGATTGAAAAATGCAGGTATAATGATATCAATAAATGTTTTGTAAAACTCAAGCGGAATTGAATCTTCCCCAGCAGCTGTGCCAGAAGGCGGAACCTTAAGAGCAGTGTTGGAAGTTGATTATAGGTAGGGGTAAGTATACCACTAGCAATAAGGCCACAACACAATATAAAGTCCAGACTAGGTCTCAATAAATGATTCCCTTGCTCAACCCCTGGTAGATGGCAATGATCAGGTAGGCTTAACTTAGCAGACAGGTGTGTGAAGCATTTAAAAACATCAATACATTAAATAAGTAAGACACAATACACAATACAAATTCACAACCAATTTATAAAAATAGGAAATATTGTTACAATTAAAATGACACAAAACAACAAAAATCCAATGTTCGGAACCAGGGATATTAATTTTAAACGAAAAACACGTTCTCATGCTTAAAAACATATAGCACCAACTTGAGACTTCTGGTCGCGCTTGACTGGGACAAAGTAAAAGTTTGAGGCTGAACGCAACGGAGTCCTGGATGGATACACTAAATGGGAGGCCTCGGTCAAACTTTTACCTTCGTACTTAGAAGCTTTGTTGGAGGACTCTTTGTCGACGTTGAGTGGGCCTCTCCAGCAGGCCGGAATCACAGCAGCTTGTCGATTTAGTTTAGTGGGAGCCCCCGGTTAACTCCTGTGATTCTTGGTCTCTGGTGCTTTCAGCGGGACAAATCTGAAATCCAGGCCAGGCCAGGTCATGGTGCAAGGTGGTCAGCCTAACTCTCAATGTTGGGTCGGTACCCTTATAAAGCTTCTTCCAAAAGTCACTCCAAACTTCTCCAATTGTTTGGAATTTCTTCCTGAAGTTCCTCTCGAGGGTCCAAAGTGTCCACAACACAAATCCAAGGTTCCAGAGCCTATGAGTTGCTCTTCGGAAGTTGGGTCTACAGTTTCCATAATGCACCTGGCCCAATACTGAAAAGTCCCCTGGACGCACTCCAGGCTGGGGACTTCTTGGGGAAGATAGTGCAGGTGGGCGCTGTTAACCTGCTACTTTCAGGGTGTCCACTTCTTAATCCTTTTTGAAGCAAATCAAGGTCCTCAGGGCTGTAGTTCCAAGTGTGCAGAAGAGCAGTCCTTCAAAGTGCAATCTTTTGGGGTGCAGACCAGGTTTCCAGCAGGGCAGTCCTTCTTCTCCTTGTAGATTCAGCAGATGTGCTTGATAATGCAGCTCTCACAAATGTATCCAATGTTTTGGGGTGACAAGTAGGGGGCCACCCCTGACCAATGGGGTACAGGGTGCCACCCAAAAGCATCACAACTTCCTCCAAATTGTGGTATATTCTTGTCCCATAAAGTACTACACTTTAAAATTCAAGATAGACAATTTCTATCCTTGAGAGTAAGAGTTGGCTAAGCCAACCTACTGGTGTGGCTCATTTTTCTTAACACTCCCTTCTTCAGATCTCCTGCAAATTCCATTCCTGGAGCTGCCATCTGACTCGGGGGGCACGGGAAGAGGGGTAGGCCTGGCTGGAATTCCTTACTGTCCTACTGTCTCTTTGAATTCCAGTTTGATTTACCCAGCCCCCTTCCTGGCCTATTCTCTGCAGCTGCAGAGCTCCACCCCTCAGATAACCTCTGCCTCTATGCAGGCCTCTTATCACCTCATGAAAGCAGTTTGGTTAAGTCTGTTAAGGAGAGGCTGCTAGATTTTGGCTCACATAAAAGAATGTTCTATACCTACTTTTCGGTGTTAGTTATGATCAATTCAAGTGGCAAGTTGTTGGATTTATCATTACCAATCTTTCAAGTCCTTGATATATCATTTTAGCTCACTCCAGTGAATAGGTATACAGTATTACAATATTGCCATGTTAGCCTATGGAGCTAAAAGGGCTACAATGGAGAAAAATGAAATTGGTAGTTTCTCCCTCACTAGGGCAGATAAAGCATCATATGTTTAATGGCACCCTACCCTGTGGGGAACTTAGGTTAGACCTTAGGGGGGGAATTATATGTAAAACTGAGGTAGGTTAATACTTTAAAAGTACCTTCAAATCTAAAGTCAAATGTGTATGTAATTTCAATTTAGAAGCAGCTTGCAAAGCAGGGCTGACTTTTAAAATGAGAGCAGGCAACACAGTACTGCACACTGAAGTGTCTCAAAGCTGCTGTGCTTCTAAACCTACATGCCTTACCATATACTAGGGACTTACAGGTAGGTTGTCAGCGCCAATTGTAAATACACCTAACTACCATACACATTTTAATCAGAGATCTTGCCCTGGGTCTGTTTAGCAGAGCTCAGGGTGCAGTCAGAGTCAGTTACCACCAGTATCAGTCAAGAAATGGGTGGTGATCAGGGCATGAAGGATGACTTTCTGACAAACAGCATTTATTTCACCTGCCAACGCATCAGACTCTTGACGACGACACTTTGCTCCTTCCAAGGTAACTTTTCTGCAGACCCTGCATGTGTTCTCTAGCCAGCCAGCCTTCCATCGTGGTTGGCCTTAACTTTAGTTCCTAGCTATCCCAATAAACCATTTAGCGCTATTGACTTCAAAGCGCTGTTTTGGCATTTATTCTTTAAATATTCATATCCTGCCATCTACTTATTAGGTTTTTGTCATTTTGGTCTTGAATTTTCAGATAAATATTCTTCATTATTCTAAACCTGTGTAGAGCCTCTCTGTGCTGTATTAATTGTGTTGCTGAGTGTGTGTGTTGCATGAATAGTTCACACATTGCCTCTTAAGTTAAGCCTACCTGCTCTGTGCCAAGCTACCAGAGAGTGAGCACAGGCTAATTTAAAGTGTGCATCTAACTTACCCTGACTAGCATTGTGGTCCCTACTATTTGGAAAGGATGTAAACCTCTGACAACTAGAGACCCAAATTGTAACTGTGTCAAAATCCTTGGGAGATGTGTGGAAAAACTAATTCTACACATATGGAATACCCTCCTAGGGATTTGTGCTGCTTTTCTACTCTGCAGATTTATGGAGCCACTTAGGGACACACAAAGTGGCCTTGTGTGGCTTCATAAATCTCACTTACGGTTTGACTCACGCATGTACCACTTTGCATGGTGCAAATGTGACACAAACCAGATCATAAATATGACCCCAGTGTTTGCACTGGCGGTACACCGAAGGTGTGACAAAGGTAAATCTTTCTTTACCAGTTCACATCCAACAGCCAGTCTTGTTGCCCAGTTGGATTCCCAATGGCATGCTCAATAATCACCAAGTAAGGCTCACTTAATTTATTTTAGCATTGTTCTTGAATAAATCCTTGCCTAACTTAACAAAAATAGTACTAAAATAGGATATATTTACTTAATGATATCTCTCTGACAGTTATTTCCTTCTACTACTGACAATGTACTCAAGACCATGCTAAACATAAAATTGTATTATGCATTTTCCATCATTCGCAATAGCCTTACCTTGACTTCATCGAGGATCTTTGGAAGCAGGAAGGGGCAGAGTAGATATGCATGAAAGAAACGTGGCTGCCAGAACATGACAATCCTCTCTTAGAGAACCTAGTTCTACCTAACTGTGGAATTCATCACACTGATCATCACAACAATAAGGAATTAAATATTTGGTCCCATCAGTCATTACAATTGAGTAGTTCCTCTTAAATTTCTCTATTGACTGACTATCCTTTTGGCATTTTTCAAAGAGCTAATCCATTTATCCTATTTTTTGTGCTGTCAACCTACTTCCAGTTTGTGGTGGAAAACAATTTGAAACCCATGGGTTATCCAGGAAAGCTATAGCTTTCAAAAAGCAGGCACTATTCCAAATTCAGCAAGGTGCTATATGTGTAGATCATTCAAGGTTTTCCAAAAGAAACTAACAGTTAAAATAAAGAAATAATGAAAAAGAGTAGGAAAAAATGTACATTTGTGGCACTATTTTCATCTGTAACAGTAAGAGTTTGTTAAGATGGCCGATTTACAAAAGCAAAATACCATTACTTCTGCTAGGTCCTTCTGGTCACAAGGATAAATGGGGTTTATAGGTTCTCCAGGAACCAAAGGTACCCAGAGTCAACAACTGAGCTGCACTATACAATGATTTTCCTTTATGAATCGAGTATTGAGTGAAAAATAATTATCAAGTAAACCAATTTATTTCTGAAATGGGCACATGATATGGAGTTTATGAGCAGTGATTATTTGTACATTTTTTGAATTTGTGGGTACCCTTACTGGCATATGATTTAGAGCGTATTTTTCAAGATGCCTTCTTTCTTACACACTGACTTACACTTGGATGGCACAAATCCAGTCAAATGCAATTGGTTATAACAAATGTTCTACTATTCCATGCTTACACATGTCTCTTGATATAAATGGAACCTCACTTGTGTGGGTAGACCTTGTTACTGCAACACGAAATGGGCCAAACACAACATGGATGCATCACATTTTTACACTGAAACTGGCCTTATTTTCCAAATGTTGGTAGCTGTGGATTTTGGGCCCCAGCTCAACCACCACCTAGGGAAGCCCAGCCAACCTATATATGTTTGAAAATTAGATACTCAGGGGAACTCAGCATTGGGTGGTTTGCGTGCTCTCAACAGCATTTTCTACCCAGCATCCCTTGCAAACCTCGAACTTTGACTACAAAATACACATTTTTCTCACATTTCTATGAAGGAAAGGTTCTGGAATCTGGGGGGAGCCACCATACACTACTTTATACCCAGCATTACCCCACATTTTCCAATAAAATAGTGCCTCACGTCTGTGGGTAGGCCTAGTGCCTGAGGGAGGGTAGGGCCCAAAAGGAAATATGGACTCATCATAATTTTCCACAGAAAACGGATCCTTTTTTTTCAAGGCGGGTAGCTGCGGATTTTGGGCCCTAGCTCATCTGCACCTTTGGAAAATTATCAATTCTGCAAATTTTTCAAAACTAGACCAAAAGGAGGATTCTAGGAGTGCATGACATGCATGGATCTCATTAGGTAATTTTCCCTAGAAGACCTTGCATAAATCAAACTTTGGCAAAAAACAAATATTTTCCTCACATTTCTGTGATGGAAAGTTCTGAAATCTGCAGAGAGACACACATTTTCTACCACCCAGCAATTTCCCAAGTCTCCAGATAAAAATTGCACCTCTCTTTTGTAGGTAGGCCGAGTGCCATCAACAGGGTAGGACCCAAAACTCAAAGTTGAATACATCTAACTTTTCCTTTCAAAAGGGTAGCTGTAGATTTTGGGCCTTAGCTTAGCCGGCACTTTTGGAAACTCAGAAAAAACTCCGAAAACTTCTACATGTTTTAAAACTAGGCAACTGGGTGAATCTAGGGAGGGGTGACTTGCGTGGCTCTCACCAGAATTGTTTATCAAGAATCCCTTGCAAACCTCATACCTTGAATATAAAATACACATTTACCTCACAATTTTATGATGGAAAGTTCTGAAATCTGTAGAGAGCCACCAATTTCCTTTCAACTAGCATACCCCCAAGTGTTTTCAATGAAATGGTACCTCACCTTAGTGAGTAGGCTGAATGCCTGTGGGAGAAAAGGGCACAAAACACAACATGGACACATCATTATCCACAGAAAACTGAACCTATTTTACAAAGTGGGTAACTGTGGATTTTGAGCCCTAGCTCAGCTGCAAATAGAGAAACCAAGCAAAACTGGTCATTTTTTCAACTGGACAATTAGGTGAGTACTGGGGCTCTCTTTAGGTAATTGTACCCAAATGTTATGTTATGTTATGTTATGTTAAAAAGACTTCTATAGCGCTCTGTTACCCAGAGGTGTCCTGGCGCTGTAAGCTATCCACCTGAGATTAGTCTGTGATAATACTGATACGGAAAATTTATATAAATAACCAGGTTTTTACTTCTTTCCTGAAGAAAAGAAGCTCTGTGATCTTCCTGAGCTTAGGAGGAAGACCGTTCCATGCCTTAGCGGCACAATGGCAGAAACTCCTACCTCCCCAATTAGCTTTATTAAAGCGGGTGAGGGTAACTAAATTAGCCTGAGTCGAGCGTAGAGCTCTTCCGGTAACATACCACTGGAAGGCATGTTTCAAAAAATCAGGACCAACTCCACTGAGTGCCTTAAAAACAATGCACAGTGCTTCAAACTGAATTCGTTGTTTAACGGGCAGCCAATGGAGTGTCCTAAGACCCAATCTTACAGAGACAAATCTAGGTGTCCCTGTAATCAACCTGGCTGCCGCATTCTGTACGATCTGCAGTCTAGCCAAATGTCTCTCCTGGATGTTGATATAGAGACTATTACAATAATCCAGTCGGGATAGAATGAAAGCCGTGACTACTGTCTTTAGGCTATCTTCAGTGAGGAGGAGTTTGATTTTCCTAAGGGTTCTTATAATGAAAAAACAGGAGGAAGCAACCCTACTAACTTGATCACCGAAAGAGAGTTTAGAGTCGATGATCACTCCCAGATTCTTAGCTCGAACCACAGGTAGTGGAGGTAAGCCCATTTCTGTTGGCCACCAATCTGGAGTCCAGAGGTTAATGCTGTTCCCGAAAACAATCACCTCCGTTTTATCAGCATTAAGCTTCAAACAGTTAGATGCCATCCAGGCTGAAATCTCCTGCATACAGTTATGACAACTAGATCCAATCTCAGCTTCGGCCCCCTTTTTAATAGATAACACAATTTGTGTATCGTCCGCGTATGAGGTCAGCTGAAACCCAAACGAAATAATCAAGGCGGCCAGCGGTGCTACATACACGTTAAACCAGGTAGGGCTGAGCAAGGACCCTTGTGTGACCCCACAAGGAAGAGCGAAAGGTCTTGATTTGTTTCTGCCTAGATCTACTGTTTGAGTTCTATTGGTCAAAAATGACCTAAGAAGATCCCAAGCCTTGCCTGTAACCCCGGCCGCAGATAAACGGTCCATCAAAACCACATGATGGACCGTATCAAAGGCGGCCGAAAGGTCCAATAAAATAAGTATGGCGGCACCTCCTTGATCTAATGCTTTCCTAACCTCCTAGGTAGATTTGATCAATGCCGACTCGGTGCTGTGTTCAGCACGAAAGCCGAACTGTGTCTTATCAAGCAGAGAGTTGGTTTGGAGGAAGGAACTGAGTTGCCCATTCATGGCCTTCTCAAACACTTTCCCAGGGAAAGGAAGCCGAGAGATAGGCCTATAGTTACATGGGTCAGATGGGTCTAGGTTGGGCTTTTTTAAAAGGGGGAGGATAGAGGCTATTTTCCAAGCGCTCGGAAAATGACCATTGTCACAGATAGCTGCAAACAGAGGGGTAAGAACTTCCGAGCTCACTTCTGGGACCTGATGCAGAATAGACACTGGACACGGGTCCAGAGGGGAGCCAGATCGAATATCAAGAAGTAGTTTAAAAACCTCAGATTGGTTTGGTGGAATGAAACAATCTAGTGTTGGGTTATGCATGTTACCGTCACATGGTTGAGTTGAAACAGCCTCCGTGGCATCAGAAAACATAAGGGAGAAGGAGGAAAAGATCTTCCCTACCTTTGGTAGGAAAAAAGCAGCCAGAGTCTCGCAGAGTTCTGGATTACTCTCGGTTTTAGGGTTAACGGGAGTGGTGAGTTTAACAATTGTGTTAAACAAAACCTTGGATGAAGGGCCCGCCTTCTTGATTTGATCTCCAAAATATATTTTCTTTGTTTCAAAAACCAGTCTTTTATATTTGGAGAGGCATAGTTTATAGATCTCTTTATCATAAATATCATATCTTTCCCTCCACTTGCGTTCAAGTTTTTTACATTCAAGTTTATGTTGTTTGAGAATTTCCGAATACCAAGGGGCAGATGGCACTATCCATTTAAGGATACATTGTTTGTCTGGCGCAAGTTTCTGACAAGCAGAATCTATCCATTTCGTGTATGCATTTGTGTCTACCTCAACATTAAATAATGGAGCAGGCCGCGATTATTCCAAATGTCCCTGCAAACATCAAACTATGCTGTGATAGAAAGATCTGGATCTGCAAGAAGCCACACATGTATTATAACACAGCAATTTCACAATTCTCCAGATAAAAATGGTACCTCACTTGTGTAGGTAGGTATGGTGACAGTGACAAGGAACGGGCCAAAACGCAACATTGATACATCACAATATTCCACTCAATACTGAACTTTTTCTTGCAAAGTGGGTAAGTGTGGATTAGGGGCGCTAGCTCAACGCACCTAGGGAAACCTAGATAACCTGCACTTTTTAATAAACTAGAGAACTAGGGGAATCCAGGAGTGCATGACTTGTATAGCTCTAATTAGGTTATTACACCCGAAGCTATTGCAAATAGCAAACATTGGTAAAAACACACATTTTCCTCAAATTTCTCTGACGGAAAGTTCTGGAATGCGCAGGGAGCCACAAATTTGCTACCACCCAGCAATTTCACTAGTCTCTAGATGAAGATGGTACCTCACTTGTGTAGACAGGCCTAGTGTCCGCGACAGGAAAATGGCTAAAAACGTAACATGGATACATCACATTTTTCCTCTCAAAACTGACCCTTTTTGAAACTGGATATTTGTGGATTTTGAGCCCTAGCTCAGCTGGAACCTAGTGAACCCACAAAACGTCCACATTTTCTAAAACTAGATACCTGGGTGAATCCAAGGGGGGTGACTTGCATGGGTCTCACTGTTTTTTGTTTTACCCAAAATCCCTTGCAAACATAAAACCTTTATTAAAAAAACACATTTTGCGCACATTTCTGTGATGGAAAGTTCTGGAATCTTTGGGGAGCCACATACTTCCTTCCAACCACCATTCTCCCAAGTCTCCCGATAAAATGGTACTCACTTGTGTCTGTAGGTGTCGTGCCCGCAGCAGGAAATGGCCCAAAATGCAACATGGATACAATACATTTTTTGACTCAAAATTGAACCTTTTGTTTTGCAAAATTAGTAGCTGTGGATTTTGAGCCCTAGCTCAGCTGGCACCCAGGGAAAGGTGTCCACATTTTTGAAAACTAGACACCTGATTGAAACCAGGGGGAGTTTGACTTGTGTGACCCTCATCATGTTATTTTACCCAGAATCCCTTCCAAACCTCAAAACTTTCCTACAAAACTCATTTCCTTCACATTTCTGTGATGGAAAGTTCTGGAATATGCAAGGAGCCACAAACTTCTGTCCACCAAGTCTCCTGATGAAAATGGTTCCTCACATGTGTGGTTAGGCCTAGTACCCGCAACATGAAATGGTTCTAAACGCAAAATGAATACATTTTTCCACTCAAAACTGAACCTTTTTTTGCAAAGTGGTAGCTGTTGATTTTGGGCTCTAACTCAGCTGATACCTAGAGACACTTAGAAAACTTCCACATTTTTAAAAACTAGACATCTGGGGGAATCCGGAGTGGAGTGACTTGCATTGCTTTCACCAGGTTATTTCTTTACTCAGAATCCCTTGCAATCCTCAAACGTAGATGAAAAGCACAATTTTCCAATATTTCTGTGATGGAAAGTCCTAGGCTTTGTGGCCATGACTGGAAACAGGCCAGAATACAACATGGATATGTTACATTTTTCCTTTCACAAATGACCCTTTTATTGCAAAATGGGTAACCATGGATTTTGGGCCCTAGCTCAGCTGGCACTTATGGAAATCTAGAAAACTTGCACATTTTAGTAAACTAGACACCTTGGGGAATTCAGGATGGGGGACTTGCTTGGATGTCTAAGGTGTTTTACCCACTAACCCCTGCAATCTGCTAACCTTGACTAAAAAATACACATTTTCTTCACATTTCTGTGATGGAAAGTTCTGGAATCTGTGGGTAGCCACAAACTTCCTTCTACCTAGCATCCCCCCCAATGGTATCTCACTACTGCACCTTTTTTTTACCAAATGGGTAGCTATGGATTTTAGGTCCTGTCTTGGTCATGCCTAGGGAAACTTAGCAAACCTTCACATTTTTTAAAACTAGACAACTAGGGGCCTCCAGAAGTGCATGACTTAAGTGGCTCTCACGAGGCACGTTTTCCCAGAAACCCTAGCAAACTTGAAAAATTGGTAGAAAACAAACATTTGCATTACAATTCTGTGCCGAAAAGTTCTGGAATCTGTTGGGAGACACAAATTTCCTACCATTCAGCAATATCTCAAGTGCAATTTCTCAAGTCTCCAGCTAGAAATGATACCTCACCTATGTAGGAAAGCCTAGTGCCCGCGACAGGAAAAGGCCTAAAATGCAACATGGAAACATCACATTTTTCCTTTAAAAATTGACCCTTTTTTTAAAGAAGGAAGCTGTAGATTTGGGCCCTAGCTCAGCTGACACCTATGGAAACTGAAAGAATCTTCACATTTTATATAAACTACGCACTTGGGTGAATCCAGGGAGGGGTGACTTGCATGGCTCTCACAAGGTTTTTTCCCAGAATCCCTCGCAATCCTCGAAAGATTACAAAAAGCACAAATTTTATTAACATTTCTGTGATAGGAAGTTCTGGAATTTACGAGGAGCCACAAACTTTCTTCCAAACCGCATTCTCCAAAGTCTTCCAATAAAATGGGTTATTTCACCTGAAACCATTGCAAATAGCACATTTTCCTCAAATTTCTCTGATGGGAGGTTCTGGAATGTGCAGGGAGCCACAAATTTGCTACCAACCAGCAATTTCACTAGTCTCTAGATAAAAATGGTACCTCACTTGCGTGGGTAGGCCTACAGGAAAGGGCCCAAAACACAACATGTATACATCACATTTTTCCACTCACAATTGACCCTTTTTTTGGCAATGTGGGTAGCTGTTGATTTTGGGCCCTAGTTTAGCTGGCTCCTGCAAAAACCTGGCAAGCTTGCAATTTTTTTTAAATTAGACACCTAGGGGAATCGAGAGTGGGATGACTTGAGAAGATCTCAACAGGTTACTGTCCCAGAATCTCTTGCAAATCTCATACTTTGACTAAAAAATACACATTTTGTGACATTTATTTGATGTAAAGTTCTGGAATCTGTGGGGAGCCACAAACTTCCATTCACCCAGCATTCCCCCAAGATATTCAATAAAATGATACCTCGAATGCCTTGCAAACGTCAATCTTTGGGGAAAAAAACACACATTTTCCTTCAAGTTCTGGAATCTACAGAGAAGCACACATGTATTACCACCCAGCAATTTCCCACGTCTCCAGATAAAAATTGCACCTCACTTGTGTAAGTAAGCTTAGTGCCCACAACAGGAAATGGCCCAAAAAACATAGGAAAGACATGGCCGAACTCTGGTGGTGACTCGGACCAGGTATGCACTACAAAAGTGAATACATCAAATATGTTAAAAAACACGTATTCACATTCATGAATATACTTAAAGCTTTGAATCTTTATTCCTACACAGCTCCCATTATTCACCCAGTCATGTTTTTTTATGATCTGTACTTTTTCTTTGAGTGTAAGATCCATGCATGCATAAATTCCCCAGAGAGCATTCAGAAACTTTTCATTATGCCGATTGACAGTATAGGTTTATTATCCGCTCCTACGCTTAAATAATTTATGCGGTAAACATTGAAACCCTTTTAGAAATATTCAATACTATGCAGCCCTCAGGTTCCTCTGAAAACCCTGTACAGCCAAATAGACAAATGTCCTTGTTGTTATGGTGTCTAAAGACTCCTCACTCAATGCGGGCCTGGTGTAATCTCCATGGAAAAGTCTATAGTTAAATGTCTCTTTCGAAAACCTTTGCTAGACCCGGGGGCATGAGTAATTTTGGACCCAACGCCTGCTTTCCTTTTTGTGCAAAGCTCAGGAAAACCTTTCATTCAAACGTTGTTAATTTTTTGAATACAGCACCGTTTTTGACTTCCGCCACTGCAGTAGCACTGAACTTGTTGTTATGTCAGTCCTTACTGACTTACATTGAATTATGGATTATCAGAGTTTTAATCCTATGTGATTTGTTCACTGCCTTCTATACCACTTACCATTCCTTCTTATTTTCCAGGTATATTGACATCAGTATTTAGGAATCTGCTCTCAAGTAGTTAACTTCTTTCTTACAAGATTATCACTAAATTGTAGTCCAACCTCTTTTCCTGCCAGATCCCAAAATTACGCATATGTGAAATAAAAAAAACAGTAATGCAAAATACCAACAGTTCTTGTTTCATCACAAAAATGTAATTTTACAAAATGTTCATGGAATTTCACGAGAAAGTATTATATGATTTCAACCAGCCTTACCTAAGACCCTGGAAGGTGTTTCCACATGGTTTCATCATATCGCCCTTTCTTTTTTGACACCTACATGTTTCTTTCAGCTAAACTCTCCCATAAGGTAGGGGATATTTTTATATGAATTGTAAATGACAACCTATAGTTTTTGTTTTAACCAATGATTGTACTGCTCAGGCTTTAGCCATCCAAAAATGTCACAATCCCTGCCACTGGTATGTTGTTGAATTGCCAGTACTTTTTTAAGTTAAATTAGTCAAAAACTGAATTTGTTCTAAATTTTCCTTACATCGTCAACACAGTTTCTTCATCTGGCCCTCCCTGATGGACTCCATCTAAACCCAGCATCTTCAGTTTGCAACATGGCAACACATATTGACTCAAATTTGTCAGTGAAAAAAACAGTTTGCTAACGGGCCATATTCCATTATTAAAATGTTAAATTCTAGGGAGACGCGCGAGCGCGCAAATCAAGATGGCCGCCACCCGGTGAGCTCCTCCGCGTTTTCGCCTGTTTTTCTACATAAAACGCCGAATGTCTGTCAAAATTTTGTTTTAAAGGAGGTCGCTGCTAACATTACAGGCTTACCAGCATTGTGAAGCGGTGTCAGGCCGTTTTCATCGTGGGAAGTCGTGTTTCTGGCTCCCTGGTTCCTGCTCCGAGCTCTGCATTGAGGGACTGCCTGGTTAGTCTGTCAGGGGGGCGGAGCATACTTCAGGAAAGGGCCTGGCTTGGGCCTAGCCACACCCCTAGTCCAGTTTAGCTGCTGCACCAGTATTTTGGAGGATTGCTTTGCTTCTTTTCGCTTTTTTTACTCATAATCTATTCATTTTTATTCAAATTTTATTATCTTTTCTCAAAAATGGATAATAAAAATAAAAGAAAACAGCAGATTTCACCGCCCCTAATAAAATCAAAGGTGGTGGAGTCATCTGAACCCTTGCTTTCTTTAATTTTGGAGGAAATTCAGGCTCTTCGTGCTAATACAGAAACTATTGTGACTGAAATAAAAAATGTACGAAAGGAAATGGCGAGTATGTCGATGAAAATCTCAGACAACTCAATTAAAATACAAGACAATAAAGTTAAAGTCGACGCTTTTACTCCACTTGTGGCGAAAATATCACCTCTGTGCTCACAACTTTTGGACATGGAAAATCGCAATAGACAATACAACCTTCGCATATTTAATTTACCAGAAGAGGTTGAGGGATCTAACTGTCGACTATACTTAGAGAACTTACTTCCTGGTCTTTTAAATGTCAAATTTCCAGAAAAATTTGAAATCGATAAGGCTCATAGAATTCCTTCACGTCGCAATCCTCAACATAGCAAGCCTAGACAAATGATATTTAAAGTTCTCCGTCACCATCATTTGGTTCTGATCAGAAAAGCAGCTAGAGAAATTCCTTCATTGTTGGTCAATGGTCACAAAATCTTTATTCATCAAGATTTTGCCAAGGAAACTGTTGCAACACGTAAGGGATTTACTGATCTTCGCCCACGATTGAGAAGCCTTGGATACCAATATGGCCTTTTTGACCCTTCAACTATGCGCATTTGGAAAGATAATTTTTCAAAATCCTTTCAGCGTCCTGAAGATCTACGACAATTTCTGGATCAGCAAGTACAGCAAACTATGGACACTCAGGGTCCTATCACTTGATTCTTTCATGTATGATCTTCTTTGACAGATTTATATATCTCATAATATTCTGGGCTCCAGCGGTTTCTGGCCATGCTTGTAGAGCGTGTGTGCGTCCCAATCTTCATATTTATGTGTTTTGTTTGTCTTTTTTGCTATGTTTTATTTCTTCCATTCCCTTTTGTGTGTTTTGGAGCTACTTTCTTCTTAACATTTGTGTCTTTTTCTGACCTTCTTCTTTCTAACCCTTCTCTCTTTTTATTTTGTCATGGCTAATATTAAAGTAGTGTCACTGAATGTTAAAGGTTTACACCATCCTGTGAAACGTATTAAATTTTTGGATTATTTGGGTAGTTCCAAAGCTGATTTTTGTTTTTTACAAGAAACTCATATAGATGATAAAATTTTAAACTATATGAAGAAAAAATGGGTTGATAATATTGTTTCTTCTCCTGCTAATGGCAAGAAAAATGGTGTAGCTATATTATGTGCGAAAAAAGCACATTGTCAAGTTTTGAGCAAAATTACAGATACGGATGGGAGATATTTAATTGTTAAGGTTAAAGTTCATGATTCTATCTTATTTTTATTAAATGTTTATGGCCCTACTGCAGATGACCCTGTTTTTTGGGCTACTCTTTCAACGGAGGTTGTAAAAATTGGTAATGTACCTTTAATTGTTGCAGGTGATTTTAATGTCATATCTGATCCTTTATTAGATAGAATATCTCGTACTAAATTCCACCCCCCTAAGGTTTATTTTGCTTTTAAATTATTTCTTCAAACCACTAAGTTAGTTGATATTTGGCGGTTACACTTCCCTACAGAAAAATGTTTTACTTTTTTTTCTAACCCACATAATTCTCATTCTAGGATCGATTATATATTAGTTTCGAAACAGCTGATCAACTGTGTTAGTAACCCCAGGATTGGCAACATTGATGTCTCTGACCATGCTATGGTTTCTTGTATTTTAAATTTAAATTCAACCTTTACTAACCAGCCTAGATGGAGAATGAATTCTGGTATAGCTCTCAATGAACTTAATAAACCAAAGCTCCTCTCTGCCATTCATGATTTTTTTCAATTTAACCCTGAAGGTACTACTTCATTGGTTAATAGATGGGATGCTTTTAAAGCTTATATTAGAGGGGTTACTATTTCTATTATGGCTCACGAAAATAAGACCTTTAATGCAAATATTAAAAAGCTAGAAAAGCAAATAGCGGAATATGAACGACTTTTTATTTCATCTAATGACCCTCAATATAGAAGTAAGTTGCAAAAGCTTCGATATGAATTTAATACAATTCTTAGTAATAGAGCTGGTGTTCAGATTTCTAAGGCCAAAGCTAAATTTAGTTTTAATGCAAACAGATCTAGAAGATTGTTAGCGAATTACTTACGTATCAAAAAGGATAAAACTCAAATTACTTCTATTCATGGATCCAATGGTAAAATTGCTTTATCTCATAAAGATATTGTGAATGAATTTTTGGATTTTTACTCTAAGTTATATGATAAACCTGAGTTTCATAATGAATCTTTAGTTGATTCTTTTTTATCTTCATGTGGTCTTCCTAAAATTTCTCCATCAGATAAAATGGGGCTTGACTCTCCAATTACTAAGAAGGAAATTTTAACCGCTATAAAATCTCTTAAAAAAATAAATCTCCGGGTCCTGATGGTATCCCGGCGGAGTTTTATAAAGAGTTTCAATCCCATCTTTTACCCTTATTATTTCAACTTTTCACAACATTTGGCTCTACGGGAATTACTTCAGGATCCTTTACTGAAGCTTTAATTATCGTTCTTCCCAAACCTGATAAAGACCCCACCCTTGTATCTAATTATCGCCCTATCTCTTTAATTAATCAAGACTGTAAATTATATGTCAAAATATTAGCCACACGATTATCCCCTGTACTAGACTCTATTATACATTCGGATCAATTTGGTTTTATGAAGAATAGACACTCTGCAAATAATACAAGAACTTTATTACATGTCATTGAACAGGGTCTTACGTTAACTACTCCTTCAGGAATTATGGCTCTGGATGCTGAAAAAGCCTTTGATAAATTGCATTGGCAATTTTTATTCCATGCTTTATCATCTTTTAGCTTTGGCGATAATTTTATTCGTATGATTTCAGCTCTATATTGTGCTCCTACTGCTCGTCTATTTATTAATGGCCAAATTTCAAATCAATTTTCCCTTTTTAGAGGTACTAGACAAGGATGTCCCCTTTCCCCGCTACTGTTTTTAATTGGCATTGAACCTTTCCTTACATCTATAAGAAAATGTGATAACATTAAAGGAATTATTATTAATGAGATTATTATTAAAACTTTAGCGTATGCTGATGATGTACTTTTATTTATTAGTGACCCCTTATCCTCATTTCCTTCTTTATTAGAGATTATAACAAAATATTCTATGGTGTCTGGCTATAAATTAAACACTAATAAAACTGAATTTTTCCCTTTAAACATTTATTGTACTCCTGATATGATACCTATGAATGAAATTGTTTGGCAAAAGACTAAATTAAAATATCTTGGTATTTTATTTTCCTCATCTATATAATCTACATTGACTTTAAACTGTAATTTTGTCTTAGATTATATTAAAGATAAAACGTCTAAATGGGCATTGCTGCATCTTTCATGGTGGGGTAGACTGGAATCTATTAAAATGAATACTGCTCCAAAAATATTTTATACTCTTTCCATGATTCCCACTCAGTTCCCATTAAAATTTTATAAAGATATTGATAAACTTCTCTCCAAATTTCTTTGGAATAACAAATCACCTCACATTAGTTATAAAAAATTAAAAATGTCTAAATGTAATGCTGGATTTGGTATCCCAGATTTTTTTCTTTATCACAAAGCTTTTATTTTAAAACAAAGTGCCATATGGTTTAGTCATTTCCCTTTACATAATCCACCTTCTTGGCCCCTAATTGAAAAATCTATGGTGAAGCCGTTCCCATTACCAATGCTGTTAACTATGTCTAACACCTCCTCAGTTTTTCATAAATCTATCGTTCTCAAATCCACTAAATTGGTTTTTAATGATTTAGATTCTATTTTTCTATACCCCATGTATAACACTGTTGAATTATCATTATGGTATAGCAATATCATTAAACTAAATAGGAACATTAGATTTTGGTTTTCGTGGATCAAAGCGGGTATTTTTTATCTTAAAGACATTTATTCCAACAATACCTTTATACCGTTTGAGGATCTACAAACAAGGTTTGGTTTAACCCAATCTGATCCTATTAAATATGAATATTTAATTAATTCAATTTTAGATTCCTTTCCGCAAGCTATTCCGACTAGTGTTACAGCTGATCTATCCGTGTATATCCAAACTATATCGCTGAAAGCTAATGGTGTTTCCATTTTATATAAAAAATTATCTAATACGTTACGAAGTAACAGAACGATGATTGCAACCTTCTGGAATAATGAACTTTCACTTACATTGTCTAATGATTCATGGGAAATTATATGGATTAGAAGTATTTCTGGTTGGTTACCTGTCTCACTTTATCAAACAATTCCTATATTTTATTTAATTCTTTATGGACTCCAATACGTTTATTCCAGGCTAAACTCCTTCAGTCTGACACTTGTTGGCATTGTAAATTGCATCCTGGTTCGTTACGACATATGCTTTTTGATTGCCCTTTAATTGCAAAATTCTGGACAGAAGTTTGGGATTTTATTAAGAAATTGTTAAATATACATGAAGACTTATCATATAAAATGTTAATTTGCAAATCAGTTACATTATCACAATCTCTAAGTTCTCTTGAATGTAGGCTTTTTGATTTTTTGATTTCTGCTGCGTTAAAATCTATTACCTTTTGTTGGAAAGATGTTTCTAAGTTATCAGTTCATGCTTGGTGGTCTTGGGTTATCTTTACAAGAAGAGGTGCTCAATTATCTTTGTCTGGGGTTAATCATAATCCTATTTCCTGTCACTCCTTTTGGATTCCTGTTGATTTCTACTTTGCATCTTAGGGGTATGTTTATGTATTGTAATGCTTTTTACGATTTTTATACTAATTAATATGTCATAGTAGCTCTATTTATTGCATACTCAATAATTTGTTATTAGATGTTTCCCTTCCTCCCCTCCTTTTAAGTTTATAAGAATATGACCACTTTCTTTTCTATTGGAATGAATTTGATAATTTTTGTATGTCTATGTTGTTGCTGTTCATTATAAAATTTCAATAAAATATTTTGAACTTAAAAAAAAAATGTTGCTCTAGCTACAACTGGTGATGATTCTGTTATCTGTTATCTGTCTTCTTAGAAATTCACCTAAATATTTTTTGCCCCCCCCGCGGGTACAGATTTGGGGCTAATGCTCCCCATCTGCCTCCCAGGGGGGGCAGAAAGTCCACTAGATGCCAGGCAGTTTTTTGGGCAAATTTTAATTTGGGTGGGGGCTGCCCAAAACAGGCATGCCAATTCCCCCACCCTAATTAAAATCTGCCCAAGAAATCCATGGCGTCTACTGGGCTTTTTGCTCCCCCAGGGGGCAGAAATGCTGTAATTTTTGTGGGGGAGGGGTGGGGGCATTGGCATGCCCATTTTGGGCAGCCCCCACCCTAATTCAGTTTTTCCCCAAAATATCCTTGGCGTCTAGTGGGCTTTTTGCCCCCGGGGGGGGGCAGAAAGGCTGTAATGGTGGTGAGGGTGGGGGCATTGGGGGCAGGCAGCCCCCACCCTAAAAAAAACTTGCATGAAAAAAAATCCCTGGCATCAAGAGGGCCTTCTGCCCCCCGGGGGGGCAGATAGGGGGCTAATGCCCCCATCTGCCCCCCAGATGGGGCAGAAAGCCTACTAGACGCCAGGGATTCTTTGAGCAAATTTCAATTAGGGTGGGGGTTGCCAAAAAAGGGCATGCCAATACCCCCACCCTAATTAAAATTTGCCCAAAAAATCCCTGCGATCTACTGGGCTTTTTGCCCCGCAGGGGGGCATATTAGGGGCTAATGCCCCCATCTGCCCCCCAGTGGGGCAGGAAGGCTGTAATTTTTGCGGGGGAGGGGGTGGGGATATGGGCATGCCTGTTTTGGGCAGCCCCCACCCTAATTCAAATTTGCCTAAAAAAAATCCCTGGTGACTAGTGGGCTTTTTGCCCCCCCGCGGGTACAGATTTGGGGCTAATGCACCCCATCTGCCTCCCAGGGGGGGCAGAAAGTCCACTAGATGCCTGGCAGTTTTTTGGGCAAATTTTAATTTGGGTGGGGGCTGCCCAAAACAGGCATGCCAATGCCCCCACCCTAATTAAAATCTGCCCAAGAAATCCATGGCGTCTACTGGTGTTTTTGCTCCCCCAGGGGGCAGAAATGCTGTAATTTTTGTGGGGGAGGGGTGGGGGCATTGGCATGCCCATTTTGGGCAGCCCTCACCCTAATTCAGTTTTTCCCCAAAATATCCTTGGCGTCTAGTGGGCTTTTTGCCCCCAAGGGGGGGGCAGAAAGGCTGTAATGGTGGTGAGGGTGGGGGCATTGGCGGCAGGCAGCCCCCACCCTAAAAAAAATTGTGTGAAAAAAATCCCTGGCATCAAGTGGGCTCTCTGCCTCCCGGGGGGGCAGATTGGGGGCTTGACTGACTATCCTTTTTGCAAGATAGTCAACATTTCTAACTGCTTTATTCTTGTTTATCATAAACTCAACTCCTCAATGCCCAAGCGTATTGAATTAGCAGAATACATTGGTGAAGGCATAATGAAAAAGAAGAATCTATCCCCTTGGGAAATCTAACAATTTGTTTTCTCCGAACCCAGCATCATTGCAATTTGAACAAAGCCTTACAACTTTCAACCACCAGCCTTAGCATTTTCAACCAACACTCTCAGTAGGGCATCTGCTCAATCCTACCTTTCCATGATCAACTCTGCTAAAGATTGCAGTGCTAACATACTCCTTTGGGGCATTGTCATTCCTTTAGTTCCTCTTTTGGCAAGTAGTTAAAATGCAACATGCATCCCGTTCCCAAGCTCTTAAGAAAATGAAACTATAGCTCACTGAATCTGTAGCCACTCAGATCTCGCAAGTGTTTAATAGAGAGCACAATCAGACTCAGAGTCCTAATCCTGAGCCTCTGCTGCACTGGTGTAATTGATGCAAGACTAAGGTACTGGAAACTATTGATCCATTGCATAACATTGTTACTACAACATCCTCCTTCAATAATCAATATAAATGGTTTGCTCACAAATTAACCCCTTAACTACATTTTGAGTTTTGGGGGAAAAATAGGAAAAATGTGTTTCAGATAAAAGTGTCTGCTTTTTTTCCTAAAACTGGCATCAACAATTGATTTGCTATGCTAAAGTCACTATCTTCTCAGCTTTCAGGGACATACAGAGCTGAATAAAAAAAAGTACCACAGTTTTGGCATTTTTTAAAGAGCTAATCCATTTATCCTATTTTTGAGCTGTCAACTTACTTCCAGTTTGTGGTGGAAAACAATTTGAAACCCATGGGTTATCCAGGAAAGTTATAGCTTTCAAAAAGCAGGCACTATTCCAAATTCAGCAAGGTGCTATATGTGTAGATCATTCAAGGTTTTACAAAAGAAACTAACAGTTGATATAAAGAAATAATGAAAAAGAGTAGGAAAAAATGTACATTTGTGGCACTATTTTCATCTGTAACACAATGAAAATTAACTTCCTAGGCAATAATTGTATATAACAGTTCTTATTTTGTGTGTCTAGTTGAAGTAACTAAGTGTAACAATGAAGTAATTAAAAAAAATACAAAAGTTTATTCTTTACATATCAATGTTCAGTGTTATTCAACACAATATAAAAACCACTGTATTATATGTAAACATACAATTTCTTTGTCATTTATAACAAATGTTCTACTATTCCATGCTTCCACATGTCTCCTGTGTGGGTAGACCTTGTTCCCGCAACAGCAAATGGGCCAAAACACAACATGGATGCATCACATTTTTACACTGAAACTGGCCTTATTTTCCAAATGTTGGTAGCTGTGGATTTTGGGCCCCAGCTCAACCTGCACCTAGGGAAGCCCAGCCAACCTATATATTTTTGAAAAATAGGTACTCAGGAGAACTCAGCATTGGGGGGCCTGAGTGCTCTCAACAGCATTTTCTACCCAGCATGCCTTGCAAATCTCGAACTTTGACTACACAATACACATTTTTCTCACATTTCTATGAAGGAAAGGTTCTGAAATCTGGGGTGAACCACTATACACTTCTTTATACCCAGCATTACCCCACATTTTCCAATAAAATAGTACCTCACTTCTGTGGGTAGGCCTAGTGCCGGAGGGAGGGAAGGGCCCAAAAGGAAATATGGACTCATCATATTTTTCTACAGAAAACTGAAAAACAATTTGCAAGGTGGGTAGATGCGGATGTTGGGCCCTAGCTTAACTGCACCCTTGGAAACTTAACAATCCTGCAAATGTTTCAAAACTAGACAACAAGGGGAGTCTAGAGGTGCATGACATGCATGGATCTCATTAGGTAATTTTCCCCAGAAGCCCTTGTATAAATCAAACTTTGGCAAAAAACAAATATTTTCCTCATATTTCTGTGAGGGAAAGTTCTGGAATCTACAGGGAGACACACATTTCCTACCACCCAGCAATTTCCCAAGTTTCCAGATAACAATGGCTCCTTAATTTTGTAGGTAGGTCTAGTGCCAGCAACAGGGAAGGACTCAAAACGCAAAGTTGAATACATCTAACTTTTCCTCTCAAAAGGGTAGCTGTAGATTTTGGGCTGTAGCTCAGCTGGCACTTTTGGAAACTCAGAAAAAACTCAGAAAACTTCTCACATGTTTTAAAACTAGGCAAGTGGGTGAATCTAGGGAGGGGGGACTTGCGTGGCTCTCACCAGACTTGTTTTTCAAGAATCCCTTGCAAACCTCATACCTAGAATATAAAATACACATTTACCTCACATTTCTATGATGGTAAGTTCTGAAATCTGTGGAGAGACACCAAATTCCTTTCACCCAGCATTCCCCCAAGTTTTGTTAATAAAATGGTACATCACATTAGTGAGTAGACTGAATGCCTGTGGGATAAAAGGGCACAAAACACAACATGAACACATCATTATCCATAGAAAACTGAACCTATTTTGCAAAGTGGGTAACTGTGGATTTTGAGCCCTAGCTCAGCTGCAAATAGAGAAACCAAGCAAACCTGATCATTTTTTCAACTAGACAATTAGTTGAGGACTGGGGCTCTCTTTAGGTAATTTTAACCAAAAGTCCCTGCAAACATCAAACTTTGCTCTGATAGAAAGATCTGGAATCTGCAAGAAGCCACACATGTATTATAACACAGCAATTTCACAATTCTCCAGATAAAAATGGTACGTCACTTGTGTAGGTAGGTCTGGTGCCAATGAGAGGGAACGGGCCAAAATGCAACAAGACGCAACATTGATACATCACATTATTCCACTCAATATTGAACTTTTTCTTGCAAAGTGAGAAAGTGTGGATTAGGGGTGCTAGCTCAACACACCTAGGGAAACCTAGAAAGCCGGCACTTTTTTCAAAAACTAGACAACTAGGGGAGTCCAGGAGTGCATGACTTGTATACCTCTCATTAGGTTATTTCACCTGAAGCCATTGCAAATAGAAAACATTGGTAAAAAAACACACATTTTTCTCAAATTTCTCTGACGGAAAGTTCTGGAATGTGCAGGGAGTCACAAATTTGCTACCACTCAGCAATTTCACTAGTCTGTAGATTAAAATGGTACCTCACTTGTGTAGACAGATCTAGTGTCCGCAACAGGAAAACGGCCAAATACCTAACATGGATACATCACATTTTTCCTCTTGAAAACTGACCCTTTTTTGAAACTGGATAGCTGTGGATTTTGAGCCCTAGCTCAGCTGGAACCTAGTGAACCCATAGAACGTCCACATTTTCTAAAACTAGATACCTGGGTGAATCCAAGGGGGGTTACTTGCGTGGCTCTAACTGGGTTTGTTTTTACCCCAAATCCCTTCCACACATAAAACCTTTATTAAAAAAAACACATTTTCCTCACATTTCTGTGATGGAAAGTTCTGGAATCTGTGGGGAGCCACATACTTCCTTCCAACCACCATTCTCCCAATTCTCCAGATAAAATGGTGCTCACTTGTGTCTGTAGGCCTAGTGCCCGCAGCGGTAAATGGCCCAAAATGCATCATGGATACAATACATTTTTTGACTCAAAACTGAACCTTTTTTTGCAAAATTAGTAGCTGTGGATTTTGAGCCCTAGCTCAGCTGGCACCTAGGGAAAGGTGTCCACATTTTTTAAAACTAGACACCTGATTGAAACCAGGAGAGTGGGGTTTGACTTGCGTGGCACTCACCATGTTTTTTTCCCAGAATCCCTTCCAAACCTCAAAACTTTCCTAAAAAACACATTTCCTTCACATTTCTGTGATGGAAAGTTCTGGAATATGCAAGGAGCCACATACTTCTTTCCACCCAGTAGTTCCCCAAGTCTCCTAATGAAAATGGTTCCTCACATGTGTGGTTGGGCCTATTATCCGCAACATGAAATGGTTCTAAACGCAAAATGAATACATCACATTTTTCCACTCAAAACGTAAACTTTTTTTGCAAAGTGGTAGCTGTCGATTTTGGGCTCTAACTCAGCTGACATCTAGAGACACTTAGAAAACGTCCACATTTTTAAAAACTAGACACCTGGGGGAATTCAGAGTGGAGTGACTTGCATTGCTCTCACCAGGTTAATTTTTTACTCAAAATCCCTTGCAATCCTCAAACATAGATGAAAAAGCACACTTTTCTAATAGTTCTGTGATGGAAAGTCCTAGGCTTTGTGACCATGACTGGAAACAGGCCAGAATGCAACATGGATATGTCACATTTTTCCACTCACAACAGACCCTTTTATTGCAAAATGGGTAACCGTGGATTTTGGGCCCTAGTTTAGCTGGCACTTATGTAAATCTAGCAAACTTGCACATTTTAGTAAACTAGACACCTTGGGGAATTCAGGATGGGGGGACTTGCGTGGATGTCTAAGGTGTTTTACCCACTAACCCTTGCAATCTGCTAACCTTGACAAAAAAATACACATTTTCCTCACATTTCTGGGATGGAAAGTTCTGGAATCTGTGGGTAGCCACAAACTTCCTTCCACCCAGCATTCCGCCCAATGGTATCTCACTTCTGTGGGTAGGCCTAATGCCTGCAGGAGGAAAGGGCCCACAAAGCTACATGGACATATCACATTTTTCCACAGAGAACTGCACCTGTTTTTTTAACAAGTGGGTAGCTATGGATTTTAGGTCCTGTCCCGGCCATGCCTAGGGAAACTTAGCAAACCTTCACATTTTTTAAAACTAGACAACTAGGGGCCTCCAGAAGTGCATGACCTAAGTGGCTCTTGATCCAGCACGAGGCCGGAAGGAAAAGGAAAGGGAAAAAAAATATATATACACAGCTAACCTCCCTGCGTCGCAAACCCAACGTCACACTACCTCATTCACACACGCAGTCATTGGTGGGGCCCATAACACCAACACTCACACGTCTCTTACTCATGAGTCTGCACACAGGAGGGATGATGAATTAACGCTGGACATGTGGGGGGGTACTTTATTACGTATAGGAAAGAAAAGTTATTTTACAGAATATACATTAGCATTCACCACCTATAGATTCCTAATCCCAAACATCAAGGCACTCCACCCACTTGGTCGACGGACCAATTAGTTGGACTGGTTGATGGTGATGTAGAACCAGCTAAAACACATTTAAGACTTAGAATCTTTTATTCTCTTTATCGAAAAACCACAAACTCATAATTTCTGTTAATCAAATATTTGTTTATCTAAATATATTTTTGCAAATAATTTCAACATTTATGATTAATCAAAGTTTAGGAGTTTAGAAATGTTGTCAAGTAATACAAATCGCAGGCCATTTATATTTACCTATTCTTGCTATCTGGGTTTTCTCTAATTCATTTGGCTCTGCAAAACCAAATTTAGCCGTTAATTTTCCAAATAAAGCAGGCCAAAGCTCAAAGTCCAAAGTTCTTTGCTCAGCACGTTACAGTCCCAAAGATATCTAAGGACCAGAAATCGTGCTAGCATCTGTCATCGTCTGTGGGGTTAAAGAGGGTGTGTAGTCATCCAAAACCGCCGAATGCTCTAGCCCCCCCTATTCTACTGCTTTTTTAATAATACATTTCGGGGATAACATGAAACATTTTTAGGTGACGAAAGTCTGTGATTGGCTGATTGGAAAACGGCCGATTTTTATTCTATGAGGTTCCCATGTATTTTGCTGATTCATTTCTGTAGCTGTAGTTGCCCTTGTGCAACAATGTTTAAGGTTCACGTGCATGTCCCAATTGTTCATTTAGACCAGTTTTTACTGACTGAAGTTTGGCAGTCCACCAAGATCCTATCCTTGACCGAGGACATGGTGCACAGGGGTTGTCAGGAAGTTCACGGAGCCATCCGAGTCTGCGCAGTAGGCATCGCGCTCACGAAACGGTGGCCACTTCTAAACTCGATTTCGGTCGCCATTTTTTAGGTAGGCCCAAATGTCAACTTAAGCGAAACAAACACAAAAGAATAATTAATACAAAGAAATTATGATTCTAATGTTAAGCCCTCACTAATCCCTTTATATATTAGTATTTTCCTGGCATATAGCAACATTTAAAGCGATAATACTCACCATTAGGATCCAAACAGGAATGCAAACATCACATAAGCAACATAAATCATGCGATATCTATTACCACATGTTCTACTATTAATATGCGTCCAATTTTTAGTTATTAGAGGTATTTTGCCATGCAAATAGCAATTTCCCACGTGTAATTGGTTTATGCAAATAGTTGATTTAGTTTCACACAGCAATCCGTTAGTAAAATTATAATCAGTAGGTTATATAGTTTGTCTTTTCATGCAAAATAGAAGAGGTATACAACATTTTGTTCCACCTGCTCCATCAATCCCCCCTTTGGTGATTTTTGACATCACCACACTACCTTAAATTTTGTAAAATTTGGTAAATAGAAATGAATTCAGTTCTCTTAATATTTTGTTAGATCATATGACTGTTTCTCCTGTCTCTTCTTCTCTTGTCTTTTTATACATACTCTCTTTCCACTCTTCTAATTCTATCTCTTCAAATTCTCTTTCTTTTCTTTCTTTCTCTCTTTTCTTTACAGTTTCTCTTTTTATGTTATTTCGTTTTTTCCTTCTTTTGCTACATAGACATCCTAATCTCAGAATTAATACTAGAATAATCACACATGTTATTGGAAATAATATTTTACCAATAAAAGTACTACCTAGTTTTAGTAAAAAGTCTTTAATAGTAGAAAACTTTTTCCCAATCTTTTCCCAAATACCTTCAACCTCCAGTGGAACAATCTCCTCATGCAAATCAGTTATATTCTTTATGTACGTCTTTAAATCTTGACTTTCGTCAGGAATGTAAGTACAACAATGTTGAACTTTCAGCATTCCACAGACTCCACCCTCTTTTGCCAAAATTATATCAAGTGCAAGTCGATTTTGCATTACCATGGATCTCATGGCAACCATTTCGGTATTTACCAATAAAAATCCTCCAGCAGTGCTTGCTGACAAGCGATCCACTACTGTTGATAATTTTCTAATTTTATGTACATTCAGAGATATTCCAACTGCTGGTATCAACGCTCCAAAAATGTCTCCTACAATTTCTGACCAATATTCTCTTCTCCTACGTGTTAGTTGTCTACCTATCTCATGTGCACCATCTTTTCCTCTTCCCACATGAAATATCTTTGGGAAAACCAGGCCTAGATAACATGTGCCATACCAATGGTCAGGTAATTGATAATAAGCTTTGTTACCGCAGATAAAATACAATCCAGGAAAAACCGTATCATTTCCTCCTTTAAATCCCCATCCACCCATGATTCTATAAGTATGGTAATCACTTGTGCCTACAAAATAGTTATCATATGCAGTCTGATTTCTTCTAATATACAACTTCCCTTTCTGAGGCCAATCTAAAGCCATTGTTGGACTAGCTTCTCCTTTCAAATAGTTTTCCTTTTCAAAACCCCAAACTGTCTTTTCTTCTTTTCCCTCAGGTACCCTCTTTTGCATTTTTAATCTACTTTCTTCTACCATGTCTAAGAAAGTCTTCTCTTCTATTTTTAGACTACAAGTTAGATTATTTCTAAAAATTGACTCTGATGTTAATTGTTTAGTTTCTAAGAAAAAATCATCTAATACTTTAGCAGGTTTTACTTTATTCAGTTTATTGACTACAGGTACTTGTGAAAATATTTTATCTACATCTGAAAAATAATATTCTAGTCTCCCTATTTTGTAAAACAAACTTGCTAATACACTACATGTTATTCCATATGTTACTGGGAGGTGATGATATGTCACTCCCTCAGATACAGATGCAGGCAACTGCATGCAGACATAACAATCCCTCACATCCATTGTCTTCACATATTCGTACAATAATTTTGAAAAAACATTGTTAGAAAAATCAGTAATGGACCTATCTTTATGTAAGTAATTTCTATCTATTTTGGTCACTATGACCTTCTATTGTTTCTAATGTAACCTTAAATGAGACCATTAAAGCTAACGCACTCCACAGAAGCATTAGTAATCCTGTACAACAACAACAACAACACATTTTGCACCATCTTCTAAGGAACACACATTTAGATTTTCTACTTTCTGTGCCATTTCGGAAAATGATCAGTGTCTTTTGACTTAGCCTCTTCTACTTCACAACTAATTTTGTCTAACCCAAGGCTCTAAGAACCAACTTCGTTCTTTTCAGTATTATGTCTTTTTCGGTAATTTAAAGTTTCTCCATTCATAGCACTTTTGTTTCTTCAGTTTGGCACTTGATCATCTTTTACTTTCCTTTCACAATCTTGATTCAGAATGACATGAAAATCCGTCTCTTCCCCGATGTCGGACAAGATAACTCTCAGGATTTCCGATTCTTTTTCTTCCTCAACCACTTCTGGTATAGTCACCTCTAGATCTCCTTGACTGTCTGCCTCTTCTCGTACTTCAGGAAGTGCCACACACGACCATTCTGGTGACTTATACTTCTGGTTAGGTTTTCTCGTTCTCATGCTTTCTTCTGATGGTGTCTGTTCAACGTCTTTTGATTACTCTTGGCTAGGCACTTCATTCACTTGTTCAGCTCTAGATAAATTTACTCGTGTGAATCTGTATCTCAATCTCTTTTTCTTGTTTGGCCAAATTTCATCCTTTGCTGGCCTTTTTAACTTACTTCCCTTTTCATTTCTCTCAGTTCTCCATGCTCTTTTCCTCAGGACTCAACCTTCTGATATTTCTTCGTCACTGTCCTCTGATTCAGTTCCAACTTGACTCTTACTTTCAGTAGTCTTTCTTCCCACCACTTCCTTTTTCTTACCTACTTCTGTTCCTCCTCGTGGTTCTTACACACAATCTTCCTGCTGACTAGCTGTCCCTTCTTCTACCTGGATGTATGGTTTCCCTACAACTCCTCGGGGGTCTTCCGCGACAATCTTTCCCTCACTCTCTGCATCTGGTACCTTACCATCTATTTCTGTTATTTCAGGTGGATTTTCTCTTGATTTTTCATTTGGAACTTCTTTATCAAGAATTTCTTTGATAGTCTTTTCACTGTTTTTATTTTCACTCTTGTGTGCTTGTACTGGTTCAGTGTCTGATTCTGAGCTGGTATCAGAAATCTGAAATTCTCTTCTTAATGGAAGATTCTCTGGTGCAATAGCTGGACTTGGTTCTGACTCCCCCCTTTTAGGAGTTTGTCTTGTTCTTATTTCTTCAGCATCTGATTCAGAACTTGTATCTGATTCTTCAAAGTATTCTACTTCCTTGTTATCCACTGGATTTGGAATTCGCAAGGTGTGACTAGCATGAATCCAGTTCTGCACTCCTGCACATTTTACAGCTGTCCGTGTGGTCAGGATCACCTGACGTGGTTTACCCCACCGTGGGACCAAACAGTTTTGTCTTTTATGCACTTTTATTCTCACCCAGTCACCTGGGCTCAGATTATGAGCTGGCTTCTTTTCAAGAGTGGTGGCATCCGATCCAACCTGATGAAACACAAAATGAACGGAATCAGCCAACCCCTTGCAATAATCCAACACCAAGTCATCAGATACAGGCAATAGCATGTTGACTGGTATGAAAACATGTCGCATTGCTCTTCCCATTACTATCTTGTGAGGACTCAAACCTGTATTCCTGTCTGGAATAGATCTTATAGTCATGAGTACCAGAGGCAAGACATCAGGCCATTTCAAACCTGTGGCTAAACACATTTTCCCTAGTCTCTTTTTAATGGTGCCATTTACCTGTTCCACCACACCAGAAGCCTCTGGGCGATAGGCACAATGTAGTTTCTGTTGTACATTCAATGCTTCACAAATTAATTTCATGATTTCATTATGGAAATGTTTTCCTCTATCGGACTCGATCATGACTTGAAAACCAAACCTAGGAATGAACTCTCTCAATAATAGCTAGGCTACTGTAATTCCATCACTCCTTCTTGTTGGGTACGCTTCCACCCATCGAGAGAACAGACAAACCATCACTAGAACATACCTCAACCTGTTGCAGGGAGGCATTTCAATGAAGTTAATCTGCATTCTTGTGAAAGGCCCTCCTTCTCGTCCTATAGTTCCCAGACTTACCACTGTTTTTCTTCCAGGATTGAATTGCTGACATATAAGGCATCTTTGACAAAGGCTTTCAGCTACAAGTCTAAATTTTGCATTATACCATGTCTGTTTGAAAAGTCTGATCATAGCATCTCTTCCTACATGTGCTTGTCCATGATACATCGGTGCCATGGTAGAAACCATGTGTTGTATCTTCCCCTTTTCTCCCACCTTGGTACCTTCCGTCCACCCACACCTTCCCTCTTACCTTTGGTATCTCCCGGAGCTCACCTTAGAATGTTGACAACCTGCTCATCTCACAGAGCGGATGGTTTGGAATAAAGTGACAGTTGTTCTTCACTTGCTCGGTGTCACTTTTATAACTACACTGGCGACGATCCTGTGAGGGGGCAGGACAAGCCATTTCCCCTTTGTGTTGCTCTCAAGCTGTGCTGTATCAGCTGTGTGTTCGCCGCGTTCCTTACATTGGAGGGTGACGTGTGACAGTCTACATGTTGGCGGTTGCTGGTGTGCTTCAAGTCTTCCAGTCACACATCGGATCTTTGGCATAGTACGCTGTGGCTGATTTCTATGCTCCTCATCATCGTGGTTTCATACTCCTCGCCAGCGAGATCCTTTGTCTGCATGCACATCCTCTCGGCGGCTGATCCTCAGGAGACTGACGTGTGAAAGCCTAGGCTGGCGGCCACTGGTGCGCTACTAGCCTTCAAGTGCACATGTAACTTTTGGGTCAGAGAATGCCGTATCTGAACTTGAGCTCCTCATCTTCGTGGCTCTATATTTTTCGCAAGCTGGATCTTCCTCCCGGGCGCACATCTCCTCAGCGGCAGTTCCCCAGCGAGACTCCCGGGTTCCTGTCAGCTTCCGGGGGCCTGACTGAAGACGCGCCTGTCAACGCCTCCACACGCCCACAAGAGGGCGGGAAGTAGTGGTGCTCTGCTGGGTCCTGTTGCTCCCTGTATGGTTCCGGCAGGCTTTTCTTGATGGAAGACGCGCATGTCCACGCCTCCACCGCCCACAGCAGGCGGAGAGCTTGTGCTGTGCTCCGCGGGGTCCTGTTGCTCACTGCTTGGTCCCGGCAGGCACTTCCAGATTAGCGCCAGCTGCAGACGCCGGCCCTCGTCAACCTCGGGGCGGTAGATACGGCAGCAATATCCTGGGGAAATCAGCAGCCGAAGCGTGACCGGTGGTTCTGAGGTACGTCCAGCGGTGGTTCCGGCAAGTATCCTTCGCCTTGTGGCATGTTTCCAGTCAGAAAGTAGTGGAAATAGGGGTGGAAGAGGACCCCTTCTTTCCGGTCCACCTGAGTTGCCAGTACTGCGCTGTTACTTTATACATTACGTTACCTACAGTCCAGGTTGGGCATTACAGTGACCCCTTCTTCCGGTCCAACTGAGTTGCCAGTACTGCGCTGTTACTTTATATACAGTACATTGCCTACAGTCCTGGTTGGGCATCACAGCGATTCCTCTGGAACTGGGCAGTTGGTCAGAGCGTTATTTGAAATACCCCAGGAATTTGGGGGGTAAGATCCTGGTAGCTATATTCACGCTGAATTCTGTCTGCATCCGGCCACAGTAAGCTGCACCGATTTTGGTACTGAGGGAGTATTACATATTATCTTCACCTAGTTTGCCTGCAGTTCTCTAACTTTCTAGGCATATTCCGCTCCAGTACCTGTTACCAGACATACAATTTACTCCTTCTCCTTCAGTTCTATTCTTTGCTGCAAGATTTGTATTTCTTATTCCTTCATTATGGGTACTCCGGGAATATGTCAACCTCCTTCATTCCTAAATGAATGTGGCGATCCAGATATCCATTGGAAGGAATGGACAAAGCTTTTTGAGTCATATTTGATTGCCATGGGCGGAGAAAGATTTTCTGCCTTACGGAAGCAGCATATTCTCTTACACAACATTGGGGTACATGGTCGCAAAGTATATGAGACTCTCCCAGAACCTGAGTTGGATGAAGAAGATGACCTAGATGTGTATGAGGTTACCATGCTAAAGTTAGGTAATCACTTTGGGGATAAGATAAATGTTGTTTTGGAACGACATACGTTTTTCAGTCGATCACAAGGAAAGAATGAATCGGTAAAAAACTACATTGCCAATTTGAGAGGTCTTACTCAAAGGTGTGATTTTGGGGATCTTAATGACTCCTTAATTCGTGATCAATTAGTCAGATGCACAAGCAATAGCAAGATCCAAGAGAAGTTGTTGTCAAAAAACCCATCGTTGGCAGAAGCTGTTTCTATTGCTCAGTCTATTGAACATACGGCAAAGTGTATGAAGGAAATAAAAGTGTCTGAAGAAGTGGTTGCAGCAGTTCAGGTAGAAACTCTTAATAGGAATGTTTCGAAAGTCAGAAGTAAGGTTGAGTCATCCAGTAAGTTTCCAAGAGATCACTCTGACCTCAAATGCTATAGATGTGGGAGCAGCAATCACTTAGCCAACAATCCTATTTGCACAGCTCGCAATGCCCACTGTAAGAAGTGTAACAGAAGAGGACATTTAGCCAGAGTGTGCAGGGACAGTGACAGCAGCCAAGTCAAAGCCATCAATGAAACTAGCGATGAGCAGCTTAGATTTGTGTTCCAAGTAAAAAGCACATGTGGTAGTAATTCCTTCGAATACCCCAAATGCAGCATTTCAATTAACGACAGATATATTGAAATGTTCGCAGACTCCTGCTCTCTCTTCACCCTGTTAAATATGGAAGATTACAGGAAAATTAAAGGGGATCCAGGTATGCAGATATCTAAACCTGACATCACACCCCATGGGTCTACCAAAGACCCCATTCCGTTGGTGGGCATGGTGGAGACAAAAATAAATTTCAAGGGGAGATCCACTGTGGGTAAGGTTTACCTTGTCAGCTCGGTTTCAAATCTCCTTGGGTGGCGCCACCAGAGAGAACTGGGCATAATTCTTGATCCTAATGGTAGGGAACAGGTCAACGTGGTCAAAGAAACTACGGGGGAGTCACCCCTATGTGACGAATTCCCTCACCTTTTCTCTAATGAGCTGGGGATGTTGAAACACTACCAGCATAAAATAAAGATTAGACAAGGGGCGAAACCTGTTGTACATAAGACTCGCCAAGTTCCTTTACTGTTAAGACAGCCTCTGAAAGAAGAACTTGACAAACTCTGCCATTTAGGTGTTATTCTTCCTATTGACGCTTCGGAGTGGGTGTCTCCCATTGTTATAGCTTCCAAAGCCAATGGACAGGGCATTTGCCTTTGCATTGATTTACGCAGCCTCAATGAAAACATTTGGGTCGAACGTTTCCCGCTTCCCAACATCAATGAAATGCTGAGCACCATGGGAAAGGCCAAGTTTTTTTCAGTCATAGACCTTTCAATGGCATATTACCAAGTAGATCTCCACCCGGATTCTAGACCGCTGACAGCGTTTTCAACACCGTTTGGCACTTATATGTTTCTAAGGATGCCCTTTGGCCTTGCATCGGCGGCTGCTGTCTTCCAAAAAATGATGCAAAGGGTACTGGAGGGCATTCCTAACTGCATGTGTTTTCAAGATGATGTTCTAGTTTACGGTGCCGATGAAGAGGAGCATGACGCCATATTTAGGAAGGTATGTTCCAGGCTGTCGAATGCAGGATTATCTGTCAAAAAGGAAAAATGCAAGATCAAAGTCATGGAGGTAGATTATCTGGGACATAATCTTTCTTTTGAGGGGATAAAACCTAAACTGAGCTTAGTTCAAGCAGTGGAAAACGCTCCTCTCCCCACGAATAAGGAGGAGCTCAAATCCTTCTTAGGGTTGGTGGAGTATATGGCCAAGTTCATACCCAGGTTTTCCGAAAAATGTGAGTCTTTACGAGAACTGTTAAAAAAGAAAAGTGAATTCAAATGGGAAGAGATACACTCTGACTCTGTAACTGACTTAAAAAAAGAAATCATTGGCTCACGTGCCTTGGGGCCTTTTGACCATAGGAAGAGAACCATCTTATGCACGGATGCCTCCAACAAAGGTCTTGGGGCCACCCTATCTCAGAAAGGGGAGGGGGGAGAAACCATTAAGGCCTTTGCCTCCCGTACCTTAAGTCCACCTGAACGGAATTATTCTGTAATTGAGAGGGAGGCATTGGCCTGCTACTGGGCCATTAACCATTTCAAGTTTTTCCTTTGGGGCAGTAAATTTACAGTCCGCACGGACCACAAACCCCTAACGCACATCTTTTCATCTAAGAAATCCCTCTGTGAATCCCCTAGGATAGCCAAATGGGTTTTGGGGCTGGAGAAATTTAGCTTCAGAATTGAGTACTTGCCGGGCAAGGATAACGTTCTTGCAGACTATTTGTCCAGGTCTCCTTTAGAAGTAAACATCGAGGATGACCCCTTGGATTCTCCCATCCTTTCGATTCATCTGCCTTCCTTCTCTAAAGAGGAATGGAATGACGAAATGAAGAAGGATTAAAAAATGGAGGCACTAAAAAGTCTAATCATAAATGGTTGGCCAGATAAATGCGGGGATGTTGTGGATGGGTTAAAGGAATTCTGGGAAGTTAGGAATGAGCTTACCATTCATGAAAACAAAATCTACCGCAATTCAAAAATGTTGCCACCTGAGACCTTAAGAGACAGAATAATAGACCTTGCCCACGAAGGCCACTTGGGGAGAAGCCTCACCAAAAGTAAAGTGAGGAACAGCTTTTGGTTTCCAAAGATGGATTCTAGAGTTGAATTAAAGGTAAAGGACTGCTATAGTTGTGCAAAGAGTGACAAAACCAAGTCCTTACATAAGGTCCCACTTTCACCAGTGGAGGTACCAGTCATTCCTTGGACTAAACTGGCCATGGACATAATTGGCCCCATGGATGCCTTAGGTCCAGAGAGAAGGTTCATGTTTGTGCTGGTGGACTACACCTCCCATTGGGTCAATGTCAAATTCACCCCTTCCACTACGACCAAGACCCTCATTGCATTTTTGAAATCGGTATTCTCATTTGAAGGAATTCCATCAATTTTAGTAACTGACAATGGGGTGCAATTCACATCAGATGAAATGATAACTTTCTTAAAGAACCATAACATCAAGCATGAGAAAACGGCCCTTTACTGTCCGAAAGCAAATGGGTTAGTAGAGAGGATGAACCGTATGATTAAGGAACATATTCAACTGGCAATGTCTAATGGGTTCAACGTAGACGATTCACTTAAAAACTGTTTGTGGGCTTACCACACGGCACCCAACCTTGTAACTGGTATCTCTCCCTTTGTAATTTTAAGAGGGAGAGAACCGGGCACCAAGATGTACCCTCTCTAGCTAGAGGGGGCTAAGAATGTTGTCTATGACAGGTCAGAAAGTCAGATTAATGTGCAACAACATCAATACCGCTACAAAGGCTGGTATGATATGAAACATGGTGTGAAGGATTTAAAACCTATGGTTAATGAAGCTGTGTTGATAAAGAAACCCACAAGGGTTAAAGTGGGACAGAGTAAATTTTTCCTTCCTCAGAATGTCAAAGGTAGGGGGAAAAATGTGGTGGAGTTGGAGGATGGTCAAGTTTGGAGTGGGGACAGAGTAGCTAGGTAATGCTCTTCCTGTGTTTTCTCAATCCTGTTATGTTGGGTAAGGAGATGTGTTGTATCTTCCCCTTTTCTCCCACCTTGGTACCTTCCGTCCACCCCCACCTTCCCTCTTACCTTTGGTATCTCCCGGAGCTCACCTTAGAATGTTGACAACCTGCTCATCTCAGAGAGCGGATGGTTTGGAATAAAGTGACAGTTGTTCTTCACTTGCTCCGTGTCACTTTTATTACTACACCATGCTATCAGGCATAACTGGTCTTCCATCCCGATAAACCCACACATGATCTGTTTCCTGTGGTGCACATCCTGCTTTTACCCACTGTCTCATTTCCTCATCTCCTGCTTCTTCCTGTAACTGCCTCACTTCTGCCCATGTATTCACGGTGTTAGTAAATAACAAGGGACATGAATTCATTTCTTTTTCTCTCCCACGATTGACGGAGTTCTGATTACGTGCACAATACTGAGCCATGTCGTTGGCAAACCGGTTGCCCGCTGAAATATAATCATTGGACTTAGTATGCGCAGCAGATTTCACCACTGCTAACTGCTTAGGCAGCTGTATCGCCTCAAGCAATTTTCCAACCACTTCAGCATTCCTTATAGGAGTTCCACTCGATGTCAAAAACCCTCTTTGGGACCAAATTTGCCCAAAGTCATGCACTCAGATTTCCCTCATCCGTTCTCAAACATGATCCATCCACGAACATCACATAGTCACTTTCTGTCAAAGGTACATCTTTTATATCTGGACGTGGTTTGGTACAGAAATCAAGCACTTCCAAACAGTCATGAGCCACATCATCTCTGACTTCCACATTCTCAGCATCAGGTAGCAATGTTGAAGGATTCACATTCAGACATCTCACAAGGCTCACATTCGTTGCACCTAAGATGACTTTTCCATATTTAGTCAGACGACTATGCATCATGAACTGAGTGCGGCTCCTTGTTAAAAGGATTGCCAAATCATGAGGTACAAACACTCTCACAGGATATCCCATCACAATTCCTTCACTTTGTTCCAGACTCTTACAAGTAGCTGTTACAGCTTTGAAACAACCAGGCAATGCAACAGCTACATGGTCTAATATAGCTGAGGAATATGCAATTGGTCTCCTCGATTTTCCGTGTTTCTGTATTAACACAGAAAGTGCACATCCGTTTATTTCGCTGCAATAGAGCTCAAATTCTTTTTCATAGTCAGGCATGCCAAGAGTTGGTGCTTCACACAACCCATCTTTCAATTGTTTAAAAGCCTTCAACTCTTCTTTATTTAATTGAATGGGATCTTTTACATCGCTTCTTGTCAAGCGTACCAAAAGTTTTGCAATCAGGGAAAAGTTACTGATCCACTGATGACAATATCCAACCATTCCAAGAAACATTCTCACTTCTCTTTGAGTCATTGGGGCTCTCATTGCTTTTATTATCTTGATTCTGTCTGCAGTTACTTTTCTTAATCCTTTCTCAATTTTGTGGCCCAAATATTGTACTTCTTTCTGACAGAATTGCAATTTTGATGGGGATACTTTAAGTTCTCCATCTGCCAAATGATTCAACAATGCAATGGTATCCACTACACATGCTTCTCGAGTTCTCGATGCCACAAGCAGGTCATCGATATAGTGAACCAGTACTGAACTCTCAGGCATTTTTAAATCTTCTAAAGACTTTTTCAAAATCTGATTAAATATTGAGGGACTCTCTGTATACCCTTGTGGGATTCGGCACCATGCAAAAATACGTTCGCCAAAAATCTGTTGGCTGTCAGGATGCAATGGAATGGAAACGAAAGCATGACACAAATCAATCACTGTGTACCAGTCTGCATCGTGAGGAATCTGATACAAAATCACAGATGGATTCGGTACATTGGGACAGCATGATACAACGATTTTGTTTATTTTTCTCAGGTCTTGTACTATTCTAAAAGTTCTGTTTTTTCAGACCCATAATTGGTGAATTACATGGACTGCTCATTATTTCCCTCAAAATACCTTGTTCAATCATTCTCTCTATTATAGGAGTGACTCCTACAATTATCTCGGGCGTCAATTTGTACTGTGGAATATTTGGGTAACTTACTCCTTCCTTTACAGTAACTTTTACGGGATCTACATTTTTCATTAATCCCACATCTTCTCCTGTGAAATCCCATACCTCTGTTTTTACTGTCTTTTTCAATTCTTGAGGCAATTTCTCGGGGTCAAATACAGCAAATGCCTTGGTAATCTCAGGTTCCATATTAGCTATAGTCATTTTATACAGTACGTCCTCATCAGGAGTCTCAAAAGCTATACCATCCGGAGTACAGAATATTGTGCAGTTCATTTTGCACAGCAAGTCTCTCCCTAACAAATTTACAGTGCTTGAATCACACACGATAAAACGGTGCATTTCAGAAAATTTCCCTATGTTAATTTTAACTGGTTCAGTGAGATACGTTTTTATCTGTCTGTTGGATACTCCAAATACTTGGATCGTTTCATCCAAGAGAGGAAGATTTTTAACATCAGCTGACCTAACAGTTGAACGAGTAGCACCAGTATCTACTAGGAAAGTAATGTTTTCGTCATTAACCTTTCCATCCACAAATGGGCCTGTCTGGTCTACTTCTAGAGTTGCGCCAAGTACACACTCCTCTTCCTCCCCTCGGCACCGTCAATAACTTTCTTCTGACTCACTCTCATCGCGTTTTAGCCAATACTGCGAAACAGCACTAGCGCGCGGTAGCTTAGTTACCTGTTCTTCGTTGTAGAATCCTGTCTCATTACTGTATTTCTGAGGATTTACGCTCTGTGGAAAAGGCGGTTTTGACGCCTGATTCTGTTAGGCAACAACCTGCTGCTGTCGCTGCGGTTGACAACTCACCTCATTCTGCACCTGTGGATTCAATGATGCATTATCACCATTAGCACTTGGGGGAAATTTACACTTGGTTCTCCAATGCCCTATTCTTTCGCAATTATGACATGGTCATTTCTTTTTGGCTTCATCTAAACGAATCAGTCCTTTCCCAATGTTAGGTTTTTGTCTCATGCCCGTACCATTTGCTTGTTCAATCAATTGAGCTTCCTGTCTCTCTGCCACTGTTACTTGAGCCCACATGGCTTTTTCTTTTAATTTACGCTGCTTTGCTTCAATTTCATCACTAAAATATTTTTCATGTCTCAGTACTTCATCTATCTTTTTATTTTGCCAATCTACTGTATGCTGTTTAATCATTTCACTTACTTCAGGTCGTAACCCATACACAAATCGATATACAAAATGACTCAAATCCTTCTCACTCAAATGTTCATCACCACTGTACTGCTTAAAGGCAAGTACCAACCTCTCGTAATATGCGTGTACGGATTCCTTCGCTTCTTAATGAGTTCTATCAATCTTTACCCAATCAGTTTCTTTAGGAGGTACTTTATTTTTCAGAAAGGGAGCTACTTGCTCATATTTTCTCATTACTTCTGGATCAGGGGCACCTGTTTTTGGATCTCTAGGATATTCTTGAGTAGGCCAACCTATTGTAATTTTACATTCTGTCCATAGATCTGCTGGTACAAGTATGTCAAATAAACTATTCAAATCAATCCATAGTACTTTTGATAATTTTACAAACCTGTCTACCTGCCTGTACCATTCAACAGTTTTCTCACGCAAGCGAGGAAAGTCATTGGTGAATGATAAAATATCTTGTCTGGTCCAGGGGACATGTACATAGCCCCCACCTGGAATCTCTCTCAATGGACATTCTGTTGCTACCTTTTCTTTTTCTCTTACCGGATAAGCTGCAAATGTTTTGTCTGTTGCATCGTCTCGTTTTCGAACCCATCTACTTTTCCATTTGTCTACATCGCCCCATTTTCTCAGTAAAATAATTAAAACTTTAATCTGAGTTGCTCGTCCTGTAGTATTCAAATTTTCAATATCTTTTTCAGAAAAGTCTACTCTGTATGGTTTTTGTAATGACTTTACCTTTTCAAAGTCAATACCCATTTCATTTCCAACTTCTACTAATCTTTCATGTAAATTTCTTGCTCTCCACGTTATACTTTTGCATAGAAACATTAATTCCTTATCCTGATATGTTTTAAATTTTCGGTTGGAATAATTCCTACTCTTAACTCTTCCAAAACTATTTTCAATTTTGACACATCTAAAGGTCTAGGCTCAGCATCTTTTAGCTGTAAACTCCTTAACCATTCACTTAATTCATCAGAAGTAGGACCTACAGGAATCATTTCATTTCGTGTTTGTTCTAAGCTTTTTGTTGACCCTGGTACTGATTCTGTCGTCATTGTTGCTCTATTTGCTAGACTCTTATTTATTGTCAAATTTTTAGGAGTACTTTGTTCAGAAATTCCTACCGCTTGGCCCCATGAATTTTCTCTTGAACCACTTCTTTGTATTTCATTTTCTTTATTACTGTTATAAGGAATCGTCAGACAATGATCACTATCCTTTTGTTTATCAAAAATCGGCATTACAGGTCCTATTGTTACAGGAACAGTTACAGCTTCCATGTTTTTAGTCAATTCCCTAATCTTTTCAGTTAACTCTAAAGTAATTCTGGCTAATTCAGCTGAATTTTCATTTGCCATTTTACCAGGTTGTATATTTTCTGTTTCTCTAAAGGGATTATTTTTTCCTACCTAATGTGGTATTGATTCAAATTTTATATTCTGTGGTGATTCTTTTACTGGGGCACTTGGTGTCAATAATGTGGAATTTGGTTGATACGGGGTTGGATTTTTATAAAACATGTCCTCAAGAACATCATCCTCCGACTCATGCACACCATACTTATAACCTTCTGATCCTGTATTATTTCTCTTTTCTGTACATTTTCTACTAGTAATCTCTTTAGCACTTCTCATAGGGAACATACCATCAGTCATTCATTCATTTCATTCATTTCAAAACTTTATTCGATTCAGAACAAAGAATCATAAAAGTCAAACAATTTCATTTACAAACATTATTTCAAAATCATTTTTAAAAAACATTCTTACAATTATAACACTAAACTGTTAAAATTCATTAGCTAAAATAATCACAAATGAAAACCCCATAGCTGTTACTTCCAATCAAATTAGATGATTTCATTGGTTCTTCGTGCCAGGGCATACATTGAAGTGCCGGTTAAAACAAATAAGAAAAATCAGAAAATCACGATGCAATAATATACAATATACATAATCAGGGGTCAGCTTCATGGTGCCAGATTTAGCCGTACCGTTTTCTAATCAAAAGTGACACCCGTATAAAATTTAGCATTGCACAGCAGACACCAGGTGAAGATAGAGATAGTAAATAATCATAGCCCTCTTCATAATGGCATGGTTGCTTTTCCTTAAGGATCGGCTTAATAAACCTGATTCTCGGGTCCTTATATAGGGAACAGAAAAGAACAATATGCATCGTGCTTTGACTATCTTTGTCATTACAAGGACAGGGGGGCAGTCTCTCACACCAACCCCCCTGTTTAGGAAACGCAAAGAGAAAATGCAGGGTGTGTAACCTAAACCTTGTCAAGTAGAATCGCCATTGCACATGGTTTGTAAAGGATAGATAAAACTGGTGCAGCAAAGTAGCCTTAGGCTCACCAGGGAATTCACAAACGGTGATTTCCAATAAGTTGTTTTAATTACAGCTTTGATATTTCCCTTTATATTTTCGGGGTTGTCAAAAATGTCACCCAGGCCTAATTTATGAAACATTTCATTTACATAAGATAGCCAGGGGATCTGTTTCATGTTTGCCAATTTTAAACAGTCCCGGAGGATATCTCTAGTGAGCTGCAAGTCCTCTGATTGCCATATTTTGCCCCATAACAATAAAGGGGAAAGGCGAATGGTATCACTCACATAACTTAGACCTATTTCGTTGTGGACAAATCTGTTTGAGGAGCCTGATGGAATAGCCAATACACGCTTTAAAAATTTATTCTCCATGATCTGTAATGAGTCAGGGCTTTCAGTCCCCCAAACTCCTGCCCCATAAGTAGCAACCGACAAACATTTAGCTTTATACAAAGTTTTTAAATGTATGACAGGTTTTTGTCCTAGTTTGCCACAAAAACGAAACAGACTCTCTATAGAGCGACTAGCACTTTGGACTCGAGTCTGCATTAACGGGGCCCAACTTAGTTTGTTGTTGAAGAGGTTACCCAAATAATTAAAGTTTTCAACCTTTTCAATGGTAGAGCTGTTAACTACAAACTTTCTAGTTTTGGTGCCCTTTGGGCCACAGACCATGGCAAAGGATTTGGCAAAGTTTACCTTAAGGTCTAGGTCCAACATGAATTTGTGGAAAGCATCAAGACAGTGCTGCATACTGTTTCCTGTGAGTGTCATAAGTACCGTGTCGTCGGCGTAAGAAAGCATAGGAATGCTCCTGCCGTTGACCTTTGGAAAATCATGACAGTTATCCAACAGGTATTTTTCCAGACCATTGGTGTACACAAGAAACAAAAAAGGAGCTAATATGCATCCTTGTCGAACGCCCTCAGTTGAGAGGATAGACTTAGTTTTCTCTCCCCCTGGCCCAAACCTTATGGCTACAGTAGTTGATTCATGAAGTCTACGGAGCAAGGTGACCAAGGGTTCCTCGAAACCCATGACCTCCATCATTTGCCACAGCTTGCTCCGACACACAGTGTCAAATGCACTTGAAAGGTCCATGAAGGCAAGGTGGATGGAGGATTTCCTTGCCTTCATGTATTTGCCAATGATCAGGGCCAGGTTCAGGCACTGTTCAACAGTACCTTTACCTTTCCTGAACCCATATTGGGAATCCACAATAAGGCCCACCGAATCTGCCCAAGTTTCCAATCTAGCTAAAATGACCCTACCCAGTATCTTACACGATGCATCAATTAATGAGATTGGGCGATAGCATCGGGGATCTGATCTATCGCCCTTCTTAAAGATTGGCACCACTACTGCCTCCTTCCATGATGCCGGAATACGGCTAATAACGACTGCTCTAAAAACATTTAATAACAGGGGGGCCCAAACCTTAACATTATGTTTAAAAAAGTCCAAAGGCACTAGATCAGGGCCGGGTGCTTTTAATAGTATGCCTTTCGACAGAGCATCTTCCACTTCTTGTAAGGTGAACGATGCGCTCAAGGACAAGGAAGACTGAGAGACCACCAAATCCCTAACGTCTCCTAGTGATGGTTCCTTGGGTAAAGTACCATGTGGGTTAAAAATGTTCCCAAAATGTGATTCCCATGTTTCACATGCAATCTGCATCACAATGTTATCCTTGCCATTACTTGTAAAAAGGGGGCGATTGATAACTTCCCAAAAGAGCCTGCTGTCCTTCAATTCCGAGGCCTTCTCTAGATCTTCCCAGGCTTGGTTTTTTAGGTCCAACTTCCTTATTCTTATGGCTTCTTTATATGCCAGTATAGATGCTCTAACCACTTCTATGTCCCTGGGTTTTTGTTTTAATGCTGCTTTCAAGGATCTGTGTGTTGCCGAACATGCGGCATCAAACCATCTAGGACCAAGCATTTTGCTTTTACCAATTGGTTTTGTGAGGCGTTCGGCTACATACCCACATAAAGATTCAAAATTCCCTATAACCTTTTCAGGTGTAGTTGTAGGTGTTAAACATGCCTCGTACTCAGAACTATATCTATTTAGGATCTCAGCCTCAAGACCTACCGCGTCTATTTTGCCCCATTTAAGTGTGATACCTATGTTCCTACTATACTTTACAGGTTGCTCCCAGACAGAGTGTTTGGGTTTAACGGGACAAAGGAAGGATAAATTTAGAGGATTGTGGTCACTAGCAGCATTAGCGATTACTTCCAACTTGTCAACATGATGGAGGTGTCCACTAGAGACAATTACAAAGTCAATAAAACTCATCATACCTCTACTTCCCTGAAACATCGGTATTGGAGCAGAATTTGGACCAACCCAGGGATCCACTATACATAGATCATTTAAGATAATGATGTTGTTTAGAGCGTCCCCCTGGGGTGTATGTTTGAAGTGTAACAATGGTTGGTCATGGGAGTCACTTAAACCGCACGCCTTCGAGTCCCCATAGGTGCATAATGAGCAGTTAAAATCTCCCACCCAGATGACAAATAGTAGGGGTTGCTCGAGGCGTGCCCTGGCTATGGCCTCCTCCAATTTCAACATTACGCTTGTCTCTTTGTTGTCAAAGATGTTGTAATACCAATTAATCAGCAGCAATGGTTCAGGAAACAAATTAACCAACATTAACACTTGAAACCATGGGGAGTCAACTATCTTAGAAGTTACAAGTTTACATAGTTTTAAAGATGTTGCCATCATTAGGCCCCCTCTTGCCCTACCCGCTTGTGAGGGTATCGCAAGGGTATTAAAAGCTTGAAAGCCCTCGATGTTCTGAGTGGATCGGCTCCAAGTTTCCTGAAGGCACAGGATATCATAGTCACCCACAAAATCTAGCCATGCCTCGTCCTCCAATCTTGAGGCAAGCCCAGCAATATTCCAGGAAATAAGGCGCATCCTCACAGCGCTTTGGTTTTTTCTACCTAATTCAGTTAGTACTTCCGGATTGTGCCTCAAGATGATTGGACTTGATTCGCTTTCTTTAGTATGGCCAGCCTCAGGGACTTGGGGGTTGGATGTACAATCGTCACCAACAGAAACATTTTCCCGTGAGTTATCGTCACAGCTTTCTCCCTTCTCCCTCTGGCTCGGCTCTCCTGGTATCAGAGCATTAGTATCGCCGGGAGAACTTAGTGATAGTCAGTCTATCTCTTCCATGCCTGCAAGTGCATCAAAACGGTTTCTTAGGGGGATATTACTTGGAAACCGTACTAGATAATCTTCCCCCTGGAATCGTAGTCTTTGTTCATTATGCCGGGTTTGCAAGGAGTTGTTATTGTTATAAATTGATCCCCTAAAGAAACCGTCACACTCTTGCCGAGGGCCCCAGTTGTTTTGGATTGGCCAAATGGCTCTGTTTCTCTGGGCCCACCCAGGATGTATTTCACTGTTCGGTGTCTGCCCAGTGTTTTTATAAAGCAAAGTCGCGGGAGGAAGATACAAATTTGGGTAAAAATATTCTAGACCTATACATTGAATATCCCCAGCTCTAGCAAATCTTGGTTTACCACAGATGATATTTTTTACCCAAGTATCACTGAAGTTGATCAGAATACAGTCCCCCTCTAGGTCCTTATCACTTGGGCCCACCCAGGGAACTCTGCGTACGCTAAGTATTTTTGTTTTAGATTCAGGAGGGAGTGGTCTGTTATTATTGAGCCAGTATATTACATTGTTTTTTAATTCCTGGTTTGATTCCATTTTATTAAACAAAACTGGGGGTACTCCTGTGAGTATTGCCATAAAAGGAGCTGAATCTGGGGGCAAGCTTACCGGTGGTAGTTTCCTTTTATGTGCTCTCTCGTTGTCATTGTTTGCTGCAGGCCCCTGCAAAGATGTTTGTTTTGACCCTTGGGTAGTTCCCTGTTTAGAAGTAAAAACTTCTGGTGTTGCTACTGTGCTACCCATATTTTGGTTAGGGGGCCCCACAGTGCCCGCCACTACAGGTTTGGTACGAATTAATGGAGCAGGTTTTGTTCGTGCTAAGGGGACCGATGCTGCCTTAGGGTCAACAGGTATAAGTGTTTCGGGTGGTTTGCTGGCATTTTTATTCTCTCCCCCTTTCTTTGGATTACTATTATTGGCGATACTGTTTTTATTATTATTATTAGTACCCCCACCTCGAGTGATTTGTTTTTAATTACTAGAGTTTCAAGGGAGTTGGCGTTAAGGGAGATAAGGTGTTCCAGTTGGTCTAATTTTAGATTAACAATTTGAATTTTCTCTAAAACAGGCAGCAAAAGCATCTGAACCGATTTCTCAATTACCCCCAAGAGACGATCATTATTATTGGTGTTAAATGAGAAAATTTTCTGTCCTGCGTCAACTGGGTGAGTGCCCTTTTGTTTGGTTAGATTTGTCGGGACTTTAGATGGCGCTGGCTTCGCTGACTTAGTTCTAGTTCCTTTTCTATGGTTTCCCCCTCTTTTACGTTTGTTCAGATTATTTGGTTCCCGCTCACAGTCTACTACATGATCTTGTATATGAATGGGCCCATTACTGCTCAAATTGCCGTCTAAGGCGTTATCCCCCGTAATACCTGATAAGATAGGTATAAGAGTAGGTGTAGATGCTTCAACTTGGGAATCCCCTGGGTCTGCTATCATGATTATCTGGGAGTCAGAGAGTGCCACTAGATTTGGACTAGCCTCTAGGTTGCTATCTGCACTATCTGCACTTTTCTCGGGAGTGGGTGCCTTATTGGGTGTGATTTTAAAGGCAATATCTCCCAGGGATGAGCGTTTGCCTGTTATTAGATCTAAGGACAAGCGCTTTTCGGTAAGGGTTATTTCTTTTTCCAAGATAACAGTTGCCCGAGTTATAAAATCGTCTAAGGTTCCAGTGGCTTTCCCATTGTTTGTTTTTACAGTAACCTGTCTACCCTTCCCTGAGCGCAAGGACATCATGTGGGTTCTAGGAAACAACTAAATGAATAATAATACTATAACTTATAATCAAACAGTTTAAAATGAGAGATCTGGGATGGAGAGGGAGAGCAGCCCAGGTGGAACGGGCACGGGTTCCTGGGACTCCTAGAAAATGGAGTCACAGCCCTCTAGCTCGCAGCCCTCAGCCCCTGTTTTACCCCAACAGCAGCTTTAGTCCAGTGAGGAAAGCGCCCCTCTGCAGAGCGGGACCCGGGCTACGGGTTCCGCGAGGCGTGGGCAAAATTGCGTTAAGTGACCTCAAGGAATCCAAGATGGCAATGGCAGGTTTGCTAGGAGGTCCCACGGAGTACGAGGTAAGCCGGTATTTGATCACCCGGTCTTCGGGGGCGGGGGTGGGGAGGGAGGGAGAGCAGCCCAGGTGGAGCGGGCACGGGTTCCTGGGCCTCTTGAAAATGGAGTCCCAGCCCTCTTGCTCGCATCCCTCAACCCTCAACCCCTGTTTTATCCCAGCAGCGGCTTCAACCGAAGAAGAGAAGCGCCCCTCTATGAAGCGATACCCACACAGCGTGAAGGAGGTTGGAATTAATGTCAACAAGCAAAGAAAGGAAGGAACAAAGGAGTGTAAAATGCTCCCACAATGAGAGGCAACAGAGATTATCACAGTACCTTGATCAACAGTCCGAGTGGAGGGGCAGAATCCAGGAACATACAAGTTAAAGGGGGTGGCCCTGCCCTGGCTCCGACTGGCGATGACGGGCAAGGACGGGCCCGCCCTTGGCCCGGGCTTCGCCCGGGCGCGCCCGCGCGCGTCCCGCGCTGCGGGTTTGTTGTCAGGCTTTAATCCTTCCCCGGCGCTGCCTGATGATGCAATTGGCAGGCGCCCGGGGCAGGGAGTTCTGGGAAATGGTGTTCCGGTGGCCGTTTCCCTCACGGCAGTGAGAGTCGATTGGCAGCCCTCTAATCGGGATTCTCCTCAGCAAAACGCCGTTCCCCTCACGGCAGGACAGACAGCCTCAGGGATGTGGCAACAGGTACAGTTTTCGCGCTTCCCGCGCTGCGGGTTTGTTGTCAGGCTTTAATCCCTCCCCGGCGCTGCCTGATGATGCAATTGGCAGGCGCCCGGGGCAGGGAGTTCTGGGAAATGGTGTTCCGGTGGCCGTTTCCCTCACGGCAGTGAGAGTCGATAGGCAGCCCTCTAATCGGGATTCTCCTCAGCAAAACGCCGTTCCCCTCACGGCAGGACAGACAGCCTCAGGGATGTGGCAACAGGTACAGTTTTCGCGCTTCCCGCGCTGCGGGTTTGTTGTCAGGCTTTAATCCCTCCCCGGCGCTGCCTGATGATGCAATTGGCAGGCGCCCGGGGCAGGGAGTTCTGGGAAATGGTGTTCCGGTGGCCGTTTCCCTCACGGCAGTGAGAGTCGATTGGCAGCCCTCTAATCGGGATTCTCCTCAGCAAAACGCCGTTACCCTCACGGCAGGACAGACAGCCTCAGGGATGTGGCAACAGGTACAGTTTTCGCGCTTCCCGCCATCAGTCATATTTGCACTTCGCCATCTCCTCATTCTATCATCATGATTCTCTTGTCCACACGGTCTACCAAACATATATCTGTACCTTCCGCCACTCCACTGCCGTTCTCTGTCATACATCTCATCTTCCTATTCTGTCAATGCTTCAAACTGAGTAGGTCTAGGTCTTGGTTCTAGTTTCATCATTCTCTCTCTCAAACTCCTCAATACCGCTAAATTGAATGAACCATGTTCTGGAAATGCTAAAACTCCATCATCTTTTGTATACTTTGCCCAATTGTCTAACCAAATACTTGTATGATAGCCATATTTCGCAACCATAAAGGATGCAGGTGATTTCGATGGAGGAAGCAACTGTCCCTCTCTAGTCACAATCGGTTTGTCCTTTTTAAATAAGTTCTTGACCTTTCCGAACCAGGACTTTTTCTCTTTTTCTGGTGGATCGTAATACATAATTTTCTCTTTTCAGTATCGCTAGATTCCTTTTACGACTATTCTGTTGTCTTATCCAATCGTAGCGCGACTCACACTAACGCACCAATCCAGAGCATCTACGTCACCCTGTAATTCTCCACTCCTAGTGCGGCGCACACTAACGCACCAATCAGGAACGTCTTCATCCCTCACTGACTAACCAATCCCAGCGCGGTCTTTCTGAAGTCAACTTTTCTTGCTACACCTGCTTCTGCTGACCCCTCCTTTACAAAATTTATCGGCAAACTTTTTACATTCACTTTTTACTTAAAATTCTGTTAGTAACGACATAAATACACCACCATTATCTGTTTCGCTAACAAAAGGATAGTCTTGACCTTTTTCACAAGAATTCCGTCTTTCCCGAGAGCAGCGCATCAATCTGCCCTACTATGGAATCATTACATCTGTTGATAAAGTAGCACTTCCCTCTACCTTACCCTTCTAGCAAGCATTAACTAACCGTTTCTCTGGAAATAAGACACCTGTTGGAGACTCACTGCTCCTGAGAAATAAAACCAGAGTTTCACAATTGAGTCGAATGCCGTTTCATTTACGTACTTTCTTACGGAAAATGTAGTTCATTCACACAGAATCCTGTCTTTCCCGAGAGCTGCGCGGCAATCTGCCCTACTACAGCATTATTACACTTGTTCATAAAGTAGCATCTACTTTACCCTTCTAAAAAGCTTAGGGAACACCTATTACCTTTCCAGTGAAAAGCGTAATCAGAGTTCATGTGGACTCCTGTTACTTAAGACCAACATTTTCACAGGTGGCCTTTGCTACCCTTACACCTCTTTCACACAGAAATGTCCCTAACGGTAGCAAACGATGATGTTACCAAATCGAACCCAGACAACGCGTTGTGCAACTTCAATCGTCACACGTTTTCCCCGTGTACCTACAGGGCACAATAATTCTGTCTTTCCCGAGAGCAGCGCTTACCTCTGTTCTACTACCGAATCATTACATTCGACTTCCTACATCCCAGAAGTCGTCAAAACAACATAGAACGTAACGCGACTCAACATAGAGTGTTAATACATGAACAAATACTTATCCGAACATCCACAATCAATAATCAATATTCTAAAATAGGAAAATCAATAAGCAATAATCAAATCTATAAGCAATAATCACCAAACCAAAGCAATAAAACCATCATACTGCTACCAGAAAAACTGATCCGGCGCGAGGCCGGAAGGAAAAGGAAAGGGAAAAAATATATATTACTGTATTTCTGAGGATTTACGCTCTGTGGAAAAGGCGGTTTTGACGCCTGATTCTGTTAGGCAACAACCTGCTGCTGTCGCTGCGGTTGACAACTCACCTCATTCTGCACCTGTGGATTCAATGATGCATTATCACCATTAGCACTTGGGGGAAATTTACACTTGGTTCTCCAATGCCCTATTCTTTCGCAATTATGACATGGTCATTTCTTTTTGGCTTCATCTAAACGAATCAGTCCTTTCCCAATGTTAGGTTTTTGTCTCATGCCCGTACCATTTGCTTGTTCAATCAATTGAGCTTCCTGTCTCTCTGCCACTGTTACTTGAGCCCACATGGCTTTTTCTTTTAATTTACGCTGCTTTGCTTCAATTTCATCACTAAAATATTTTTCATGTCTCAGTACTTCATCTATCTTTTTATTTTGCCAATCTACTGTATGCTGTTTAATCATTTCACTTACTTCAGGTCGTAACCCATACACAAGTCGATATACAAAATGACTCAAATCCTTCTCACTCAAATGTTCATCACCACTGTACTGCTTAAAGGCAAGTACCAACCTCTCGTAATATGCGTGTACGGATTCCTTCGCTTCTTAATGAGTTCTATCAATCTTTACCCAATCAGTTTCTTTAGGAGGTACTTTATTTTTCAGAAAGGGAGCTACTTGCTCATATTTTCTCATTACTTCTGGATCAGGGGCACCTGTTTTTGGATCTCTAGGATATTCTTGAGTAGGCCAACCTATTGTAATTTTACATTCTGTCCATAGATCTGCTGGTACAAGTATGTCAAATAAACTATTCAAATCAATCCATAGTACTTTTGATAATTTTACAAACCTGTCTACCTGCCTGTACCATTCAACAGTTTTCTCACGCAAGCGAGGAAAGTCATTGGTGAATGATAAAATATCTTGTCTGGTCCAGGGGACATGTACATAGCCCCCACCTGGAATCTCTCTCAATGGACATTCTGTTGCTACCTTTTCTTTTTCTCTTACCGGATAAGCTGCAAACGTTTTGTCTGTTGCATCGTCTCGTTTTCGAACCCATCTACTTTTCCATTTGTCTACATCGCTCCATTTTCTCAGTAAAATAATTAAATCTTTAATCTGAGTTGCTCGTCCTGTAGTATTCAAATTTTCAATATCTTTTTCAGAAAAGTCTACTCTGTATGGTTTTTGTAATGACTTTACCTTTTCAAAGTCAATACCCATTTCATTTCCAACTTCTACTAATCTTTCATGTAAATTTCTTGCTCTCCACGTTATACTTTTGCATAGAAACATTAATTCCTTATCCTGATATGTTTTAAATTTTCGGTTGGAATAATTCCTACTCTTAACTCTTCCAAAACTATTTTCAATTTTGACACATCTAAAGGTCTAGGCTCAGCATCTTTTAGCTGTAAACTCCTTAACCATTCACTTAATTCATCAGAAGTAGGACCTACAGGAATCATTTCATTTCGTGTTTGTTCTAAGCTTTTTGTTGACCCTGGTACTGATTCTGTCGTCATTGTTGCTCTATTTGCTAGACTCTTATTTATTGTCAAATTTTTAGGAGTACTTTGTTCAGAAATTCCTACCGCTTGGCCCCATGAATTTTCTCTTGAACCCACTTCTTTGTATTTCATTTTCTTTATTACTGTTATAAGGAATCGTCAGACAATGATCACTATCCTTTTGTTTATCAAAAATCGGCATTACAGGTCCTATTGTTACAGGAACAGTTACAGCTTCCATGTTTTTAGTCAATTCCCTAATCTTTTCAGTTAACTCTAAAGTAATTCTGGCTAATTCAGCTGAATTTTCATTTGCCATTTTACCAGGTTGTATATTTTCTGTTTCTCTAAAGGGATTATTTTTTCCTACCTCATGTGGTATTGATTCAAATTTTATATTCTGTGGTGATTCTTTTACTGGGGCACTTGGTGTCAATAATGTGGAATTTGGTTGATACGGGGTTGGATTTTTATAAAACATGTCCTCAAGAACATCATCCTCCGACTCATGCATACCATACTTATAACCTTCTGATCCTGTATTATTTCTCTTTTCTGTACATTTTCTACTAGTAATCTCTTTAGCACTTCTCATAGGGAACATACCATCAGTCATATTTGCACTTCGCCATCTCCTCATTCTATCATCATGATTCTCTTGTCCACACGGTCTACCAAACATATATCTGTACCTTCCGCCACTCCACTGCCGTTCTCTGTCATACATCTCATCTTCCTATTCTGTCAATGCTTCAAACTGAGTAGGTCTAGGTCTTGGTTCTAGTTTCATCATTCTCTCTCTCAAACTCCTCAATACCGCTAAATTGAATGAACCATGTTCTGGAAATGCTAAAACTCCATCATCTTTTGTATACTTTGCCCAATTGTCTAACCAAATACTTGTATGATAGCCATATTTCGCAACCATAAAGGATGCAGGTGATTTCGATGGAGGAAGCAACTGTCCCTCTCTAGTCACAATCGGTTTGTCCTTTTTAAATAAGTTCTTGACCTTTCCGAACCAGGACTTTTTCTCTTTTTCTGGTGGATCGTAATACATAATTTTCTCTTTTCAGTATCGCTAGATTCCTTTTACGACTATTCTGTTGTCTTATCCAATCGTAGCGCGACTCACACTAACGCACCAATCCAGAGCATCTACGTCACCCTGTAATTCTCCACTCCTAGTGCGGCGCACACTAACGCACCAATCAGGAGCGTCTTCATCCCTCACTGACTAACCAATCCCAGCGCGGTCTTTCTGAAGTCAACTTTTCTCGCTACACCTGCTTCTGCTGACCCCTCCTTTACAAAATTTATCGGCAAACTTTTTACATTCACTTTTTACTTAAAATTCTGTTAGTAACGACATAAATACACCACCATTATCTGTTTCGCTAACAAAAGGATAGTCTTGACCTTTTTCACAAGAATTCCGTCTTTCCCGAGAGCAGCGCATCAATCTGCCCTACTACGGAATCATTACATCTGTTGATAAAGTAGCACTTCCCTCTACCTTACCCTTCTAGCAAGCATTAACTAACCGTTTCTCTGGAAATAAGACACCTGTTGGAGACTCACTGCTCCTGAGAAATAAAACCAGAGTTTCACAATTGAGTCGAATGCCGTTTCATTTACGTACTTTCTTACGGAAAATGTAGTTCATTCACACAGAATCCTGTCTTTCCCGAGAGCTGCGCGGCAATCTGCCCTACTACAGCATCATTACACTTGTTAATAAAGTAGCATCTACTTTACCCTTCTAAAAAGCTTAGGGAACACCTATTACCTTTCCAGTGATAAGCGTAATCAGAGTTCATGTGGACTCCTGTTACTTAAGACCAGCATTTTCACAGGTGGCCTTTGCTACCCATACACCTCTTTCACACAGAAAGGTCCCTAACGGTAACAAACGATGATGTTACCAAATCGAACCCAGACAACGCGTTGTGCAACTTCAATCGTCACACGTTTTCCCCGTGTACCTACAGGGCACAATAATTCCGTCTTTCCCGAGAGCAGCGCTTACCTCTGTTCTACTACCGAATCATTACATTCGACTTCCTACATCCCAGAAGTCGTCAAAACAACATAGAACGTAACGCGACTCAACATAGAGTGTTAATACATGAACAAATACTTATCCGAACATCCACAATCAATAATCAATATTCTAAAATAGGAAAATCAATAAGCAATAATCAAATCTATAAGCAATAATCACCAAACCAAAGCAATAAAACCATCATACTGCTACCAGAAAAACTGATCCGGCGCGAGGCCGGAAGGAAAAGGAAAGGGAAAAAATATATATATATACACAGCTAAACTCCCTGCGTAGCAGACCCAATTTCACACTAGCTCATTCACACACGTAGTCATTGGTGGGGCCCATAACACCAACACTCACACATCTCCTACTCACGAGTCTGCACACAGGAGGAATGATGATTTCGCGCTGGACATGTGGGGGGTTCCTCATTACGTATAGGAAAGAAAAGTTATTGTACAGAATATACATTAGCATCCACCACCTATAGATTCCTAATCCCAAACATCAAGGCACTCCACCCACTTGGTCGAAGGACCAATTGGTTGGATTGGTTGATGGTGATTTAGAACAAGCTAAAACACATTTAAGGCTTAGAATCTTTTATTCTCTTTTTTGAAAAACCACAAACTCATAATTTCTGTTAATCAAATATTTGTTTATCTAAATACTTTTTTGCAAATAATTTCGACATTTATGAATAATCATAGTTTAGAAGTTTAGAAATTAAGTCAAGTAATACAGATCGCAGGACATTTATATTTTCCTATTCTTGCTATCTGGGTTTTCTCTAATTCATTTGGCTCTGCAAAACCGAATTTAGCCGTTAATTGTCCAAATAAAGCAGGCCAAAGCTCAAAGTCCAAAGTTCTTTGCTCAACACGTTACAGTCCCAAAGGTCTCCAAAGGACCAGAAATCGTGCAAGCATCTGTCATCGCCTGTGGGGTCAAAGAGGGTGTGCAGTCATCGAAAACCACCGAATGCTCTAGCCTCTCCCTATTCTACTGCTCTTTTTATAATAAATTTCGGGGATAACATGAAACTTTTTTAGGCGACGAAAGTCTGTGATTGGCTGATTGGAAAATGTCCGATTTTTAGTCTATGAGGTTCCCATGGATTTTGCTGGTTCATTTCTGTAGCTGTAGTTGCCCTTGTGCAACAATGTTTAATGTTCACTTGCATTTCCCAATTGTTCATTTAGAGCAGTTTTTACTTACTGAAGTTTGGCAGTCCACCAAGATCCTATCCTTGACCGAGGACATGGTGCACAGGGGTTGTCAGGAAGTTCACAGAGCCATCCGAGTCTGCGCAGTAGGCATCGCGCTCACAAGACGGTGGCCACTTCTGAACTCGATTTCGGTCACCATTTTTTAGGTAGGCCCAAATGTCAACTTAAGCGAAACAAACACAAAAGAATATTTAATACAAAGAAATGATGATTCTAATGTTAAACCCTCACTAATCCCTTTATATATTAGTATTTTCCTAGCATATAGCAACATTTAAAGCGATAATACTCACCATTAGGATCCAAACAGGAATGCAAAAATCACATAAGCAACATAAATCATGCGATATCTATTACCACATGTTCTACTATTAATATGCGTACAATTTTTAGTTATTAGTGTTATTTTGCCATGCAAATAGCAATTTCCCACATGTAATTGGTGTATGCAAATAGTTGACTTAGTTTCACACAGCAATCCGTTAGTAAAATTATAATCAGTAGGTTATATGGTTAGTCTTTTCATGCAAAATAGAGGAGGTATACAAAATGTTGTTCTACCATCACTCTCACTAGGTGCGTTTTCCCAGAAACCCTTGCAAACTTGAAATATTGGTAGAAAACACACATTTGCATTTCATTTCTGTGCCGAAAAGTTCTGGAACCTGCTGGGAGACACAAACTTCCTACCATTCAGCAATTCTCAAGTACAATTTCTCCAGTCTCCAGCTAGCAATGATACCTCACCTATGTAGGGAAGCCTAGTACCCGCGATAGGAAAAGGCCCAAAATGCTACATGGAAACCTCACATTTCTCCTTTAAAAATTGACCCTTTTTTAAAGAAGGAAGCTGTAGATTTGGGCCCTTGCTTGGCTGACACCTATTTTTATAAACTGCACACCTGGGTGAATCCAGGGAGGGGTGACTTGCATGGCTCTCACCAGGTTTTTTCCCCAGAATCCCTAGCAATCCTCAAAATATTACAAAAAGTACACATTTTATTAACATTTCTGTGATAGAAAGTTCTGGAATTTACGAGGAGCCACAAACTTCCTTTCAAACAGCATTCTTAAAAGTATTCCAATAAAGTGGGTTATTTCACCTGAAGCCATTGCAAATAGCAAACTTTGGTAAAAAACACACATTTTCCTCAAATTTCTCTGACAGAAAGTTCTGGAATGTGCAGGGAGCCACAAATGTGCTACCACTCAGCAATTTCACTAGTCTCTAGATAAAAATGGTACCTCACTTGTGTGGGTAGGCCTAATGTCCGCAACAGGAAACGTCCCAAAACACAACATGTATACGTCACATTTTTCCACTTACAATTGACCCTTTTTTTGGCAAAGCGGGTAGCTGTTGACTTTGGGCCCTAGTTTAGCTGGCTCCTGCAAAAACCTGGCAAGCGTGCACATTTTGTTAAATTAGACACCTAGGGTAATCGACGGTGGGATGACGTGAGAGGATCTCAACAGGTTACTGTCCCAGCTTCTCTTGCAAGTCTCATACTTTGACTAAAAAATACACATTTTGTGACATTTATTTGATGTAAAGTTCTGGAATCTGTGGGGAGCCACAAACTTCCATTCACCCAGCACTCCCCCAAGATATCCAATAAAATGATACTTCACTTCTGTGACTAGTCCTTGTGCCTGCAGGAGGAATCCGCCCTAAATGCAACATGGACACATCACATTTACCGCAGAAAACGTAAAATGTTTTTTTACAAAGTGGGTACCTGTGGATTTTGGGCCCTGGCTCAGGCACACATAGAAAAACTTAGCAAACCTGCACATTTTTGAAAACTAGACAACGAGGGTACTCTGGCAGTGCATGACCTGTCTAAATCTCATTAGGTAATTTTACCTAGAATACCTTGAAAAGGTCAAACTTTGGGGGAAAAAACACACATTTTCCTTCAATTTCTGTGACACAAAGTTCTGCAATCTACAGGGAAGCACACATGTATTACCACCCAGCAATTTTCCAGTCTCCAGATAAAAATTGTACCTCACTTGTGTAGGTAAGCTTAGTGCCCACAACAGGAAATGGCCCAATATAAAACATAGCAAAGAAATGGCCGAACACTGGTGGTGACTCGGACAAGGTATGCACTACAAAAATGAATACATCAAATATGTTAAAAAACATGTGTTCACAGTCATGAATATACTTAAAGCTTTGAATTTTTATTCCAACACAACTCCCATTATTCACCCAGTCATGTTTTTTTATGATCTGTACTTTTTCTTTGAGTGCAAGATCCATGCATGCATAAATTGCCCCAGAGAGCATTCAAAAACTTTCATCATGCAGATTGACAGTGTAGGTTTATTATTCGCTCCTAGGCTTAATTAATTATTGCGGTAACCATTGAAACCCTTTTAGAAATAATCAATACTATGCAGCCCTCAGGTTCCTCTGAAAACCCTGTACAGCCAAATAGACAAAAGTCCTTGTTGTTATGGTGTCTAATGACTCCTCACTCAGGGGCCTCATTTATGAAAAGTGACGCATCGCTGCGTGAACACAGCGATGCGTCACCTTTCATTGCACCCCCCTTGCGACACCAATGATGCGCCATATTTACAATATGACGCATCATGTTGCAAGGAGTGACAGATGCGTCAGTATTTCTGACGTATCTGTTGGCGCAAAAGTGACGCATTGCTGGGGTTTGTCATAAAAGTGACGCAACTCCAGCAATGTGTGATTTCACATGGGGCAAGCCACATGTGAAATGACTTGCGTCAGTCTTATGCCTGCTGTGAAGCAGGCGTAAGATATTGATGCATTTGCATCCTAGAAGTGGCGCATTGAAATCTCGTCGATTTCACTGCATCACTTCTACGAGGCTTACTTGCGTCGGAACGCCCACCCTGCATGCATTATACCTGGCACAGGTATAATGTGGCGCAGGGGTTTGCAAAGTGACGCATCTACCTAGATACATCACTTTGTAAATATGACGCAACATGGTGCATCTTTTACGCTGCTGGTGCGTCACAAAAAGAGACGCACCGGCGGCGCAAAAGAGACGCAAGGGCTCATAAATAAGCCCCTCAATGCGGGCTTGGTGTAATCTCTATGGAAAAGTCTATAGTTAAATGTCTCTTTCGAAAACCTTTGTCAGACCCGGGTACATGAGTAATTTTGGACCCAATGCCTGCTTCCCTTTTTGGGCAAAGCTCAGGAAAACCTTTTATTCCAACGTTGTTCATTTTTTTAACACAGTACCATGTACACTGAACTTGCTATGTCAGTCCTTACTGACTTACATTGATTTATGGATGGCTTTATTATCAGAGTTTTAATCCTCCTTGATTTTTTCACTGTCTTCTATACCACTTACCATTCCTTCTTATTTTCCAGGTATATTGATTATTCATATCAGTAATTAGGGATCTACTCTCAAGTAGTTAACTTCTTTCTTACAAGATCATCACTAAATTGTAGTCCAACCTCTTTTCCTGCCAGATCCCTAAATTACGCATATGTGAAATAAAAAAAAACGGTAAGGCAAAATACCAGCAATTCTCGTTTCATCACAAAAATGTAATTTTACAAAATGTTCATGGAATATCACAAGAAAATATTATATGATTTCAACCAGCCTTACCTAAGACCCTGGAAGGTGTTTCCACAAGGTTCCATCATATCGCCCTTTCTTTTTTAACACCTACATGCTTCTTTGAGGTAAACTCTCCCATAAGGTAGGGGACATTTTCATATGAATTGGAAATGACAACCTATAGTTTTTGTTTTTAACCCATGATTGTACTGCTCAGTCTTTAGCCATCAAAAAATGTCACAATTCCTTCCACTGGTATGTTGTTGGATGGCCAGTACTTTTGTAAGTTAAATTAGGCAAAAACTGAATTTGTTCTAAATTTTCCTTACATCGTCAACACAGTTTCTTTCATCTGGCCCTCCCTGATGGGCTCCATCTAAACCCAGCATCTTCAGTTTGCAACATGGCAACACATATTGACTAAAATTTGTCAGTGAAAAAAACAGTTTGCTAACGGGCCATATTCCATTGTTAAAATTTTTAATTCTATGATCATTATTTGACTTTATCAATGACCAGCATCATATCCCAGGCATCAATGCTTTGGTCCAAATTAGACCGGATTAAGGTAATGGATTTTACTTATGTATGCCGGAAACACTTTTGCTCTAGCTACAACTGGTGATGATTCTGTTATCTGTCTTCTTAGAAATTCACCTAAATATTCACATTTCCCCAATTTTAAGGTAACTTTATTCACTCCCAATTAAAAGCAAAATGTTGTTTAAAGCAATGGTTGTAGTACCTAAAACCATTCACCCAAATTCTCCTAATTTCCTAGCTTCAAAATTCTCAAGGTAATTGCTACCAATGATCTCCATTTATCTCATCACAAAGCACGCATGGTCACTTTTTGATGTCAACCCTTCCTCATCGCTAAGAAAATGGTGTGGAATGTTTTATCCCTTTCTCTGCTCACACAGAAATAGCATTGCTCCAGGTCAGAAAACAATAGAATACTTTTTTATTTACAAATAAGTAGCATCCATGCTCTCTACTTGTTCCATATTATACTAAGCAAGAGAAAAGAAGCTGTGGTATATGTACACTGTACAGATATCGAGCAATGAACCATTCCGCCTGCTCAGTCGGATACATTCATAAGAAACGGAGGTGGTTCCTTAAGGCACCTAAAAATACTAATGGTCTTTGGCAGACCATTGCGTACCAATTGGATGCATGACAAAAAAATTAGATCTGTCAACACCAATGCTAAAAGAGGCAGGACCTTCTGCAGAAAATTAGCCCCCACAACTCTCCACTGTACCTGTGGTAAAGTGTGGTGTCTGTTGCCAGCAGAGAATTGCCAGACTATTGCAGGCTTCACCTGTGACCCCCTACTTGCTGAAATGGACAATTGAGTTCCAACAAGTAAAGACATGATTTTTTAGTGGTGATCATATAACAACCGAAAGAAGTGATTTGTTACATGGCTCTGAATGAAATGGCATTTGATATCCAACATAGATACTGTATGTGATGTGTGATAAAATAATGTATATTTTCAAGAGGATAGTTCCAGGCATCCTTCAATAAATGGAAATTTATGGTGCAGCGTTTATGTATAGACATACAGATGTCTACCTAGAGGTGAGAGCTTCATGTGTGGTTTTATTACTGGCTCATCTTTAAACAGATAATGATTAAAGAACATGCTGATATCAGCGATATCTGTGGATCACATAATATACATCATTGAACAATGTCTGAAGGTATTCAAAGGCTTCTACTTAATGCCCGGTCGCAACAGTGGGTACACAAATCAAGCATCTTCCAATTGCAATTTAGATTGACACATTTAGATATGAAATACCATCTTTTAGATCAAAATTATGTGTCATTACATATACCCGCTGAGCTCAGTAGTCCAAGGTGTGGTTCGATAAATACTAATATGCAGAATGTATGGATTCATTTAGCAAAATTCTGAAGTATTAATAATGATTGGACCTATTAATAGCTATCTGTGCACTCCTAGCTCACACACCCAAAACTTGACCCACTCACATACTGCCCTCTCCGGCTTCATTCCCATCGATCCTCCTCCTCAATTTCACCATTCCAAATGCTAATGCAAGAAGCCTGCACCATAGATTCACATAGGCACATATAAAGGCTACAGAATAATGATGTTTAATGGAAGTACTTAACTTGGATTCAATGTAAGCAGATAAGACCTTAGGGGGGCCTTATCTGAATCATTTCACCTGAACAAGGCATCAGAAAGACCAAGCAAGCGACACGATGAGGATGCTGAGCTGGCATTACACTATAGAAGAGATATAAGTACACAAATATAGGAAAAGGGAGATGAATGATTGAGCGCATGTAAGAATAATAGAGAACAGAGGAATTAATGACTGAAATAATTATTCTCAAACTCAAGGCCTGATTTAGACCTTGGTGGATGGGTTACTCCATCACAATGGTGATGGATATCCCGTCCGCCGAATATAAATGCCATAGGATAGAATTGGATTTATTTTTCTGTGGATGGGATAACCATCACCACTGTGATGAAGTAACCCTTCTGCCAAGATCCAAATCAAGCCCTCAGTCTTAATAGAGTTTGTTGTCCGTGATACATGTGAGCCAAGATGTAAGGGTCCAGTGAATTGTATGGGGTCTAACGGCAGCTCCCATCAGCCAACCTGGCATTCCTCTCTGCCATTTGACCCCAGTAAAAGAGCACATTGTTATGAATATAGGGGCAGATTTATTAAATTTTTACACAACGCATCTCAGCAACCAAAGTTGCTGTGCTGAGTTGTGTAAAATGAGAGTAGAACGGTGTCCTCTACTAAGATGTGCCATTGTTTTTCTTGCTTCCTTTCCTGATGCACTTCAGCCTGCCATGCACAATGCACATACCATAACACTATAGTTAAAGGGTGTGTGCATTCTTTCAAGTATAGGTTTTGTGCTAGAAGAGGAACCTTCCATTACAAAAACTATACTTTAATAATTTTCCCACTTTATATGTGTGCTACACAGTACAGAATCAGGCAAAGCTGTAAAACTTGGAAACCTTTAAACGTTGCTTTACTGTTGTAGCTGCCTTGAGGAGGCGTAATTTTTTGCTGCACTTCCCTGTGTATACATTTGGGTAGATAAGGGTTAATGTCAAAACACATTGATGGTTGCATGGCAACACCCAGGTACCAGCCACTATGCCCCCTTAGGCAACTTTTCAATGCAAATCATATTTTGCTTTGGAAAATAAATGCCACCACAATACATTGCCCTGGGTTTGGTCACTTGTGATGTAATCCAGGAGAAAAGTGTTAGTAAATCTCTCTTAAAAAGTAACCGTAAAAAGACATAATACAAGATATGTGAAAAATATGTATTTTTCATTTCTATGCCATAATGTTAAGAACTATGAGGTAATAATACACATTTATAATGCATTTGTATTCACTTTAGATATTTTCAGCAGATATTTTTTTTATTATGAAGACAAAATGAATCTCACATGTACCACACATGATTGTATTACTGAAATCGCCACTCATGTTTACTTAGAGAAATACCTTGTGGGAGGAATCTTGCTAATACATTTATTACAACTTCCACATTTTCGAAAAGATTTCACTTTTCTGAAAACTTACGATAGGCTCAGAAAAATTATGACAGTAAGACTCGAAAAACAAATGGCTGTCCTACATAAATATCAAAAGTCACCTGTGTATCATCAACCTTGAAATGGCCAAACTTAATGCAAGAATATCATACCTGTAAGTTTTGTCAAACGCTAACACATTACGAAAGTATTTCAAATATGTTTGATTGAACAAAACTAATTCAAGGTTTCTTGTAAAACCAGGTCGGCTCCTTCACTAGGGCGGAGAGGCGTCACCGCACTGCTTTCTCTCAGTGCGAGAAGCAGAAACATAAAATGATAATAACTTTCCGTTACTACCATTTTATGTTTGCTTGCGGGTGGGCGGATTTACTCTGCAAGAAGGCAGGGCAAGGGAGGAGTGGTGTGCCCACTCCTGAGGGCATAATGACCGTTTGGTCGGCCCTCTGGAGCTGCCCAAACCAGTCATGCGCACTCTGATCTTCTATACAGCACGGAGAACATCGCCTTCCAGTAAGCACCTGGCTGGGCGGCGTCCCCACCAATCACAACACTGCGTGCAGCATTGTGTTTTGCTTTGGGGAGGGTCAGGAGGGAGCCTGGCTGCCTGCCCCTGTTTCTGCCGTAGGCAGGAGAGCAGGAGCAGGAGCCGTGAAGACACGTTACACGGCCGGCGGAATGGTAAGTGTATATTGTTTTGTATTACATTAAACCCCCAACCCCGCGCGACCCCCCTCATCGCGCGACCTCCACACCCACCCCCCCACCTGCGAGCCATGCCAGCCGAAACTGTGTAAAACTGCAACCATCAAGTTAGAAAGTACACACTGGAATAACTAGTAACTCTCAGAGTCTGATTAGCAAAGGTAAAATTACATTTTTGTGTATGTTTACTCTTTTTCGGTATTCAAAAACATGCAACGTAATTGTAAGTGTACAAATGTGGAGGCTCCACAGTCGGGGCAAAGAACTGGCACATAAAAAAACAGGTCAATCTTTTCACGTGTGGAGTCTCCGCAGTGGCACACTTACAATTAAGTTGCAGTTTTGTGAATACCGAAAAATAGTAAACTTACAAAAACTTGTACGTTTACCTTTGTGAATAAGGCCCAAGCTGTTTAGATGCATGAACGCTAGAAGCCATGCAGGCAGGCTCACCTTATAATTTAAAAAAACATGAATTTACAACAGGTGATAAAATGCTGGGGTTCTACAACATGCCCAGTAGTACTTTATATGCAAGTCACAAAAAACATTTCGTAAAAGAGCATATCTAGTATTTCTTTCTCATGTGCATGTAATTAATTATTACTGCCTCGTTCTAAAAGCCAGGGTCACGTCCATCATAAATGCATAACCTTTGAATTAAACACTTTGAAAGTATTCTAGTGCAAGATTGCTGGTTATAAATCAATTTTGCAAGCACTTAATCCTATTTTTGGTTACTAGCATTGTATAGATTCCAGCAGGCTTGAAAGCATTTGGAAACTCCCACAGCTACCCGCATTTCTGCTAAATTGCATTCTCTATTAAAGTATCTTTCAACGCTATTATGATCACTTTCCATGGCACTTTAGAAGCCATTCTTTTTCTTTGAACAGAAATTAGCGCCAATTGAGGTGTTACTGAGAAAGGTACCAACTGCATATTTATTTACATTGCATTATATGTTCATTGTTTTGAAACTTTATTGTAGCCCTCAGAAAAAAACAGATTTTTTCAAATTTATTACATTTCGTCCATAATCTAATGAGCAGCAGTTCAAATATTACTCATCTTCTTTGCCTTAGTACAGGCTCTGTTAGTTGGCATTATACATTTTGAGTCATTTCATTTTATACTTGAATTATATCAGTATATTAAATAACTCTACTGAGAGAAGGTCGCATCGATGGTATATAGTTAAACATGCGGGTCCGATTCACAATGGGAATCATAATCTGTATCCATAAATGTATTCCTGCACATTATTTCAGAGTCATAATTTTTCTTTACTCACATAATTCATGTGTTGTATGCTTGTAAAGTGTTTTCTTTTTACTCCATGGCAGAAAACCCTCCCCCTACGCATACATGCAAAGTCTGGGTGTATTCTATTCCCCTTCTGATAATGGAAGGGCATTTACTCTAGCTCTTTGCTTGCCCAAAAATCTCTGACCATTTCTAGAATGGAAAGAGTTTAATAAAAACCATGCCATGATCTGCCTCATCTCAACCACATGCCTGCGATTTACGACTGTGCAGTTATTTCTGCAGGGGTAATTGTGTTCATGCCTAGTAGGTATATATTGGACCGAAAATCATTTGAGTGGTCACTCCCCAGACTTTTTGCCTTTTGGTTCTTTAGTTGCTAAATTCGTTTTTGTTGGCTTTAGAACTCTGCACATGTTTTCATTGCTAACCAGTGCTAAAATGCATCTGCTCTCTCCGCTAAACAAGATGCAGTTGGTATATACCCGTGTGGCACATTTAATTTACTGGTAAGTCCCTGGTAAGTGGTACTGTGGTACCCAGGGCCTGTAAATTAAATGCTGCCAGTGGGCTGCAGCACTTATTGTGCCACCCAATACAGTAGCTTAAAATCGGTATATACAGCCTTTACTCCTGTAGCCTGCAATGTAGTTTTAAAACTACCACTTTAAATAGGCAGGATAAGCACCTGCCAAGCCTTAAACCTTCCTTGTTATTACATATAAGTCACCCCTAGCAGTGGTGAATGGTAATATTTGAAACTGGTGGGAACATTACATTTCAACAGACTGAACGAGGTATGGAAGAGAGGCCAAGTCCTGTAAGAAGGAATCAGAGGCGTTCTCCCCCTGTAAAATACTATGTTAAAATAGAGGGTACAATTTTACATTTTATACCACATTTTTCCAAATAAACTGTCACATGCTCTCAGGTGTACTGCAGCTTTCTGCTCTCCTTCCTCCTCACCATCTCCTCAGCCCATCTGATCTTGTTTATTCTCTTGTGTTCTTTCTTCTTTTCTGCCCTCAATCTCAATTTTTATCATTTCACTTATTTCTCCAGTTCATTTTTGCTTTCTTATGGTTCATCACCATTCCACGTCTTACTTCCACTTCTCTCTTTCTATAATTGACACTTTCTTTCTCTGCCTTCGACGTACTCACATATTTCTTCCTTTCAATCAATCAATCAATTGTGAGCGCGCTACTCACCCGAGAGGGTTTAAAGGCGCTGGGGGGGGGGGGGGGGGGGGGGGGGTGGGGTCAGCAGTTCCGCACACCCCCCTCATTTGTTTCCTTTCTAACTTTTTTTGTTTTAAAATATTTTATTGTATTTGAAAGAACGGGTATACCACGAAGTAAATACTGCGAATGTCAGAACAGATAGATAGTGCATATGTCAACAAAATGAATGCCACATAGCAGTAGACGTAGCTGGATATCAGCAAAGAGAATAGTCTTGACAGTGCGACAGAAGTGGATCGAAACTGTCATATGATTGCTATAAGGAACAGTGTTGCAGAGTGCAATTTACCTTATGAAAGGTTAATATGATCATTACAAGATATAATGAGATGGCTTGAAAGGCAATGTGATATTTATAGCCTGAAGTTGATCATGTGTTACAATATAGTGATCAGCAGCAAAATATCTTTCACTTGTTAACTAAGATATGCCTGTATGGGGCTAGAAAAGAGGGGGGTGCGGAGAAGGTGGGATGGAGGGGAGAGAGGGGAGGTATTGGTGTGTGGGATATCTGCTTCATTTGTATAATGTTAAGTCCTAAGGAAAAGTCCCAAAGGGATGTTGAGCCACTAGACCCTGAGCGCTCAAGTCCATATAACAATCCAAGAATTGCCAAACAGTGCTAGCAATTAGAAGTGCAGACTGTTTGCCCTCGAGGAGTGTATGAGCCCCTCGAAGGTAAGACACCCAGGCCAGCAGGTGTGGTATGATAGGTGAAGAAAAGATTTCCATTCTGTAAGTATGACTTTACCTGCAATGGCTAAGAGTAAATCCAGCAGCGCCAAGTCCATAGTATCAAGAGGCAAAGGTGAAGGTGCAGCCCAGGGGCACAGCATAACCATAGGAAATTAGAGATTAATGGGTATATTAAAGATTATAGACAAATGATTCTTTACAGGAGCCCAATAAGATTCTAGTAATGAGCAGGTGTCAGCCTCATGTAGTTTGTGTATGCGAGCAGGGGTTCAATGTAGAAGATTCATTGTGATGAATTTCGATTGAGTGAGAGACGGGGCAATTTTATTACATAAAGAATATTTCCAGATCAACTGCCAAGTATCAGGGAAAATGTGTTGATAAACCTCTGTGTCAAAATCTTTTGACTGTGTGGCACAGGTAATTGTGGGCTGCTTGGAATGAGGAACAGACAAAAACGTATAGATCGTGGTTGCTATATGCCCCGAAAGGTGCCAGAGGGAAAGGCGTGAGATTAATAGAGAGTCCATAGAGAGGGCTAACTGAGACAATTTAACTTTGGGTTTAACCCTTTCGATGCGCATGACGGAGCTGTTCCGTCATGCGCATCGGTCGCGCTGTGCGGATGACGGAACCGCTCCGTCACGGCCCCGCCGGCGCAACGAACCTTCAGCACGGCGCAGTATTACGCGCCGCGCTGAAGGGGTTAAAACATTTATACAAGTCCATGTTACGGAGATTGTGTTTCCCAGCTATGGATAAGAAGTGAAGGGGATCATAATTAGTATCATAAAGGTCTCTAACTAGACTAATTGCCATGGGTTTGGCAAGTCACAGGTCAAGATTTTTTAACGCACTAGCCGTATCAGAAAGAATACGCAGAGAGTGTGGAGCACTAAAATTCAACATTGTGACAAGGGAAGGTGTGTTGAAAGGAGAGCACAGTTCTCGTTCTATGTGCATCCATGTTCGAGTGTTATGGGAAACTGGGAAAATCCAGGTCGCCCCTTGGGCCGCTAAGAATGCTACTTGGTATAGGTTCCAATTCAGGAGACTACAGTCCCCTAATGTGGACATCCTAAGGGGATTATTGGAAATCCTTGCCCTCTTGTCACTCCATAGAAATCTAGAGGTGAGTATGTCAATCTCTTTGAAGAAAGAGGGAGCTAGTTTTAAGGGGAGCATGGATGACAGAAAATTAACTATTGGGGAAATCATCATTTTAAGTGTTTGTAATCTACCCGACCAGGAAATATATTTAGGAAGATCCTTCACTTTATTGATAGTATAAGACTTGTTACAGATTGCAGTATCCGTGAGGTCCTTACAAAACCAGATCCCCAAATATTTGATGTGTGTGGGTTGCCACTTAAGGCCTGAATCCCCTAGCTGGGAGGGAAGGAAAAGTGGGTTCAAGGGAAAAACTTCAGTTTTGTCTTTATGAAGGGTATAGCCGGAGACTTCGGAAACTCACGTATGATGTTAATTATAGAAGGAATTGCTGACTTAACGTCCTCAGAGAAAATGAGGAGATCGTCGGCTTATCCAGCCGTTTTTAATTTGTGTGCTCCAAATTGGAGTTCTTTGATTCCCGAGCCTGCATTAAGAAGTCTGAGCAAAGGATATATGGATAGGAGAAAGAGTAAGGGTGAAAGGGGGCTTGTTCCTTGGTGTAGGTCAAAGTACTGGGAGAGAGATGATGTCATTAGTTCTAATATTAGCTTTGGGCTTTGCATAGAGCACCATGATCATATTAATAAAAGGGTTACCGAAGATATGTGACTCTAAATCCGCGTGTAAAAAGGCCAAGACACCTTGTCAGATGCCTTCTCCATGCCGAGGGCAATCGCTGCAGTCAGCAGCGAAGAGGGATGAGATTTCTCTAGGATATGGCAAAAAGTACAAATGTTATGTCTTGCAAGCCTACCTTCAATAAAACCTGTCTGAGAGTTATGGATGAGTTTGGGAAAGTGACTTTCTAGTCTATTTGCTAAGATTTTCATGAAAATGTTTGCTTCCATATTCAATAAGGAAATGGGGCAGAAGTTTTTTTGGACCTCAATGATCCTTACCCTCCTTGGGTATCACCACTATGGTGGCCTCAGCGCTGTACCCGAGACCCTCCCCGACATGACAGAATGGTAAAAAATATTTTTAAGATACTTGATGATCGAGGTAGAAAAAGTCTTATAGAAGGCGATGGGTTAGCCATCTGGGCCAGGCGCTTTCCCTGAGCCAATAGCTTCAATTGCCTTAATAATCTACTCAGATTCAATTGGTTTACCCAGCCATAATTTGTCTTCTTCGGACTCTGTGGCTATTGGGAGGTATTTGAGAACCCTCCAGCAGGTCGGTTTAGCGCAAGTCTTTTGTGGGGTATATAACGTTTCATAGAGTTCTCTAAAGACTTAGAGGATCTCCTGGGTGTGAATTTTTTTGATCCTTCCTTGTCCGTAATGTGGGTAATTTGCATGATGTTGGTGTTGCATTTGAGCGTGGATGCTAATGACTTACTGGCTCTATTACGTAACAGCAATTGATGAGATTTTTGGGCATGCACCCCAATGTAGCCTTTTTTGCTGACTGTGGCATTGAATGAATATTTCAACTGCTTTATTTCTTGAAGGAGAGATTTGTTACTGAAGTGTCTGTATAGCTTTTCTTTCTGCCTAAGTTCAGGTCCCAAAGACTGGAGGGCTCTCCTAATGTCACCGTTCTTTTTAGATATTTTTTTGATTATTTGACCGCTTATGGCACATTTGAAAGCATTCCCATGGAGTTGTAAGGAAGTCAACTGAGAGTTCCTTTTCTGTAAAGAAGCGGTCAATCTCGTTGTTGAGATATGTGACCTCAACATCATTTTCTAAGATCTCTGTATTTAGGTGAGAGTTTTGGCTCCCTTTTATCTCTGTCAGGCTGAGAATGGATAATTTAATCATTGCATGATCAGAGACAACTATTGGGTGAATCATAGTATCTGATGTATCTTTTAGAAGCAAGTATCCACCAGAAGGTAATCTATGTGAAAAAAGCTTGAGTGAGGGGAGGAGAAGCATGTGAAGTCACTACCCATTGGATTGTGAAGTCTCCAGGCATCCATTAAATGGTGTGAAGAACACATATTAAGCAATTGCTTTAGAGCCCTGGGAGGCATACATTTAAACGCTGAGTGTCTATCCAAAATAGGATCTAAGGAAAGATTAAAATCCCCCCCCCTACAATAGTTTTGGAACCTCATGAATTATTAGCATTTTTTGTATTAATTACTCACCAGAAGGTAGGATCATCCACATTCAGGACATATATATTAATCACATATAACTCTTCAATCATATTAGTTAAACATGTGAGTAGCCATCTCCCATTAATGTCATATTCATCTGTAATTATGGATAAGCCCGACTTTTTAGAAATAAGTGTGATGATCTCATTTTTCTTACCGCTCCCATCGGAACATGCCACATCCAAAACCAATTCTTAACTCATTAAAAGGGCTTCTTTGAAGCCCATTTGGTTTCTTGAAGGAGGATTAAGTTCCTAGACAGACTGGTGCAATAGTCTAAGATATTGGCTCCCTTGACTGGTTAATTCAGACCATTGGCATTCAGGGAAACTACTTTCATTCCAGGCATTTGTGCCAAAACTGAGAAAATAGTGGACCAATCGATGTATGGGACTCAGTGTAAGCCTTAGGGTGTAGGGGGAGCAAAAATGAAAAAGCAGATATCCCATAAGGAGGGGATGGAGGGGCCAGAGCATAGGGAGCAACTATGGGGGTTCACACGTCTCTTGGGTGCACCCAGAGAGACAGTAAGGCCCCTCCCCTCCAGGGAGCATCTGTAAGAGACCTATTGTATGGGAGAACACCTGTGTCAGGCAACAGCAAGAGCTGCTATAACCAGTACAGAGGACTCCACCGGTGAGTAACAGAAGGACAAGGGAACAAACAGAGCCATTAGGAACACTATATCTGAACTTTTTAGAACATTGATATCACCACTGTAAGCAAGGAACATCAGAGTATATCATCAACCCTGAGAAATCGCATATTTAACATTCATTTGCTTAATAACAAAACATATCCCAACAGCAAATCGAGTATCATGCAATTGATAGCATGGCCGACCATAGCTTTCTGAGATGAGGATAGTAATATCAAAATCCCACTTAATAATGTATAAAGATAGTCAGGAACAACTGTAATAACTGTAAGCTGTATATCATGACAAGTAAGACATGTAAGACATTTACGACAAGAAGGACTTGCATCTCGGCCTGTAAACACACACCCAGATATTTGAACAGCTCTGTGGAAATATTATTTATCCTATTCAAAGTACAGTGGACGTTCATTATCCTAAATAAAAATTGTCCAAATGAGTTGGTGGGTGGGAAAGGGTACCTTCTTATGAGAAGGCAGCCGCTATTCGGAATCAAGTCGATAGGAGGAGTGAAGACTATAGGGAAAGGATATAAGTGTACATGCAGGGGTCAGTCACTCAGAGTAAGCCACAGGCCGAGATACATCGGAATAACCACTGACAGCCCCAATAAAATGAAAACAGATTGTGAGGTAAGTAAAAGCACTATAATACCAAAAACACATGTGAGAAACCATGTACCTTGAACTAGACAGCAGATATAGTGCCACCTTATCATGTTTCAACATTAAAGTAAGTGTAAATCAAGCAAGGCATTCCTTAAACATATTAGATTTAAGATGAGAAATTATGCAACCACAAACCTTATGCTAGATATTAATAGAAGCAGAGGAGATTACAGCAGGTAAGAAGACATGATAGGCAACAATGCATAATAATCTAGTCCCAATATGAAAAAATTAGCAGAACTATACATCTGAGTGGCACCACCCATTTTGAGACAAAGAAAGACACTGACAGTAAGCACTAGGACCAGGATATGATCCATCGTGGAAAAGTGGGCGTTGAGCAGGATTTCACTAAGCAAGAGCAGTATCAAAAAGGTGAGATACCAGGTAGAGAATTTGAGTCCATCTGAGCCTCAGAGTGATTATCCAGGAAGGCTGAAAGTTCAGCAGGCTCATGAAAGATCTGTGGATGGCCTTTGAAAGTTATCCAGAATTTTGAAGGGCTGAGAAAGAATACAGGATTCCTATGTCAATAAGTCTCCTGTATAGGATCAGGAACCCCTTCTGGTGAACTAGAGAATCTCTGGCATAGTCCTGAGAAATAGAGAATGTTTGACCTTCCCACTGTATCACGCTAACCTTCTTCATTTGAGCTAAACTTTTCTCCATGTGTTAGTGACGGAGGGGTTTAATGATCAAGGGTCGTGGGAAAGACATGCTTATGGGTTTAAAAGTTGGGACCCTGTGAGCCCGTTCAATCTCAAAATCTTTTTTAAAGTACATTTGGAGAACTTCAGGAATCGAAGACAACAAGAAATCGGCTACCGCTGGACCAGAATTTTCAATCCCTTCCAGTACCCCAAAAAGGCGAAGGTTACTTCTCCGATTACGATCCTCCTGCTCTGCAAGGTCTCTCCTTAGCGACTACATGGAACGTTCTAAGCTCTGAATGTGTTTTGCTTGTTTATTTGTGTAATATTCCACTGTGCTTATTCCTGTTTTGGCATTAGACATACATATTGACAGTTCTTGGAAGTCCTTGCAAATCCCTGCCACTTCAATCTGAAGAAGATCGATGTTGGTTTTGGTGCTTTGAGCTAGATTATGTACAGTATTGAGCTTAAGTAGAATGACATCCAAGGTAAAAGCAGAATCTAGGCTGCCTTTAACTGACTCCGGAAAAGCTGGAGAATGCTGTGAGTGCTTCAGGTTCGCTTTGGTGTCTCTGTCGCTTGCATTGCCACAAGTGCCTTCCGCCATTTGTGCCACTGAAACTGGCCGGATTTATTTAGAGATAGAGTCTAGCTGGGTGGCTAACCGGTTTGATAAAGACAGCTCAAAAGCACATTGTTTGGTCTCTAGAGATCGACAAGGGACAGTGGGGTCTTGTGCAGTAGCTGTATACAATCAAGGACTAAAGAGCCAACACCACAAATAGACACAAGATAGGAATATACAATCATAATATTTGCGTGACTTGAACCTAAAGAGTAGGTACATAGGGGCTTTCTATAGATACCAAGAGCTATATTAAGATGGACACAATTTGGAGACCATAACAAAGACTCATTGAGTATTATTATCAACACTGGCATCCTATCAATAGCACAACCTGCGCGTTATCTTGGGTTCACTATATGCAGTACCTCACACTGTATTCAGTAACACATGCTGCCATTACTGTACACAGCCTCCCCAATTTAGAGCTAATTTACTGAGGCACACTGATGCATTGTACGTAATTATAGACACCTTATAAACCTTCAGATACCCCATGCGCCATGTGCAACATAACCTTTATGGGATTAAACTGTGGGCCAGTGACTCGTTGTTATCTTGATGTTATTCCTTGGTTTGTCAATATCAAGAGCAGGTCCAGCAGAGATGGTGGAGCATGGAATTGCTGAGTGCCACTACCTCAAGCAGATAACAGAGCGTAAAAAAGCAATCAGGCCTGTGCAGTGCTCTATGGTGCTGTGTGAGATGCACTGTACCCCGGGAGCAAGGGTACAACACCTCAGCGCATCTTCTGCAGGGTTGCGTCTGCTAGCCAGTTAGTGGCAGCCGCGGTAGCAGGGTGGCGGTAGATGGATCCAAAGACTGCTAAACTGCTAATGGAAGTGGTAGCAGCCGGGTAGCGGTAGGCGGAGCTGGAGTCGGCTCTGAGGAGAACTCTCAGGGGCCGCCATTTTGACAAGCTGAAGAGCCGTACACCTAAGTTGAGACTCCAGGAGAAGGTAAAGATACCAGAGTGCTAGTAAAAAAAAATGAGTCTCACTGGTACTTGTAGTAGGCAGCCGGTAAGGAGGCCATCTCCACGACTTGTGGGGTTCCAAAACATCACATAGGGGGTTGAGGCTACAACCCAGCACCGCCATGTTGATGCCGCCAATGAGAGGAGAAGCAGGCATCATCTGGGCTCTTCCTAGTAAAGTTCGGGTTTATTCAGGTACTTCGCTGTGACCCTGCAGTGTTCCTCTGCATGAGCATGGTCTTGTTTCACATGGTAGGTGTCTCAGATGGAGTTTCTGCACCGGAAGTGCGGCGGACCTCAGAGGTTAGCAGTCATCTAAGCTACGTGCCAAACCACTCCCCAGTTTCCTTTCTATCTTATGATCTAACTTCCCTTCACAGGAACTCTAATTTGTCTTCTGCTCCTTTTCTCACTAGTTTTTCAGTCCCCCCTGTTTTTTACAACCACCTTGATAGGTTGAACAGCCAGACACAAAGATGATCCTGTATGAAGTATTTATTCAGTTAGGGAAACACAAACTACAAGCCTCTACAGCAGCTCAATTCCAACTGTCACCCAACTTCTCCAGCCCCTCCTAATTAGAGCAGTTAATTGTGCTGTCATTGATGACCGGTAAAACCATCCAAGCGTTACCCAGCAACAGGAACAGGGTGAACACTTACACAGTCCATAACACACCTTCCTCATTTAATCTCATGGCTGTCACCAGCACTCCTGTGCTCTTATATGGCCCCAGAAATATTTGCATGTATTTCTTGCACCTCATCTAGGAACAAATAACTCTCCTATAAATAGAAAGTATTCCTTGTCTGGATGGCCAGGAACGTCCGTGGGTTCAATGAGCTCACTCGATGATGACCAAATCAAAGGTAACACCATTACTGTAAGAGTCATGTCCAGTCATAACTGTCTTTGAAGCAGGACCATAAAACTATAGGCGAATGAATGTTCACTACACAGCAGCAATTGTTGCACAGAAACGCTAGGCCTGGGACACAGTTACAAGGTGCAAATTTACACTAAGGTGCTTTTAGAGCAACATTGCTGTAAGAGTTAACTCGGTCATATTGGAAGAGTTTACTTTTTTGATCAGTTAATTTTGGTGCCAGACAAGGCGGTTGTGCAATCAAAAAAACAACACTGATATTTTATCTACACCTCTGGTTCAAAATAAACTAGAGCAATATTACATACCCAGTGGTAAGGTGTTGTGAAGGAATGTTGCAAGCCATTAAGTATTAATTCCTTTATTGCTGTTGAGGAGCACAGATGGACATGTACATCAGCCCCTGTGTCCACCTCGTAACTGACACATATTTGAACCAACACATTCCACAGTGACATAGTATACATTCTAGTACATCGTACATCACACCATGTACTACTTTGCTAAGGAGAAAGAACAGAACACATCCCCCTTTCTTCCAAAAGAAAAAGAAAGGAAAACAAAAGAAATATAAATAATAAAAAAACAAACAGTTTAATGCAATGTACTACTTGTTATTAACGATATATCCTTTAACCAACAAGAAAACAATTTTATGCAACATACTGGATGTATGACGTTACAACGCATGCTGTTACAACGCATGCTGTTACAACAAAAGTTTTACAACGTGAGTGCATTGACAACGCAGGACATTACAACGCAAGTCTTTACATTGACTTGCACTAGATGGCGTGCTAATATTAAAAAAGTGTAATTTACTATTCCAACTCCAGTCCACGTAACAGTAGGGAAGGTGTTGGGATAGTAAACTACACTATTTTTAATGTTAGCACGCCATCTAGTGCAAGTCGATGTAAAGACTTGCGTTGTAATGTCCTGCATTGTCAATGCACTCGCGTTGTAACAGTTTTGTTGTAATGGTAGTGCGTTGTAAAAGTTGCGTTGTAAAGGTTGTTCCCCAACATACTACTTGTTATTAACAATATAATCCTTCAACCAACAAGGAACCAACCTCTTCCTCAAAGAATGATGAGAATTTGACTCATCATTTAGCAAGCAGCTGGTATTGGCTGGCTCCTGAGACTCAACAATATTCTCCTTGGTTGCATCTGGAGAATTAATAGGGTTAGAATCCATAGAGTTTCCATCTGTAATGTTTTGAAAGCCGGGTTCCTTTATAATTCCATTATCGTTTTATACGTCTGACTCTTCCAATATCCAATCACATAGAGATTGATTCCCACAAACAGCAGCATTCCTGCTCCTAGTAATCCTACTCAAATTCCACACTTTTCCACTTTTCATTCTCAGAGCATTGAGTAAACTTTCTACAACCTCTTCAGCTTCAAAATAAGGGTTCCCTCCTTTAGGAACAAAACCAGTTTTGTTTAACTTGCACCCAATCTCCTACGTTTATCACAGGAGTTTTGGCACCATGCTTAGCGCCATAATACTCCTTAGTTTTACCATGCACAACCTCCATTCGATCCCGTACTTCATCCATTAACCATGATTCCATACCAGTAGGAAACAGCCAAACAGGGGTAAACTGGGATCCAGGTTTCCTACCTCTCATTAAAACAAAGGGGGGCAAATCAGTTGCATTATTACATGTGACTCGGTAAGCCCAATTAGTTTTACCAATCTGTGTGATCCAATCCTGGTTGTTTTTAAATGCTAATTGGATGGTTCCCTTAAGAACATGGTTGAACCTTTCCACCATTCTGTTACCACTAGCGTTATGGGGAGAAGTGGTTTTCTGTTTAATCCCCAACTTCTTAAAATAATCTTTGGCTTTACTAGATAAAAATTGCACTCCATTGTCGCTGACAAAGGACATGGGAATACCTTTGGAGACAAACATTTTGTCTAAAAATTTCAAAACTGAATCAGTATCAGCATGGCTAACAATCTTGGCGACAGGCCACCTTGAAAATAAATCAATAAAAACAATTCAGTACTCGTGTGAATCTTCTACAGGTCCCATAATGTCCACAGCTACAGTCTCCCAGGGTATTTTTGGTAACAAACCTTCACTCATATGTGGACGAAAGGTTCGTAAAGATTTGCCGAAGTGGAACACGCACAACAGTCACGTAGAATCCTTTCAACATGAAAATCCACCTTAGGCCACCAGAATAACCTTTTGATAACGGATTTCATTCTAACAATACCAGAATGACCTTCATGGCACAACTCAATAATCCAATCACGTAACCCTACAAGTGGAACTACTCTTTCTCCTCTAAACAAAATGCCATCCTCCACAGTGAGTTCAAATCTAACCTCCCAAAAGGGTTTGATGGAGGTATCTGATGATTCCTTCTTGGGCCAATCATTCAAAACATGTGAAATAACATCTTGAAGAACTTTGTCTTTGGCACACTCAGTAGTCCATTCATTCTTCCCAATAGCAGAAAAACCTTGATCATGGATTAATGCCACTTGTAATCCATTCCACTCCTCATTCTCGCATTTTTCCAGCATGACGGCAATCCTGGAAAAAAAGTATTTTACAACATTATTTTTACCTGGCATGTAAATTATCTTATTAACACAATTTTGCATTTGCATTGAAATCTTCGCAAGTCTTTAAAATGCTGTGATAACACCTGCTGTGGTTTGAATTTTCACTAAAGGTTTATGGTCACAATGAAGTATACAAGCCTTCCCCCAAATGAAAGACTTTTCTTCACAAGGCAAAAGGGATATAGAAGCATATGCAGTTATATTTTCCTTGCCTAGATTATCTATTTGAGAGAGTACGGCACCCAACCCCGTTTTGCTAGTGAAAGTGTTAATAGCACTGTGTAAGGAAAGGTCAAACCTACAAAGTGCTGTTGCATTAGCAATTGCCAATTTAATGGCCTTAAAATCACTGTCACACTCTAAAGACCAATTGAACACACTGTTCTTTTTAAGAAGTTGGCGAATTTTAAATGTCTTTTCTGAAAAATTGGGGAAGTACTTGAAACATAATTCTGCCTTCCCTAAGAATGACCTAACATCCTCTTTATTGGTAGGTACAGAAGCTTCAACCCTTGCAGACACTAAAGTAGGTTTAGGTTTGACTCCTGACTCATCAATCATATGGCCGAGGTACGTAACACTTCTTTGTGCAAATCTGCACTTAGAGTGTTCCACAGTGAGACCCTTGTCCTCTAGAATGCCAAACACTCTCATTAATCTTGAAGTATGTTCCTCCTTATTGGTGCCAAAACAAGGATATCATCTTGGAAGAAGGTGACGCCTTGCTCCTTGTTACAAAGTTGGAACATTACCCTTTGGAACACAGCGGCAGCCGAGGCCAATCCAAAGGGCATGATCTGGTGATAACCAGCCAAAAGATCCACTGTAGAAAACAATTTAGCTTTTTTTTCAAACATGTAACCATCTCATTGATTTTAGGCAACGGAAATTTATCAATCACAAAGTTATTATTCAAATGTCTTAAGTCTACACAGAGCCTGATCTTACCATTGATCCGTCTGGCCGCGACTATGGGAGAAACCCATTCAGAAGCTTCAATAGGTTCTATAATGTGTGCTGCAACCATTCATCTAATTCCTTAGAAACTTCTTCTCTCACAAGTATGGCGATGTTGCGACATTTGTGTACCTTACGTGTGGCATTCTCCTTTAAAATAATTTTGTGTTCGAAACCTTGGAGATTACCCCAAACTTTACAAAACACTTTGTGAAATTGTTTCAAAATGCTATCTCCCACAGTGCTACATTCATTAATTACTAAGACTTGTTCCTTGCTGTTAGGATCTAAGATGATATACAACTGTTTCTGGTCAAACCATCCCAGAACAGGTGGACCAGTTTTGGCAATATGCAATTTACCTCTACTCTCCCGTCCATTGAATTTAAAGGCGAATCAATGATAACCCAACAAATCAATAGTCTTTCCACCATACCCTTGAGGATGTATGTCAGGTTCTAATAATTGTTTACCAACCTTCTGTGTAAAGCCGATTCACACAGTTCTTAATTAATAATTGTATATGGAGAGCCTGAGACTGCGTAAATCTTGATACAAACTCCCAAATTTCCATCCAACACACAGGTTTATTTTTACAGACCTCATAACAAATATTCAGTCTCAAGTTGTTATGAACATTCATTATTCAACTGTTTGTGTCCACAGTATCCTCTTCACAGTTTTCATTAGTAGTGACTTTCCTGTCATTGTCATCAGCACAGTTAACAAATCTAACATTGGTTCTTCTTTTCCTGCACACTTTAGCAAAATGGCCTTTAATGCCACAGATACTGCACTTGTATTTAATAGTAGGGCAATTCTTACTATATTCCAAGTGTTCAGAGCTTCCACATCTGTAACATTTGGGTTGGGTTCTAAAATTGGAATTATTATTCCCTGCTGTGGCAAGGGATTTCTTTTTTCAACCTGGGTGCCCACTTTACCCATCACTTTTTTGCTTGTGTGGTCCTGCTTAAGAACTTTGGCACATCTGCTAGAAATTTCTGCATTACGCACAATGGCTAAAATATCATTAATGATGCATCTCCACTAATCCAGAGTCTTTCCTCTATAGCTAGATTACTTTTCATGCATCACAACTTGGTCTCTGATAAAGTCTTCTTGCAAAACACTAAGGGGCCTATTAGGATGGCGGCACCCTAGCCGTGCTGGGACCAGCCGCCAGTGGTGCGGCAGTCCCACACCGGCAATTAGGATGCCACCGCCGTAGTGGTGGTGGCATCCCCATCCATAACATTTTGGTGGGCGGTGCTCACCGCACCACCCGCCACAATGCTGTGGATGCACCTTGTGCATTTGCATGCACAACGTGGCGGGCACCGCCTGGTGCCTGCCATGTCGCCCATGCAAATGCAGGGAGGTACCATAGGTACCCCCCATGTGCCCCCCCAACATCCTGGGGGCCCACAACGGCCCCCAACTGAGGAATCTGCATGCCTTTCCGTGGCGGCAACGCCTCCATGGAAAGGCTGTTTCCTGGTGCCATTGTAATATGAATGGCGGTGTCTAGCAGACAACGCCACCATATTCAACCCTTTTCCGCCCAGTCGACTCGTCAACCGGGTGGAAAAGGGGCGGACGGTCTTCCCGTCTGCCGTGGTACCCCCCGCCATCATAATATGGCAGGGAAAATGGGAGGCGGGCGGGGGATGATGTTGGGCGGATCGCCACCGCCATAATAGACCCCATAATTTGCAATCCAAAGCTAACCTTTTAAGATCAGATACATATTGATCAACAGTTTCTATTTTACTTTGTTTCCTCTGAAAGAATTTAAATCTTGTTATGCCTATACAAACCTTAGGTGTAAAATAACTATCAAGATGTCCTAAGGCTAAAGCACAAACATTCAGATCTCCTGGAATATTGGCTTTTGTCATTTGAATGAACAAGTTCAAACCCACAGGTGCTAAAGAATGTAAAGGCAATCTTTTCTTCTTTTCCGGAGACATTTTCCCAACTTCATCTAAGGCTTCAATGTAGCTTGTAAAATAAGCCTTCCATTCTAACCATTTTAGTGATGGTTAAGAGCCTGAAACCCAAAATGCTTGAGGAGGATTTATGTTGTAGCTTTGAGTGCTCATGGTAAGTGGATTTGTCCAATGTCCTTACTTCACCCGAATGACTAGTCCACTGTCCAAACTTCACCACAACAGAGCAACTCAAATAAAAGCAATTAGTAATATTTTGTTGGTTCAGTAGATAGTAAGGCTTAGGATGCTGTAAAAATAAAGTTAAACCCTGAAGAAATAGTTAGAATTGACAAATAATATTCTCAACAAGCTTCCGATCATTCTTCCTTCGTTCCCGATAAAATCCTTAAAATCCAAGATGGCCGCTCCGTGAGGTAATGTAACGTGACCTGCGTGGTGATGTAATGCACCCCATCCTCCCACACACAGTAACGCCTACAGGGGAAGCTGGAGGCGTAACGAGCAAGTGAACATCACACAATGCTCATGAGGAGGCTCGGGCAGGTCACGAGTACTCATGAGCGGTTAGATCAGTTGTCCTCACACTCCAATTTGGCTCCGGTACCCAGGTGCCACATACCTGGATTTCTGACCAAAATTCCTTCTCCGCTGTGTGTACAGAAGAGACAAAAACAGCGCAGATCGGAAATCCTCAAGATGCGGAACAGATCAGGAAATCCTGAAGATGTGGACCTCTCTTCAATGATGCAGAACGGTAAAAATGCCGGTTCCAGGTAGGTTTGTAGAAAATAATCGGATAGGTGCATGGCTCCTCAACACTTCGTCGTCAGTGTTGTGAAGGAATGCTACAAGCCATTAAATATTATTTCCTTTATTGCTGTTGAGGAGCACGGGTGGACTTGTCCATCAGCTCCTGTGTGCACTTCGTAACTGACACATATTTGAACCAACACATTCCACAGTGACATAGTATACATTCTGGTACATCATACATCACAGCGTATACTACGTTGCTAAGGAGTAAGAACATAACATAAGGGTCAGTGAGTTAACACTAGATGTTGTCATCTCCAGGGACCTGAAATTCACAATTTAGGTTCCCATGAAGGGTAGCAAAAAGTGTCAGTAACTGGGTTAGCAACTTTTGTCATTTATAGGGCTTAGAAGCAGCCGCAGCCTGTGCAGGAAAGGGCGGTGGGCCGTGTGGGGGGTATTTTGAAGGACGATGACAAGGGAAAAATAATTATTTATTTAATTTTCCTTCGTCATCGTCCGTCAAAATACACTCCACACGGCCTCTCCCCTCCAGGGCTCTTACCTGCACGGGCCGCTGCTCCTTAGAAGCAGCAGCGGTCGATGAAAAGAGCATTTCAAATTCTGTGTAGTGCCATGGATTAAAATAAAAATTAGATGAACATAAAATGACAGTGCTTTTAGTGTCAGACATTAATTAAAGGCCAGGTAGATCTTCTGTGGAAAAAGCACAGCATTGCTTCCCTCAAATGTAACTTCCACCAGACTGGCAAATTAGCAATTATAATATGAATGTCTTTATTCAAAACAAACGCCTCAAGTACTTTACACCCACCTTCCTTCCCTTCAGGTGAAGGGCGGTGATGCAAAGGCTGACCAGAGCAGGTCAGGCTCAGGAGAAACAGACAGTGTGACAATCCTGTATGACTGTCACATGCCTGGACACAGAGACAAAAGCTAAACACACAGTGCACTTACCAGTGTCTCAGGGCTGATTTACCCATCGCATTGTCTGCTCTTTTCGTCCAAGAAACAGAAGAACTTGTCTCTTTCAGGAACTGTCGGTGTGATCCTGGGTCAGGGTAACATTAAGGTTCAGACAGGGTCATATTTTAAAGACAGGCATTCTAAAAATTCCTGAAATATGGCTTGCAGTAAATAGAATGTTACAAAGTGTAGCACCAGCTCTTTCAATATCACGTCAAAGGGGTAGTGTAAACTTACTAATAATTACCAAAAAACATTTACTCATTCCTCCATGGTAAAACATCAAAGAGTTTTTTTGGTAGGAATTAGGTGGCCTAATTTTCCACAGCCTGTTGGCGACCCTCCTCCCACCCAAAGCCACAGGCAAAAGAAGCAAAGCAGGATCAGGTACACGGGAGAACTCACTGTATAAAGCAATTAAAAGAATGTTGCACTCGACGAAGTCCGTAAATAAAGATTTGTTTGTGTTCTCTCTACCAGAATTCTTCTCCTCCTCTTGCAACATTAACCTGCTGAGACCTCACTAACTGAGGGTGGGGCCCAGTGTTCACATCCTGCCAAATACCACCCCCACCTCAACATGATGGGCATGCCCTGACTCCTGCTATTATAAGCTATGGTGCTGTGCTGAATCCGCCCTGGGCCAAACCAATAAATGCCCCAGGGCACACCGCAGCAGCTCCACTAAATCTGGCCTCATCCACCACCCTGACATCACTCTGCTAGTCTGTGCCTCAAGAGCCAGTGAAAGACTCGCCCGGCACATACATCGCTTCTTCTCCTCCCCTTAAACAAAAAATAAAAAACTCAAGCTTGATTTATACAGAGCAGTGGTAGCTGCTTTCGGGTTCCTACTCTCCATTATTGAGGTAGGAGTGCTCTGCCCCTGACGCCCATTTTCACCAGCCGTGACTGACCCCAAGAGTTGGCCCTTTCAGCTCAGAGGGCAGAGTGCTGTATAGATAAAAAGTAGGACATATGTAATTTATGTTTTACATGTCCTAAAAGTGAAAATCTCACAAATTCAACTTTCATTGTTTCAAGGCCAGGCTCTCCCATAGACAATGATTCACCTTTGTGCAAACCACTAGATGCTAGAATCAGAACAGGAGCAGCTCAGGGCCATAGTGGCAGTAGCGGGCACCGGGCATTTCCTCGGAGGGTCACCAGGGTGGGGGCCGATTTTGGGTCTGGGTTGGGGGGGCACTTTTGTTACAGGGCCGTTTTTGCAGCATATTTGCAATATTGGCCCCTGTAACAAAATCAGCTGAAACAGGCCCTGGCAAACTGCTCAATCGCTCCCCCAACACCTTGGGTGCCCGCTGAGCACTTTGCCCGGGCTGGTTTTGTTTCACAGTCTGGCCCTGGAGCAGCTAGAGATATATTTCTCACACTTACTTGCATTAGAATTTAAAATCCTCTTTAATGGTAAACTTGGATCGTTTCCTCCTAATTGTAAAAAATACTAGTTTTAGAAGGTTGCTATTTCACTGCCTCCAGTCTCTGAGGCCTTTTCTGGGTGTAGTATCCCCTGCTCGGCATGCTGATGACTGTCTCCCTGAGTTGTGACTTGGAGTTCTCTCCTTGCCCACCTTCACAGCCTGCCTGATCTGTGACCTTGCCCCAGCCTTGATGGACCCTTTATCTATGCATTTCATTTTTGTGTGCTGTAGCGCAACGCATTGCCTGTTTTGTCCACTTTTGCGCCTCTTTTTAATTTAAACTCAGAGACTCAAATACACATTTCTAATTGAATATTTTTGGCCGTTTAATGACATCATTCTTTAACTAAAATATACTATATATTCTTAAATTCTGTTTGGGACAGTTTTTTGTGTTGTGTTTCCACTTTATTACTGTTTTTGTGTTGCAGAAACTTTCCACTTTTTTTTTAGAGTTTTATATAGTACGAACCAGACCCGAAGATATCAGAACGCTGTACAAGAGCACCAGTTTCGTTACAGATGGACACATTCATTTTTTTAACTAAAATATACTATATATTCATAAATACTGTTTGGGACCGTTTTTTGTGTTGTGTTTCCACTTTATTACTGTTTTATTAATTTTTTAATCAATTTGATAAACATACACCCAACATAGGATATACAGTGGTTATTGAGATACAGGCTTATACCATTTGGATTTACAAAGAAATACACACATATAGCACTACAATATTACATACAGTGCAAAGTCAATAGTATCATTAATTTATTTTTCTTTGTTTTTCCCCAGTAATACATCTCATTGGCCATGCAGTCATATGAGTTGGATTGAGTGGAATGCGCGTTAGGGATGAAGTTCAGTAACTGCGGAGATCTGCAGGTTTATCTCTTGTGAGGGTGACTGTGCCGCATGGGGGGCCTCTATCGGATGCTTAAGTAAATACGTCTTGAGGGGGTCCCAGATATCTTTGTGGCAGGATGTCAGGGTGAGTAACTCTGCATATGTAAGTGACTGTTCCTGCCAAAACAGCATGTCCTTAAATTTTGGTGCTCTGCCATGCCCCTAGCGACATGCTATTCTTCTTTTGGCTTGTAATAGAGCAAGGGACACATATCGGCGGGATGCAACACTAATTTCTGCCGTGTAGCCTAACAAAGTCACTAGTGGAGAAGCGTGTAGCTGTATTGATGTCATCTGTTCTAATGCGTGAAAGACCTGTTGCCAATATATCTGTACCGTGCCACATTCCCACTCAAGATGCAGAAAGTCAGCACCATCCGCACCGCACCTGTCACATTTATCGCTATCGCGTAATTTATATCTGTAGAGTGTGGAAGGGATATGTGTGATGCATAAATCTGTAATGTATCATGCGCAGACCGCTGCTAGATGAACTGCGCTCAGTTTGTGTACAGCAGTAACCCCATTGTTTGTCAGTTAGTTCTTTAGCTATATTTGCGACCACTTGACTCTGGCTGGGCATTGTTGCGACACCGGGTTCGTGTATAGGCTGTGGTATAGCGTTGCTACTGCGTGCGATGCGTCAGTATTGCACAGTAATGAATTCAACAGGGGGAGTTCCTGGGTGCGTGGAAGTGTGCTCCTTTATGCCTTGGTGTAGTGTGACATAAAAAATATGTCCATGGGGGTGGGGGTCGACCCAGCATACATCTGTTGTAAGGTACAGAATTTGCCATTGAGATAGAGATCCCCCCAGTAAGTAATATGACATTTTGTCTTAGTTTTGTGAAAAGCCCCTTCCTGTAGCAGTGGCATCCCATGGTGGTGAGTTTGGCAATACGTTGCCACGCTCGTATCGTACATGTGATTGGTGTAGGGGTAGGGTCCCGTGACATGATAGGGCTTATTAGAGCCCCTTCCAGAGGGATAGGGTTCACTAACCAATGTTCTGTAGCCACTTGGGGCATATATTTGGGTGGATGAAACCAATAATAAGCGTAGTGTGCCTGTGCGCCAAGGTAGTAAAGTTCCATATCAGGAATATCAAACCCACCCTGAGAGAAAGGCCTGGTTAGTGTGTCCCATTGTAGACTAGGATGCTTGCCTCCCCATGTCAGACGTATCAATTCTGTGCGTAGCGCTGAAAAGAAGTGCCTACCTGGGTCGTATGGAATGTTTAAAAAAAGGTACAGTAGCTTTGGGAGAATGACAATTTTGGTAAGCGAGATACGCCCTGCCATGGAAAGTGGGAACGCTATTCATCGTGTGACGCTGCTGGCTATGCTGTCCAGCGCTCTGCCATAGTTTAGGCGCATCAATTCCTCATGATCAGCAGTGACATATACCCCCAGGTATTTAGCCTCTGCTGCGCACCATTCGATTGGGTAGTCAGGCGAAAACTCTGTTACCGAAGGTTTAAGTGGGAAAATGTGAGATTTTGTCCAATTAATGTCTATGCCGGGGATCCCTCCGAATCGCAGAAACTCTCTCAACTGTGGCTTAGGGTTTTGTTGAGGGTCTTTGACATACAAAGTGACGTCATCTTCATATAAGTAAATTAGGATAGGGCACAGTTCACACCGCAGTGCTTTATCGTGATGGTGTTGTCCGATGCGGGCTGCAAGAGGCTCGATCGTAAGTGCAAAATAGGAGTGGAGACAGGGGACAGCCTTGGTGGGTGCCCCGTGTAATAGAAAAGGGAGAGGAGATGTGCCCATTAATCAGAACTCTGGCAGCTGGGGAAGTATACAGAAGCCGCCTAACCCAAGCTGAAAAACCTTTAGGCATTCCCATATTTTGCAGTATTATGAAGAGATAGTCCCATTCAACAGAGTCGAAGGCCTTCGTTGCGTCCAAAAAGAACGTCCCTAGGGTCAGCCGCGGGTCAACATTCCGCTGAATGGAAAAGAGGGTACGGAGATTGTGCGATGTTGCTCTGCCATGAATAAAACCTGCTTAATCCAGTAACACCAACTTATCCATCAATAAACTGAGTCTATTTGCCAGTACTTTGGCAAGAATTTTCATGTCGTTATTGATCAATGATAGGGGACGGTAAGAGTCACATAGATCAGCGGGCTTGCCAGGTTTCAGGAGTGAGGTAATAAGAACCTCTCTAAGAGACTCCGGGAGGAGTTCACGTTCCTGTGCCTCTTCGTATACCTCCTTCAGTATGGGGGTCAGCTGATCGGAATATGCTTTGTAAAAGTCGATAGGAAGGCCGTCCGGCCCTGGGGCCTTTCCCGATTTCATCTGCATAGTTGCCATTTTTATCTCATTGGCTCCAAGGGGTGCCACCAAGAACTCCCTCTGATCATTCTCAAGCCAACCAAGAGTAATGTCTCTCAGGAATGTGGAGAAATCAGGGGGTTGCGCCCTGTGAGAGCTGTAAAGATCGGAATAATATGACACAAATATATCGAAAATATTCTGGCTATCCCTATGCCGTATGCCATTGCTATCATTAATCTCTAGAACGTGATTGGAGAACCAGGGTGTACGGATCTCCATTGCTAAAGCCTTGCCAGGCCGTCCCTCCTCTCGGTATTTGCAGGCAGTGTAGTATTTACTCCTGAAGCGTAATTCCCTCTCAGCAGTGGCTCTATAGGCAGACAATTTATCTCTGAACAGGGCCTGAATTGTCCCAGTAGTATCATGACGCATGTCTCCCTCTAATTGCTTCAGCTCCCCTTCGAGTTTGTGTAAGTAATTACGCATATTCTGCAAAACGCCGAAACTCTTAGCAATGCAGAATCCCCTCATCGTAACTTTGAAAGCTTCCAAGACAACACCAACTTGCGTAACCGAGCCAATGTGTCTATTAAAGAAATCAGTAATCCCCGCACCAAGCTCTGCCCTGAATGCTGAGTCCAGTAACGCATCTGGAATGGGTCTCCAGCTCCTGGGAGAAGAGTGCGAGTACGGAGGAGCTAACGTCATGCGCACCGGTGCATGATCCGAGAAAGTCTTGGCCAGATGATCTACGCCGGTTATCCATGTACCCACCCCGCGTGAGACAAGCCGATACTACAAGCATGCCCAAGTCGCATGCATTGTTGCATGGTGCATCCCTTCCAGCGTTTCAGGGTGCATATATCTCCATGCATCGAGGAGGCCATGATCTTTAATTACATCTGTTAAGAGGCCTTGTGTTTTAGTGCAGTGGTGCAGAACAGGGTTAGACCTATCCCTAGAGGGGTGAAGTGTTGTGTTAAAATCTCCGCCCCAGATAATGTGTTTTTAGCCAACATTAAGGATACGTTCTCAGAGTGTGGTAAAAAAATCTGGGTCATCTATATTGGGACCATAACAACAGACGAGTGTTACCAACTGTGACCCTAACTTACCCCAAGCCATAGAACTTATTTCAGTACCTCTGGAGTATGTAGAGTATGAGGAGAAAACCCTATCTCCCGCCCATCTACTAGCAAAGACAGAAGGTCAATGTGGGTCAAAGTGTGTCTTTTGTAGCATAGCTATATGAATTTGGTGAATCTCTGACATAATACCGAAAGTCACATAATCGAACTGCAAATATTTCGAAGCAAAAATATCGATATTAAAAATATCGATGTTGTATACTTAATTATAGAAATACACAAATATCGATAACACAATATTGTAATGCAACTATATCGACAACACAAATATCGCACACATAAATATCGCAATACAAAATATCGACGTTTATAAATAAATATAGCACATGTCTAAAATATCGACTACAAAGATATAGATATCAATATTATCATTTTTTTCAATATATCGACAACTCAATAATTCATTAAAACAATTACTTTAAACACCATAAATACAGTAAATTGCATAAACATACATATCACATTAAATTGAACCAAAAACATAACTATCAAAATTATAACAACATAAATAAATAATAACATAATAAATACACTAATAATATAATTTTAAAATATATATTTGCAACATATTCAAACATTTTAATACATATTTTATTAAAATATAATTAGTTCAATGTCTCCTTCCTTATCCCCCCCAAAAAATTACTCTTAATTAGCGTTTTCCATATAAGGGAAACAATTAACAAACCAAGAAACAAAGTAAAAGTTAACCAATAGAAATACAGAAGATCAAAATAAACCAATGAAATTCAACAAACAATTAAAAAGACACTATATAAACCAAGAAAAATCAGTCTTATTTTACACCTTAAACCAAAATAATTAAGGAAGGGGAAACTCTGCCAGATTTTGACCACAATCAAAGACTGCATCAAAATCAAGCCTACTACACTTAGGAAAAAGTCAGTAAATTACCATTTCTAAATAAGCAGTTAAATTAAAATGTAACAGAGATTTCAATTGCTAACTAAAATTACTAACTTATATATTTTATCTCTTTATATTTTCACCACAGATATTACTCCTAAGAACAAGAAAAAATAATTTACCTTGCAAAAAACAGCTCACTAACAAAGTATGTATACTTTAAAAAGACTTTGTAAAATCTCACTAAAATGCAACTAAACACCTAATATATCCTAGACCCCAAAATCACGCTATTTAGGGGCTGATTACGATGTCGGGCGGATCGCCACCTCCCGCATTGCGGTGGCCATCCACCTGACATTTCCCTCCGCCCGCCACCCATTTCCCCCCGCCATATTAGTATGGAGCGGGGACCCCGGCGGACGGAAAGACCGTCTGCCAGTTTTCTGCCATTCGACCAATCGACCTTGCGGAAAAGGGACCTGCTAGACACCGCCATCCATATTAGAATGGGCGGTGGTGCAGGGCTTTCCATGGCGGAGACTCCGCCATGGAAAGCCAGGCAGACTTTGCTATCGGGGGCCTGTTGCAGGCCCCCAGGGTATTGGAGGGGTGGGGGTGCACATGGGGGTACCTATGGCTACATTGTGAGCACCGCCCACCACAATGCTGGGACTAGAGGATGCCACCACCACGGTGGCGGTGCCATCCTAATTGCCGATTCGGGACCGCCGCACCACTGGCGGCCGGTCCCAGCACCGCTAGGGTGGCGGGCGGGCGAAAGTCCGCCCGCCATCCTAATCGGCCCCCTAGACTTTTAAACCTTTTAAAAGACTTTGTAAAATCTAACAAAAACGGTAATAAAACTATAGTCTATCCTAAAAACCAATACCACCCCATGTAAAATTGTAAAACATCAAATAAAATATGCTTTATTTTCCTTTCACAGAAAACTTCAACTAAACAGCATTAACTGAACAATGAACATCTCCATTTAAAGACAACTAAATAACACTTGGTAAGCATATGTAAAAAATGTTTTCTTTTTAACCATATAAACATGTATAATATACTTTTTCATATATGTACATATACATTTTTTATAGAATTTTCCACATCACAATGACTGAAGGTGCCTAATTTATAACATCTCAGAAAGGGAAATTCTTATTGTGTTACATGGGGTACGTCTACACCCAAGAGAAGCAAACAGGCTTTAAAGGGAACTGGAAATGTTCAAAATATTACTCAAATAAATGCTATGGTAGCGCTACCACCAGGGAAACAACTGTATTATACACCAGAGAACATAACCATCCGCCAAATGTTTCTGAAATTGAAGTGAGAGCAACCCTTGATAATATAAAAGAATTAGGTACTGGCTCACAAACTCCTACAAGTGTTATACTTAAATACATTTTACCTAAAGTACCCAAAGAAGCTACCGGTCAATTACCATCCATTGCTTCAGTTAAAAGAACCATGGCTAGGACCAAAAAGGCAACAACAACCACAATACCTAGGCCTGAAAATTTTGAAGATGTCATAATTCCCCCAGAACTAATTATAACACACAGTGATGAACCTTTTATTTTCTTTGACAATAAAAATAAAGATAAAATAATTATTATGTTTGCTACAGCAAACAATATAACTAAACTTCAGCAATGCCAAACATGGATGATGGATAGCACCTTCACAATCTGCCCCAAGCCATTCTACCCACTTTAAAGTATCCATGGGCAATATCATAACAGTTGCATCCCCTTTATATAATCATTGTTACCAAATAAACAGAATGCAACATATACTGAAATGTTAGGTAAAATAAAGCAAGAAACCAACAACTTTTTTCCTCAAAGAATAATAATAGACTTTGAGCAAGCCATGATTAATTCTATCCTTAAATTGTATCCCCACATATCTATACAAGGATGTTACTTCCATTTCAACCAATGTTTATGGAGACATTTACAGAAATCTGCACTTAGGGGTCTTTTAGGATGGGGGACGGATGGCCGTAGCCGGGCTGGCGGTGGCAACCGCCGAACCGGCGGCGGACATCCGCCCACAATCGCAACCCTGAAAACCGCCAGTCCCATTAGCATGGCAGTGATGACCGCGGTGGTGAGAATCTCCGCCCGCCACCTTTCCGCCGGTACCAGTCCGCAAGCATGCCTAGCGGGTGAAACTGGGTGTGTGGGTGCACAGGGGGGTACCTATAGTACTCCCCTACATGTCCCTGTACCACCTGGCAGGCACTGTGCAGTGCCTGCCACGCAGTGCAGTAACATGCATGACATGCTCCTTTTCACACCGTATCGGTGCTGCTGGAAGCAGCAACCGCCGCAATGTTAATCGCCAGAATCCGACCGCCGCGTTCGGATTTCGACTGCGGAGCATCCTAATTGGACTGGCAGTTATGCCGCGGTCCTTGCAGGTGGTCTTCTCCCGGTACCAAGGACACTGAACCTAATTTAAATAGTATTCCCACTCCACTCAGTATTTAATTGGGGTAGGTGCTGGACACTAAACCTAAATAAATTACTATTCCCACTCCAGTAAGTATTTATGGAGATAGGTGCTGGACACTGAACCTAATTTAATTACTATTCCAACTCCAGTCTGTATTTAATTAGGGTAGTTGCTGGACACTAAACCTAATTAAATTACTATTCCCACTCCAGTAAGTATTTAATTTGAGTAGGTGCTGGACACTAAATTTATTTAATTTACTATTCCCACTCTAGTCAGTATTTAATGGGGGTAGGTGCTGGGCACTAAACCTAATTTAATTACTATTCCCACTTCGGTCTATATTTAATTGGGGTAGCTGCTGGACACTAAACCTAATTCATTGACTATTCCCACTCCAATCAGTATTTAATTGGGGTAGGTGCTGGACACTAAACTCAATTAATTTACTATTCCCACTCCAGTCTGTATTTAATTGGGGTAGGTGCGGGACACTAAACTTAATTTATTTACTATTCCCACTCCAATCTATATTTAATTGGGGTAGGCGCTGGACACTAAACTTAATTAATGTACTATTCCCACTCCAGTCAGTATTTAATAGGGGTAGGTGCTGGACACTAAATCTAATGCAGTTATGTTTCCCACACAAGTCAGTATTTAATAGGGGTAAGTGCTGCACACTAAACTTAATTAATTTACTATTCCCACTCCAGTCAGTATATAATAGGGGTAGGTGTTGGACACTAAACTTTATTAATTTACTATTCCCACTCCAGTCAGTATTTAATAGGGGTAGGTGCTGGACACTAAACTTAATTAATTTACTATTACCACTCCATTCAGTATTTAATAGGGGTAGGTGCTGGACACTAAACTTAATTAATTTACTATTCCCACTATAGTCACTATTTAATTAACACATGTTCACACTAGTACATATATTGTATAACATTATATTTTTTTAATTATATTTTATAATTTTCTTTTTTATTTCACAATGTTTTTTACATTTCACAAACATTTTTAAATGTTTAAATGTTGTTTATACTATACATACATTTTTTTGTTTTTAAAAGTTACATGTGTTGTATTTTCTGAAATAACCATCCTTATCTCCTATAAATCCAACATACCGCTCATACATTTTACTTAGAAAATCAAAAATAAATTTAAAATACATTTTTCATTTTGTACAATTTATATAAATTAAAATAATATTTTAAAACACTCCCCACCCTTATCCCCAATAAACCCAACATCCCACTCCTAAATTTTAATTTGAAATTCGAAATGTAATTATAAATTCATACTTAAAATTAAAAAATTTAAACAAATTAAATTCGTTTTTTAAAAATACTCTCTACCCTTATCCCCTATAATCCAACATCCCCCTCCTAAAACAACATAAAAAAATACTTTTATTTTATAACTTGTAAAAAAATTTACTACTTAACATTAACTATAAAATATTTGAAAAAACATACAAAAACGGTATTTTGACATGTCGATATTTTTACTATCGATATTACTAACATCGATATTCACCAAAACACCTCAAAACGATATTAACTACATCGAAATACAGAATATCGATATTTCATACTCTAGATATTTCTGTACATCGATATTTGGTGTACACCGAATTTGGTGTCTATCAAGGCACGCTAATATCTGGCGGCGTTTGCAGGGATCTCCTAGCCCCTAACATTCCACATAAGCAGGTGTATTTTTTGCACCTCAGTAGTCGGGCCATGAATATATTGTCGAAATGACATCTGACAGATATGTGATATGCTACCGTGTATAAATCTAATGGCAAGTATCCACATGACTTCTTGCTGTACAGGTGTTAACAATAAGAAAAACAACAACGAAAGCCCACCCTCCCCCACCCACAACAGCACCCCAATTGTGCAGTATTGTAGCACCTACCCAAACCCCTTCCCACACAAACCATTTTAGTCCAAAACAAATACGTAAATTGCTAGGGAGGGACACCCGGGGGGGTCACTAGAGGCACTCGATATACCCTCCTCCAGTAGATGTCATGAACAGCTCTCCAGAGGGAAGAAAGCGTGGAGAAGGGGGGGTACTTGGCATTGCTCATATGACAGTCATAATGTATGCCTTACCACATTGGTGTATTAATGTCTTAGTTTACTCGTGTCTCCACTGCGCCTCATACGATAGCAATGGTGTGTATCACCTGGTACACAGGCCCCAGTCATATAGTCATCCATTGTTGCAGTCGGAATGTAAATACAGTCTGACATCATCTCGGAAACAAGTAAATGATGACGCCCTGTATCGTCATTCAGAGACTCAGGTGTTGCAAGTGCATCATTCCGACGTTGGAGTGACAGATCTGGCAGGAAGAGCGCCGTCGCTACGCTGCAAAGAATGTCCCTTGATGCTCCTAAGGAAATCCTCCACCTGCTGTCCGTTGAGAAAAAAGTGTTGTTTCTCTTGATGCGTGACGCATAGTCGGGCAGGATACATTAAAGCAAAGTCGCTCTGTGCCTTGTGAAGTTTCTGTTTGGCAGGAAGGAATTTTCGACGGTCCTCCTGACACCGCCTCTGTGAAGTCCGGATACATGGTGAATCCCACACCCTCAAATTGTAAGTCTTTTTTTCCCTGGCCAGTTTCAAGGCAGAATCTCGGTCTCATAAGTTGAGCAGGCGAGCTATGATAAGCTGGCGGTTACTACCTGGAGGAGGGCGTGGGCCCAGAGAACGGTGTGCGGACTCCACTATCAGGTGCGACGAGAAGGCATCTGCACCAAATGTGTTCATCAGGAGGCGCTCAATGAAATCCTCCATACACCCCATGTTGGTGCTCTCCGGAATCCCTATGACGCGTATGTTATTGTGCCTACTACATGCCTCCAAATCTTCATTTTTTGCGACGATTACCTTAAGAAGCTTATCCATCTGTGTGACTTGTTGCTTCACCTGCGCAGTGGTGTCTTCAGTGTCTGAGATACGCCGTTCCGCCTCTTTGATCTTCTCACCGTGTTTATCTAGTTTTTGGACTATGAAGTCCATGCGACTGTTCATAGTGTCCACTTTACTTGAGAGGGCAGAGAGACTTTGCTGCATAGCCAATAGCAAACTTTTTACAGCCGCGTCTCGCGTGGCCTTCGGTGTTGCCGCCCGCTCGGCAGCCATTGGGTCCTGTTCCTCCGATCTGGCACGTGTCATATTTTTCCTTGCCTCAAAAGGCAGTTTAGCTTGCTTACCATCCATCCACCCCATCTTGTGACAGGTGGAGGGTGCTGCTGCCAAGTTGTACTCCAGTTGGGGCCGTTAGTATTGTTCTTATCTGGTGTGATGTGTGGCAGGACCGGCACTCATTTGCGATTAAGTCTATTCCACCTTCAGACCGCGAGTCCTAGTCAAGCTCCGGCCTCGAACTTCTCGCAAATGTTGTTTATGCTATGTACCTCAGTAGAGCCCACATTGTACTCACCGCACCCAGCAGTCAGCGGGGTGACTGGTCAACTCCCGGTCACTGATTGTGACTGATCCAGTGTCAGGGGCCCCACAAAGTCTGTGCTTCCATGAGGGTTGGAGGAAGAAATATGCACCCCCGCAGCCAATCTCAGCAGTATGTTTCTGTCCGACAGTAATCGTAGAGGTCACCAGCTTGTGAGCGTCGCTCCACTTCTTTTAAGGATCAGGAGTAAATATGGGGCAGCGCAGTTAAATTATATTTCTCGCAGTGGTCCGATATAGGCCCCCCTACAGCACCCTATGGGCTCAAGAGACGTCAGCAGAGATGGAGGAGGAGTATGTATGAGGGTCGGGTCCTCCAGCCTCGCCTCTCAGGACAATCGCGCCCTTCATCTGCACTGGCACCCACAGGTCAGTTGTCCATTCTCACAGGCCCAGCAGTGGCAGACACCCACTCCTCAAAAGCTCCAGGGCCGAAGGAATCAATAGGAAAAGGACACCCCGTCGTGCAGCCGGCCCCAGAAGCGAATGTATAGTGTTCCGGGTTCTGGGGGGAAGGAGATAGTGGGCTCTCCCATCCCCGTGTGGCGAAGAGCGCCGAGGACGAAGGCCGGGAAACACGCTCGTCCGGGCGGGAGAGCAGCTGCTCACATCCACCTACCTGCGGCAGCGTTCCTCCAACGTGGTAATCTGGAGTACTCTCGCAGATGCGACGGGGAGTTCCAGACGCTGGCAATCGATGTAGGTGATCAGCGAGGGCGGGCAAGTTCGCTCACCTCCTGACTGTAGCCATGTCCATGGCCTGCGCTGCACGTCGGAGCCCCGGCTTCTCCTGCAAAGCTCCAACCGGCAGCCCCCTCCACACCAGAGACAGAGTCGCTTCGCCCAGGGGAATAGACAAACGCCCAGTCGCCTAGGGTCGTCCGATCTGTTCGAAACTTGCCTTGATTCTGGGAAGATGTTTAGGGTGAAGTGGCAGGCGTTATTTAGAGATAAGCTTCGGTTTTTGACAGGATTTCAGAAGGATGTTGCCACCAGCTATCTTGATCGTGCGCCACCAAGCGCCCTTTATTACTGTTTTTGTGTTGCAGAAACTTTCCACTTTTTTTTGAGAGTTTTATATAGCAAAAACTAGACCTGAAGATATCAGAGCGCGGTACGAAAGCACCAGTTTCGTTACAGATGGACACATTCATTTTTGTTCGGCACGGGGAGATTAAGTGATTTGCCCAGAATCACAGGATGTTGAGCGTTGTTGCCAAGACTCCAGCCCAGTTCCCCATATACGAGATCGACTGTTCTAGCAGTAAGGCTACATCCTCTCCAGACATTGCTTCTAAGTTAAGCCTGACTTCTTGTTTCCACGTTAATTAGTATAAGTTTATTTAGACAATTGTGTTAGGCACGGGAGATTAAGTGATTTGCCCAGAATCACAGGATGTTGAGCGTTGTTGCCAAGACTCCTGTCATGCCCAGACCAGGGGCACTAGGACCCTGGGACGCAAGGGCAGAGGGCAGGGGACACTGGACACCAGTTCCGGTGAGGGGAGGGGGCAACGGGAACAAAGTGCATTGCTAGGCAGGACCTCGGGGCAAGAGGTCAGGGTCCACTAGTGTGACGACAGAGAATAAATAAAAGATACCTGAAAGCTCCGGCGAGTCCTGCGTGGTCTGTGGGGTCCGGGGAACACGACAACTGGCGACGAAGGTGCGTGATCACAAGTGCCCAGCAGAAGATTGGAAGAGCGGCGGTCCGAGGCGTCGAAAAACACTGGAAATCGAGACCAGGAGCCCACCCTGACTCGTGTGTGCAGCCATCGAAGTAGACACGGCGCGGGAGCCCACCCCGACCGTAATCGAGCGCAGGAAGACTGTCCTACATCACCCGGTAAGGAGATTCAAAGCCGAGTGGACGCGCGCTGTTTGGAGCGCGAAATATCGCGAGAAGAGGGCAAGGTCAGGCAGACATAAGGACAGCAAGCGTTAGGAAGCTGCGGGCGGCCATTTTAAAGCCAGGCGGAGCCCCGATTGGAGGAAAAAGTATCGCGAGACCACCGGCGGCCATTTTGAGGTCAGGCAGTGATAAAGAAGTGCCAAATAGAACAGCAAAAAGGAAAAACAAGCATTGGCAACGGCAAACAAGCACCAGAATGGATTAAAGAAGCACTGGCAAAGGCAAATAAACAGGCACCAAAAGTGGGAAACAAGCATTGGCAAGGACAATAGCAGAAACACCAGAAATAGAAAACAAGCACTGGTAAAGACAAAAAAAAAACAAAAGACAAGAAGCAACTAAAGAAGCATTGGCGAAGACAAGTAAAGAAGAAACAGAAGTGAAAACACGCATTGGCAAAGGCAAATAAAGAGGCAGCAACAAAAGAAAAGGATGGCAGAAAGACAAAATGCGCAATATCGAAGACCACTACCATTTAACCCATCAGAGCCACAAGCAGGAATACGGTGGGAGAAATGGATCAGGCGTTTTGAAAGATACATGGAAGCGACTGATGTGACAGCAGCGAAACAACTAGGCCTATTCCTAAATTTGGCAGGAGATGAGGTTGAAGACCTACTTGTAACATTGCCAAAAGAGGAGACTACCACCTACGACAAACTAAAGGCGTGCCTGACAAACAAATTTGACCCGCAGAGAAATGTTGATTTTGAGCGATACACTTTCACGATCGCTTTCCAGCAACAAGACGAAACGCTGGATGACTTCGCAACGAGACTGCGAAAGCTAGTAACACACTGCGAATTTGACAAATTCGATAACGAACAAGCAATCAGACTACGCATCATAGAGGGCTGCCGTGACACAGAATTTCGCGCAAGAATTCTAAAAGAACCAACGTCTTTAGAAAGCATCCTATCACTAGCAAGAGCGGAAGCAAGAGCGACAGCACAAGCAAAGGAAATGGAACGAGGAAAGGAACGGTCAGTGGACCAAGTGCACCGAATGACAAACAACAACCGCACAAGTGGATGGAAAAAAGACAGAAATGACCAGACTGTGAAGAAACGACCGGAAGGAACGAGCTACAGGTGCGGACTTGAATTTCCACATCGAGGGCCGTGTCCGGCGTTTGGTCAGACTTGTCGGAAATGCAATGGGAGAAATCACTATGCCAGTGTGTGTCAAGGAATGCAATTCAGGAATGATAGAGGAAGAACAGAAAGGCCACGAGTACCAGCCAGCAGGCATGTCCGACACGTCGGCACAGGAGCAAGGAGCCCCTCAATAGGATCAGAAGGAGAAGAAGAAAAAGAAGAGGTACCGATGGGACGACTATACCTCATGTCGGATGTCAGTACCGAACAAAATGAGGAGGGCGAAAGCAGAGAAAGCATATGTCTGGCAGACAAAAGCAAGATGAAAAAGACAGAATCGGTGACAATAGGTGTAGGGTCACACAAAGCAAAGTTCGTTTTATACAGTGGCGCAACGTGTAACATCATGTGCGTGTCAGAATACGAAAAAATGAAAATAAAGCCCAACTTGAGGCCGTCCCGAGTTGAAGTCTTCACCTGGGGGTCCCGCACACCAGTAACAAACATGGGGAAATTCACAGAAGAACTGACATACAAAGACAAAAAGACGAAAGAAGAAATTCACGTGCTAAAGGGCGACATCCCAGCGCCATGCCTCTTGAGCAACATCACGGCTCAGATGATGGGTCTGCTTGAAATGACGTACAATATATCAGACAAAGGAAGCATCCTGAATGAATACCCCAAACTACTGCAAGGTTTAGGGAAGCTAAAGGGGCGGCAAATAACACTACACATTGATGAAACAGTAAGGCCGATAGCGCAACATCATCGGAGGGTACCAATACACCTGCAGCCACAGGTAGAAGAGGAATTGGATGTATTACTAAAGCAAGACATCATAGAACGAGCAGAAGGACCAACACCATGGGTGTCTCCGATTGTGGCCGTACCAAAGAAAGATACGTCAAAAATAAGAATTTGTGCCGACATGAGGATACCAAACAAAGCAATAGAACGCGAGAGACATCCCGGACCACACCTTGATGACATGATCAGCTGTCTAACAGGCATGAGGCGATTCTCTAAACTAGACCTGTGCAAGGGATACCACCAGCTAGAACTAGATCCTCAGTCTCGATACATCACGACGTTTTCCACACACCTAGGCCTGTTCAGATACAAACGTTTGAGTTTCGGTATATCGTCGGCTGCAGAAATATTTCAAGAGACAATACGACAAGTAATAAGGCCGGTAAAGAACAGCCTAAACTACAGCGACGACATCCTGGTATTTGGAAAATCAAACGAGGAGCACGACAGAGCGCTAAGAGAGGTGTGCTCTCACTTAGAACAGGCGGGTCTGACACTAAACAAAGAGAAATGTGAGTTGGAGCGAGACGAACTAGTATTCTTTGGCCACATCTTCTCCAAGAAAGGAATGCGACCAGATCGCAACAAGGTAAAAACGCTGGAAAGAGCACAACAACCAAGTGACGTGGCAGAAGTGAGGTCATTCCTTGGTCTGGCCAGCTACTGTGCAAGGTACATTCAAGACTTCGCTACAGTAAGTGCACCACTGAGGGAACTAACAAAACAAGGCCATAGTTTTGCATGGACTGAAAAGTGCAGCAAAGCGTTTGAGGAGATCAGAAGCGCTGTAACAGCAGTAGACCACCTAGCATACTTTGATCCAAGGCTATGCACTGAGCTGACAGTAGATGCCAGTCCAGTGGGGCTAGGGGCAATACTGGCGCAACACCAACCGGGAAAAGACTCCCCAAGACATGTAGTAGCATATGGAAGCAAAAGCCTATCGGATGTCGAAAAAGGATACTCCCAGCCAGAAAAAGAGAGCCTGGCGGTAGTATGGGCATGTGAACACTACCACATGTTCATCTACGGAAAACCATTCACAATAATAACAGATCACCAAGCGCTGATAACAATATACGGAAACCCAAATGCAAAAATACCGCCCAGGATAGAGAGGTGGGGGATACGGCTAATGGACTACAATTTCAAAATAATACACAAACCAGGGAAAGAACACAATCCAGCGGATTATGTGTCAAGACACCCCCTGCCACAAGCATCTCAAGCAACTACGATGGCGGAGGAATACCTAAACTTTGCATTAAAACTCAACACACCGGCAACAATAGCAATGGAAGAATTGGAACAGGAGACAAGGAAAGACCCCACCATGCAAGCAATAATGAAAGTGACGAAACAACAAAGATGGAGGCACGTCAACAACAACAACAACTGGGAAGAAGGAGTGAGGAAAGAAGAACTGCTCGCATTCAAAAAGATCAGCGGAGAACTCTCCGAAAGCGAAAATGGAATAATGATGAGAGGCACTCGAATTGTAATTCCACAAACTCTAAGAAGAAGAACAGTAGAACTAGCACATGAGTCACATCGAGGGATTGTGGCAACAAAAAAAATGCTACGAGAGAAGGTGTGGTTCCCGGGACTGGACAACATGGTGGAAGAGACCGTGATGCACTGCCACATCTGCCAGGTAACAGGTCCCCCACCAAAGCCGGAGCCACTGCAAATGTCCAAACTACCAAAGGCCGTGTGGACGGAACTGGCGGCTGACTTCTATGGACCTCTGGAGACAGGAAATTACCTGCTGGTAATAATAGACGAATTCTCCAGGTTCCCAATAGTGAGGCCGGTAGCTTCGACGTCAGCGAACGCAACACTGCCTGTCTTGGACGACATCTTCGCAGCATGGGGCTCACCACAGACACTGAAGACGGACAACGGGCCCCCATTTTCAGGCGAAGAATTCAAAAGGTTCATGGCATACCTCGGGATCAATCATCGACGAATAACACCCCTATGGCCACAAGCAAACGGAATGGCAGAACGGTTCATGGGAACAATAAAAAAGGCCATACAAAGAGCAAAGTTGACGCAGATCTCGATAGGACAAGCTCTGTGCCAGGTCCTAAGGGACTATCGAAACACCCCGCACAGCTCCACAGGAAGATGCCCCGCGGAGCTGGTGTTGGGACGGTCGAGCAGGACGAGGTTGCCACAGGTGAAAGAAAAGGAAAGCATAGAGCGACATGACGTGGCAACGAGAGACACCGAAGCGAAGGAAAAGATGAAGGCATATGCTGATCGGAGAAGACACGCGGCAAGCACAAAAATAGAAGAAGGAGACACCGTGGTAGTGCGGCAGAGACAAGTGCGAAAGTCAGACAGTGTTTTCTCAAAGGACCCACTGACAGTGACAGGAGTCAAAGGGCCAATGATAACTGCTTCAGCAGGGCCATACCACATCACGCAAAACAGCTCGCATTTCAGAGAACTGAAATCAAAGGGAGAGGAGCTGCCAATACATGAACTGAAGGAAGAGACACATGAGGAAAGACATCAAGCGGACAGCGGAACGCAACGACTGAAGGAAGAAACACATGAGGAAAGAGATCAAGCGGACAGCGGAACGCAACGACCGAGAAGAGAATGCAAGAAAACAAAAAGACTAATTGAAGAAATGTAAGGAGACAAGGGTCCGCGGAGACGACCTCTCTCTCTCTCTCTCTCTCTCTCTCTCTCTCTCTTTCTCTCTCTCTCTCTCTCTATCTCTATCTATCTCTCTCTCTCTCTCCCTCTCTAAAAAAAAAAAAAAAAAAAATGTTTGTTTGCAACAAAGGGGGAGATGTCATGCCCAGACCAGGGGCACTAGGACCCTGGGACGCAAGGGCAGAGGGCAGGGGACACTGGACACCAGTTCCGGTGAGGGGAGGGGGCAACGGGAACAAAGTGCATTGCTAGGCAGGACCTCGGGGCAAGAGGTCAGGGTCCACTAGTGTGACGACAGAGAATAAATAAAAGATACCTGAAAGCTCCGGCGAGTCCTGCGTGGTCTGTGGGGTCCGGGGAACACGACAACTCCAGCCCAGTTCCCCATATACGAGATCGACTGTTCTAGCAGTAAGGCTACATCCTCTCCAGACATTGCTTCTAAGTTAAGCCTGACTTCTTGTTTCCACGTTATTTAGTATAAGTTTATTTAGACAGTTGTGGTTCACTCTGACTAGGATTGTAGTACTGGCTTGAAGAAGAGTCATACCCACTTCAACTCAAAGAGTAGGTTTTGGCATCACATATAGGAATACCATTCACAATGGATTTGTAAATTTGGTTATGTGTATTTAAGAGATTCGCTTGAACTCTGATATACTTCAAGGGGACCATTGACAAATTATGTGCAGTTGTAACATATGTTTTCGTTCAATAAAGTCGTGTTGGTCGCCCTGCCAGTGCTGAAAAAGTTATTAGCATGTAGGCTGCTTCCCATGAATGCATACACTGACATATTTGTTGCCAGTTTTTCATCTCAGAACCAACCACCTATCTTTAAACATAATAGCATAACTTATGCATGTGTGTGTGTTTGCGTGTGTGTCGTTGTGTATACAGTAGATGTTTTCATTTGTATAAAGGTACCCTCCATGGAAACTTCAACATACCACATATTTCATTTCTAGTGACTTCTAGTGAGTGTTAGCTTTTGAAACAGGTAATACTTTTTTACAGAAAGCGCTGTTTTTTGTACTTTCAGAAACGAATCGGTTAGGCCTCTAGAGATTTAAAATACGTTGCAATGTTTCGTTATTTTTTTGTGAGCCGTTTAAATAAAATTCAAAGATGATTCCGTTTATACTAACCTTTCCTGATCAATCCGATCTAAAGAATCCTCCCTTGGAAACTTCTTAAAAAGCAGCTTTCCTCCTGACTGGCCAAGCGGTGCCTTGGACTGGCTGGGGCTCTGATGTAGGCAAGCAGTGTTTTTTAACACGGCAGAAAGTGCATTGTTATCTCAAATGTTTTTAAAGAACATAGTGTGTATTTCTGTGGAAACCTATAACTAAAAGTAAGTTGAAAATTTTTCTGCATGGAACGGCTCTCTAGTCAAGACAAAGAAAATATATCTGCTGTTTGTACTGGCCCTCGTACCAATAATATTAAAAGCACTATAAAACGCCAACTTAAGCATCAGTGCGTAGTCTTATAGGGCCATATCAGCAACGCGATAATTATCGCTGGCCGTGCTTAGCGATAATTTTCTTATCGCTGTCTATCTCAGCTTTTTATCGCCCTGGTTGGGCGTTATCATCAACGCGTTGCTCCAGGGCGATAAAAATTCCCGAGATAGTTATCCCCGTTTTGCAGGGAACATCACTGGTTTTCCAGCGATGCTCCCTGCAAAAGGGTGATAACCTTGCTGATACGACCCTGTGGTCGTATCAGCATAATCCACCCCCAATGTTAGGGGTGGCTTAGTCAGGATTTTAGCAGACGTTAGTTTTTTGAGAAAACAGCAGTTTTCTCCAAAACTAACGTCTGCTAAAATGCAAGGGCATCCTTGCTGATAGCGCAAAGACGCGTTATTGCTCTCCTGACATGTAGTGTATGTCAGGAACGCCCACTTTGCATCTCATTAGAGATACAAAGGTATGCGTAGTGTAAAAGGGTGCTAACATGTGAATACGCATGTTAGCACCCTCTTGCTGATAGGGCGTTGGTTTTATCTTCGCTTTTCTGGCTTTTAAAGCCAGAAAAGCGGAGATAAAGCCCTTGATGATATGCCCCATAGTTCGGTAACAAGTTCTGCACTTGTTTGCAGTTTTTTCCTTTGAAAAAATGAAAGAATAAGGTATGAAACTCGATTTTTGGTCACTGAATCTTTGAAGTGTATTCACTAGTGGTGATTTGTAAGGGGACGCCTCGCCTACGACATCAAGCTTCCTCCTTCTCTGCCAGTCTTGTTGACCACGGATGCTAACTCCGGAGTCAGCTCAGTAGACTAATATGTGGTCCAACTGGAAGGAGTTGAAGGCATTTTGAAAGGGAATTCTATCTGTTTACACATTCTTCTCTTGCCTGGAGGCTCGCCTAGACAGCTTTCAGGTGCTATTTGTCCCATGTGAGGAGCATGTTGAAGCAAACACCTTCAGAAAGATGTTTTCTTTTTCAATGAGCTTCTCACTCTCTCCAGGTTTAAGTTTGTAAGGAAGGTGTGTATTGTCTGGGTGTTACCCTGGCATCCTTGGTGTGGTCTTCCCTGACTTTTTACCTCTACCACCTGTGTTTTTGATGGTGTGCTGGATTTCGTTTTTGCTGGCTTAGATGTTTTGGGCACTTTGCCACTGCTGAACAGTGTCAAAGTGCAAGTGCTTCCTGTGTAAATTGATATTGTGATTGGTTCTCCCTGATTGGCATATTTGTTTTACCAGTAGGTCCCTAGCAAAGTGTGCCAGGACTGAGTGTGCCAGGGCTGGTAAATCAAATGCTACCTGTGGACTTGCAGCACTGATTGTGCCACCCACATGAGTAGCCCTGAAAAGAGGTCTCAGGCCTGCCACCGCGGTGCCTGTGCACAGTTTATTAGCTGCCATGTTGACTTAACAAGTGGACCCACTTGCCAGACCCTACCCTTCCCTTTTCTTACACTTAGGAAACCCCTATGGTAGGCCCAAGGTACCCCCCTGGGCAGGGTGCAGTGTATGTGAAAGGTAGGACATGTACTGGCGTGTGTAATATGTCCTGATAGTTAAATACTGCCAGTTTAGTTTTTCACGATTGAAAGGCTATCTTGTCCCATAGGACAGAATGGGGAATGCTTTGTAACATTTTACAAGCAGATTTGCCCATAGGGATAGGATAGAAAAATGGAGTTTGGTATCCCTGAACTCAGGATTTAATAACGCATCTTTTAGTAAAGATGGTTTTTAAATTGTGTGTTCGAAAATACCACTTTTAGGAAGTGGCTATTTTCTTGTTCTACCATGCTGTTTGCCTCTGCTTGTTTGTGGATTGACTGTCTGGTTTCAGTGTGACAGAGACAGAGGATGTGCTTTCTCTAAAGACAGCCTCTGGGGGGGCATTGAGGTGTGCCTGGACCTTCCTGGATTACCCAGACCTGAGCTGAATAGATCCTGGCTGCATATAGAGTGGTGGGAGGAGATTTACCTTGCACCTGAAAGGAGCCTGTCTCCCTTTCACAATACCGTCTCCACTGTAGGAGAGTAGGATCTGCTTCACATGGGTACCCCCACTTTTTGCTGGTGTTTCAATGTTTTTCAACCGTAGTCTGGCTTTGGCCCTGCTAATCAGGCCCACAGCCTAGCTGCTTCCTCTCTAAAATGGTTTCCATGTACATTAGGTACATATCTAATTGGATTCTGGAGTGCCTTATAAGCCCCTAGTATATGGTATACTATGTACCTAGGGCATAGGTACCTAAGAGGCCTACCAGGGGCTGAGGCATGTATTATGCCACCCTTGGGAAGCACTCCAAAATGACACCACAGATCTGCTACTGCAGCCTGGGTAAGGTGGTGCTTGCACCCCTTACAGTGGTATAGGCTACCTATATCCACCTATATATACAGACACATATAAACCCATAAGTCACTCCTATGGCAGGCCTTGGCAATCCTGAAGGCAGAATGCTTGGTTTTGTGTGAGAGGGTGCCCAAGCATGAGCTGAGCCCCTCTGCAGCTTTCAGAAATACTTCTTTATGGCTGTTCTGTGTTACAGGCATACCATATACTCTTAAGTGCATTATAACCTCGCGGTAAATGCTAACTTTGGAATGGCTGCATCAAAACATGTCGTGTTTGGTGTCAAACTCTTTGGAATACTACCCATTCCACCCTTCTAGAGGGAGAGACATGTTCACACTGGTCTAACCTGGTAGGACTTTCCTGAGCCCTGGCATCACAAAATCGATGCTTCTGCCACAGACACGGGTCTGGCCTCCTGCTGCTGACCGAAACTCCGGCAGGGGAGGCCTGGACAATAGGTTTCCTATCGAAGGGAGGTGTAACCACCTCCTCAGACAGGCAGATATGTATTGGGAGTGGGCAGGAGCACTCTCTGGTGCTTTGAAGTCCTGCACTGGGGGCACACTTGATGTCCCTGTGGATAGTCCAGTTCAAACCGGTTGCAGGGGCTACCTGCCCCTGCTCTGGCGTGAACCTGGACAAAGGAAATGGGTGTAACCACCCCTCTTTCCAAACCCTCCCATAGGTGGGTCCCTAGAGTATGTCCAACCCCCAAACGTAGTATATGTATGGGAACCCAGTCCTCGTGACTTTAGATTACCCTGGACGAAACTCTGCAACATATATCCAGGACCTTCAACATTCTATCCTGACTAGAAGACTGAATAAATCTCCCTTGGGGTCAAGGAGTGACTCCCCTGCTTGGCAGGCACCAAAGAAGCAACTGACCCGTCTGCATTGTTGAAGCTCCTGCCAGATGCCGAAGTCTTTGCATCACCAAAGGTAGATTTCCAGACTTCCCCGAGGATACCCTGAGTCCACAGCAAAGCTGAGACATGTGGCTATCGCGGGTGATGTGGAACCGTGACTCCTGGACACCGTAAACTTTTGCAGCAACACTATCTTCCTGGTACTCCTTGAAGTTTTACTTTGGACTCCAAGTAGCCTCAGCCTTGAGCACCTCCTGCACCAAAGATTGCTGGCCTCCACTCTACGAGTGACCCGTGGGCCAGTGTCAAGTGCGACCACTCAAGGCTTCTTTGCGATTGCTAGCCCATTGGCTAGTGGGTCCCCACGAAGGCAACTCCTCTTTTACTTGGGCTTTCCTGGTTGCTCCAGACGTGCCCTGATTTACCCTCACTGAGTGAGTCCCTCAGACCTTGCTGGTCTGCACTGCATTCCTTTCTCTGAATTCCTGTGACTTGCAGTTGCCAAGGCTTGTTGGGTCTAATCTGGTCGCCGATACCGCAGCACTCGACAGACTTTGTGGGACAGGTCGAATCTAGCTCGTGGGCTTCGTCAACACCTCCTGGACCTCGTGGCTGAAGAGTCAAGACACCCATTAACTCACCTGAAGCACCTGACATCTGTGGGCATTGGTCCATCCTGCCCTCTGTCACTGGCTAGTGACCCAGACTCTGTCCCCTCTGCTTTTAGGTTCCTTCCATCCTAGATCCAGGCTTGGATCTCTTCGGACACTTCTCCTCTTCACGGCAGCAGCAGTTCTTTGCAGGCTTCCATTGCAATCGACAACGCGACCTGACACCAAAAGACACCTATGCACCCGGCTTCCCTGGGTGAGGTAACTCGAGTACTCTGGTGCTCCCGTGGGTGCTAGCCCTAGAACTTCCTAAGTCCAAAAGGGTTTGGTCCTGACTCGATTCTAAGTGTCCCTAATCTTTAAAATTCCAACCGCGACATTGCCCATAGAAGCTAACGGGAACCCGCGGTTGTGTTCACACACTGCATACAGTCCCCGTGGATCCCCTGTGTCACTACCTTGGGTGGTTCCTTGGGGTCCCAGCGATTCTACAGGCTCTAGGCCTTGTGTCTAGTTCAGTCGTGGTTCTTATACCACTTTTTTAGTATATGGTTTGGCAAACTTGTATTTGTGCTATTACTGTTGATTGCTAACTTGTAAATTAAGTACTTCGAACTCCAGTCTCATAAAGAGACTAGAGGGGTGTGTTTTATCCTAAATACATATATTTTGAATATATACCTGGTGTGGTTGTCCTTTCATTTGATCATTCAAGAGATTATAGACTGGTAAAACAAGCTGCTTTACATTCCTTCAAGACATAGCCTGAAGGCTGCTCTCCATAGCTACCACTAGGATAGCTTTCAATAAAGGTTGTCTTTAACCCATCACCATAAGGGGTTGTTTGGACTGATACAAGGTGCCCACTAGAACTAGTGGACAGCATATATCAGGCCACCTTCTCACATCCACCTCCTGTGGTCATGCTGCACCAGTGAAGGCATAACTGGTTTGAACTGGACTCAGAGCCCCATGACTAAGGAGAACTGTTAGAACCGGCGGTCTCTAGTTGGTAGAGGTATGCACTTCTGACAAATAGGGACCAACCAACTCTAGTCAGGGAAAGGGGATTACACACTCAGATAACCCCTGCTACCCCCTTGGTAGCTTGGCAGAGCAGACAGGCTTATCTCAGAGACAGTGTGTTAAGCATTTATGACCACATACAGTAATAGAGTGAATACACTACAGATGGACACGACACAGAAGTTATTATAAAAATAGTATTTTTATATAAGGCTTAGCACAAGACCAAATAACGACAAAAATATACCACAGTCTTAATAAATACTCTTTGGAAGGAAAAATAATAGTTCAAGTAAGGTTTCTTCTTGGCAAATAGTTCTTTAGCAAAGTTTTCTTCTGAGCACAGTTCTTTGGCAACAATGTAACCCCCACAGGAGTCACACGACGTCGAGTCTACAAGATTCCCAAGGTTCGGCGTCGACCGCGAGGAGCGCTACGTCAAGCCTGGAGTTGCAACAGACCCCACAAGTACAGTACCTTGAGAAACGAAGAAAATGATGATCCACGGCGTCGAGATGTCGGCGTCGAGGTCGTGCCTCGGAGTCGGGTCAATCCGCAGCGGCGTCGAGGGATGTCGGGCCGGAGCAGCGCTCACGGCGTCGAGAAGGGCGTCGAGTCGATGCGATCAGCAGCGGCGTCGGGACGGGGTCGCTTGGAGGTAGAGCCGATACTCACTCCTCACTGGCGTCGATACCGGCGTCGAGACGGGGTCACTTGGAGCCGGGGCCGATACCCACTGCTCACTGGCGTTGCTGCTGGCGTCGATCGGGCCCGGCGGCCGGCGTCGAAGGCTCGGGACACTGGAGCCATTACTCACGATGTCGAGCTGGATTCGGCGGCGTCGGTGGCGTCGAGACTGCAGATTTTCCCTTGTGTACTGGAAACAACACTTCCCAGCAATTCAGCAAATGGTGAAGTCCTTTGGCCCTGTGACTTCAGCAGGAGACTGGCACTCTTCCAGCCCTTGGAGATTTCCTAGCAAGTGTTCAGAGAGTACACACCAAGTTCCTCTCTCCTTGTTCCTTGGCAAAAATAAAGAAGCAGCTTTCAGGTTCCTCCACAGCAAAACAGCACTCTGGCAGAAAGGGGAGGCAAGTCCTTAGATCAGCAGGCTTCTTGTCCTTGGTACAGGTTTCCTTGTCAGAAGTGATCTGAGTTCTTGGTTCAGGGGTCCTTCTCTTATACCCCTTTTTCCCTTTGTTCCCTTTGTCCAAGCAGGGAGATTCCCACCATCTCAGGTTTGTTGTGGGTGTTGCCAGGCAGAGGCACCTGGCCTATTCACTGAGCAGGGCAGAGTCCTCAGCCGCCCAGCAGGAGGCGGAGCCAGTATTGTCACTGGCAGGAGCAGGGCTATCAGTCGCCCAGCAGGAGGCGGAGCCAGTATTGTGTCAGGCAGGGCAGGCTACTCTTCCCTCACTCTATGTGTAAACGCCCCATTCACCCCACACTGACTCACTCAGACCTCTGGAGCCACCCAGCCCCTGACACACACACCAAACCAGCAGAGACCGGTAGATAGTTGGACAAGAAAATAGCCACTTTCTAAAAGTGCTATTTTCAAACATAGAATTTAAAAACCATCCATCCTAAAGGGTGTGTTATTAAATTCTGAGTTCAGGGATACTAAACTCGACTTGCTACCATGCTCCCTGAGTCAGATAGATTATAATGGAGTTAATAATCAGTCTGCCCAGTCTGGCCTATTGGAGGCAGGTAGCCCTTCAATAGTGAAAAACAAAAATGGCTGTAATTCACTATTAGGTCATGCCACACACATCAGGGCATGACCTACCTTTTACCAACAATGCACCCTGCCCTAGGGCCTACCATAGAGGTGTCTGAAATGTGGCAAAGGGAAGGTTTAGAGACTGGTAAGCAGGTTTCCTTACCAAGTCGACATGGCAGTCAGGGACTGCACGCAGGCGCTGCGGTGGCAGGCCTGAGACACATTTTACACGCTGCTTCTGTGGGTGGCACAACCAGTGCTGCAAGCCCACCAGCAGCAGTTAACTTACACGCCCTTGGCACACGCAGTGCACTAGACTAGGGTCTGAACAGTAAGTCAACCAAGCCAATCATGGTAACACCAATCAATGTAACAATTTAACATAGGGAGCACTTGCACTGTGGCACTGATCAGCAGTGGCACAGTGCCCAAAGCAATAATCCAGCAAAAACATCGTAAACAGAGGAGGCAAACAGAAAAAAATGGAGGAGAGACTCATGCCAATGATGCCAGGTCTAACACGTGTCCCCTCCAGCTGAAATGTGGGGAGAACTACCCTTCACCCAGGGAGTCCTCATCACTAAGGCGGAAAAATCTGGACAGACCATCAGCATTGGCGTGATCTGTACCAGGGCGGTGTTCCACCGTAAAGTCCATCCCCTGTAGGGAAATGGACCACCTCAACAGCTTTGGGTTCTCACCCCTCATCTGCATTAACCATCTGAGGGGCCTGTGGTCTGTCTGAACCCGGAAGTGAGTCCCAAACAGGTAGGGTCTTAGCTTCTTCAGCGCCCAGACCACAGCAAATGCCTCACGCTCTATCGCACTCCACCTTTGTTCCCTGGGAAGTAACCTCCGGCTGATGAAGGCTACAGGTAAGTCTCGGCCCTCCTCATTCATCTGTGCTAGAACAGCCCCCACACCATGCTCTGAAGCGTCTGTCTGGACAATGAATTCTTTTGAAAAGTCGGGTGCCTGGAGGACCGGTGCTGTACACATTGCAGTTTTCAGGGTGTCAAAGGCATTCTGACAGGCATCAGTCCAGATCACAAGTCTCGGCTGCTTCCTGGAAGTCAGCGAGGTCAAGGGGTGCACAATGTTGCCATACCCCTTGACAAACCTCCTGTAGTAACCCGTGAGACCCAAGAAGGTTCTCACCTGAGTCTGGGTTTTGGGCGGTTCCCAAGCCAGGATGGTATCTATCTTGGGTTGCAGGGGGGCCACCTTGCCACTCCCTACTTGGTGCCCCAAGTACACCACTGAACCCTGCCCAATCTGGCACTTACTAGCCTTGATTGTGAGGCCTGCTCTGCGCAGGGCCAACAACACTTCCTGGAGGTGGCGCAAGTGTTCCTCCCAGCTGGCGCTGAACACTGCTATATCGTCCAGGTAGGCGGCACTGAAATCTTCCAGCCCGGCCAATACCTGGTCAACCAACCTCTGGAATGTGGCAGGGGCATTCTTCATCCCAAAGGGCATCACACGGAACTGGTAGTGCCCATCTGGTGTGGAGAATGCAGACCTCTCTTTTGCCCCATCAGTCAAGGCGATCTGCCAGTACCCAGACGTTAGATCAAACGTACTAAGGTACCGGGCAGCCCCCAACCGATCGATGAGCTCATCAGCTCTGGGGATGGGGTGCGCGTCAGTCTTGGTGACCGAATTGAGTCCTCGGTAATCCACACAGAACCAAAGTTCTGGTGAAGCACCAGGCGCTGCAGCCTTTGGGACCAAGACCACTGGGCTGGCCCAAGGACTGCTAGAGGACTCAACCACCCCTAAGGCAAACATCTTGGAGACCTCCTCCTTGATATATGCTCTGACCTTTTCAGTCACCCTGTAGGCCTTGTGCCTCACAGGAGTGCTGTCCCCAGTGTCCACATCATGGACACACCACTGAGTGACACCAGGGATTAAGGAGAACAGATCAGGGAATTGTACCAACAGATGGCGACAATCTTGCTGCTGCTCAGGGGTCAGTGTGTCAGAGAGGACAACACCATCCACTGACCCATCTTTTTCTTTTGCACACAGGAGGTCAGGAAGAGGCTCACTCTCCTCCTCCATCCCAGCATCTGTGGCAAGGAGCATGCCCACTTCGGACCTTTCTAAGTGGGGCTTTAACCGGTTGACATGCAGGACCCTTAAGGGGTTCCTGGGAGACTTCAAGTCCACCAAGTAGGTGACATCGCTCTTTTTCTCCACAACCTCAAATGGTCCAGTCCACCTGTCCTTGAGCGCACAAGGTTCCACAGGGGCCATGACCCAAACTTTCTGACCAGGTTGAAGCTCAACCAGAGTGGCATTCAGATCGTACCACCGCTTCATCTCTTCCTGGCTGGCCTCCAGATTTGCCTGAGCAAGATCTCTGAAGCGCCGAGTCTGGTTCCTAAAGGCCAGCATGTAACTATATACATCCTGGGGAGGTTTCCTGGGAGATTGCTCCCAGCCTTCTTTGACCAGACTCAAAGGTCCTCTTACCGGGTGACCATACAAAAGCTCAAAGGGGCTGAACCCTAGAGACTTCTGTGGCACCTCACGGTAAGCAAACAGCAGGCATGGCAAGAGGACGTCCCATTTACGCCTCATTGGTTCTTCAAGACCCATGATCATGCCTTTTAGGGTCCGGTTGAATCTCTCAACCAGCCCATTACCTTGAGGGTGGTAAGGAGTGGTAAACTTGTAGGTTACCCCACACTCCTTCCACAGAGACTTCATATAATTCGAAATGAAGTTGGTGCCCCGGTCTGACACCACCTCTCTGGGGAACCCCATGCGGGAGAAAACACCCATCAGTGCCCGTCCCACCACGGGGGCCGTCACTGTTCGGAGAGGGATGGCTTCCGGGTACCGGGTGGCATGGTCCACCAAGACCAGGATAAACCTGTTGCCCATGGCTGTCTTGGGGTCCAGTGGCCCCACAATGTCAATTCCCACTCGCTCAAAGGGGGTACTGACGACGGGAAAAGGTTGGAGGGGAGCCTTCTGCTTCCGCCCACTTTTCCCACTTGCCTGGCAAGTTTGACAGGTCCTACAATGGATATCTGAATCCCTTCTCATCTGGGGCCAATAAAAATGGGTGACAAGCCTGTCATAGGTCTTGTCCTGCCCCAGATGTCCAGCTAACGGAATGTCATGAGCCAACCCCAGTAGGAAGGCTCTGAAGCGCTGGTGTACCACCAGCACACGGGCTGACCCAGGTTCAGCAGCCTTAGGCTCGCTATACAGGAGGTCGTTCTCCCAGTAGACCCAATGTGATCCTGACTGATCACCTGTCGTTTGGGCTGAGGCCTGCTGCCTCATACCCACAAGAGAAGGGCACACTTTCTGTTCAGCACAAAATTCCTCCCTGGAGGGACCACCATCCTGCTGCCAATGGGTCAGCTCGGGCAGGTCTCCCAGTTCGGCCACTTGTTCTCCTGTCGGTTCCAGGGCATCCCCCTCAGGGTCTGCTCCCTCCTGGACCGCGGGAACGATGGGGGACGGTTTCCCGCGCCCCCTGCCTCTTCTCTTCACGGTTGGGACCTGGGCCATACTTTCAGGCTCCAGGACCCCATCAACACCCTTACTGACTGACATGGACCGGGTGGTCGCACACACCCACTCAGGCAGACCCAACATTTCCAGATGCGATTTTCTCTCCACCTTAGCCCAAGGGGAGTCCTCCAAATCATTGCCCAGGAGACAATCAACAGGCATGGCGGGCCTCACAGCAACCTGAAGAGTACCTGAGACCCCCCCCACTCAAAAGGAACTTGAGCTACCTCACACTTACTCTGTGAGTTGTCAGCAGCTACAACGGGGTAGAATGCATGAGGGACTACCTGCTCTCTGGACACCAAGTGACACTTGACAGCTGTCACACTCGCTCCGGTGTCTCTGAGAGCTTCCACCCTATGGCCATTAATGGTCACCCACTGCCTATATTTCTTAGTGTTACTAGGCAGAGGGGTTGGAGGGACCATTTCCACGTCTCCTAAAGAGACCAGGGACATTTCTGCGGGACCCCACCCACCGGGGGCACCCATCTCATCTCCTCCCAGGGCTACACTCACTACCTGACGAGGGGGTGCACGCGGCGGTGCATTCGAATCCTTCATGGGACACTGGGGATCATAATAACGGTGTCCCACCTGCTTACAGGCATAGCAGGTCATGGGGCCCCTGTGAACAGGTTTACCTGTCGGGGCCTCTGGCTTCTTTACAGGGGGAGGCTGGGAACCCTTCCCTTGGTTCCCTTGGGGACTACTTTGGGGCCCTTTCTGAAACTCCCTCTGTTTACCCCTGCCCCCCCCACTCTTCTGCTGGGGACCCTGCCCACCTTTGGCTGAGTCTCCCACTGGACCCTTGTGGACCCTGGTACTGACCCAGCGGTCCGCCTCCTCAGCAAGTTTTCTAGGGTTAGATAGCTTGCTATCAACAAGGTGCTGGCGTAGCTCTGGAAAACAGTTATTAGACAAGTGCTCCCAAGCAAACAAATCATAAAGAGCATCATAACTATCAACCTTGCTACCCTTTATCCAACCATCCATGGTTCTGCAGAAAAAAGACACATATTCAACCCACGTAGTACCAGGCAACTTCTTACATTCTCTAAAGGTTTGTCTGTACTTTTCTGGAGTTAAGCCATATCTCAGCATTAAAGCATCTTTCATATGAGTATAAGACATCCTATCCTCAGCAGGAAGGCTCAACAAGGTATCTCTCCCCTCGTTTGTAAAGCGGCTCCACAACCCCGTTCCCCAATCCTTCTCAGGGACCCGGTGGGCCAACAATGCTAACTCATACGCTTTAAACCATTGGCTAATATCTTCATTCTTACTGTAATCCTTGATCACATCTTTAGGAAAATAAAACCTACTTTCTGCAGGCACAGATGGAGTGCTGCCACCAGAGGGATTCAACTCTAAACTCTTAGTTTTAAGCTCCATCTCCCTCACCATCTTCTCACGTTCAAACGCTAATTTCTCTCTCTCAAAATCTAATCTTTTGCTCTCCATTTCAGCTTCTCTCTTGCTTCTCGCATTCTATAATTCCAACTGCCCTCCTAATTTAAGTTTTGCCATTTCTAACTTGTACCCCCTCTCCTTCTCCCTGTCTTCTAATTCTTCGGGGGAAAGGCTCCTAGAGGACGCACTACTGCCTGGAGATGACACTGGCCCACCTGTAGGCTCTTCCTCTTCCTCTTCTTCTCCCTCTTCCAGTACCACCACCGGATCAGAGGGATTTCTGGCCTCTAACCAGGCCTTCAGCGCTTTGAGGAAGTCGTCTTTCCTTGTGAGACCTGTGGTAGGAACTTTAAACTGCTTGCAAAATCCTTTTAGATCCTTTAGCACGTAGGAATCTATCTTCTCCTTATCAAATTCCCCCACAACAATCTCCACAGGTGTAGCAGCTCTGGCATTCTCCATGGTCAAAACTGGCAGTGTTTAAAAAAAATCAGATCCAGGAAAGCGGAGAACAAAAATAGGCAATCCTACCAAAACCGAATGTGGCTGCGTTATGGTCTGCTTTCACTATGTAGCGTACACTAATCACTGCACATGAGTCATAAATGCAAAGTTCAAATCCTCACCGCTGACCACCAATGTTAGAACCGGCGGTCTCTAGTTGGCAGAGGTATACACTTCTGACAAATAGGGACCAACCAACTCTAGTCAGGGAAAGGGGATTACACACTCAGATAACCCCTGCTACCCCCTTGGTAGCTTGGCAGAGCAGACAGGCTTATCTCAGAGACAGTGTGTTAAGCATTTATGACCACATACAGTAATAGAGTGAATACACTACAGATGGACACGACACAGAAGTTATTATAAAAATAGTATTTTTATATAAGGCTTAGCACAAGACCAAATAACGACAAAAATATACCACAGTCTTAATAAATACTCTTTGGAAGGAAAAATAATAGTTCAAGTAAGGTTTCTTCTTGGCAAATAGTTCTTTAGCAAAGTTTTCTTCTGAGCACAGTTCTTTGGCAACAATGTAACCCCCACAGGAGTCACACGACGTCGAGTCTACAAGATTCCCAAGGTTCGGTGTCGACCGCGAGGAGCGCTACGCCGAGCCTGGAGTTGCAACAGACCCCACAAGTACAGTACCTTGAGAAACGAAGAAAATGATGATCCACAGCGTCGAGATGTCAGCGTCGAGGTCGTGCCTCGGAGTCGGGTCAATCCGCAGCGGCGTCGAGGGATGTCGGGCCGGAGCAGCGCTCACGGCGTCGAGAAGGGCATCGAGTCGATGCGATCAGCAGCGGCGTCGGGACGGGGTCGCTTGGAGGTAGAGCCGATACTCACCCCTCACTGGCGTCGATACCGGCGTCGAGACGGGGTCACTTGGAGCCGGGGCCGATACCCACTGCTCACTGGCGTTGCTGCTGGCGTCGATCGGGCCCGGCGGCCGGCGTCGAAGGCTCGGGACACTGGAGCCGTTACTCACGATGTCGAGCTGGATTCGGCGGCGTCGGTGGCGTCGAGACTGCAGATTTTCCCTTGTGTACTGGAAACAACACTTCCCAGCAATTCAGCAAATGGTGAAGTCCTTTGGCCCTGTGACTTCAGCAGGAGACTGGCACTCTTCCAGCCCTTGGAGATTTCCTAGCAAGTGTTCAGAGAGTACACACCAAGTTCCTCTCTCCTTGTTCCTTGGCAAAAATAAAGAAGCAGCTTTCAGGTTCCTCCACAGCAAAACAGCACTCTGGCAGAAAGGGGAGGCAAGTCCTTAGATCAGCAGGCTTCTTGTCCTTGGTACAGGTTTCCTTGTCAGAAGTGATCTGAGTTCTTGGTTCAGGGGTCCTTCTCTTATACCCCTTTTTCCCTTTGTTCCCTTTGTCCAAGCAGGGAGATTCCCACCATCTCAGGTTTGTTGTGGGTGTTGCCAGGCAGAGGCACCTAGCCTATTCACTGAGCAGGGCAGAGTCCTCAGCCGCCCAGCAGGAGGCGGAGCCAGTATTGTCACTGGCAGGAGCAGGGCTATCAGTCGCCCAGCAGGAGGCGGAGCCAGTATTGTGTCAGGCAGGGCAGGCTACTCTTCCCTCACTCTATGTGTAAACGCCCCATTCACCCCACACTGACTCACTCAGACCTCTGGAGCCACCCAGCCCCTGACACACACACCAAACCAGCAGAGACCGGTAGATAGTTGGACAAGAAAATAGCCACTTTCTAAAAGTGCTATTTTCAAACATAGAATTTAAAAACCATCCATCCTAAAGGGTGTGTTATTAAATTCTGAGTTCAGGGATACTAAACTCGACTTGCTACCATGCTCCCTGAGTCAGATAGATTATAATGGAGTTAATAATCAGTCTGCCCAGTCTGGCCTATTGGAGGCAGGTAGCCCTTCAATAGTGAAAAACGAAAATGGCTGTAATTCACTATTAGGTCATGCCACACACATCAGGGCATGACCTACCTTTTACCAACAATGCACCCTGCCCTAGGGCCTACCATAGAGGTGTCTGAAATGTGGCAAAGGGAAGGTTTAGAGACTGGTAAGCAGGTTTCCTTACCAAGTCGACATGGCAGTCAGGGACTGCACGCAGGCGCTGCGGTGGCAGGCCTGAGACACATTTTACACGCTGCTTCTGTGGGTGGCACAACCAGTGCTGCAAGCCCACCAGCAGCAGTTAACTTACACGCCCTTGGCACACGCAGTGCACTAGACTAGGGTCTGAACAGTAAGTCAACCAAGCCAATCATGGTAACACCAATCAATGTAACAATTTAACATAGGGAGCACTTGCACTGTGGCACTGATCAGCAGTGGCACAGTGCCCAAAGCAATAATCCAGCAAAAACATAGTAAACAGAGGAGGCAAACAGAAAAAAATGGAGGAGAGACTCATGCCAATGATGCCAGGTCTAACAAGAACAAAGACATTCTGGGGTATAAGTATCAGACCCAAAACCCCAGACTTTAGATCATTCCTGGAATTCAAGAGGACCCTTTGCCAAGGAGAAGAGCTGGAGAAAATGAGGAGAAGTACAGCCCTTGCTGTGTGTCTGAGGTTGGCCTACAGTTGCTGTTTCTGCCAAGGAGAGGAGAAGGACTTTGCTGTGAGCTGTATCCCCTGCTTGAAGAAGATCTTCAAGGGCCTTTGTGTGCTGGCCTCCTGTTCTGAAGTCTCAGGGACACAAATACTTCATCCCCAGCTCCCCTGAAGTCTGCTGTTGTGAGTTTTGACTGGCCCAGAGGTGCCTGTGCCGGTTTTGGTCCTCTGGAGGTCGTTGCTGTTGTTTGGGAGCTGGAAGAAAGAAAAAACATGAAGAACTGCTAAAATCAACGCATCGCTCTTCTTGCGACTGTTTTCTCGACGCACCTCCACGGCGTGTGAAGAATTTCCACGCATCGCCGTGCTGCTGTGAAAACCATTGCAGCGTCTATCACCACTGCAAGAATTGAGGCATTGAGGAATCGAGGCTGACAAGGACCGACGGAGCGCCGCACGACGCCGCCAGATCTATTGCTGATGCATCCCTTATTTCCATAAATCGTACCTGTGTGGCAGGTTTTCACGACCCATCACCTGCGAAACGGAACAGACACGAAGAATCGACTCATCACTCCCCATACAGACTGGATTCGACCCAACTCATTCTCTGCGTGTCGCTGAACTGTTGCATCGCCTCCACAAGGTCTCAGGAGGGTCACATCTCTTTGTTTTCCAACTCTGCGGCTGTTTGTCTTTTGGAACTTTGACGCATCTACAGGTAATTTGGTGAAAAGTCACGCATCTATAGTTTTGTATGGTACAAGTTCTTTTTTGTCCCGTCCTCCCCGACGTCATCCCCTCCCCTGGGAACTCTCCCTGCCTACCTATAGGCAAATGCCAATTTGAGCTGATATCCACCAATGCACAGACTAATCTCATACAAAAGGATACTAAGCTCTAACCACACAGAAAATAAATATTTTAGCTAGCTGCTGGCGTATTATGTGCCAAAAGAATGTCTACCTCCTCTAGGGAATGAAAGAGATACATTTATTGGTTCACATCAGTTTGAGGAATGCAGGAAACGTTAAATGCACATGGGAGCCCATTTCCTTCAGAGGATCAATCCACTTACCCAACTCTTACCTTCTGTCTTCTGTCACGCGTGAAATCTCAGACATTATTTTAAATGATACGTTCTGAACCTGAATAGTCTTTTGTTTAAGGGCTGCCCAGTATCTTTTCCTTAAGGGAGATGATTGTATATACACCAAGATTTTCCTGGGCTTCTTATGAACAGGATTGAGTTTGAAAGGGTCCTTGTTCATCCGTTGGAAAGCTTTAGTCAGAATATCTTTGACAAAAGCTTTAACATTGTCCCCTTCCGACCCCTCCTTAATGTCAAGAATCCTGATGTTGTTTCTTCTGGAGTTATTTTCCAGCCTTTTTAACCTGTTTGATAGGTCCTTCTCTCTCAGTTTAAGCCTAAACTCTTCCTGGGTGGTATCTATTAAGCCTGACCTCAACTCTAGCACCTTATTCTCCATATCTTCCATACGCTGTGTCAATGCTGGGAGATTGTCCTCCAGGCTTCTGCACGTGTCTTGGATTCTCTTCTGATTAATTTCTGAGGTTGAGAAACACTCCTTAATCTCCAGTGACAGCTGACCCAACAACCCTTGCACCGAGTCCAGGCCTGGTAAGTCCTTAGTAGCCCCCTTTAGAGATTTACTCAGTGTTGGGTCTTTCCCCACTCCAACTCAGAAGTTCCAGATTCTGGGGCAGAGTCGCTTAAAGCCGAGAAAATGTTTAGAACAGGTATGACCGGGTGTGGTAGTGAGGGGTTTACTAGCATGGCTGATGCCTGCTCTGTGGATTCCATAATGCACTGCGGGTTTAATTTGAAGTATGACCTAAGTGAAGGAGTCACTCTTGGGACTACCGGGGTTGATCTCTTTTTTTTTCTTTTTTTGAAAGGAATGACTTTTGCTTGCTTAACTGATAGATTTTAATTTTTATTCTTACCCAGTAAGAGGACCTGGGGGTTCTCTAGCTGGCAGATCCGGTTGGGGGTGGACTCCTTACCAAGGAAAGTAATAGATCCCAATTTATACCTTTTACCAAGTCTTGCCTCGCTATCAGGGTCAGGATTAGTAGGTAGAGCTTATGTTGTGTTAATGATTTGCTCCCTTTATTAGCATGCTTTTTACCCACAGGTGGTTGAAATGCTAGATCCATATACATGGAGCCCGCACCATGCTTCTGCCTACCTTCCTTTATCTGGTCTTCCTGGTTTGAGTCTCTAAACTCGTAGTCTGGGGATGTAACTCGTTCCCAAACCTCCAGGACAGGCATACTGTAGCCAGCAAGCTCCCAACAGCCTCCCTGGGGCCCCTCCACGAAGCTGCGTGTGCTGACTCTGCCAGGGCTGACCCTGGAACTAAAACCTGAGTCACCAAATTGGGGCAGGGCACAACACATTGCTTGAGACTTACCAAGCGCACTAACAGCCCTGAAAAACACCAAGCCCAAGCCCACACACATCTGATAAGGAGAGAGGTGCAACCGGAGCAGACAGGGTGGACAGCCACAGGGGCAATTGTTACAGTGTGGTAAGTAAGATTAAGCTGAGTGGAAGGGGGCCTTGCCAATACACGAGGAGCACTCATCGATGCGGATGAAGTATGAAATGCATGAAGTGCCTCGCAGCTCTAACAGAGGAGCGGTTGTTTGATACGGGAGACAGCCGTGTAACTCATAGTCTGGGGATGTAACTCGTTCCCAAACCTCCAGGACAGGCATACTGTAGCCAGCAAGCTCCCAACAGCCTCCCTGAGGCTCCTCCAGGAAGCTGCGTGTGCTGACTCTGCCAGGGCTGACCATGGAACTAAAACCTGAGTCACCAAATTGGGGCAGGGCACAACACATTGCTTGAGACTCACCAAGCGCACTAACAGCCCTGAAAAACACCAAGCCCAAGCCCACACACATCTGATAAGGAGAGAGGTGCAACCGGAGCAGACAGGGTGGACAGCCACAGGGGCAATTGTTACAGTGTGGTAAGTAAGATTAAGCTGAGTGGAAGGGGGCCTTGCCAATACACGAGGAGCACTCATCGATGCGGATGAAGTATGAAATGCATGACGTGCCTCGCAGCTCTAACAGAGGAGCGGTTGTTTGATACGGGAGACAGCCGTGTAAGAGATAGCCCCCAAAAGCATAATCCACCAAAGCAGCACTGTGGGAAAGACGGGGAAAGCAAATGCCGCGCTAGCCCCTTATCATGGCTGAAATCAGTGAGGCATTACAGGTTGATAGTTGGTGGAGAGCAGCTCCCGGCTGGCTTCCTAGCGGGCCACCATGTTCCCAAGCTCTGCCTCCTCAGCATACAGCAGGTACAAGTTCTTGAAACCTTTTGAAAGTCATATTTTTAACTGTGTATGTTGGATTTTTGTTGTTTTGGTCTTGTTTAGTTTACATAAAGTTAATTTATTTTTCTAAACTGGTGTGGTGTCCTTTTGTGGTGGTTTCACTGTGTTACTGTGAGTGGTGGTATAAATACTTTACACATTACCTTTGAGATAAGCTTGTCTGCTCATGCCAAGCTACCAAACGGGTGAGCAGGCGTTTTCTAGAGTGTGTATCCCCTTACCCTGACAATAAGCAAGGGTCCCTATTTGGATAAAAGGTACCTACCTCTGCCAACTAGAGACCGCCATTTCTAACACTGGGAGAATTCTGAATGGAGATGCTCACCATGATCAGGACACTCTGCAGCCTCTGTTATTCGGAAACTGGAGGGAGCAGTGAGTTTGGGGAGTGGACACACTTGTTTGCTAGGCCTAACTGGTTCCTATTTGCATTTACTCTGGTTCTTCTCCTCACCAAGTTGTTGAATAACTTCAGGTGACAGGGATAATTAGGAATCTGGTGGCTCAAGTGCTGGCCTCAGAGTTTTTTGTTTTCATCCTATGCCTTTTAGCAGGGAACCAACATTTACAATGCTGTCAGAACCACACAAACCTTTACCATGCAGGCTTTACAATGCATGTGTCTTTATCATACATGCCTTTACCATGCAAACTTTTACAATGAATATGCCTTTACTACGCAAATGTAAGTATTTTGCATGTCAGTGCAATATATATATGTGTGTATATATATATATATTCACTGAAAAAAACATGGGTTTCACACATGTTAAAGTTAGGAATTAGCATTTAAAAAACCTTAGAAATTCAATGAAAAAACCAAAGGTTTCACACATGTTATAGTTAGCTGGACATTTCACTCGTAAAAAACCAATGAAATTCCCCCGTTATAGTTAGTTCAGCTAACTATAACTCGCGCGCCCGCAATGCACTGCTGATGACGTCACATATTACATCACTCATGACATGGTCAGTGACATCACTCATGACATCACTGATGACATCTCAAATGACATCACTCATGACATCACTGACGACATCATCCAGTGAATGTGTGTTTTTCTGAAAATTAAATATGTTTTATATATGTATATCTCAAGGTCGATGGAAGAATAAATGGTTATATAAGTGTCTAAATGGATGATTTGTTTTTGAAAAATTGATTGTGTAACTGACTGATTAAGTGTATCTTAGTGAATACATGGCTTAGTGAGTAATGTTTAAATATGTAAATATCTGTATCAGTTTCTCACTTTGTGTATAAGTGGCTGCATGGGTTGGTGAGTAGCTACATGGGTGTCTGTAAAGGTGTTAGTTGGTTTTTTGAGTATCAGTCTGAGTGTCTGCATGGTTCGGTGGGGGGTATTACGTAGTGCATAGGTGCATGAATGAGTGACTCACTGTTTGTATGTGTTGAAGACAGCATGTGTGCAGGACTCTATGGGTTGATGAGTGTGTGTACGGGTGTGTTAGTGAGTGAATGACTGTCTCAATAGTGTCTTTATGAGTAACTACATATGTTTTAAACTAGTATATGTGACTATTGGTGTATATAAGTGAGTATATGTGAGAGAGAGAGATTGAAAGAGTTCCTGTATGAATAAGTATGTGGTTCTATAAGTGATTGTTTAATAGTCTAAGTATGTGTAAGTTTCCGTAGAAGTAAGTGTGGTGGTGTGTGTATAACTGTATATGCAAGTAAATGTATGTTTGATTCTTTATTAGCATGAGTGACTATGTGTGTGAGTAACTCTATGGATGAGTGGCATTGTGTAACAGGATGTATAGGTGCATGAGTACATATGATGAGTGAGTACATGTATGAGTGACTGTATAGGACTGTTGGTGAAGGAGTGGATGTGTATGTGGATCTTAGAATTACTGAAGAGGTTGTTGTAACTGGTATTGGTATGTCCATTGTTTTGAACATTTTAGTCTCTATTTTTGAATGTGTGTATCAAAGGATATATTAGGGTGAGAGGAGGTCTGCCACTCTATCACAAGGATGATGTCATCAGTGATGTCATCAGTGATGTCATTTGAGATGTCATCAGTGATGTCATGAGTGATGTCACTGACCATGTCATGAGTGATGTAATATGTGACGTCATCAGCAGTGCATTCCGGGCGCGCGAGTTATAGTTAGCTGAACTAACTATAACAGGGGAATTTCATTGGTTTTTTACGAGTGAAATGTCCAGCTAACTATAACATGTGTGAAACCTTTGGTTTTTTCATTGAATTTCTAAGGTTTTTTAAATGCTAATTCCTAACTATAACATGTGTGAAACCCATGGTTTTTTCAGTGAATTTGCAAGGTTTTTTAAATGCTAATTCTTTTTTTTACCTTTTTTTTTTTTTTTTTGCAATGTTTTTTACATATTTTTTAAAAAAATGTATATCCTCTTTAAAGACTATGGTTAAATTTTAAAAATTCTACAATATATTTTTTTTTTTACCTTTTTTTTAAACCAAACAGGTAAGATTTAGTAGTATAACATAGTGAATCTTTTTTTCCCTTTTTTTTTTTATTAGTATTTTTTTAACGTGCGTGTACGGTAAGCGTACGTCTTGCTTTCAGTACGTTAGATTTCTACGCTGTTTGCGTTCAGTTACGCAATTTGCGTAGACGTGCGTCACGCGCACGCGGCGCGTAACGCGTACGCTGCACTCGCATGTTACGCGGAAGTGAAGGGGCGTGCCTGTTTTGCGCATGCGCGCGTGCGCGTGTCTTTTTTACGCGCAGTCGTACTTTTACCGTAAGCGCTCCGTAAGCGCACCGTAAGCGTAACGTACGCGCACGTTGGGTCATGTGATCAAGAAACAACACTTTTGATTGGTTTTTACTACTTTCAGTTCTAGAACTCTCCTACACCACACCCATTCCCCTCATTTCTGCTTGTGATCCCTTTGGAGAAGGAGCTGAGTTGTCTTTGTGATACGATGGCAGAACCGCAGACCTCTTCAGAGAGTAAGGCTAGCAGCACTACCTTGAGGCAGAGAAGGAGGAAACAAAAGAGCTCTTTTATATGGGAGTATTTTTCTTTTCCTGAGGGTGAGAAAAAAGTAAATGCTGCTTTGGTGACTTGTAAGCTGTGTGACCGTGTACTTTCAAGAGGGAATCCTAACAAGAAGTATTCCTTCGGGAATCACACTATGTTGAGACACCTTCATGATGTACACGGTAGGACATATGCTCGACATACTGGTGGTAACCCTTCAGTAAGTCAACCAAGCACATCCACAGCAGCTCAGCCTGGTCCATCATCTGCAGGGCCGAGTCCATCTTCGGCAGGTCAGCTGAGCCCTTCATCTGTGGGGGGAGCATCTCCTTTTTCTGGTCCTCAGGAAACTAACCATCTGTTTGCGAGGGTTACTATGCGGTGCACCACTTGTTATGGTCTAATTGTTCATAGGGAGACCAGTGTTGCCCTAGTTAACAATAAAATAGACCAGCACATTTGTCCTACCGACTAATATTCCCATTCTTTCTTTCCTCTGTCCCTGTACGAACACAACGGCTCTTTTAAGAGCCAACCTTACCTTTCAACTTTTTTTTATATATTTTTTGAAACTTTTTTTTGATTTTTTTTTTACTGTACGCGTACGGTATGCGTAATTTTTTTTTTTTTTTTTTTAAAAACACTAAAAATCAATTATCACATTACAAGGTCCTTGAAAGATTACAATGAAAAACTGAAAATGTGATTGTGGAGAAGTGGAAAAAAGGGACCATAAAATTTCTGACTTACCATACCCACTCAAAAAATTATTTATTAATTAAAATTTAATTATAATTGCTATAAAAATGGTTCAAGTTTTCGTAAATTTTCTTTCTCAATCTGAAAAAAAAGAAAAAAGTATTAATATTTAATAAAACATTTTATAATACAGTACACATATTTACATATTTTCCAAAAACAATTTTTTGCCTTTTTTTTGCTGTTTTCAGAATATATTGCATTTCACTATAAATCGTGAAAGCAATTGCATTCATCACTTAACAGCGGGCAAAAAAAAAATAACAATCTCAAAGATTGTTTAAAAAAAGCCGAGAATCAATTCTCAGTTAAACATAACATTATAGAAATGCAAAATATTATTCATTTAAAATATCATCTAATAACAAAAACTATTTCTAAAAAATACCGTCTGACAATTTTCTTTCAGAAGCATAATCTCAAAAAAATATATCTCAAATAAATCCACAATACATCTACTTTCCTTTCCTTTAGGCCAAATGTTAATTTTTGAAATTATTTTTTGATTAAATTTCCAACGATAATCCAATAAAATTCCAAAATTTAAATTGTACAGATGTTACCGATCCTCTCTAAAATTTTGGTTTCCGAAAGATTAATTAGGATTTAATTAAGTCCACAATACAATTGGATACCTTTCCTTTAGGCCAAATGGTAATTTTAATAATCTTTTTTGATGAAATTTCCAACGGTAATCCAATAAAATACAAAAATTTAAATTGTACAGATGTTACCGATTCTCTCTAAAATGTTGATTTCCGAAACATTAATTAAGAATTATATAAGTCCACAATACAATTGGTTACCTTTCCTTTAGGCCAAATGGTAATTTTAAAAATCTTTTAATTTGTAAATTCCAATGGTAATCCAATAAAATGGTAAAATTGTTTTGTACAGATGTTGTCAATTCTCTCTAAAATTTAGGTTTCAGGAAGATTAGATAGGAATTTGCTAAATCAAACGGCAAACGTTGTTTAAAAACCAATTGACAATCATTACACATTGTCCAGCCTTTTTTACATTTTAGATAAACTGTGTAATGACCAGAAGTTACAGTAGGTCCATCATGGAAAATTATTGCAACTGTTACAAAAGTTTTTCCTGAAATTGATAATTGCTGTCCTGTAAACTTCTTTATTAAAGTATCCAATTTTGAACCATCAGCTCTACATCGTTGCATCATTAAAATTACATACTGTCCGTATTCCTTTAAAATTAACGTTGAAAACATGTCAGATTTACACTCACCGCATTGCATGCTATGATTAGCATCTTTAACTAATTTAGCAAAAGTGACTGTTTTACTCTCTGGCAATGTTAAATAAATAAACCTTTCAGAATCAACATTAGAGCCACATGTATTGTAACAGTTTACACAACTATGTTCCCATTTATAAGAGAGACCAAACAAATTTTCAATGTGTAAACCTTCTTCTTCCAGTACCTGAAGAAAATACAACAAGAATTCCTGTGCGTCTTGCTGTACATTTTGAGAAAACTGTGTACATCCTGAACATACATCTAAAAGTTTTCTAATTTCAGTAGCACTTTCTATTTGAGTTTTATCATTACTCAGCTTTTGAAAAAGGAGACTCAACTCAGAACAGAATCTTTTTCTCTGATTTACTATTATCTGCTCTTGCAAACTTTCCAGATAAAATGCAACATTCAGCACTACATTAGCGTAGCAGTTGACACCAGAGCTATTTTCAAAATGACATCCTACAACCTCTTCTTCATTTTCCTTTTTCTTTTTGCTTGCAATTACATCACTCCTCTTTTTTTTCCTCCTCTCTACATCCTCATTACAGATATTCTCATTTCTCCTTTTACGAGAAACTACACGTTTCTCTAACACAGGATACTGACCTAAATGAGGAGCATAGGTTCTTCTTAATCTATTGTACTCCTTTACACAATTTGCATCAGCACTAACTTTTGAATCATCAAAGTCTATCATGAATAAACCAGATAATGTTTTCACTCGTGACAAAGCTACATAAGCCATACCTTCTTTGAACACAGTTGAACCAATGTTTACAAATGCACAATCTACAGTCAATCCTTGAGACTTGTGAATAGTTACAGCATATGCTAGAGAAAACGGAAACTGTTTCCTTTGTACATATAAGTCTTTCACAAGCATAAAACGAACTGTACAACAACAAATGTCTATAACTTCTTCTATCTGATCAAATTTTATTTTTAAACATTCAATTCCATCTCTTTTCTGATAATTAATATAACCCACAACTCTTCCCATAGCTCCATTAACTAAACCTTTTTCAACATCCAAATTTCTCCTTAAAAATACTCTACAGTTCATGCAAACATATAGATTTTTTTCTAATCCAGCAGTTTTGGAAATGTTCTTCTCTAGTGAATCCAATTTATTTTTCAGTTTGCCTGTTAATGTGATAGTAATTCTTCCATCCTGAATTTAGTCCACTGCTTCCAATTTCCTGATATCTTCCTTTTCCAATTTCAAAAGCTCCTCATTGAATATTGAGCATTCACGTAGAGTTGGCATTAAGCAGATGACACTTTTCTTTTCTGCAATGTTCTTGTATATCTTCTCTGCAACTATTTCTTCCTTTGGATATAAATTATGTAGCAACCGACTCTGTAATGCTTTTGTGCCAGCTTCAGTGAGTAGTCCAATTCTGATATCTTTCAGAATACTTCCATATTCTTCATCGTTTGCTTGTCTCATATTAGTAGTAAGTTCCTTGTACTCAAAGAAGGACCAAATATTTGCATTACCGATGCTTCCCAATGACTTCTTTGTGTCTTCATGTGTCACAGTATTAAACACTGGTTGTCCTTTAACTGGAGTAAGCTGTAGAAGATCCCCAAAAACTATGACATGTTTTCCACCAAATAACACGTCATAGTCTGTCCTTAGAGTTTGCTGCATTCTTAAATGCACAAAGGCAAGCATTAAGTTTGATACCATGCTCACCTCATCAATAATGAGAACTTGCATCTTCTTCAATACTCTTGAAACTTCCAAGCATGCTTCTCCAGTTAGCTTGTGGTATTGTATTTTGTTCTCATGCTCCACTGGTAACATTAGCAAACGATGTAAGGTGATTCCTTTTATGTTATATGCTGCTAACCCAGTTGGAGCAGTAACCACACAAGACAAAGTAGAATCCGTTTTTTGCTGTAGGTAGCTTCTGATGACTTTTATTAGGAAACTTTTTCCAGTTCCAGCTTGTCCGCTTACATACATCCTGATTGGATGAAATGATGTGCATGAGCACTCTTTTTTTTCATGTAGTAATCCGTGATCAATTTTGTTTCTGATTTCTTCATAAATTTGTTGCTGCTCTTCATTCAGTTGTCTTTCCAAATTTGGTAAGTCTATAAATTCTTCTTGAGCTTGATTCATAGCCGTTTCCACTTCATTCATGGCTATTGCAGCTTCATTTTCAACGATTGGTTGTCCTAGGGGATCTTGACTGAGTGTTCCTGAACTTTGGCTGTCTTGAGAACTGTCTCTAGCTACTTCAGCTGCAATTGTAGTTTCCTGTTCAATTTCTTCATTTAACATTTGCACATAAGTTGTGAATGTACTGCATTGTATGCTGTCTTTGCAAGCATTAAATGAATCTTCATAGCTTTGAAATTCTCCAAGTAGTTCATCCTCTGTACGCCATGGTTTAAATAGCTGTAAAAGAGCCAAGTAGTAAAATTCCTTTTTGTTAGTAGTGTCGCAACTCAGCTTCCTGTGATTTATCAAACTTCCTTTTGTTTGCTTCACCAAACATCCTTCCTCACCAATGACTTTATATTTTCCATTGTTGATGTCTGCTGCAGCTTTCCGTGAATAAATGTAGTTCTGCAGCACTTCATAGAGACACATGTTCTCCAGATGATGACTTCTCTTGGGATAATATGTGTCCAACATGTTTGATTTCAAAATATCTGTACTTTCTGGGTCATTCTCGGCCAAATATTCAATTTCTCCAACAGATTTCAGTACCCGATTTCTCATTGCTGCAAGGCCTAAACTTGCCCAAATTATTCTTCTTGATTTCGAGTAGAGACTTGCAGAAGATAACCTATCTGAACATTCGTAGGATCCAATTTGCGATAACATCTTTAAACTGAAACTGTACAGCTTCTTACTGACAGTCTTCTCGTGAGAAATCTCTTCCCACATTTCTTTCAATTCAGTTTTTTCTGATTTAGTAATGTAAGACGTTACATATCGAGCAACAGCAATGGAATTGTCAGCTACATACTGTATATCCATGTTAGCATTCCACATGGATAAAATGACTGGGTTGTAGTCATTTATATTTTTTGATTCTTCTTTTCTTCTAAGGTTGTAGGTATTCTTAGGTGATTTTCTTGTAATAGTATGTCTCACAGAAGACATAAAACTGTTTACTCTTCCATTTGAAAGAACAGGTCTAGGAAATCCAAATCGACATTTAATGTAGTATTTATCTTTGCTCTTGTATTTCCGTCGACAGTATTTTCCACACCGATGACTTTGGAAACGTAAAACTTGCTCCTTTAACTTTTTCTCTTCTGTGCTTTTTGGTATAGCACATGTTGCATATTCTTCAATGAAAGATAACACTGCTTCATCAGTATCTGTTCCAAACTTTGGGGCATCCTTGATCCACAACAGCATATGAATATGAGGAGCACCTCTTGCCTGGTACTCTTTTCTCCAAAAGAAATCCTCTACTTCTCCAAGAGGTGGATTTTTTTTATTGCAGATGAAGGACATCATAGCCTCAAATCTATGATTGAAATATCTGCAAACATTAACCGGATCCAATGAGCACAGTTCTCCAGCTGTCTTGTATTCGATGTTTTTAATGTTTGAGTTTGCCTCTCGTAGAAAATCCAGTAAATCATCCCAAGCGTACTCAGCACAGCTTAGGGTAAGGAACCATGTTGGTGTTCCTAAATTTCGTAACATGCATTTTAATTCACCATGGCGTCGGTACCAATATTCATTTGTCCCACGCTGACAAGCCATCAAATTAATGAGTTGTGTTTCCAAATGATCATCTCGGTGCTGCACTTTCTCCATAAAATCCTTAGCAGACACATTTTGTAAATGTACTCCACTTTTTAAAATGTGATTTACTGCATATGATAATGCAGACAAGTCGCTTTCAAATAAAAGATGGAATAAATAAGGAATACTTTGTCGAAATCTTGGATCTTCTGCATATAGTCTTGTAGTCCGATACTCAGAAGCAGGAATCTGTTCTGGACGTTCATCGTATCGTCCTCCTTTTCCTGTAGGAAACAGCTGGGGAAAACATCGAGCTTCCAAGCTCTCCTCCCATACACTCACGGGAGTTCCTTTTGCTTTCCTCATCTGAAACAGATCAATATTGTCTCCCATAACTTCTTTTGAATGAAGAGGATGTATGCTAAAATGTTCATAAATTTCTTCTTCCTTTGACTTGTCCACTTTTTCAATTTGTCCAGTTGGTGTTTCTGTGTCTTCTTGTAAATCTTCTTCTTCTTCTTCTTCTATATAAATTGATTCATACCATTTGTTATTCCTTTTCAAATACAAATTTGCTCTTTGTACTTTCCGTACATCTACCAGCTCCTGCCAAATCTTCTCATTCTTTGTAGGTACACCATTAACCAGAATAACTAATGGTTCAGTTTCCAAAGTATCTGCATCAATAGTTTCCATATTTTTTTTCAAATCCAAGGGCAAATACACCACTCTACCTTTTAAACCTCTCAGTAAATCTGAAGGAGGTAATTTACCAGTTTTGGGCTCCATACGTGCTATGGTCTGGAACGGATGAACACATTGAATAAGTATAGACTCATATGTATTTAATTCAGAAAGTTCGGCAGGAATAACATCCAATTCTAAATTATTATGTACAGCTCTGGTCGGCATTCTATTTTCCTCTAACTTGTTGTAACAGTATTTACAAATACGCTGATCTTCACCCAATTCAAAACAATTTTCAAGAAATATATATGTGGTAAAATCCTTCCACTTATAATTATCTTCATTTTCACTTTTTCTGTAGAGATCAACATTCCTGGTTTGTTTTCTATAATGAGTTCTGCGGCAACAAATACAAGTAACATTTGGTCTTTCATTAGAGATTATTGCAAATGTTGTTATGTGATCATTAAATGTCTTACTTACAGAGGGTTCTACATTCTCTTCCACTTCTTCCTCATTTACTGTGTCCTTTTCTGCACTGTCTTGTTCAGGACCAAAATAACAAAACTGAATTTCATCAATAACCTTCTCTACATCTGATACCGTTCCACAGGAACAGAGCCCTATTCAATTCATCTAACTTTATTGCTGGACTGTTAGCAAAATACAACCGTCTCACAAACTTTCTCATTTCAGTATGATGAACAGCCAGCATCCTAAAATGATGAAAAACACTTTTACACACTTTTCTAGATAGACAAGCCAGAGAATGACCCTGCAAACCAGTATTCTCTCTCACTCTGCATGGATCTAGACTTTGAAGCACCTTAATCTTCTGTTTCACACTTTTTTTACTATATTCTCTTAGAAACTCACGAAATGTATCAATAGATTCCTGACGCACAGTGCAAATACTACTACAATTCCAAGTGTACACTGGGGCTTTAGGACGTCTCCCCATAGCCTCATCCGCCATCACTTGTACTTCATCTCTTGGAACCATTTTCTCCTTCTCCATTATGCAACCATTTTTCACTTCGTAAGCACGACCTCTGGTGTCAACTGCATGCAGCAAACTATTACTTTGAAAATAACTCTCTTCATTAAAAAAAGGTTCACTACTTGACCTATGCATCCATTCTCCTAAAAACACTTTACAAAAGTTTGTTCTTTTCACTACTCTTTTCCTTTTGCTTTGTGATTTCAGTACATTGACCATTTTATCTAATGTACGCATCCTATTCAAAATTAAAATGAATAGTTTCCTTTTTAATTCTAATGCCTTAGCTGCAATGGCTTCAATTTCTTTTTTTCTCTTATAAAATTTAGCCTTTTGCTGATATTTCTTCACATCCTTTATCAAATTGGACATAACTCTTCTCTGAAACATTTTTCTACGTATCTCTTTAAACACTGTTTTTCTGTTTAAGTTAATTTTTATTGTTTCGGAAGGTATATTTGCATTAACTAAATGCTCAATTTTTTCCTGTTCTTTTCTATTTAAAACATTCTTTCCAGTACAGACATTTTGTACATTTTTCCTTTTTTTGAAGATGTTCTTTAAAAAATCTTTTGTCTGCTTACCAGAAGACTTTCTCTTTTTCCCAACATGAGCATCTCCAACTAACTTAGGTCCTCCAGTTGTCTTCAAATATAGTTTTTTTTTGTGGTTTTTCCTTAGTCTGGATTTTGTAGGCATCTTAAATTTTGTTCACTGCTCTTCAGCAATACCTGAAAAAAACTAAAAAAAAATTCCTTTATTTTATTTAAATATATTACTACATTTTTTATGTTCTTTTCAAATCTTAAAATACTAAGTACCCCTTTCCTACAAGTAAAAATCACAATAACACCTTCACAAATTAAATATCTAAAAACAATTCCTGTGTGCACACAGAGTCATGGATTGAAATTAGGCAGAAAACGAAATTTCTTTGCCAATTTGAAAGCACACTTACTACTCTTTTTTTTGGCAAGTGATAAGTACTTTTACAGTCTGTCACATTTTGAATCCACTTTTCAGATTCTTAAAAAAGCACATGTCCAAACAGCTTTCTGAGACCAGCAACATGTGTAACCTGGGTGACTGACTACACTCCAGCAAGGGCAACCAGCCTTAGTGATGCTAAATGTATTTGCATTACTGACTGCAACCTCAAACCCCACTCGGTTGTGAATACTGTGCATGATTCCACAGGATAAGCAGCTGGCTGTGTGCTAAGAGTCTGCTTCTGCTGAAAAAAATAGCTCCCCCTTTCCATCTAATGCAAATGTAAAATCACCAGAGCAATACGCAATAAATCTCTGCCTGTAATTCCTCTTTCCACACAGAGTCATGTTTTCATATTAGTCAGAAAATGAAATTTCTTTGCCAATTTGAAAGCACACTTACTAGTCTTTTTTTTTGGCAAGTGATAAGTACTTTTACAGTCTGTCACATTTTGAATCCACTTTTCAGATTCTTAAAAAAGCACATGTCCAAACAGCTTTCTGAGACCAGCAACATGTGTAACCTGGGTGACTGACTACACTCCAGCAAGGGCAACCAGCCTTAGTGATGCTAAATATATTTGCATTACTGACTGCAACCTCAAACCCCACTCGGTTGTGAATACTGTGCATGATTCCACAGGATAAGCAGCTGGATGTGTGCTAAGAGTCTGCTTCTGCAGAAAAAAATAGCTCCCCCTTTCCATCTAATGCAAATGTAAAATCACCAGAGCAATACGCAATAAATCTCTGCCTGCAATTCCTCTTTCCACACAGTCATGTTTTCATATTAGTCAGAAAACGAAATTTCTTTGCCAATTTAAAAGCACACTTACTACTCTTTTTTTTTGGCAAGTGATATTTACTTTTACAGTCTGTCACATTTTGAATCCAATTTTCAGATTCTTAAAAAAGCACATGTCCAAACAGCTTTCTGAGACCAGCAACATGTGTAACCTGGGTGACTGACTACACTCCAGCAAGGGCAACCAGCCTTAGTGATGCTAAATGTATTTGCATTACTGACTGCAACCTCAAACCCCACTCGGTTGTGAATACTGTGCATGATTCCACAGGATAAGCAGCTGGCTGTCTGCTAAGAGTCTGCTTCTGCAGAAAAAAATAGCTCCCCCTTTCCATCTAATGCAAATGTAAAATCACCAGAGCAATACGCAATAAATCTCTGCCTGTAATTCCTCTTTCCACACAGAGTCATGTTTTCATATTAGTCAGAAAATGAAATTTCTTTGCCAATTTGAAAGCACACTTACTAGTCTTTTTTTTGGCAAGTGATAAGTACTTTTACAGTCTGTCACATTTTGAATCCACTTTTCAGATTCTTAAAAAAGCACATGTCCAAACAGCTTTCTGAGACCAGCAACATGTGTAACCTGGGTGACTGACTACACTCCAGCAAGGGCAACCAGCCTTAGTGATGCTAAATATATTTGCATTACTGACTGCAACCTCAAACCCCACTCGGTTGTGAATACTGTGCATGATTCCACAGGATAAGCAGCTGGATGTGTGCTAAGAGTCTGCTTCTGCAGAAAAAAATAGCTCCCCCTTTCCATCTAATGCAAATGTAAAATCACCAGAGCAATACGCAATAAATCTCTGCCTGTAATTCCAAGTTTCCACACAGTCATGTTTTCATATTAGTCAGAAAACGAAATTTCTTTGCCAATTTAAAAGCACACTTACTACTCTTTTTTTTTGGCAAGTGATATTTACTTTTACAGTCTGTCACATTTTGAATCCACTTTTCAGATTCTTAAAAAAGCACATGTCCAAACAGCTTTCTGAGACCAGCAACATGTGTAACCTGGGTGACTGACTACACTCCAGCAAGGGCAACCAGCCTTAGTGATGCTAAATATATTTGCATTACTGACTGCAACCTCAAACCCCACTCGGTTGTGAATACTGTGCATGATTCCACAGGATAAGCAGCTGGATGTGTGCTAAGAGTCTGCTTCTGCAGAAAAAAATAGCTCCCCCTTTCCATCTAATGCAAATGTAAAATCACCAGAGCAATACGCAATAAATCTCTGCCTGTAATTCCTCTTTCCACACAGTCATGTTTTCATATTAGTCAGAAAACGAAATTTCTTTGCCAATTTAAAAGCACACTTACTACTCTTTTTTTTTGGCAAGTGATATTTACTTTTACAGTCTGTCACATTTTGAATCCACTTTTCAGATTCTTAAAAAAGCACATGTCCAAACAGCTTTTTCAGACCAGCAACATGTGTAACCTGGGTGACTGACTACACTCCAGCAAGGGCAACCAGCCTTAGTGATGCTAAATGTATTTGCATTACTGACTGCAACCTCAAACCCCACTCGGTTGTGAATACTGGCATGATTCCACAGGATAAGCAGCTGGCTGTGTGCTAAGAGTCTGCTTCTGCATAAAAAAATAGCTCCCCCTTTGCATCTAATGCAACTGTAAAATCACCAGAGCAATACGCAATAAATCTCTTCCTGTAATTCCTCTTTGCACACAGAGTCATGTTTTCATATTAGTCAGAAAACGAAATTTCTTTGCCAATTTGAAAGCACACTTACTACTCTTTTTTTTGGCAAGTGATAAGTACTTTTACAGTCTGTCACATTTTGAATCCACTTTTCAGATTCTTAAAAAAGCACATGTCCAAACAGCTTTTTCAGACCAGCAACATGTGTAACCTGGGTGACTGACTACACTCCAGCAAGGGCAACCAGCCTTAGTGATGCTAAATGTATTTGCATTACTGACTGCAACCTCAAAACCCACTCGGTTGTGAATACTGGCATGATTCCACTGGATAAGCAGCTGGCTGTGTGCTAAGAGTCTGCTTCTGCATAAAAAAATAGCTCCCCCTTTCCATCTAATGCAAATGTAAAATCACCAGAGCAATACGCAATAAATCTCTGCCTTTAATTCCTCTTTCCACACAGAGTCATGTTTTCATATTAGTCAGAATACGAAATTTCTTTGCCAATTTAAAAGCACACTTACTACTCTTTTTTTTTGGCAAGTGAGAAGTACTTTTACAGTCTGACACATTTTGAATCCACTTTTCAGATTCTTAAAAAAGCACATGTCCAAACAGCTTTCTGAGACCAGCAACATGTGTAACCTGGGTGACTGACTACACTCCAGCAAGGGCAACCAGCCTTAGTGATGCTAAATGTATTTGCATTACTGACTGCAACCTCAAACCCCACTCGGTTGTGAATACTGTGCATGATACCACAGGATAAGCAGCTGGCTGTGTGCTAAGAGTCTGCTTCTGCATAAAAAAATAGCTCCCCCTTTCCATCTAATGCAAATGTAAAATCACCAGAGCAATACGCAATAAATATCAGCCTGTAATTCCTCTTTCCACACAGACTCATGTTTTCATATTAGTCAGAAAACAAAATTTCTTTGCCAATTTAAAAGCACACTTACTACTCTTTTTTTTTTGCCAAGTGATAAGTATTTTTACAGTCTGACACATTTTGAATCCACTTTTCAGATTCTTATAAAAGCACATGTCCAAACAGCTTTCTGAGACCAGCAACATGTGTAACCTGGGTGACTGACTACACTCCAGCAAGGGCAACCAGCCTTAGTGATGCTAAATGTAGTTGCATTACTGACTGCAACCTCAAACCCCACTCAGTTGTGAATATTGGCATGATTCCACAGGATAAGCAGCTGGCTGTGTGCTAAGAGTCTGCTTCTGCATAAAAAAATAGCTCCCCCTTTCCATCTAATGCAAATGTAAAATCACCAGAGCAATACGCAATAAATCTCTGCCTGTAATTCCTCTTTCCACACAGAGTCATGTTTTCATATTAGTCAGAAAACGAAATTTCTTTGCCAATTGGAAAGCACACCTACTACTCTTTTTTTTTGGCAAGTGATAAGTACTTTTACAATCTGACACATTTTGAATCCACTTTTCAGATTCTTAAAAAAGCACATGTCCAAACAGCTTTCTGAGACCAGCAACATGTGTAACCTGGGTGACTGACTACACTCCAGCAAGGGCAACCAGCCTTAGTGATGCTAAATGTATTTGCATTACTGACTGCAACCTCAAACCCCACTCGGTTGTGAATACTGTGCATGATACCACAGGATAAGCAGCTGGCTGTGTGCTAAGAGTCTGCTTCTGCATAAAAAAATAGCTCCCCCTTTCCATCTAATGCAAATGTAAAATCACCAGAGCAATACCAAAAAGCTTTCTGAGACCAGCAACATGTGTAACCTGGGTGACTGACTACACTCCAGCAAGGGCAACCAGCCTTAGTGATGCTGAATGTATTTGCATTACTGACTGGAACCTCAAACCCTAAAAGTATTCCTTATTTATACCAGTACACCTTAATTTATCGTAAAAACATAGGGCATCATTTATGAAAAGTGACGCATCACTGCGTGAAAACAGTGATGCGCCACTTTTCACTGCGCCCTCCCTGCGACTCCAGTGATGCGTCATATTTACAGCATGACGCATCATGTCGCAAGGAGTCACAGATACGTCAGTATTTCTGACGTATCTGTAGGCGCAAAAGTGACGCATCGCTGGAGTGTGTCACAAAAGTGACGCAACTCCAGCAATGTGTCCTTTCACATGGGGCAAGCCCCATGTGAAAGGGCCTGCGTCAGTCTTACGCCTGCTGTGAGGCAGGCGCAAGAAATTGACGCATTTGCACACTAGAAGTGGCGCAGTGAAATCTCGTAGATTTCACTGCGTCACTTCTACGACCCTTTGTTGCGTCAAAACGCCCCCCTTGCATACATTATCCCTGGCGCAGGTATAATGTGGCGCAGGGGTTTACAAAGTGACGCATCTACCTAGATGCGTCACTTTGTAAATATGGCGCAACATGGCGCATGTTTTCTGCCACTGGTGCGTCACAAAAAGTGACGCACCGGCGGCGCAAAAGTGACGCAGGGGCTCATAAATGAGCCCCATAGTCCATATTATTTTTCATGTTACTCACATTTAAATTTCTCCCAAAACACAAAATAATAAACACAACTTCAACAAAAAGAATTCCAATTCTATTATTCATTTCTTAATTTACCATATACATCCCCTCTCAAACTCTTAACTCACCTTTAAAATTAGTTAGTTGTGAAAGAAATGTGGCACTCAAACAGCAGATTATCAGAGCCAGGATCTCTGTTCTGTACACCTCTCTCCTCTCAGCAGAACCAGATAATGGCAAAGTTTCCCTCTCTTTTTCCACACATATACATGTAAGTTTCAAATCTCAGTGCTTCCCCCTTTTTTTTAAATGTAATCACACATTTCTATTGGTTGTAAACCAACCCTTTTCCAAAAGTACCCTTCCCCCAACTTGACTTCTGCCTAGTACCCTTCCCCCAACTTGACTTCTGCCTGCTACCATAGCAACAGCTCTTGAAACACTGCTGTGTAGAGTTAGGTCAGAAGTTCACCAAACAATGTTTCATTTCCAAAGAGCAGGAGTGCTTGACTTTTCAAACCTAACAGCAAATCCATAGTACTGTTCTTTGGTAACACATTTTTCTGTACCAATACAAAACATGCTTCTATAAATTTACACATACAGCCTAGTTTTTATTGTAGAATGGTATGAAACAGCCAATCAGTTCTTTTTTTTAAAAAAATATGTATGCCTCCATTTCCAAACTGTCTTTCATTTCTTTTTCCCATTCTACTGAAATACACCTCCTGAGTGCATCCAGATCTCCTTAGAAGATGTTCACAGTGTGGATTGTAGGACACAGCTATGTCTTCTGGAGTGAAAAGTATGCAGAGAAAACAGGTATGGTGAGAGACCTTGCTTTGCCAAATGTAGACATTAAATGGATTGGTCAGAGAGGGTTAAAGTGGCACCAATCGATGCCATTGGTGAAATCCTTCATGCAAATCCAACACCCTGACCTCATAATAGTGCACTGTGGTGGCAATGACCTAGGCACTTTGACTGGGGTAGGTCTGGAAATGCTTATGAAGGAGACCTTTGCACAACTGTTTTCACTATTCCCTAAAACTGCCTTTGTGTATTCTAACATATGCCAAAGGCAAAAATGGAACTGGTCCAATCAGTTTTGTCCGCAGATTGACAAAGCAAGGAAGCACGTCAACAAATCTGTTTCTGCTTTCCTCCGTGACTATGGTATGGGTTCCATTTACCACAACAACTTGCGTTATGACATGCAAGACATTTATAGATGAGATGGTGTACACTTCAATGATGAAGGGAACAGAGTCTTCCTCTTGAACCTTAGACTCTGCATCGGTACTTACTTGTAGGTACCACTAAAAAATCACTTAATAAACACAACGGCTCTTTTTAGAGCCCCCTAATATCTAAACACTTAAATCTGCATTTCATTTCATTTTTTATTTTTTTTTTCTACCGTACGCGTACACTAAGCTTACCGTACGCGTACCCCGCGATTTTTTTTAAAATTAATAAATGTTTTTTTTGTACTTTTCTGTCCTTCTTTGACCCCCTTTCAAATGTTAGGGGGTCTGTAACTCTCTTCCTTGCCCCCTTTTCAAGTTATCTCCCTTTTTTTTCTGACTGAAACACACGAAATGGCGGCCGCCGCTTCCTGGTTTCGACCGATTCGAATGTTTACTAAGATCTATCAGCCAATCAGAATCGCGCTCGCGCACGTCACCGTACGCGTACGGTAAGCGCACCGTAAGCGCACCGTAAGCTGGCTCAGATATATATATTGATTTAAAGGCTATTTTCTCAGAAACTACTGAACAGATTTACACCAGACCTACAAAAGGCACTTCCTTGACCTGAGGACTACCTCTCTGCCAAATTTCAAGGAACTCTGTTCAGCCGTTCGGGCTGTAGCTGTGTCTAAAGGTCCTATGGAAAAAAGCATGGGGAAAACGCGTTTTGGGACCCCCCTTTTATCTCAGCCCCCGCTTGACGAATCCCCCCGAGACTTTCAGGGTAGGAGCGGAGCGTAACGCCCCACCTATTTTGAAAATTTCGCGAGGATTCGTCGTCCGGCGCCAAAGTTATTCAAAATAGAATGTTGCGGTTTTCCTATGGAAACGTGGTCCTAACTATAACTACCTACTGGCGACCGCCAGTAGGTAATATATATATATATTTATATATATATATATTTAATTTTTTTAGGTCTATGTAACAGAAAATGTTCTACAGACACGGCTCTATAGGAAGCCAACAGCAGGGAATGTTGTTTTACATGCAGCTAGTCACCATCCCAGAAGTCTTGTATGAAATATACCTTTTGGATAACTTCTCCGGCTAAAGCGCAATTGCTCGGACGGAGGGAACTTAAAAAAAGCAAGAAATGAAGCTATAACAAGATTTCAGGAGAGAGGATATTCTAACGTGATTTGAAGTGACGCTGCAGAAAGGGTGCAAAAAATAGATAGGAAAGATCTATTGGTGGACAATGTCAAACAGAAAGTAGAAGGCCACACACAAAGGATTACTAATTTCAAAGTAAGATCATGAGAGCTAGTGCATGTGTTCAATAAAAACTGGCACATTTTGAAAACAGACACCACCTTAAGAAAACATCTTCCAGAACACCCCTCAATAACCTATAGACGTTGTCAGTCACTAGATGATCATCTTGTCCACGGTCAGTATGAAAATACGGCTAAAACCCCAGTTGTGAAAAAAGTAAAGGGTTTTTATCCTTGCCTCCACTGTAAGGCCTGCAAGTACAGTAAAAAGAGACTAAACTACAGGGGAAGACCTGATGATCCACGTCCCACAAGAGAAATAGCAAAATGTTTTAACTGTAACTCTGACATCACGGTGTATTGTTTGGAGTGTCCATGCTCCAAGCGATACATCGGAAGTACAATCCATCAAACAAAAAATCGTGTCCTAGAGCACATGCGCGCGATAACGAATCGGGATAAAACATATCCCGTGGCGCACATTTTTCTGTCTGGATCAAGTGGATAGAAAAGAGAGAGGAGGAGATCGAGTAAAAACTCTGAGGATGTTGGAATTCAAATACATCATCGATCTCCAGACTAAGGCCCCTATTGGGTTAAATAACGATGAAGAGCTATGGGTTCACTTATAGTGGGATTGCATCTAGGAAAAAAGATGGGAGATAGGGACATATGAAAAGAGTAATATAAGTGGTAACACCACATGTTTGTTTGTTTTCTTCCCTGTTTGTCCAAATGACCGTGGTTTGAATATGACTTTTTACATGTTACAATATGGCGGCCACTCGCACCAAGAGGCACTACCTAATTGTGCGTCCTTTCTCTATGTTGAGTCCTTGGTGTGTATGTAATGCACTGTGCCACAAGCATTCAACGTGTAATCAAGAGAGTTCACTCTCGAAACGCGTTACGTTGGAATAAAGATCGCTGTTGAAAAACCCTAACCGAGACCGCGCTTTACTTTGTAACTGGAATCAAAATTATTGCCGGCTGTGGCTCTACCGGCCTTTGCGCGCCACCAGACAATGGGCGGATATCCTAGGAGGAGCTGAATTCGTCGGAAAATATATATATATATATATATATATATATATATATATATATATATATATATATATATATATATAAGAACAAAGTCCTGACCTCCCAAATACAACAAGGGGGGTTGGATACAGGTACGGACCTCTAATCCATGCACAATGCTGTTGTCCAAATGAATACACCAAGCGCTTTCACAATATCGATTCTGACGTTTATTTCATTTCTGCCAGACAAGTGTCTGCCTCAGACGCGTTTCGATCGCCTCCGTGATCTTGATCTATTTTCACAGAAAAAACCATAGCTTTCAGGGGCGTTACAGTTAGCTGGACTTTTCACTCATACAAAACCATTGAAATTCCCCCGTTATAGTTAGTTCAGCTAACTATAACTCGCGCACCTGCAATGCACTGCTGATGACGTCACATATTACATCACTAATGACATGGTCAGTGACATCACTCATGACATCACTGATGACATCTCAAATGACAAGGGGTAAAAAGGTGTAAAAAGGGGCGTGGCCTCATAACACCTGTCTGCAACGCAACTCCCTGGTGCATACTGGAGATACCTGTTGGGCTAGTTGGCCCTCAGGGACCCTCAGTATTGAAGGGGAATTAATTCCCCAACTTACAACTGGCCAGGGGGCGCGTTTGCAGAGTGCTGCAAGGAGGGGGCTTGGCCTCCGGTGCGATTCCGGTCTTTTATTTTTTTAAGAAGGAGGGCTGTGTGGCCCCCCTTCTTTTTCTAATTTATTGGCCCTGGCGACCCCATCCCCCAGGGCCTGCCTTAATCGGCCCGGAGACCCCAACCCCAGGGTCATGGCCTTTTTTTTTTTTTATTCTTTAGGAGGGGGGCTGCGCTGCCCCCCTCCTCAGGCCACTTATGGCCCCGGGGTCCCCATCCCCGGGGCCGTCCTTTGTTTTTTATTATTTAAAAAAAAAATATATTTATAGTAACACCTAGGACATGCTGGACAAACCGTATGTACCTATCACCATGACGATTTGCGTGATATTCATTAAAAGGCGACTATGCATACAATGAATCCACGTGGAATGTATTTACACCGCTAGTGAAGCTCTGACGTGTCTGACGCCCTACCGTGCCTAATCCCAGTGCCCCTGCGGTAGGTACTCTCCAAGTAGACACCCTTGTTTTTTATTTATACAAACATGGGTAGCTATTGACGGGCACATTTAATACACACGCACACCAAGCCATTCAAAGGGGATTCGACAAAAATTTGACCAAACTATGCAAGAAACCCCCCTCACGATTAATAAAACACACATCCACCGCTGGATGTGTAATACTTTTTATTTTACTCTCTGGAAAGGAGACAAACCTCACTTGAGAGTCACAGCGGGATCCTGGCTGAGCCCAATGCTGTTTACACCCACCAGTGCCCGCCGAGTGCCACACACCTCTGTGTTGTATTCCACCAGCTAGTACGTATGCTATGACACTCTCTAGCCCATGTGCACTGTAACACCACCCTGTGAATATGTCATGCCACACTTGCCTTCGCACAGGTTATATTGCCCCATCTAACTTGCCTTCCTCGATGCCTATGTTATAACGCACAGCGCTATGCCATACATATTACAATCTGGGATCCATATCTTTGTCACAGTGCATATGCAACGTTACACTCCCCAGCACATATTTTATATTACAACTTTAGAGACTAGTTAGGTTACACAACACTGCCCTGTGCATATTACACTCCAAGGCACATATCGCATAGCACGCGCTAGTGCCTGTGCTATCTCGCGCTCTCCAATGAATCTGTCATTGCGCACAATGAATTGCATATTATATTTCACGCCCCGGTTCATCTTATATCACACTTTTTGGTGCATAGTTTATACCATATACTATATCTATGTTTACATTTTCAATCGTGCTCTCAGGACTATGTTCTATATACCACTGCGTCCACCTACCCTTTTCAAGGGCATTACATTTTGCGATGGGGGGTGGAGGGTCAGGGGGTGTTTCTGCCAAGTGAGCCCGGAGTCACAGTCACAAACGTCCTCTTCTTCCTGAATAAAAGTGAGATTATGCTGCATACTGGTTCATATTTTAAGTAGTTCGCACAGACACACATTTTAAAAACAATAAAGCTCCTAATACCCACCTTCTCTGAACAGTTAGCTTGCTGCCCCATCCACCTCCTCCCTATCCTCTGTTGTCTGAATCCATGGACTAGCCTCCTCCCTCCTGCCATGCATGGTCTGATGTGCTGCCACTGCCCTCCATTTAGCATGATGTACCAGTCCACTCCTCCTGCCCTCCATTGCCCAATTCTATGGCCCATCATTGACCTCCTGCTTAGCCTCTGTGCTTAGCTTGCTGCCCCTCTTCTCCTTCCCCCTGCCCTCCGATGTCTTTGTGCATGCCCCTGCTCCATCATTTTTGCCCACCATGTTCCATGGACCTGCCACTCCTATCTACTCTGAGTGTTCTGTTGAGCTGCCACTCCCCTCCCACCTGCCTAGCATTGTCAGATGACTGTAACCTGTCCCTGCCACCTCCACCCTGCCTGTCCACTTGCCATGCCCCTATCCCCTTCCTCCTGTCCTCCATGGTCCATTTTACTGCCACACCCTTCTGCCCTCCCTGGTCTGTTGTGCTGCAACTGCTCCTCCTGCCTGTCCCACGCGGTCTGTTGTGAGGCCCCTTCCCCTGAACTCTCTTGTTGTCTGTGCCCAGGTCCTGACCCTCCCTTCTATCCTCCATGGTCCTTTGTGCATGACCCTGCACACTCCTTCTTGCCCATCATAGCCATTGTGCTGCCACTAACCCTCCCGCTTGCCATGCATGGTCTTCTGTGCTGCCATGGCCCCTTCCACCTTCCCTGTGTGGTCAGCTAGCTGCCCCTGACCCCCTCCCACCTTCCCTCCATGGTCTGTGTGTATGCCATCATAGTCTCATTGTTGCTCTCCATGGTGTGTCTTGTTTCTAGTGCCCATCCTGCCTGACCTCCATGGTCATCTTGCTGCTCCTGCCCTATCCCCTTGCCCCAGCCCTCTGTTTCCATGTGCAGACCCCTATGCCCTCCCTCCTGGCTTATCTGTTCCATTGTAATGCCCCTGATCCATCCCTCCTGCCCTTTATGGTCTGTTATGCTGCAGCTTTCTCTCCTGTCTGTCCATTATGGTCAGCTAGCTACCATTGCCTCTTTCCCCTCTGTTCTCTGTTGTCCATGTGCATGGTCCTGTCCCCTCCCTATTGCTTTCTATTGATTGTTTTGCTGCACTCCCGTCCCGCATGCCATGTGTGGTGTATTGTGCTACTGCAAGCTCTAAAGCCTGCTCTGTAGGGTCAGTTTGGTACACCTCTCCATGTCCCTCCTGTCCTCTGTTATCCGAGTCCATGTCCCTACCCCAATTCCTCCTGCCTGCCATGATCCAATGTACCATACTTGCGAACATTTTGAACTTGGGAAGAGGGAGATTTTGAAAAAAACTGGGGTATTGACTTTCCCCTTTGAGTTACATTGAAAAAGAGCAGATTGTAGACAGGAGACAGATCAAATAAAGCCCATTTGAGCTTAAATACATTGGACGTTTCCTGGCTGAGACGGGTCTGTTGGCATGTATGGTTGTACTACCACTGCCTCTTCCTTCTGCCCACAATGGTCTATTATATTGCCACAGCCTTTCTTGCCAGTCCTGTATTGTTGGTTTGTTGCCCCTGCCCCCCTTTCCACTGCCCTCCATAGTCTGTTGTGCTGCCACTGCCCTTCCTGCCTGCCCAGTGTGGTCAAATTGTTGCCTCTGCACTCTCCTACCTGCCTTCAATTTTCAAGTCCGTGCCCCTGGCCTCTTCCTCTCAACAGTATCCCAATGAACAACTAGATTGCTAATATTCTATATTTATTACAAAAGTGTGGAACGCCTGACGTCATCTTGATGTAATCAAAACTGTAATACCTAGAGCATTTCCTTTAGAAATTACATATATGAGAGGGTCTTTTTTGCATCAAAATTATGGTTAGTGCTCTAAAAAACTAAAATGAGGACATATTTTCTGAGTTTTCAAATAGCGACAAAGAACTTATAAATTATTTGTAATCTTTATGTTTTTTTTATCCAGTTGACCACTTGATTAAATGTTGCACTTAGGGGAGAGGATGTGGTGTTACTTCCAGAGCTGCAGACCTTGCAACTGGGGAACCAGGTTGGAGTTTCTGCTTCAGCTCAACATTCTGTGATTCTAGTCAAATCACTTAATCTCCCCATGTCTACAACCCAAATGAATTTGATCTTGTGTGATGTAACCAATGCTCATGTAAAGCACTCCAATACCTGACAAGTCTGCACTATATAAAACTGCAAATACACAAAAAATAAGTGTTTTGCACACTTCTGTCATTGGGCTACATCTGGGCTACATCTGGGTGATATTTGTGCTGCATTTGGGCTCTTTTGTCTCTGATGGCCATCTTGGGAGATTTATTTGTTATGAAGTTTCCTAATTTCCTCATTTACTGCAGTCTCCTCAGTAGGAAATGCTTTCAGTTTTTTACTTTGATTCCATCAAGAAGGTATTCAGATATGTCACACATTTGCCATAGATTCTGAATGTTAGCACTCTAGTTGCTCATTAGATCACTGTAGTAAAGCTACTGCTCACCACGGAAGTCTGCTGCTGGTATTAAAAGTGCATGTTTCAGTCTGTATATCAGAATTTTTTAATGAAATAGAAGAGGATTTGAGAAGTCACTCAAAATGTGCCCTAATTTTTCTTTCTTCAGCACTAATCATAATTTCTATGGCAAAATGAATCCCCTCATTGTGTTCCTTTTTAAATTAAATGTTTTAAGTGTTACCAGTTTATTCCAATCAAGATGGCTTCTGGTGTGCCATACTTTTGTCATAAGTAAAACTGTTAGCGCTCTAGTTGTTCGTTAGAACACTCTGGGACATTCTGTCATTGGGCTATACTAGGGCTACATCTGGGTGATATTTGGGCTACATTTGGGCTCTTTTGTCTCTGGTGGCCATCTTGGGAGATTTATTTGTTATGAAGTTTCCTAATTTCCTCATTTACTACAGTCTCCTCAGTAGGAAATACTTTCAGTTTTTTACTTTGGTTCCATCAAGAAGGCATTCAGATGTGTCACACATTTGCCATAAATTCTGAATGTTAGCACTCTATTTGCTCATTAGAGCACTGTAGTAAAGCTACTGCTCACCAGGAAAGTCTGCTGCTGGTATTCAAAGTGCATGTTTCAGTCTGCATGTCAGAATTTTTTTATGAAATAGAAGAGGATTTAATAAGTCAAAATGTGCCCTAATTTTTCTTTCTACAGCACTAATCATAATTTCTATGGCAAAATGAACCCCCACATTTTGTTCCTTTGTAAATTAAATGTTTTAAATGTTACTACTTTATTCCAATCAAGATGGCTTCAGGTGTGCCATACTTTTGTCATAAGTAGGACTGTTAGCGCTCTAGTTGTTCTTTAGAACACTCTGGGAAGCTGCAGTAGAACACAAAGGAATCAACTGACAGTCTCTGCCTTTGTTGGATGTACATGTTTTACTGAGAATGTCAGACTTCATTCTCACATGACTGAGAATGATAATGTGAATTTACAGAAAATATGCTCTCAGTTTAGCGTATAGATTACCTTCCAAACCTCTGTCGGAAAAGTATGAGAAAATAGTTTTCTCTCAAACATGATTCATGATATCACTACAGAAGGCTTTTTCACATGGTAAAATCACCTTAGAACACACCACAATTCCTAAAATGAGTATGGTACCATCAACAAATGATTTATAATGTAACTAAAGTCTTAAAACCTTCTATTAACTGCAATGCTTTTTAATGAGGTGCTATCATGTATATTGGTCCCAAGATGGCTGCCAACACTTCTTGGATGAAGTACTGACAGCCAATCAGATCTCACGATGAGATGTGTGGTTAGGCTCCGCCCAGATATATCTATCGTTTTAACTTTAATTTTCTCAGGAACTACTGAATGGATTTACACCATTTAAGCAAAAGGCACAAGTCTGAACTGAGGACTACCCCTTTGCCAAATTTGGTGTAATTCCGTTCAGCAGTTCGGGCTGTAGCTGCGTCAACAGGTCCTATGGGAAAATGCATGGGGAAAACGCGTTTTGGGACCCCCCTTTTTTCTCGACCCCCGCTTGACGAATCACCGTGAAATTTTCAGGATAGGAGCGGACCGGAGCTGGGCAAAAGTTTCGAAAATTTCGCAAAGATTCGTCAATCGGCGCCAACGTTATTCCAAATAGAATGTTGCGGATTTCCTATGGAAAATAGGTCCTAACTATAACTAGCTACTGGCGACTGCCAGTAGGTTATATATATCCGAATATACGACTGGCCGCCAGTGATGTAACCAACCTCAAGACTCTACATGCCCTTGTTAACAACGCAGACGAGGTGGAATGTTCAACTCAGGAACAACTACTCAACTTAGGTACTAGTGGTAATTCCTCAACTTTGAGCCCATTTCGTCCTAACTCTACCTTCATCCCACTTATGCCTAAAGATGCATTGGATATATTCAGTGACTGTGTTATCCAAGATCTTAAAACACTAAATAAAAAGATCTTAAAAAGGAATAAAAATCAATCTTACCAGGGCCAGCAGTACTACACCCTAATGAACAAGTTGAAGAATAATGCTGATGTTGTTATAACCAAGGCAGATAAGGGAGGAAATGTTGTTCTGTGGGCCAAAAATCAATATCTACTTGAAGCATATCGTCACTTAAACGATGAACAGTGCTACAGGAAGGCCAACAATAATGACATAAGGAAATTGAAAGATCTAATCCATGGCGAACTTTGACAATGGAAAAGAGTTGGCTTGATCAATAAAAATGAATACAACTATTTGAAGGTTGAGTTTCCAACCACTGCGGCCCTGTATTTTGTTCCCAAAGTACATAAACAACAAATACCTATCCCTGGTAGGCCTATCATCTTGGCTCAACGCAGTTTATGTGAAAACATATCCAAATATGTAGATTTTTTCCTTCATGAATTTGTTGAAGAACTGCCATCCTACATCAAAGACACTGGTCATTTTCTTTCCACCATACAGACTATATCTTGGCGAGAGGGATATTTGTTCATTATCATGGATATTTGTTCCCTGTATACTAGCATACGCCACATTGATGGCTTGCAGGCAGTTAAATACTATCTGGATAAGAGAAATATTATTTTCCTCCAACATAATGCCATGCTATTACGTATGATTGAGCTATGTCTATATAACAACTATTTCATGTTCAATAATGAGCTATTCCAACAGCTTCAGGGCGTAGCCATGGGGGCATGCTTCTCTCCTAGTTATGCGTGTTTACACGTAGGCTGGTGGGAGGAGCATGTCCTCAACCACACTTATGGTGAGATATTCAAGGCCCATGTAATACACTGGGGGAGATTCATTGACGATATCTGTATCATATGGAATGGCTCAATCAAATCAGCTAATGAATTTGTAAAAATGGTTAATGTTAACGAATTGAATCTAAAATTCACTGCTCAAATCAATGCAGAACGAGTGGAATTTTTGGAGTAGAACTGTCAGGGACAACAAGATACAGACCAAACTACACCGGAAAATTACAGCTGGGAACTCTATACTCCATGCCCAGAGCTCCCATCCCATTCATTAACTCAGTAGTATTCCCTATGGGGAGTTCCTGCGCATCAGACGTATATGCAGCTTAGAGTCTGATTGTAACACCTGTCTAGCTGAATCTTTTTTAAGATTCCTAGCTCGAGGATACAAAAGAGATGATTTAGAACGAGCCTTGGCCAAAGCTAAGACTATGAACCGCAGTGTATATTTTGAGACAGTCACCAAAACTACCACTCACAAAACTACGGGCAACACTAACAGTGTATCCAATGAGGTAGATTCTCTTCGTTTCATTACTACTTTCAGCAGTCAAGACAAGGATATAAGGAAACTTATATACAAAAACTGGCCTATAGTGAAAACTAACCTTACTATGTCACAACTAGTACCAGACTTACCCCAAATTACATTTAGACGAGCGCCCTCAATGAGGGATGCTCTGGTGAAAACTAGTCCTGAGGTAACTATCACAAACACCTGGTTATCCAAACGTAAAGGTTTTTTTAAATGCAGCTCCTGTCGAGCTTGCAGATTTGGCATTAACACCTCTGAATTTGTGAGTGCTTTTGATCAGACCCCTATTAGTCTTAGAGGTCTGTTCACATGCAAATCTGACCATGCAGTATATGTACGTGAGTGTGCCTGTAAACTCAAATATATTGGCAGCACTAAACTACAGGTATTCACCAGGATCCTACAACATCTACGTGCCATAGTCAATTCTGACCCAAGTTACCCTGTTGCACGACATTTCAAATTAGTCCATCACAATAATTTGAACGACTTGAAATACTTTGTGATAGATACGGTACCAAAACTTCCGAGGGGCGGCAACAGGGAAAAACTTGTCAGACAATTAGAAACACAATATATACTGCTACTAGACACCAAGATGCCCAATGGACTTAACACAGGGGAGGACATGCACAATTTCCTATGACCACAGTATACTAGTTGAATCCAGTAAACACTAGCCATTGGGTTTTCTTTTATCATCTTCAATTGTCTGTACCTTGATTTTAACCTAATTTTATCCCTGTGGGTTGTCTTTGGGTTCATATATTAAGGTTTCTTTCACTAGATTTCTATTCATCAGAGTATATATTTTATTATACATTTCCCTCGAAATCTGATAGTTTTCAACACTGTTGTAACATCTTAGCCTTAGGCAGATCATTTTCCCTTGTCTTTCCTACCTCCTTTTCCTATGCTGCTATATGGTTGCCATCTTTGCACATTTTTTTTGCCATATTTGCACAGATGCACTAGCACCTTATAATACATGATTATTTAGATGTACTGTATGAGGCACTAGCACTTTATACTACATGATTTTTTAGATGCACTGTATGATTTTAATATTTATATTTGGAATTTTATCCTTTTTATAAATATTCCCCAAACCTGATAGACTCCCAATATATATTGCACTTGCACTTTATTGGATAGTAGTATAATGTTCAGAATTTTAACATTATCTATGTATTAAATGTATGCATCAATATCTGGGGATTTACCAACTACCATAGTGCATACTCAAACATGTGATACACGTTTAGATGTTCAATCATGATTATAGTTGATTCAACTATACTTTAATATGGTATACATCTAAGAATAGGCATTAACCAATGTTGTCATCTGCAGCAAAAAGAAAACCCTTTATGGTTTGTGCCAAACTACTAAATTCAATTATTGATTCTTCAAATAGAACGCACAAACAAGATGGTATTTTGTTCTACGCTTTGTTGTTCTCAGGGTTTCTAAGGCTATGACTTCTCAAAACGTTTATGTTTTAATCAATTGGTTTTATGGGATTCCTTCCTCCGTATGCTTATTTATGTAATTAGGGCTACTTTTAGATCGAATTTCGATGGTCCCCTTTTTACTGTTTGGAATTATATTCAGTGTACATTACAGGGTTTTTCTAGAATTTTTCTCCCACTTTGGAACCATATGTTTTAAAGTTTAACTTAGAAATTAACTGTCTAAACGATAGTATTTCTTTTATGTTTACCCTGTCGGTACGTGTAGCTTGCTGTTTTGTCTGTTATTATTCCATTGGTTGAGAGAGGAGGAAGTCAACCATATTACACTATATAACATGTGATAGGTTCACCAAGAGTCATGTGATCAAGGCCGTGGTGATGCGGCCGAAACGCGTCATGCCGATTGACTTGGAATAAAATCTGCACTACTACTTATTTACTGCGTGTTGTGGTCTGTACCCGTCTCCACCACCTGTTGGACCTTTGGGGAACCTGCTTTCTACATATATATATATATATATATTGCCACACGATCACCTTCTACAGAGTAATCCAAGGACACAGCGGGGTGCAGTGTGGGAGCCTTTTATTCACAGATTGGTCCACAGCATAATGCATTTCGGCATACACGCCTTCTTCAGATGCTGGTATAATGGTATAACCTTGGGTGTCACTTCCTCCCTTCTTTATATATATATATATATATATATATATATATATATATACATATATCCAGCTCAGTTTTTCCGTCTCAATCCCTTCACTCGCGATCGGGTGCTTCCAACGCGGTGACGGACACCGCGTGCAGTCAAAAGCTCCTGGTACACAAACACACCAGCACTCACAGGAACAGTGTCCTGATTTTTATTACAGGACGAAACTCACAGCAAAACACGTTTCAGCTACCGCCTTTGTCAATTGTAAGCGGCGTCGACTTTAAGTGGACATAAATACATTCCTTACGTCACTAACATCAACATAGGACTTACTTCAGTCCAAAATGGCAGCCATTGTTAAACATGTTAAATCATTCTTACTTAGAATGCATAGCGTTATAACATAAGTTCTCACGCCCTGTATGGGCATTCTTACTACTTAACAAACATGTCAAGCTTGTCATTACACCCTGAATGGGTAATTAATGCCATATGTTAAATGAAGTGTATTTGATAATAAAATATAACAAGAAAACACAAAAACAGATACTCCGTGCACAGAAATTCTCACTACAAATGGACAGACAGCTCTTCCCCACTGTTCAAGCCAGATGGCATCTTGGTCTGGATATCAATAATATATCTAGATTCAAGTCTCCTCAATTGCTACTGTCTGTCGCCCCCTCTCACATTTTGTGGCACATGATCCAAACAGAAAAAGCTCAACAGGTCCCTGTTGCTCTGATGAAGTAATTCAAAGTGTCTTGCCACCGGATATGATACATCCTTATTATTAATGGCCCTCATGTGTTCTAAAATGCGTATCTTCGTGGGGTGTATGGTACTCCCTATGTAGCGTAAACCGCATGGACAGACCAGACAGTAAACAGTGAAACAGGTGTTGCAGTTCATTAGCTTGTTAATGTTTTTAGGGTAATCTAGACCAGGTACCTTATAGTGAGTGATCTTCGTACTATTTTTACATGCCCTGCATTTAAGACAAGGATAAAATCCTGTAATTTTTCCAAAAGGTGATGTCTTACTCTCTTTGTTACAGTGGCTTTGTACTAAGTCATCACGCAATGTTTTCGCTCTCCTGAACGTCACGAGTGGTGCTTTGGGCATGTCTTTACCTATGATAGGGTCCGATTTCAGAATGTGCCAGTTCTTTCTGAATATCTTTCTAATGGCCTGGACATCCTCAAAATAATCAGTGATTATTCTGAAATTGTTGTCACTCTCTTTCCTTTTTCTAGTATTGTGATCTTCATCTTTAATCAAGTCAAATCTAGATTTTACTTCCGCTTTCTTAATCGCTTCATCAAGGATATTCCTATGATAACCCCTCATCCTGAATCTGCTTATGCTCTCCTTTGCTGCCAATTGATAATCACTATCAAGAGTACAATTCCTCTTGATCCTAAGAAGTTCGCCATACGGAATACTGGTTATTGTTTTTTCCGAATGGCAACTTCGGGCATGTAACACGGAGTTACCCGCGGTCGGTTTTCTGTGCAAACGAGTGCACAGTCTGCCCTCCATGGGGAACACCACCAGATCCAGGTAATTCACAGCTTTCTTACTTATTTCTCCTGTGAATTTGAGGTTGAGGTTGTTGTTGTTTAGTGTTCTAACAAATTCACTTGCTTTTAGTTCAGTACCTTTAAAGACAATAAACAGGTCGTCTATATATCTTGTCCAACTTATTACCTTCTATATGTATATATATATATTATCTACTGGCGGTCGCCAGTAGATAGTTATAGTAGGACCTATTTTCCATTGGAAATCCGCAACATTCTATTTGGAATAACGTTGGCGCCCGTTGATGAATCCTCGCAAAATTTTCCAAACGTTTGGCCAGCTCCGCTCCGCTCCTACCCTGAAAGTTTTGCGGTGATCCGTCAAGCGGGGGCTGGGAAAAAAGGGGGGTCCCAAAACGCGTTTTACCCATGCAATTTCCCATAGGATCTGTTGTCGCAGCTACAGCCCGAACCGCTGAACAGAATGACACCAAATTTGGCAAAGAGGTAGTCCTCAGGTCGGTCTCGTGAATTTTGCATATATGGTGTGAATCTGTTCAGTAGTTCCTGAGAAAATTAGGGTAAAAAAGTTAGTCATATCTATGGCCGCGGAGGATCCGGAGACCGTACCCGCACCGTAAGCGCATCCTCCCCGAACCGAGCGCCCACCCTCCCGATCGCGTGCTGAATGCTAATTGACTGTTGAGTGTCTCTCTACATTCGAAACCAGGAACTGTTGGCGGCCATTTTCTGCCTCGGTAGAAGCGAGGCTGATTAAGTAAGGGGAATAAGTGTGTAAAACATATAAAGGGGGCAGAGTGGAAATACTCTGACCCTCTAGAGGTGCTTAGGGGGTCCCAGAAGGACCCCCTGGGGCCCCCTTTAAAAAAATAAAATAAACGGCGAAATGCACGCACGGTGCGCGCATCCTATCGCGTTTGGTGCACGGATCCTCTCGCGTTGGGTGCGCGGATCCAAAAACATGGAAAAAAAATATATAAAATAAAGTTTTGCACATATAGTTAAAAAAATATTTTGAAAAATATAAAAAAATATGTTTGAAAAACCCATTAAGTTCAAATAATATTTTTTAATTTTTAAAAGTATTAATTGAAAAAATATGTTTGAAAAATGATGATAAAAAAGTATTGTTAAAAAAATGTAATTAATGAAATGACACACTGAATTTGAAAAATATAGAAATCCAATCAAAATCATTAAACATGATATCTTCAGAGATAAGTTATAGATAGGAATTAGCATTTAAAAAACCTTTGAAATTCACTGAAAAAACCATAGGTTTCAGGCCTGATATAGTTAGGAATTAGCATTTAAAAAACCTTTGAAATTCACTGAAAAAACCATAGGTTTCAGGGGTGTTATAGTTAGCTGGACATTTCCCTCGTACAAAACCCTAGAAATTCCCCTGTTATAGTTAGTTCAGCTAACTATAACTCGCGCCCCCGCAATGCACTGCTGATGATGTCACATATTACATCACTCATGACATGGTCAGGGGAATTTCTAGGGTTTTGTATGAGGGAAATGTCCAGCTAACTATAACACCCCTGAAACCTATGGTTTTGTCAGTGAATATATATATGTGTATATATGTATATATATATACACACACATACATATACATATATGAGGAAAAAACAAAGATTAAAGAACTGTTATAATTAGGAAATACAATTAACGAAAATTTAAATGTATTGAAAAAAACAAAGGTTATACATATGTTATAGTTAGGCTCACATTTAATTTGTAGAAAACCAGTGAAATTCAGCAGTTCTATTTAATCACTGATTACATCATCCGATGAGTGTGCGTGGCTTCTAAATGTTTATGAGTCTTAAACATATATACTAAGGCACTATAAAAGTAAAAATAGTATACTTTGTGTACTATTTCAAACATATATTATGAGTGTCTGTATGATTGTGTGTATCTGTGTGTGATTGTGGGTCTGAGTGTGTGTATGTAAGTGTGGCTGGGTGTGTGAGTTGCTTTAGGGGTGTAGGAGTGTATACATAGTGGTGTGAGTAGCTGTGTAGGTGAGTGAGTGAGATGCTGTGTGGATGAGTGGATGTGTCAATGGCTTGGTGAGTGAGTGGCTGTATTAGTGGTTATATGGATCTCAGAATGAGTATGTAATTGGTTGTGTGGGTGTGTGATTGAGTGTGTGATTGCTTATATGGGTGAGTGAGTGGCTGCATTGAGAGGCTGTATGGGTGAGTGAGTGGATGTGTGAGTGGCTGCATAGGTGAACAAGTGGTTGTATGAGTAGTTGTATGGGTGAGTGTGTGGCTGTGTGTGCCACTGTATTGGTAAGTGACTGGCTGTATGGGTGAGTGAGTGGTTGTGTGAGTGGCTGTATGAGTGAGTGAGTGGTTGTGTGAGTGGATCTTTGGATGAGTGAGTGGTTGTATGAGTATTTGTATGGGTCTGTGAATAGTTATGTGAGTGGCTGTGTGAGTATATGAGAGGTTGTATAGGGGTGTGAGTGGGTGTCTGATTGCCTCTGTGGATGATGTCATCAGTGATTTCATTTGAGATATCATCAGTTATGACACTGACCATACCATGAGTGATGTAATATGTGAGGTCATAAGCAGTGCATTGTGGGGGCATAAGTTATAGTTTGCTGAGCTAACTATAACTGCAGAATTTCACTTGTTTTGTAAGAGTGAAATGTGAGCCTAACATCCCTGTAACCTTTGTTTTGTAAGGTAATTTCTAAGGTTTTTTAAAAGCATTTCCTAACTGTAACCTTTAAGAGTGAATGTGTGAGTGGTTGCAGGAGTGTCTCAGTAGGTGTGTGAGGGAGTGTGAGTGTCTCAATGGGTGTGTGAGTGTCTCTATGGGTCTGAAAGTGGCTGCATAAGTGTCTTACTTGAAAGGTGAGTGAGTGTGTGAGTACCTGAGAGGGTCTGTGCGTGGGCACATGAGTGTCAGAGTAGGTATCTGAGTTGATGCATGAGTATCTGAGTGGGTGCATGAGTATCTGAGTGAGTGTCTCAGTGAGTCTGTAAGTAGGTGTGAGAGTGTCTGACTCGGTTTGCGGGTGCCTCCATGAGTTCTGTGTGAGTCAGTCTGTGAGTGGGTACATGAGTGCCTGAGTGTGTCTGTGAGTGGGTGTGTAAGTATATCAGTAGGTCTCTGAGTAGGTACATAAGTCTGTGAGTGGGTCTGTAAGTAGATGCACTCTCTGAGTGGGTCTGTGAATGTATTTTCTTAATGTTTGGCAGCGATATTTGTGAATTTGTCAAAATGTTACAAGGGGGCCGCACTGATGGTTGTCAAGAATTAATGAATATCACGCATGGAAAAGTTAGCAGTTGAGCTACATATTGAACACTTGTGGAGTCCCTGAAAGAACCTTGTTCTCCTACCATGGGGTCAGGACACATCCAACCTGACCCTTTATGCTAAGTTCCACCATTTCATTTAAGCCCCGGGGACTGTCCCAATAAACTAAAATGGTGTCCGCAACTCTCTGGTCACCTTACGACCAGTCAATCACGGCATTCCTGTTGGCGCTCACATTCTCGATTTGTTGCAAAATTGCCCATAATTATCCCCGACTGCAGATAGATACATTTGCATTTCCTTTAAATTTCTCAGCAACTACTGAACAATTTTGCACCAAATAACAAAAAGCATAATCTGTGAACCAAAAGCTAGCTATCTGCTAAATATGATGAAATTCCATCCAGTGGTGTGGGCTGTAGCTGTGTCTAAAGAGTCTACGGGAATTAGCAAGGGAAACACACTTTTTTACCCCCCTCTTTTCCTTTGTCCTTAGGACCGCATAGAGAACAAAAGACATGGTTCTCATCCATTGGCGATCTGGGTTGGAATTTGAAATTCATTTTACATGGTATTAACGCTGAATTCCCTGAACTAGTTAAATAAATGGTTAATAAGCAGACATTTGATGTAGGCGAAACAGAGCTTGCTACAGGAGCTTGAATGCCCCCAGTCTCCAGGAATTCCCAGTCCTGAAGAGACCTCCATGTTCTCAGTTGGATCGAAACGTCGTCGGCAACCATTAAGGATAGTTTTATAAGTAAAAGAAAATAATCTGGTCCTTGATCTGGAACAGTGAATCAGAATCGCAAAAGACATCCTTTTTTTCAATAACCTGTTGTTTTAGAAAAAATGCAGTCACTTTATGTTTGAATACAAGTTGGTTATGTTCACTTCACTGGGGTCGCAATTGTCACTGATTTTCCAATTACTGTTAATGCATTGTAAATACATTTTGATGTGTGTGTGCTTTTGATAAAAACATTGTATAGATTGATCACTCATTTTAGCTCAAGCGCATAAAAATCTGTATACTCTTTGGGCTACCTTCTTCACAACATCAAGTAATATTGCAATTATTTAACTAATTTAGATATATGGACTGAATCATATTCTATATTCTGGTGAATTTTTCGGTTTATGATTAGATCATTGCAAAGGATTAATTCCTGCAGAAATGAAAAAAAATGATTCTCAAAATGAGTTCCTCATGAACAATTGTTGCTAGCTAAACAGCTAGTTCACATTGACGAATGGGTCGCTTTTGTGTTTTTGAAATATTATAGTGTTCAAAAACATGAAACTGCATTGAACTGGTCGAGTACCAATAACTCATTATTTAGAGAGTTACTATTCTGCAGCTAATAATGTTGAGGTAGGTTTGAAAGAAAAAGCTCATAAGAGGAGGAGGCTGTTGGAGCTCAAGACATTTTTGGGAAATACTTTTTTCTTAATCCAATGCTCATTTACTTTCAATGTATATTTAGTCAGATGATGAATAGCTGATCACAAATTACCAACCAATCTGTAGTCAAAATCAAACAGCATACCAACATAACTAGAGGACCGCAACCATTATAGATGGACAATTCCTTGTTCTGCCAGTTTCCAATCCTATGCTCAGTTGTCATTTATCACTATTCATCATTCATCAAAACGAGGGAATTTCATTTGGACCATAAAGGGTTCTGCATGGTGATATTTTACATTTTGCTAAATAAATTGTATTGAAAATATTTTCTTCCTAGCAACCAGTTTGCAGATAATTTTGATTTGAACAAAAATTTAACATTTTGCCTTTTACTTAAGGTATTTTTGGGATAATTGGAGGAGTATGAAAATCATCACTTTCCCAAAAGAATTGCTCGCTGTGAAAAGTTCCTTCGTGCACAAAAACAATCCCAAGAGACATTTTCCTTTTTCTAAGTGTGCTGCAGAATGCAGCCCTCATGGAAAGCGGAAATATTGGAAAGAGGTAATAATGAGGAGAAACACAACTATTTCTCCTCATTGCACATGCTCTGGGGAGGCAGAGGTTTTTGGCGCTGGCCCAGGTTTACTTTAATAAGTGAATCTGGGCAGTATCAAAATCCTGGGAACTCCCACCGCAATGGCCATGGAACACCTCCTTGATGTAGAGTAAGGCAATGCAGCAAATTGCGCTGCTTTGTCTAACTCCATATTTATGAGGCTATGCAAAGTCACACAGGGTGTCTTTGCGTCACCTAATGCATACGATTGAGAGGCTTACTCCCCTGGAGCATCAAAATAAAGTGACACTCCGGTGTCACAGGCCTCTCATAAGTAAACCCCAAAATGTATAAAATAGGGCTCTCATAGTTGTCAGCCTACATATTGCATGTATTGCCACATTTCTAGAAATGTAGGGGCAGATTTACAAGGACTGGCGCATCCCTGCATATCAGCAGGGATGCGCCAGGTAAGATGTGTCACACAAGTTTACCCTTGCGCCTCCACAGATGCGCTGCATTTACAATGCGGCACATTGTGGTGCAAGGATAAACAGATGCATGACGCATCTGATGGCGTACGGGCGTCGCATTGCTGGAGTCGTGTCGCAAGAGCGACTCAAATTCCAGCAATGCTCAGGGGCTGCCCATATCTAACATGCTGCGTCACGCCTTACGCCTGCTTCAAGGAGGCGCAGGGGTTTGACGCAGCGGCGTCGGAAAAGTGGCTCAGTGAAATCTTGTAGACTTCACTGCGTCACATTTCCGAGGCTTTTTCCGACGGAACGCCCACCCTGCATACATTAAACCTGCGCAGGTTTAATGTGGCGCAGGGCTTTACAACGTGATGCATCTCCCTAGATGCGTCACAGAAGTGACGCAACGGCGGCGTAAATGTGTCGCAAGGGGCTTGTAAATCTGCCCCTTAGAGAGGCCTGCATAGACCTCAGGCATACACATTTGGAAACTTTATTCATGAAAGCATGTTCAGCTTTATTGCTGAGCTTGTAGGATGTTCCCAGAGCAGGCAATTTACAGGCCCATCTTACTGGCATACCACTAGAGGACATGTCTATATCCACATTGACCTCTGATATTTTTTTATTGTAGGGGATATTTTACAGTTTTGCACCCTGAAAAATGAGGGTGCATGAGATGTTTTTCCAGTCATCGTGCTACTCACTCTTACTAAAAACTTCTGAATGTCCAGAATGCTGTTAGTGTAGGAAAAGGTATTGGCAGCAGTTGTAAATACCTATTATGTGATCAACGTGTTAGTGTTCACCGTATGTACAACGCCATCTTAGATGGACACTCCATGGAAAGACCCATTTCATTCACCTCATAAAATCTTATAGCTGCAAATAAATTCCCCAGGTATTATTTTTTCCATGTTTTAGTGCCTTGTCTGTTTATTGAAAATATGCAAATCCTGACTCTGTGATTCAAAATTTGGAATTTGAGAGTTCAGTTGTAACTTACTCCACACCTAGGTTTTAATAGCAGCGCACACATTCTTAAAGAATCATGCACTGGCAGATTTGCCGCAGTACCAAAAGACCACAGAGAGGAGCTGTCACTGTGCTTCACTATTCAGATAACAAAACACTTCTTGTTCCTGTCTTAACTGTGACATTTCATTTATGAAGGGAATGGTGAGCTATGCTTTGCTATCCTTTGTTCTTTCTTGTCAACACAATTTAGTTTTTTTTGTTTTCAATGAATAAAGTGGGCAACATTACAACATCCAACAGAGGTTGATTAAGGCAGATACCCCATGTCACAAATATCAGTCTGAGTAAGCAGTGATGAACATGATCAGAGAAGAGAAATTGAAACATTGCTAGACATGTAGATAAGACAAAAAAAGATCCGAGATCGTGGATCAGGGAACCTAGCTAGTAGGGAAATGGAGGGGTCTACTGAATGAGCAAGACACACCTCAAATAAAGAAAAGATAATTATTTTCTTGAGTCCCCTCACTCACCAAAGGTTTCCCCTAGGTGACATGCTTCATCATTGGGGCCATCGCAAGCATTTACTGCTTGGGGCGTGCTGCAACTTGCTACAGTTACGTAGGAGCACTGAATTATAAAGACTATGTGTAGTGCAGTGAAGGGGGAGTGGTGTGGGTAGTTGATTTAAAAATTACCTAGCTAGTGAGCGTAAATGAATTTATTCTTGCTCCTAGTTGGTAAAGGATAAAAAGGGGGTTAAATAAAAGGGAAGAATTAGGTATTAATGTTCTAATAGTCCCTGATATTGAAAGTCAACATGTTTCGAGGTTATCCCCTAAACCTCTTCTTCAGGACCGCAAGGGGACCGGCCCCATGTGTACCACTCCGTGCACAACCTGTAATAAAGTGATAAATAGGAAAGAAATAATAATAAACACGCACCTCTGTGTCAGCGTTAATAAATTACATATGGTTAAACTGAACACGTAGTATCTAAAGGAATACAAAAAGCAGACATGTTAATATGCTGCCTGCCCATCATTTTCGTGGGCAGGTGAAAAGCTGTTCTTCTTGGATCAAATTAATCCATAGGTGATGGTGCTCTTGACTGTAACTGAAAATAAGTGTAGAAATCCAGTGCAGTCTGGTAATCGTGTGTCTCTAAAGTGAGAAACCACATGTAAGAACAAAAGACAAACACACTTGTGATGGGATATCCGACATAACAAACATGACATAAAACATATACAATAGCGTATGGACCTACTTAATAGTTAGTCAAAATTAGCCTCATGGTCTGCCAGGGTGGAGGAGCCTGAATAACCCTAGGAGAGAGTAGGGGTTAAAAAACTCAGAGTCGGTATGGCGTTAAATTAACCCTGCAAAACGGGAAAATCAAAATTATTAATTTTTTTCACTAATTTTGACTTTCCCGTTTTTGTTATGTCGGATGTCCCATCACAAGTGTGCTTGTCTTTTGTTCTTACCATGTGGTTTTTCACTTCTAGTGGTCATCTCGGCTGTGGTCCTTAAAAGGCGAAAGCCTTGGAGCTGACTGTTTAGTCCAAAGAGTCAGCAGTGGAGAATAATCTTGTTTGACCTGTGTGCACCAGGTGAGTTAGTTTGGTTTTTGGTATATGCAGCGCTGTCTTGATTAACATGGTGGGTCTGTGGTTCCTTGTGATACAGAGCATTTTTGAACACCCTGTCCGGCTACTTGTTGAATTTTGCTTATTCTTGAAAAGGCCCAGGGCTAGAGCATATCTATTTTGGTCCAGTCTGTGGACTGCTTTTTGAGCGCTCTTTGTTTTTGTGTCTTTTACTCACGTGTGTGTGTTGATTCAGGTGGAGAGTGAATGTGTCTGATGCTAGAATGCTTTGTTGAAGTAAAGTGTTGTGCTTGGGGTGCCGTTGTTGTTCTACTGAGCATTGTCTAGAGGAAAGCCAGCCTGCGCTTCCAAAAGGTGCTCTGAGTTTTTGAGATGTTTGTGAAGCATGGTATTGGCCCTATTATTTTGCGTACATTATGGCACAAGTATACGAGGGACAATACTGAACTTTAGTGGCCACTGGATAGTACTTTTGATGAACAAAGGCAGTCGATGTTTGATACCTTGCATGTATGGCACAAGGAAGCTAAGCAGCAGCGTATACGGGCTGAAAAGGAGTCTAGGAAGAAAGCACTGCAGACAGTGGTTCAGAAAGCTGTAGCTTATGACAGAGAACAGGTATTGAATGTGCAGATAGGAAGTTTCGATTACAATATAATAAGTCCTATGTTGTTCGAGAGGACGAGGAACCCTTTGTGGAGGATCTGCTGGAATCTCGCCCCCCACCTCCCTATGCCCTGCAGAAAATATATCCTGTTGTTCAGTCGTCTCTGTCCACTGTTGTTGCCCTGCCTTCTTCTGGTCCTTCTACAGACCCGACTTCTTCTGCTCCAGCCCTGTCTTCCCCCTATCCAGCTTCGCAAGCTGCGAGTGTGGTGACTGAAGGCACCCCCGCAGCGTCTGTTGTTCCTGTTTATGTTTCTTCCCCTTCTCTTACACCTACAACGTAGTCATTGTTAACCTTGTTACCTATGTCTCTGGTGTCTTCCACGTGTTTTTCATCTCCATTGTTGTGTAGTGTTGAGACAACGGTTCATGGATCGGACACAGAGAATTGGGCAACAGCACGGGAGCAACTGGAGTGATTATTTATTAGATCCGACGTGGGTGAGGAGGAGAAAAAGATGGTGGCAAATCAGACAGCGCAATGAACTCGGAGCCCGATTTATACTGTGGAAGATACATGGAGTGTGATGAAAGATTTTTAGCCATTTGTGAAGCAGCATGCCCTTCAACATATGTTGGCTACATTGATTGATTTGTGGGCACAATGTATTGGTGATACAGCTCCTCAAATTATTTATGACATTCAAGACCGTGTTTATTCAGCTGATATGGCCCCTACAGAAGTTTTCAATAATGTTTGGATACTTCTTGGTTATTGTAAAAGGTTACATCACCAAACTCCGACTACTGTGTCCCAATTTCCGATGAGAGAGGTGCATCCTGTTTTCACCCCGAGATTCCAGAGCAGCGTAATCAAAGAGGAGATGTTGTTCAGCAGCGGGTAGAGGCTCATTTTCAGGAACAGTGGGTCTATATCCCACGGAAGAGAAGTGAGGTGCTTGCTCTTAAGAGTCAGTTACCAGACCCTAGGAAAAATCCTACTGCATATTATAAAAAATTAAAAGAGGCTGCCTCCTCGTCAGTTATGACTTTAGTTGACATTGAGATGTTTTTCAGGCTTTTGGTGCCAGTAGACATTTGGCGGCAGGTGCATACGCAGGATCATGTAGCGGAGCTGAATGGCACTTGGAATTAGATTAGGGCACGGGTTAAGGAGAGAAAGGTTGGCGAAAATCCTAAAGCTGAAATTTTGGCTTTGCCAAACCGCATTATTACCTATATGCATTCTCTTATCCTACCTAGACGAGTGGATTGGGACAAGTTAACGGCACGTTATCAGAAGAAAGAGGAGAGTGTGTCTGATTTTTTCACTTGTTTTGAAGGGGTGTTCTTGGACTTCAGTGGGCAGGATTTGTCAGTCGAAGGTGGTGTTTGTTTGTGTGTTGACAGGTTTGTCACAAATCTGCTTCCTGAAATTGCGGCTCGGCTGCAAGCTTCTGAGAGTACTTGGACTACTTCCTCCCCTTCAGTGATATTGAGTACGGCTCAATATTATGAGCATCGAGAAAATGAGGAAAAGGACATGGTGGAGAAGAAGAGTAAGGATTTGAAGACGAAGGTGTTGTTACAGCAGGTTGCAGGGGGTCTGGAAGGGTCCGAGGCACTGGTCCGGCTCAAAGGTCACGGGGTGCTGGTAGGGGTGGTGCATCTCTGGGGCCGAATAAGTGTGCGTATTGTAAAATGGAGGGACATTGGCAAAGAGAGTGTCCGGATCTGTTACAGAAACTTGCAGTACCCAGGGGACGGGGTTCAGGTGGACGGGGCAGTGGGGATTTTGGTCGGGCTGAGGATCAAGCTGGTGCATCCTCGCTGAGTCATTCAGATCAGATTTATTTCAATGACCCCCGGGGAAGGCAGTACTATCATGATGATTATGATATGGATGAAGCCGTAGGGATGTCCTATAGTTACGAGAGCAAGGGACAGGGTGAGAGACCAGCCCAAGTTCCTGTATATCAGCGTGGTCCTTATGTCATGGCAGATTTGCATGGTTTGGCACAAAATCATTTGGTGGATACAGGTGTAAGGAATAGCTCTGTTTCTCGTTCGCTTGTCCCCGGAGCAACCCTGTGGGGCCGTTATCATATCTCAGAAGGTTTTTCAGGTGTACCGGTTGTGAGCCCCATTTCCTGACCTCTTGCTTTGACTATTGGTCCTTTTACTATGGACTCCCCATTTTTGTTGATGGCAAATTGTGGGGAGAATTTATTAGGATTGGATTTGTTGAAGAAGTTACATGCCACCATTTATTGTTCCCTGGATGGTGTTTATATGACTCTTGGACCTAATGTGGTTAGTGTAAAACAGTGTTTGGCGAAAGATGCACCGCTTCCTTTTGAATTTAAAGATCTGCCGTCCTCCTTGTGGGGCACAGGGAATACAGATGTAATGTTTTTGCATATACCACCGGTTTTTATAAAGGTTAAAGATAATGCTGTGCTCCCTTATATTCCCTAATAAAAAATTATCACAGGTTGGGAACAGGCTTTGATGCAGATTATACAGGATTTGATCAAATTGGGGGTGCTTGAGGAGACGATACCGAATGTCCGCAACAGCCCAATTCTTCCTATTCTTAAAAAGGCACCTCTGGATTCCCCAGATGCACATTCTAATGTCTATCGTTTTGCAATTGATTTGTGGGAAATAAATAAGATAGTTGTCCCTCAGTTTCTGGTAGCCCCTGATATTACCATCCTTTTAAAAATGATTCTTTCCACAGCTAAATTCTTTTCTGTCGTTGATTTGAAAAATGCTTTTTTTAGTATTCCGGTTCATCCAGATAGCCGGTATTTATTTAGCTTTGCTTTGGCCGGCAGGAGTTTCCAATTCTGTACAGTTCCTCATGGGTATACTGAAAGTCCTGGTACTTATAGCCAAGCTTTGAAAAGTCAATTGGACTATCTCTCTCTTCCCACAGGTAATGTATTATTGCAGTACGTAGATGACCTTTTGATAGCCTCCGATACAGAAGAAGGTTGTCGGGATCCCACAGTACAATTATTGATGCATTTGGCTAATAACGGACATAAAGTGTCCCTTCCCAAATTCCAATATTGTCAACAGCAGGACACTTATTTAGGTCACATGCTGTCGAAGGAGGATCAGTGGCTAACACCTGAACAAGTTGATGCTATTGTTAAGATGCCTGTCCTTGAAACTCAGAGGGATGTGTGTGCTTTCATAGGCATCACCTTGTATTGTCGGCATTGTATTCCCGCTTATTCATTATTAATACAGCCTCTGCTTCGCTTAACAACTAAAGATGTGCATGAACCTTTGCCTTGGACGTATGAATGTCAGCATGCTTTTGAACACTTAAAAGTTGCACTTTGCTCTGCACCTGTGCTAGGTGCACCTGATTATAAGAAGCCTTTCGTGCTGCAAGTACATGAAACGGCTGGGTATGCACTTTCTGTGTTAACACAAGCCTTTGGAGGTAAGCAGAGGCCGTGTGCATATTTTTCTGCCACGCTTGACCCTGTCGCCAGAGCCCTGCCGAGTTGTTTAAGAGCTGGTGCAGCTGCAGCGGTCTCTATTCGACAATCAGCATGGCTCATCCTTAATCATAAACTCACAGTAATGGTACCACATGCTGTGGGTGTACTTTTGAACAAAACAAAGACACAGCACCTTTCCAGTGCTCATCTGACTGGTTATGAATTAACATTATTCACATCTCATATTACTATCAACAGATTTGCCACATTGAATCCAGCCACGTTACTACCCCTCCCTTCGGAAGAAGAGGACAAAGATGTCCATGAATGTCTATTTCGTACTGAGGAGGAGACAAAGGGACAGGTAGACCTGACTGATGTCCCCTTATCTGACCCTCAAGGGGAACTATATGTTGATGGCTCTTGTTTCAAAATGTCAGATAGCACCACTACAGCGGAATATGCTATTACCACGCTGTGCACTGTAGTTGAGACATTGCATGTTCCTCACCAATCAGCGCAAGCTGCGGAGTTAATAGCTCTTTTGTGAGCATGTGAATTAAGTGAAGGGCTGACTGTCAATATCTATACTGACAGCCAGTATGCCTTTGGGGTGGTACATAATTTGGGCTCCTCTGGCCAGAGAGAGGATTCCTGACTTCACATGGAGGACCAAGATACAACATGGTCCATTGATAGAGAGGCTTTTGACAGCTTTGACTCTTTCCAAATGACTGGCAATAGTGAAATGTTGTGCTCATAAAGCAATTACTGATGATGTGGGGAAGGGAAATGTCTTTGCAGATCAGATAGCGAAAGAGACAGCCAAGTCGAGAACGACTAAAATGTTTGTGGCAGGACCTGCTAGATGGGTACCAGATGTTGCTATGTTTCAGAATTTGTTGGAGAGTGTTGGGGAAATACAGAGTGAGGTCACAAGTTAACTGGATCAGCTCAGCAACAGCACTTGGGTTGCTTACCTAATTGGCCTGAAGGTTGCAACTCTGACCACCACTACACTACTAATTGATAGGCAACCATTGAGGAAGCAAACACGGTTGCTGACATTATTTCATGACTAATTAATGCATAATGACCCAGTGGTGTGCTTTCTCACAGTGGTACAGGGGGATCTTAACTGCCAAGTGTTCCATGTCATGTGTGACCCCCCTAAGTCAGTCCTGGCCAGGCAGCCACTTTAGCGTTTGCAAGATGGAGTAAAGCAATTCACGGTGGTGGAGGACTTTGCGTCCGTTACCCAGCCTTTACTCAATCTGCTAAATTTACAGGTCACCTCCAGCCCTGCAGTGAAATGGTTGTAATGAAAAGTGTTGGTATGCATGAACTGCCATCACAGTGATTCATAGAAAGCCATTTAAAAGTTTGGTGTGCGTTTGCCATTGGTGACTAACATTTACAGTAAACTTTTAAAAGATTTTACTTTGCCATAAACAAAATCCCAAAATGGGAGGTTATTAATGGGAAAGTAAAAACTAATGGCTCGTCATTGTGGGAGTTTTCTCGAAAGGTGTGGGGCTAATTTTATTTTTGATCTTCCTCAATGACAAGAAAACCATGTCATTAACAAACCATAATAAGACAAATCTAGCTGCTCACGCTAAATAGGGCAGATGATTAGATGGCTTAACTCGGATGACCCTTACTACCTCAGTCTATCAGAGAAGGGTTTATATCGCTCAACAGAGTACATTTTAGCCTGTCAGTGTAAACCTGGTAGTCTGCCCAAATCAAAATTGGGCAGTTGGCTTGATAGTATATATATATGTGGTAAATAAAATAAATATTACCGGACTGAATTTCATGCGGAATCTTAAATTAAAGTAAAATAGCTCAAAATAACGAGAGGCAGAATCCGTGGTATAAGAGGTTTTCTAATGGGCTTTATTCCATTCAAAATGGCCGACTCGAGTCGCGGCCCTCAGGTTCCGTCACCACGAAGGTTCAGGAAGTGAAGTACAATAATTTATTAACAGACATATATTTTTATAATAAGTACATTACAATGAAACGAATGTAGAAGGCGTAACATTTGATAAGAAAAATGACGTAGCAGTGACATAATCGAAACTAGGCGTAATAAGGAATAAAAGAAACATGATTGGTTAGAATTATCAGGCATAGGTGGATCTATAAGATAATACTTGGCATAGATGCGCGCGCGGCAGCATGACGTGTAATTGACGTGCAACTAGGGGGTGAAGGGGACTTGACATTTAGCTCTACATGTGGAGACGAGAAGTCTGGGGTCAAGTCAACCTAATCCCAAATCATATCTAACATCCTATGTTTAAAGAACTATGTTATCCACAAGGAAGGACTCTCGGACAGAATCTATTCTATACTGACTGTGTGCGTTGTACAAGCGTCTAAGTGTCTATATGAGATGCGAGGGATAGAAAACTTTCCATGGCAACAGGGCTATGAATCACTTGCAGGAGGACGGAAAGGCTGAGTCCTTTGCTTGTGAGCTAAAGGAAATGTTTACCTAAATCACTGGACAGGAATGCATCGGCTGGAGAGCAAAATAGATAATTCGAAGGTGAAATACAACTTCTTGGCAGACAGGCGAAAACTGGCCGAGGCAGGCACCGTTAGCTGCACAGGGAGTAGGACAAAGTTCATGGATACAGATGCGAGCTCAAGCTGAAGCTGTCAGAGACAGAGAGCAGGGAAAGGCTTTGAGGACAGAATCGGGCCTACTCGCCTGAACTGTAAAAATGGAGTAACTTAGCCATATAAAGTCGGTGGCCTTTCATACTAAGGAATCGAATATCCAGCCCATTGATGGCGGATCTGACAGAGAACATGTTGACAGTAGACACACATATGTTTGCGTCTTAGAAACTGGAACTGGAGGGAACATACATGTACTTGTAACATGCATATAAAACCGTTGGGGTCCAAGATAGGGGACATAACTGATCAGGAAAATCCACATTTCCACATTCCCTCCTTGTCCCCTTCTTGCCCTTCACGAGACATCAATCTTCATCATTCCATTGATTTGCTCATGGAGCATCATTTCTTCTTCTTTCTTCTTCCGGGATCTTGAGCGAAAACCTTGATGTGGAATACACGATGTGGCACACAGACCACAAATCGCTGGTCCACATTGCAGGCATAGACAACAACTGAAGAGCATAAGAAGGCCAATACCTAGGAAGGATAGAACTCTCCATCCCCAGGCTGATATCACACTCCAAAACCACCCGGACCACGTCCAAGTGCCTGGATTCTCGTGTATCTGGCTTACAATCTTATGAAGGCGTGTTATAGCTTTATATACAGATGGCGAATTTTCTGGTATGAATATACAGCAGCTGGATCCGATGACCCTACAAGCTCCGCCCCTATCGGCCAGGATGACGTCAAGGACAAGACGATTCTGGAGAACAACAATTCTCATCACTGATTGTTCCTCTGTCAGATTGCCTAGGGCGGCTATAGTCTCGTTTACTACAGCTTCAAGAGTCTTGGTGAGTCTGCGTATCAGCTTACTATTTGATATAGTACCTATATAGGGAAAGATACCTTTATTGAAATCTACATACTTGTCCCATGCTGTCTCAGTATAATCGACAACTGGGAGATCTCTTTTCTCTCTATTGTGTACTAAATGAACATTTCGATAATAATCAGGGGGAGCTAGGAAAACAGGTGGCAAAAGGAATGCTATGTAACAGGTACCATCCCAATCTAGAGGCAGACGCATATATGCTGTCTGACCACATATGAAGTAGGAATGGCGAGAAGCTCTAAATGAAGATTTGCCTTGATCACTATATTCTACTGTAGTAACGCATTGGCTATGGCCCATATGTATGGAACCAACTTTTCTTACACATAATTCACCCTTAACTGGAAATACTGACATAGTGGGCAAAATTAGTTCAACTTCGGATTTGACATTCAGAATCATAAGATTAGGTGTAAAATTACCTAATTTATACACTTCATTTTCTAAATCAGTTCCTGTTCTACTGGGGTGACCCTCCTTATTAGGGTGACAGACTTTGAATAAAACTAGATTCAGATTTCCCCATATCCAATGTTGTTGATAAACTGCTGTGTCTGGGTCTATGGAATTTAATAAACTAAACCATGCTCCACAGGAGCCATTGTGTGTGAATGGATGTGGAAAGAAAGGCAGAACTCCTTTGTTATTCTGATAGGGAGGAAGTCGGCCACACACCCAACAATTGGTCGCATTACTAGTCTGATGGGAATGATGTAACATACTAATGAATGTGTTATTGCGCAGCGCAAGTCTATAAGATAATTCATGTGGCGGTAGGTCACTAAAAGAATGTTCATCAGTTATATTGAAAACACGTTTAGAAACAGGATGATATATGTGCAAAATCATACTCGTAATAATTACTAAAATACTCAATAAAAACAAAATTAATAATGTCACAATACAGTGGTTACGCAGTAATTTACAATAAGCATGTCGTTTCATTATGATTCTGGACTCTACATGATTCAGACCTAAAGGGTACATGTCGGGACAGATTCAACCGCTTCACCTTGGAGAGGACTTAAACAATCAAATCGTCCGACAGTTTAGATCTGGACCTGAGTTTCTGTTTATAGCACTGAGAGTCATTTTTTTCAACAAAAGGAAGTTTTGAATCAGTCTGTGAGGGAGTGCAGGGCACAGTGTCTATATCTGAAGGTAGTCCATGAAATTTTTTTACGTGACTCGAATGAATCCACCCCTTTCGTCCCTCGATCTTCACGGCTGTTCTTGTGGTCAACAGGACCAACTTGGGTGCTTTCCACCTGGGCTCCAATTGACTCTTCCTGTCGAAATTTCTCACAAAGACAAGATTACCCGGAACAACGTCATGGGGTTTCGCCTCAGTGTTGTCGGGAAAGGCTGCAGCTACCTGTGAACGAGAAGATTGTAGTGCAGACATCAAGGAAGCCAGGTAATCTGTCAGCATATTACAGTCAACATCAGTTATTTTACGTGGTATAGGCGTCCCCCACATATTCGGTGGTCTACCAAAGATCACCTCATACGGGGATAGCCCTGTTCTAGAGTGTGCTACCATTCTCATGTAAAAGAGTGCAACTGGTAATGCTACTATCCAGTCGACACCTTTCTCTCTACATATTTTGGACAGTCTGATTTTCAGTGTCTGGTTATGTCTTTCTACGAGACCTGCTGCCTCGGGGTGTCGGACACAGTGGAATTTCCACTGATATCCCAACAAGAGTGAGACATGTTTCATTAATTCGGATGAGAAAGGCTGACCGTTATCTGAATATACAACACGTGGTAAACCGTACCGTGGGAAGAATTCTCGAACTAGCTGCTTGGCAGTAGTCGGGGCAGTGTAATCTGATACGGGATACGCCTCTGTCCAACGGGAGAGAGCGCAGACAACTACGAGGACATATTTGAATCCTCGACAACGTTCCATCTGAATATAATCCATCTGGAGGACTTCAAAAGGATGGTCAGGAGGCTGAAATCCACCCTGCTCTACGGGAACACTCTTTCCTGGATTAAACTGACAACATATCATACAGGTACGAACTTTTTGTTTAGCTGCTGCTCGTAAATGTTTGTTGAACCAAATGTGCTGAATGCTGTCTAGCATAGCCTTCTCTCCTAAATGTGCTGGACTGTGAACTGTAGCTATAATGGCTTGAACCATGGAATCAGGGAGGAACCATACAGATTTCTCCTTCGTCATCCATCCTTGATCTGTCTGGATCCCTCCTAGTTCAGTCCATTTCTTTATTTCTTCTGCTGTGGCATGTGTCTGTATGTCAATTACGTCAAGTGTGGGATCCTTAATTGCCATACACTGTGTTGGGGTCTGAACTATTGGCTTTGTCATGTCTAATGTGCGATTCTGAGCAGTCTGTTTAGCTGTTCTGTCAGCTAAATCATTGCCTTGAGAAATGGTATCAATAACCTTCGTGTGTGCTTTACATTTCATAATCGATATAGCAGTGGGTAAATGTATTGCGTCTAACAAGGCATGAATGAGGGGTCCGTGCTGAATGTGGGCACCATGGGAAGTAAAATAACCTCTCTCTCGCCACAGCACGCCGAAGTCGTGTACAACTCCGAATGCATAACGTGAGTCAGTGTATACATTAACTTTCTTATTTGTGGCTTGAATACAGGCTTGTGTTAGAGCAATAAGTTCTGCTGCTTGGGCTGACAGAGTATCTATACAATGTGTCTCAATAACTTCAGTGTCTGTTGTGACTGCATACGCGGCCACTAAATCTCCTTTACTTGTTCTCATGCATGATCCGTCTACATACAACGTCAGGTCTGGATCTAACAATGGAACGTCTGTCAAGTCTTGTCTAGGTTTCGTCTTTATTTCAATGATTTCAACACAATCATGAGCTAGTGGGTCTGTTCCAATTACAGGTAATAGTGTAGCAGGATTCAATGTATTACACCGTCGGATCTCTATGTGTGGTTGAAACAATGTCAGTTCATAACCGGTAAGTCTTGCTATGGTCAAGTGTTGCGTTTGTGTTCGGTTCACAAGAACCTCTACTGCATGTGGTACTTGTACTGTCAATGGGTGTCCTAATACTATGGCATCGCTTTGTCTGATTGCTAAAGCTGTCGCTGCCACTGATTTCAGGCATGCAGGCAAAGCCTGAGCTACGGGATCTAATGTACTGGAAAAATAAGCACATGGCTTGCGTGATCCTGCTTGATCCTGAGTGAGTACTGACAAGGCAGTACCTTCGCGTTCTGTAACAAAGAGTGTAAAAGGTTTGCTATAACATGGTGTTGCTAAAACAGGTGCTTGACATAAAGCTTCCTTTAAGCTTTCAAAAGCTTGTGTATGTTCCTGAGTCCAAGGGAGAACAGTCGATGTGGCTGCCTCCTGTGTGGTTAACTGAATGAGTGGTTTTGCTAGAAATGCGTACTGAGGGATCCACTGCCTACAATATGAAGTGAGGCCTATGAAAGCCCGCACCTCCTTTTGTGTCTGGGGTATTGACATGTTAGCAATTAACTGGATGCGATCTGGTGTAAGCTGCCTTCCCTCCTTGGACAGCGAGTGACCAAGATAAATAACTCGCTGAACACAGAATTGCAGCTTAGAAGGGGACACCTTGTGCCCCTTGTCGGCTAGGAAATGTAAAACTGTCAGAGAAGCTTTTTCACATTCTGGCTCGCTTCTCGCGGTGATCAGCAGATCATCGACATATTGAAGCAGTGCAGTATTGACTGGCATGTGGATACTGTCAAGTTCTCGTTTCAGTGCTTGGCTGTAGATGCTGGGGCTTTCTGTAAATCCTTGGGGAGCGCGTGAGAATTTAAAGCTGCGCCCATTTAAACTGAATCCGAACAAGTATTGGCTTTCCGGATCTATTGGGACGCTGAAAAAGGCATTCTTGAGATCAATTACAGTAAAGAATGTTGCTTCGGAATCAATTGCTGTCAACAATGATGATATATCAGGGACCACAGGGAATTGTGGTACAATACACTTGTTTAGTTCACGCAAATCAATAACCAATCGGTACACTGGGGGAGCAGTAGGATCAGTTCGTTTAAGAATCGGAATTATCGGTGAATTACATACATTGGAGTCTGTTTCTACAACTACTCCCTGGGCAATTAGCTCATCAATGATTTTCAACAAAGCCACTACAGCATCATGCGGTAACTTGTATTGTCGCATTCGTGGTAATACCACTCCTGCTTTCAATGTAACTCGATAGGGTGTAATGTTCATGCAGCCAACATCCGTAGGGCCTTGTGCCCATAGATGTACTGGTAAAATCTGTAGTCGGGGATCCATGTCTCTAGACACATAGTGACCTTTAAAATCACGCAAAAACAACCTTACTCCTTCCGGAGAACAACATATTATGGCTCCTAGTGCTTTCAGAGTTTTAATTCCTAACAAATTTTCTGGGCATGATTTAGTAAGCAATAAATCTGTAGTTCGTGTCAAAGGTCCTATCGTAAGTGGTAGAGGCTGTGATACTTCATTAACAATAGGTTTTCCTGAAAAACCAAGGGAAACATTTTGAGAGCCTGAGAGGGGTGCCCCTGGAACTTCACTACGTTTTATGGTTGTTCGACTTGCCCCTGTATCGAGTAAGAATTTTCTATCTTGACCTAATAATTCACTATGTACATAAGGTCCTTCTTGATCTACCGGAATCTCGATAAGCGGTAAGTCAACTTCCCTCTCTAGGCTGGTTCATGCGTAACGCTGATACTCAGGGTATTCATACTGTGCAGTCTGATACATTTGTTGTGTTGTGGTTTGTGTGGCAGTAGCAGGCAACGGTGGTGCAGCTGGCACAAACTGTATGGGTTGCTGTGAGGCTGGCATAGACTGTTGCTGAACTGGCATGGACTGTCCATGCTGCATAGCTCCTTGTTCATTCTGATCTTGTCTAACTAATCGTGGTCTCTCCTTTGCAATACCTGTTGCTATATTTCGTTTCAGGACTTGACAATCATGTACATAATGGCCTAGTTGTTTACAGTAATTGCAGGTTCCTTTTACAGGAACTGCAGAATCACCAGAATGTGTCACACCCTTTTTGTGACCATCTGCTGGTACTGTCTGAGAAACTAGCATTTTCATTTTTGTATCCTTCATGCGTTTATGCTCGTGTTCTTGTTCATCCCTAATTCTATTGTGATGATACTGTAACATTTGTAGCATTTGCGACGGAGTGTTACTTTGCCAGGTACTCTCGAATTTCAATATTCTATTCTTCACTGGAGGCAATGCATTTTCCACTAATTTTGTCACAAATAGATGTGGATATGAGTCACTACTTGCTTTTATACCACTATTTATACCAAAACATTTTTCAAATCGAGCATAATAATCACTTGTGTCTTCATCTTGCTTTTGTTTACAGGCTGTGATTGCACCCCAATCTTCCTTCTTTGTAGTTAATAAACGTGGCAGTACCTGTACTAGTAAACCTGGTAATAGTTTAACTTTATCCCCGAGCCCTGAACCTGCAGTTCGGCCCCTTTCTTCCTCTGCTAATGCTGTCCAGTCTATCCTTTGGTCTCCCACTTCCCACTCTTTTTCTTTCAGTTTTTCATAAATGCCAGCAGGCAAAAGCACCTTTAATATTGTCATAATATCAGGAAAGGTGTACTCTCCCATCAGTAACATGTCTTTCCATGAAGTACGGTGCTCTTTCTCTGGGGGGCAGGGAGAGAGAATCCGGACTTACAAAAAGAACATACTGCTTACGTGACACTAATATCTCTTTAATTAGCTTGTTACTAGAACCTTTCCATCTGTACGTGAGTAGTTCCGTTAATATATCAGGTAAAGGACCAGGGTCAGCATGTTGGCTCTTATATAATATGAGGAGTTGCTGAATCATATAGATTCCAGCTAAACGTTGTTCATCTGTACTGAGGTTGAGAAACGTGTGTGCTACGGTCTCATCACCGTATTTTTCAGGACTAACAATCCAATGAACGGCTGATCTGGCTAATTCTTGCTCATCCATGGAATCAAGGAGGTGGTAACCTCTTCGTTCTCGTAGTATTTTATCTGCGGCTTGAAACGAATGTTCAGGAGACTTCAGATTTATTACAGGCGTCGGATACGTTCTGCTATTATTTGGACATACAGAGTGTATTGGATCAGAAAAACATCTAGTATTTTCACAAGATCTTCCTCTGCCTACATAGGCTATGGTCTCTGACTGTCTTGCAGAATTCCCTGCTTCGGACACTTCATCTTGCTCAAACTCGTCTGTTCCCAATCTCTCTTCATGAATACGCTCTATTTCTTTACGTATTTTTCGGCACATGGCTATTATACAATTTTGCTTATCGTGTCTCCCTTCTGATATATTCTGACTCCATCTTGTAAGAATAAGCATTGCATTCCGGTCTACCCCCGGACGATCTTGATTTCTGATCACACAGTTTATGAGGAAACGTAACAGTTCCCCCTGTATCTCTACTTTCTGGAATTCCATAGCTCTGTTAATACATCCTGGATCTCGTCCCGTTTGAACAAAATGGTATATGTTATCTAGATGCGTAGTCATCCCTGGTAACCTTGCTAAATACTCTGCGGCTCGTCTGATACGTAATGATGCCAGGACCATTTCGTCCTCTTTACCAACCACTGGGTCATATCTACAATTTACAAGGAGTTCCTTAAGCGTACGTTCATTTACGAACTTAGGTGTACGTGAATGTGCTGACTCTTGAAAAACAAGTTTATTTATTCTAGGTGGCGTGAAAGTACTGCTAGCACCTCCCGTGGCCCCATCTGGGGCGTCGGGTGTGAAAGGGTTCGTCGAACGTGATACAGCAACTATGGGTGTCGATACCCCTGTAGAGTCGACTGCGGAGACAGATGCGGAAACAGATGTGCTTGCCGGAGCTTGCATCGGGACTTGCTGTTGCACGGGGACAGATACCTGATCCTGACGTTGAATCCCTCCGCCAGACGGTCTATGTGGTGTGGCGTTAGCATACTCGGGGGCTGCATCGTCTAGATATGAGGAAAGAAAAACATCCTCTGCGGTTCTGGGATGCCCCTTTGGATGTACCTCAATTGGAAATAATGGGGGTGGCAAGTCTTTTGGCACCTCCGTAACAGCCTTAGGTAGTCCTTCGGCTAGAAGGGGATACATACCATTCATAAGAGCATTTCTTTGTCTATTTACTTGTTCTGATTTCACTCGGATACCTTCCTCAATTAATAGATTTTCTTGAACTTTATTTGAACTCTCTTTACTCCTCTCTTCTTGTCTACGTGCTTTTTCTGTTCGTCTATGAGATTCTTTACGCCATAACTCAACAGCGTCTTTCTGTGACTGTCTGACCTTTCTTTTCCATAACTCTTCCTCCACTTTCATGATGCACTCTGCATCCCAGGTTCCCGCTATGGGCCACCTTTGACTTTCCGGTAATCCTTTGGTATAATCTACCCATAGATCAAGAAACAATATGGCATCTAAGCCATGTTTATGGTACATGAAATGTCCTGGAGTGTCTCTAGGAGGAATAGGAACTGCTTCTTCAAGCACCCCTTTTCTAGTAGTAATCTGTCTTAACTTCGAGAAGAGCGGCATATTGACAACTGACCTGATACTTACTCTTGAACTTACTTAATACGAGAAACACAACAATGAACAGTGAACTATGAACAGTCATTCACACCACAATATGCAAGACATTTCTGAATACTTTAAACATTAAACATTGAACATTATAACAATGATCGACAATGATGACAGTCTGCTTAACTAATCACCACGCTGAATTCTTGACAATAACTGAGTACTTCGGAATACTTGATATACTGCTAAACAGTACATATACACTGCTAAACAGTGCAGACCGGATTTGTGTACCCAAATCCGTCTTGACCGGCACAACCTATGTGCGCGTCAACACGCCTCCTCGGCGATGGTACTCACCGAGTAGCTCCTTGAAACGGAAGGCCTCAGAGAATGGACAGGACTCGATAACTGCGGACATCGGACCCTCTGGACGTCGGAATTTCGGAAAACCTGGTGGGCCTCTGTATACCTCGGATCTTGCTCTCTCAGCTAGGCTCTGGTCGGGATACTTCGCACTTCTCACCGCCTCGTCTGGGTTGATCGCAGCCTCAGTCGCCCCCGCTTGACCGGAGGGAGCTTACAGGAAATCCTGCTGGTACGCGTTTATGGTCCGTCCAGCTGTGGCAGGAGACCGGGCCTGCAACGCACCGCCGGCGCGTGAGATGAGAAAGTGTCCCTGTTCGGGCGCCATTATGTGGTAAATAAAATAAATATTACCGGACTGAATTTCATGCGGAATCTTAAATTAAAGTAAAATAGCTCAAAATAACGAGAGGCAGAATCCGTGGTATAAGAGGTTTTCTAATGGGCTTTATTCCATTCAAAATGGCCGACTCGAGTCGCGGCCCTCAGGTTCCGTCACCACGAAGGTTCAGGAAGTGAAGTACAATAATTTATTAACAGACATATATTTTTATAATAAGTACATTACAATGAAACGAATGTAGAAGGCGTAACATTTGATAAGAAAAATGACGTAGCAGTGACATAATCGAAACTAGGCGTAATAAGGAATAAAAGAAACATGATTGGTTAGAATTATCAGGCATAGGTGGATCTATAAGATAATACTTGGCATAGATGCGCGCGCGGCAGCATGACGTGTAATTGACGTGCAACTAGGGGGTGAAGGGGACTTGACATTTAGCTCTACATGTGGAGACGAGAAGTCTGGGGTCAAGTCAACCTAATCCCAAATCATATCTAACATCCTATGTTTAAAGAACTATGTTATCCACAAGGAAGGACTCTCGGACAGAATCTATTCTATACTGACTGTGTGCGTTGTACAAGCGTCTAAGTGTCTATATGAGATGCGAGGGATAGAAAACTTTCCATGGCAACAGGGCTATGAATCACTTGCAGGAGGACGGAAAGGCTGAGTCCTTTGCTTGTGAGCTAAAGGAAATGTTTACCTAAATCACTGGACAGGAATGCATCGGCTGGAGAGCAAAATAGATAATTCGAAGGTGAAATACAACTTCTTGGCAGACAGGCGAAAACTGGCCGAGGCAGGCACCGTTAGCTGCACAGGGAGTAGGACAAAGTTCATGGATACAGATGCGAGCTCAAGCTGAAGCTGTCAGAGACAGAGAGCAGGGAAAGGCTTTGAGGACAGAATCGGGCCTACTCGCCTGAACTGTAAAAATGGAGTAACTTAGCCATATAAAGTCGGTGGCCTTTCATACTAAGGAATCGAATATCCAGCCCATTGATGGCGGATCTGACAGAGAACATGTTGACAGTAGACACACATATGTTTGCGTCTTAGAAACTGGAACTGGAGGGAACATACATGTACTTGTAACATGCATATAAAACCGTTGGGGTCCAAGATAGGGGACATAACTGATCAGGAAAATCCACATTTCCACAGTGGGCAGGGTACGCCTTGGCTGTTGCAATAGGGTACCCTGTGCACTGAGCTCTAAATGGGGTCCTAAGATTTTTAACCAATAAGTATTGGGGCAATTTACAAAGGTAAATTACATTTTTTTTATATACTTAAATGTAAATTTACTTCTGCACCTAGACCACCGCACCCAAGGCGACCTCCGCATAGAAAGGATGAGAGGTGGCGGTCTCCGTAGGTATGTTTGGGAAAAGCATTTTCTAGTAGTACTGTTGATGTAGCGAACATACTACAAAGTACTACAAAGTGCCATTTCTGAAAAGAACCCTGTATGTCTAGCACAAAATCATAAGTCCTAGAATGCAATAACCTGTACCTGTTTGATAAATAGCTGGAAGTGGCTGAAGGTGTTATAAAACCTGACACCCACCTTAACCACGCCGATCAGCTGATAACTTGCTGAAATCGGTAAACGCTCGCTTTCCCTGCCGCCATTGCTAGGAGCGAGGAGCCTACAGACACGCTCATTTCTGGTGGCCACGCCCCCTTTCTATTATAAACAGCGCGCGCTGACCACTAGCACTGCCCTGCAGACAGAGTCACTCCTGAGGCGGAAGCCGGGAGCAACAGAAACTGATTTGATACCTGTGTGTCTCTTTAATATTGTATACTGTGCTTTTAAAACGGATTCACTTATTTAGCTAAAACCTGACACCCACCTTAACCACGCCGATCAGCTGATAACTTGCTGAAATCGGTAAACGCTCGCTTTCCCTGCCGCCATTGCTAGGAGCGAGGAGCCTACAGACACGCCCTTATCTGGTGGCCACGCCCCTCCTACGCCTAAGCTCCTACAATAAAATCATGAACGCATGCCGGAAGCGCAGCGGACGTGCGCAGCGGGCGCGACGATGGCGCACCGAAGCCGCGCCCAGAGCCCTAAATCCTACCCAGCCTCCACACCTTTCTAGTAAGTCTCTGAAATACTCTTCCTCCTACCTGACAGAGATTCGAAGCACCATGCTCCGCCAGGATTGCCCACTTCTTAACTTAGACGCGCATTCCGACGTAATTTACAAAGCTTGCCCTAAATGCAACCTCAAATGCACCCACTCCTTTACTCAGACACCCCCAATTCCTGGAGCACCACATAAAGACACCATAAGCATTAAATGCGCACTAGTGAATGCGAGATCTATGTGCAAACACAAAGAAGAGGTGGCCGAACTAATATCGGCACACAAATTAGACATTCTGTTCATAACAGAAACATGGGCCGACTTGGCTTCTGACCCCGATCTCGTGACAGCCGTCCCTGAGGGCTACTACATTGTCAGACAAGACAGACCGGCCGGAAAAAAAGGAGGCGGCCTCGCCATAATCCTACTGCAAAATCTAGCAGTAAAAACTGGAACTTCAGCCACTATCCCGGCTGAAACACTATCTTTCTCCATCACGCTTTCCCCCACCCAAGTGTTCAATGGAGTCCTGCTCTATCGCCCCCCTGCGGCCCGAACACCATTTCTCCAATCCATCAGCACTTTATTAGAAACTGTGCCAGAAGTCTCTGACCTCACAATACTCGGAGATTTTAACTTTCATCTAGAAAACACCCTAGACAAAGATACTCTGAGTTTGATTGAGGACCTTAAGGCAGCCGGCCTAAACCAGCTGGTCACCTTACCTACACACAAAGCAGGCCACATTCTTGACGGATTGTTCACGAATAACCCGGCCATTGCCCCCCCTACTGTAACTCCAATTGTATGGTCAGATCACGCAGTGGTGGTTTTCTGCGTTAGTGTTAAAAAACACAAAAATCAACCCTCGGCAAAAAAACAACAGAGGCTCTGCAGGGATTGGAAAAATATAGAAACGATCACCTTAGCCGAAACTCTCGGAAACACTAAACCACCCCCAGTATCTGACCCTCAACTAGCAGCAAATAATTATAACCAATGGCTTACAGATACTTTAAATCAAGTAGCGCCTCTAAAAAGAGTGCGGTCTAATCGTGCAACACCATCAGCCCCATGGTTCTCCGAACTGCTAAGAATAGAGAGACAGAAATGCCGCAATCTAGAAAGGCATTGGCGAGTCTACTATGACAACATCGACAAAGAAAGATACAAACAAGCGCTATCAGACTACAGGAAAACGCTAAGACAGGAAAAAAGCAAATATTTCTGTGAACAGATAGAAAGAGCACAGAATTCCAGTAAGCAACTATACCAGACCGTGGCTACATTAACAACGATACCAACAGCCAATATCACTGAAACCTCCCAAGACCTTTGCAATAAAATGGCCGACTTCTTTAGGACCAAGGTAACTGAAATTTTCGATAAATTTAACAACATCACGAATGAGGAATTGTCAGACGACACCAAGAACATAGAACTCACGTCCTCATCTCTGAACGAATTTATCCCCCCATCACTAACAGAAATAAAAGACCTCATTAAAACCACTATGTCAGGATCCCCTCTTGATCCATGCCCACCAACCATTATCAAACTAACATCTGATGTAGTAGCACCAATCCTGGAGAACATCTGCAGCACCATTTGTGAGACAGGAACATATCCCCAAAATTGGAAAACTGCAATAATAAAGCCTCTATTAAAGAAACCAACTCTTAACACCTTGGAATTAAACAATTACCGCCCTATAGCAGCTCTCCCTTACCCATCAAAAATTCTTGAAAAAGCCATAAACAAACAGCTGGCCAACTACATTGATCAAAATAACCTGTTGGATAACACCCAGTTCGGGTTCAGAAGAGGACATGGAACGGAGACAGCGCTCATCAAGGCCTCTGAAGAGATCAGACAGATCATGGACCAGGGCGGTTCGGCTGTTCTGATCCTGCTAGATCTATCAGCGGCCTTTGACACGGTCGATCATAACATCCTGATCGACCGTGTCAAAGCTATGGGCATAAAGGGCAGGGCTGTGGAACTTCTGACCTCTTTCCTAGCCAATAGAGATCAGTCAGTGAAGATGGGGAACTTCTATTCACCAACGTTCGTGCTGCCATGCTGAGTCCCCCAGGGATCCTCGCTGAGTCCGACACTTTTCAACATCTATGTGTCGGACCTGGCGAGGATCATTAAAACCCATGGAATGGGAGTGACTTCGTACGCCGACGATACCCAGTTGGTGTTGGCAGTACATAAGAACGGGATTGAAGTAGCAGCCAACTTTCAGACCGGTATGAGAGCCATTAGTCACTGGATGGACAATAATTGTCTAAAACTAAACACCGATAAGACCGAGGTAATGGTGTTTGGAGACCTAAAACCATCTTGGTCTCCGATCTGGTGGCCATCGGAAATGGGCAATCCACCTATCCCAGTTTCTAAGGTCAGAAACCTAGGAGTGTTGTTCGACAAAAAACTAAGTTTCACCAATCACGCCAACGCAGTGGTCTCCTCTTCCCTCTTCACGCTACGGAAGGTGAAAAAGCTACTACCCTACCTACCACTGTCTGCTGGGAAAACCCTGATGTCCTCCTTGGTGTTATCCAAGGTGGACTACTGCAACGGGCTTCTGCTGAACGCCCAGGAGCAGGTCCTCAAAAAGCTACAAATGGTGCAGAACGCCGCGGCACGAATCCTGACCAGAACACCCAAGTTTGCACCGATTTCATCAGTCATTTACCAACTTCACTGGCTCCCAATAAAAAAGAGAACTAAATTCAAGGCTCTGTGCATTATATACAGAGCACTGAACAGCCAAGGACCCGATTTCTTTAGGGAATCACTGCAGCTGTACGTTCCCAAAAGAGCGCTAAGATCAGCCTCATCCGCTTCACTATGCATTCAACGAGTGAGAACAGTCACCTGGGGAGACAGACGCTTCATGGTGGCCGCCTCGAGGCTCTGGAACTCCTTGCCCCATCACATAAAAACCAGCCCCTCACTATTGCTCTTCAGAAGGCAAGTGAAGACATGGCTATTCACTCAATAATGCACAGGACGTGCCTCCTTGTCTGCCCAGCGCCGAGACACCATTTATGGTATTTGTTCGCGCTTTAGAAATTTAGAAATAAATAAATAAATAAATGTTAATGTAAAAGGGTTAAAGTCCAACATGGGAATCATTTATAGAAAATAATTTACTTGAATTATCTGTCCAAAGATTGACAGTGGGAACTAAATCAAAACAAAAGTGTCAATATAGTTGAAAGAAAAGCTAATCCTAATAAAGAGGCGCACACAAAAATGTAGATTGGAGACGAATCCTTATATTCAAGATATACAATTTAGAGGTACATATCACATAATTCCTCACAAATATTAACCTTGTAAATCAGATCAAAATCAATGTCTAAATAATAACATCAAAGATTAATTAGAGCCATTCTTAGGGGTACCAATGTCTTTATATTCAAATATAGCCTTTATACCCGTGAGGCTACTTGCGTGATGATTTATTCACTGGAGTTTCATTCAGAATTTGTCCTCTAAATAACATTCATATTGGCTCTTCAACTTTGCAATCAATTAATTCACGGGATAGACAGCATAGACCTTATCTTTTACTGGGAGGGCGGTCATCAATACTTCATGAATTCATGAGGAATAATCTTTGTATTTCCAATTTATTGTGGTCTTGAGGCTCATGGACTAAGGACAACAGAGACCAAAACGTTGATGCCCAGCCCAACTCATTCCATAGGAATCAACTGGATCTTCACCAGTTAATCGCTCAAATTTCATGGTACACTGATATTGAAAACATTAGAGTGAACTCTTCAAACATTAATGTTTGATCTTATTATTTAGACATTGACTTTGATCTGCTATACAAGGTTAATGTGTATGTGGAATGATGTGATTTCTACCCATGAACTGTTTACATTGAATACAAAGATATGCCTCCAGTCTAAATATTTTGTGCACCTGTCCATTAGGAATTGTTGTTCTATCAACTATATTGACTGTTTTGTATTGATTCAGTTCCCACTGTCATTGTTTGGACACATAATTCAAGCAAATCATTCCAAATACTTTTCTATAAATGATTCTCTTTTGGCTTTTAAACCTTTTTGTAATTTATACACAAGCTCACAAAGGATTATTGGGTTGCCCTTTTTCTTAATATAAATGGTAAGGTGTCACTAGGCAGCGATTTTGCATGTGTTGCCAGTATGCTTTGAGGTTGCTAGATGAAGAAAACACATGGAGGCTGCACTAGTTACAAAGGGGGTTGGCAGCTCATGTTTATTTGGGAAGGGGCCTGTCTGTCACTCTTTGCCAGTTCTGGTACAAATTCTTTGATCGGAAGAGAACTTGGGAAAAAGTGGTAAAAACATTTAGGCACCCTAGATCCTGAGTGGCTGGGGTCTTATTAGAAAAGGAATCGGTCAGTGATCTTGCGTAAGAGCCACAGAAACATTGCAGGGTTTAGATCAGCACATTTTACAAAATGGGGTATTCATTAAAACTATTCTTAGATAAAAATGAGTTCTGAGATTTGAAAACCCAGTTCTCTTCAAAGATACATGGGAGGGTTGCAGGTTGGAGCATCTCTTCATCTGTTAGGCAAGTGGGTATTACCATTCATGCAACTCAGCTGGGCCGAGTTTCATGCAGAGCTGTGCATAGTTTAGTAAATTGGTTCACTGACATAATATCGATACCATAAATATTGTGCTACAGAAATATTCTGTTGAAAATATCGATCACAAATATATTGTTTTCCTATACAAATAAAGGTAAGTACAAAAATATTTAAAACAGTTTTGTTTTACAATATTATCGAACAATCTATACAACATTAACTTTTTTTAATATATATAGTTAAAATTGTAAATCTTACATATTTTGACATATTACAGTAATATAATGTAAAGTAAACATTTAAATAATACATAGAAAATATATATAAATAAATACTTACCTAAGCAAACACACCCACATATATGTCTATATGTGTATGTTTATATACACATATATCATGTAAAACTATTGTTAAAAATATAATTTTCTATTTATATTATGATTTTTTTATTTACTAACATAAGTATATATATAATATTGTCATGTAGTTCCTATAAACATATATAGGATCTGCGCGTTTAGACAACATATACTGTAGGATTAGAGCCGGACTGATTCTGGACACCCCTACCGAATATGTCAGCCTGTATACCTGCTCGCTCACAGTGCCACTAGATACCTCTCTGACCAAGGAGAGAATAGTTCTTGTTAACTAACGAACATGACAACCCAGATCCCTCAGAATCGTGAAAACAGTGTACTACTTTTCACTCAGTCACTCGTGCTCACTTTGTCTCAGAGAGATGCACAGAATAAACGGTGGGGATGTTTTTCAATAAGCATTTATTTCATCAGCGTCATTCTAGTGTAAAATAGGTATGCTAAAACAACCATTAGACAATAACAGATATAAATTATTATAAGCACTAAGAGTAAAAGGATCTTAGATTTCTACCATTGTGTTAAAACAATGAAAACAGGCTAGTAAATAAAATACAAGACAGTAAAGGGCTCACTCCTACGATGCGTCCCTAACTAGATGTACCTAAATGTACTTAGCATGTATGTGGGTGTAAAGCCAAGAATCCCTCTAGGGTAAAGTCAACCCCATTACCTGAAGTGAGAGACTGTGGGACCCCGTCTTGGTCTCGAGTTGAACACCCCGCAAGGGATGTTAGACCACTGCAAGCTGTAGTGTCTGCGTGCAGGAGCCTCAGCGTCTCGCGTCAGTGTGTCAGCATGGAAGTCCTTGCAGGGGATGGTAGGCCTGCTGTCCTGCTGTGATTCCAAGAATCCTCATGCATAATGAATGAAGCTTAAGCTTTTCCGAGAAAACCCCATGTCATCTTTGGATATTGCTGTAACAAGGTAAACGGTCAGTACTAAGAATCAATATGTAGTGTAATCATAGGGAAAATATAGGTGAAGGGTTAGGTGACTACCCCAGCCTATATTAGGGTACCTATATGGAACATAATAATATAGTATATATATATAAGTCCCAAAGCTATGTACATCATCAAAGAACAACGTCAGCACTCCACAGTAAATGTTCACAGATTTGTATTTTCAAGCTCAGGAAATGACACTGGTTTTTATCTTTTTTTTAAATATACTGATGTGAATTTATGAATTTTCATGATGATGCTTTTCTTTATTTACTTTGATGGCCTTTTGCCATTCAGCTGAATAAAGTTTTAAATCAAAATGGGCATGTTTTCGCCTTTTGGCCTTTGAAGCCTGCAACCTTGTTCATGATGGTGAGCACCATTTTCTAAATTCATCAAATACCATGTAGGTAGCAAACCTAGCAGAAGGAATGAAAATGCTAGACACAACTGACTGGTCAGCAACATCTTTGAACATGCACACAGTTTGTGAGATAGAATACATTTCTTCATGTTCAATTAGCATACAGAATTGACACTGCTGAGCTCCCTCAATTGATATGTCCATAATGAAGATAAAGCACAGTTCACAAATTCTATTATTGGTAACACTACCATATTTCCCCATACTAGGCACATTAATTGCATTATTATCTGTGCCTCTATCACCTCAAAACTTTAGAGACAGAGGGAGCAGATAAACAATAGTTGCAATTACATTCAGTTATAATAACTCAAAATATGATTCTTAAATATTTGTACCATTGCTGTTCTATCACAATTCTTAGCAAGGTCCATTACATAGACCGGATACTGCATCATCAAACAAACCCTTAAAGTGCAAAGTGTGTATTCTAACATTAAAATATAAGTCTGTGGCGCTTACTAGAGGTACCTGGTGGCCTAGTTGCCCCCCCAGGGGCCCTCAGGATTGAAGGGGAATTAATTCCCCAACTTAAAACGCACCACAGGGCTTGTTTTCACACTTGTCACCTCTGGCCCCGCCCCCTCCCTTCACCACTGTGCAAACGTGCCCCGTGGTGCGTTTTAAGTTGGGGGATAAAATCCCCTTGAATCCTGAGGGTCCCTGGGGTCCAACTAGCCACCCAGGTACCTCCAGTAAGCGCCACAGAGATGCATTGCAGAGAGATGTAAAAAGGGGCGTGGCCTGGACCACCTCTCTGCAACACAGGCCTGTGGCGCTTACTGGAGATACCTGATGGGCTAGTTGTCCCCCAGGAGCCCTCAGGATGGAAGGGGAATTAATTCCCAACTTAAAATGCGCCACAGGGCGTGTTTGCACACATGTCAACGTTGGCTCCGCCCCTTCCCTTCACCACTGTGCAAACGCTCCCTGTGGTGCGTTTTAAGTTGGGGGATAAAGTCCCCTTGAATCCTGAGGGTCCCTGGGATCCTACTAGCCCACCAGATACCTCCAGTAAGCGCCACAGAACTGCGTTGCAGAGAGGTGTAAAAAGGGGCATGGCCTGGATCACCTCTTCGCAACGCAGCCCTGTGGTGCTTACTGGAGGTACCTGGTGGGCTACTTGGACCCCCCAGTATTGAAGGTGAATTATTTCCCCAACTTAAAACGCGCCACACGGCGCGTTTGCAGAGTGTTGCTGGGAGGGGGCGGGGCCTCCGGCTCCATTGCGTGTGTTTTCTATTTATTTTTGGGGGAAGGGGGGCTGTGTGGCCCTCTTCTTTTTACTTTTTTGGGCCCTGAGGACCCCATCCCCCAGGGCCTGACACCCTTTTAAAAAGAATATATATATTTTAACGGGAAAGGGGCTGCGTGGGCCCCCTCCCATGGCCAATTCCGGCCCCGGGACCCCATACCCCGGGTCATGGGCAAATATTTTTTTTTATTATGGAGGGTGGCCCCCCTCCCAGGCCACTTCTGGCCCCGGGGACCCCATCCCCCGGGGCCTGGCCATGGCTTTATTTTAATTTTTTCGCCACGTGGCCCCTCTCCTCGGACCTATTGTGGCCCTGGTGACCCCATCCCCCGGGGCCTGCCTGCCTTTTTAAAAAAAAAATGTTGGTGAGGTGGGCTGCGTGGCCCTCCTCCCTGGCCATTTCAGGGACCGGGAACCCCATCCCCCAGGGCCTGGCCTCTCGTTGGGGACCATGGGGGGAGCCCCAATTCCCCCACGGTCCCTGCTGGCTCCCTGCGTCCTTCGGGAGCCGGCATTGCTTTTCCACACGGGGAGCTGCTGACATGCAGCTCCCCGTGTGGAAAAGCAATGTGGTTTGGATTTTGGAAAAGAGATCAGGTTTCCTGCTCCTTTTTCCAAAATCCAAACCACAGTTTGCTATGACAGGGCGGTAGCCGTGAGGCTCCCGCCCTGCCGTAGCAAACAGCAGTGTCCCGGGGGTGGGCACCCCGGGACACTGCAGGAGCCGGCCCTGCGGGGTGTCGGTCCCCAGGGCCATCACTGGCTCCAGGAGGGGGTCTGCGTGGCCCCCCTCCCAACATTGACAATGCCCCAGGGGGTGGTGGTCCCTGGGGCTCGGGGGTCCGTTACGGACCCCCACATTTAAATATTAGTGCCCGGTGAGGTGGTGGTCCCCGGGGCAACTGGGGGGGCAAGCCCCCCCCACACAGGTGTTTTAATAAAAAAAAGCCCCGGGGTAGCGGACCCCGGGTGAAAAAGCAATGTGGTTTGGAGTTTGGAAAAGAGATCAGGTTACCTGCTCCTTTTTCCAAAATCCAAACCACAGTTTGCTATGACAGGGCGGTAGCCGCGAGGCTCCTGCCCTGCCATAGCAAACAGCAGTGTCCCGGGGGTGGGCACCCCGGGACACTGCAGGAGCCGGCCCTGCGGGGTGTCGGTCCCCAGGGCCATCACTGGCTCCAGGAGGGGGTCTGCGTGGCCCCCCTCCCAAAATTGACAATGCCCCAGGGGGTGGTGGTCCCTGGGGCTCGGGGGTCCGTTATGGACCCCCACATTCAAATATTAGTGCCCCGGTGAGGTGGTGGTCCCCGGGGCAAGTGGGGGGGCAAGCCCCCCCACACAGGTGTTTTAATAAAAAAAAGCCCCGGCGTGGCAGACCCCGGGGCTTGGGGGGCCTCCAAGGCCCCCCAACAGATTAAAAAAAAAGCCCAGGGGTGGTGGGGCCGTGTGCCCCCGCAAATATTTTTGAAAAGCGCCGGGGACCTGGACCTGGCCCTGGTCATTTGAGATGTCATCAGTGATGTCATCAGTGATGTCACTGACCATGTCTTGAGTGATGTAATATGTGACGTCATCACCAGTGCATTGCTGGCACGCAAGTTATAGTTAGCTCAACTAACTATAACGGGCAAATTTCTCTGGTTTTATATGAGTCAAATGTCGAACTAACTATCAGTTCTAGTGCACTTAGCTACATCAAAAGCATTCAGCATGTGCACAGCCAGTGATGATGCGTGCTGCTGGCGGGCCATACTAGGAGCAATCTCTTTTGCCTACAAAACTACATCATCTGCAATAGCGACTCGATCTGAATTGCAAACACTGCTGTCTGCAGTGTAGGCCAGAGAGCGGTCAGCGAGGGCCCACAGCCACGTGGTGTTGACTTGAGCAGCCAAGTTTGCCGTACGCGAAGCAACAAAAACCTTGTGCGGACCCTGTGATGATGCGTATGTGTGGTGCGGACAGAGCGCACTGGAACACTGTCTACAGGACTGCATCATCTACTCTAGCGACTCGATCTGAATTGTGAACACTGCTTTCTGCAGTGTAAATTGAAGGCAGTAGTGAGCACAGTCTTCCATGAATACTTCACGTCCTCTTCACAAAATACAACAACATAAATTACACAAAACTCTGCAATAAATAAATCAAAACAATTCAAATTGCGATCTCTGCTGTCCACTGTGTACATTGTTATTCAGTGTTCTTTACCACTACCAAGAAGAATTCAGTCATTGTACTAGACCTATAAGTCATCTTAAAAAACTTCTTCAAGCAAGTATACTAAAAGGCTATTGTGTATATTTCAATAGACGTTGTAGTTAGTTGCCTACAGGATTCTGTAATTAAACAATCACCACTCGATTTGAATTGTGAGCCCTGCTGACCGCACTGTAGGCCAGAGTCAGTGGTCATTAACGCCTCACAGCCACGTGCCGTTGGTTTCGGAAGCACGCAGTTGGTTGCACCTGATCGGAGTGGGAACACAGAAATCATCACAAACTTTAACTTCTGACATCCTCAATCACAGAATCAAGACCCCGTTTCACTGTTCCGACCAGCTGTACCACGGTGTACTCCACCGACTGCAGTCAACCAAGCCCAATAATCATATGCAGCAGTTAGCTATGGAAGCACAGAGTCTGATGCACCTCAACGGAGGGAGTTCTCTCAAAACCAAGCAGCATGTAATATCGGACATCGTCCATTTTGGGATCAAGACACCGTTCCACTGCTGGGACCTAGAGTTGGTTGCACCTGGTCGAAGGGACTACCTTCATCTCCACTCTCAGATACAGTTCTAACATCGTCCATTGTAGGATTAAGACCCCGTTCCACTGTTCGGACCTGCTGTACCGCGGTGTACTCCACCAACTGCAGTCAGCCAACCCCAATAATCATGTGCAGCAGTTAGCTACGGAAACACAAAGTCTGATAAACGTCAATGAAGGGAGTTCTGTGAAAACCAACAAGCAGCAGGTAATATCGGACAACGTCCATTCTGGGATCAAGACACCGCTCCACTGTTGGGACCTAAAGTTGGTTACACCTGGTCAAAGGGAGTACCTTCATCTGCACTCTCAAATGCAGATCGAACATCGTCCATTCTGGGATCAAGACCCCATTCCACTGTTCGGACCTGCTGTACCGCGGTGTACTCCACGACTGGTGTCAACCAAGCACAATAATCATGTGCAGCAGTTAGCAAACGGAAGCACAGAGTCTGATGCACCTCAACGGAGGGAGTTCTGTGAAGACCAAGCAGCAGGTAATACCGTCCATTGTGGGATCAAGACACCGTTCCACTGATGGGACCTAGAGTTGCTTGCAACTGGTCGAAGAAAGTACCTTCATCTCCACTCTCAGACATAGTTCTAACATCGTCCATTGTGGGATCAAGACACCGTTCCACTGTTGGGACCTAGAGCAGGTTACAGCTGGTCGAAAGCAGTACCTTCATCTACACTCTCAGATGCAGTTCTAACATCGTCCATTGTGAGATCAAGACACCGTTCCACTATTGGTACCTCTTCGACTACTGCCTTAGTAGTATACAGGGCACTTCACGGTGCTGGGCCATAGGCTGGGCGCTGTCTGCCTGTGTCGCGGTAGCCAGCGTTGATCTGAGAAACCTTCCGACCTCGCAGACCTCGCCACAGGAGCTTCCACCGGCACATGGTGTGCCCTCTTTCACATACAACGGTGTCAAAAGGTGAACTGTGGGGCATATGTGCGTCGCAGCGGTCATGACGGTTTCTGGGTAGCAGGCTGAGAGCATTATTCCCGCAGCCACCTTCACTCACAGTGTCAGCCTCGTGGCGGTGTAAGCTGCGCAGACCTGACAGACATGTTCGCCATTCCGGAAGAGAACCACACCCAGAGAAACGTGCCTTTTATTCATACCCCTATGCTAGCCTTGCGTACGCCGAGCCAGCCCACTATGCTAAAGATTTGGGGTTGGGGAGAGGGGTACGTATGCGCTATGTTTTCATAATCTTCCCTACTGTCTGTACTATCATGGTTGCGTCCACTGTCGACTTCACTCAATAGACCATCAGTGTATGTTGACATGTAAATGTCTGTGCTCTGCATACTCAAGTCCCCTCAACACTTTCCATTGTATACTTTTATAATCGAGAATCACTTGCCACCTTCACACACACTTTGCTCCCATCTCTCCCCGCATTCTGCATTGTGTGGCAGAGGTGCCATGCCATGTTTGGTTTGTATACATGAATAGCCACGATTCCCACAGTACGGAGTGTCCTTCTGTCTGCTAGGTGTACATGTTGTTTGTCATGCTGTATGTGATTATATAAGGTAGCGCGTTTATTCACGAGCAGTGGTTTCTTCCATTTACATATCGCTGTCTTAAAGAGGATACCAAAGCTTTTCTCACAGGTGCAAAATGGGAACACAATGGCAATAATTCATTACTATGCAAGAATGTCCAACTGCACGAAGCTTCTGAGCTTACAGCCCCCAATCGTGCGTGCTTTCTTAAAAGCACGCCAACTCCCACAATCAGACCAACATTCACACAGCTTTCTAACGGCAATTATCTGCTTCTTCATAACATGGACTGCTACGCAATGTGAGCTGGCATACCATATGTCCTTACTGTTTCAAATCGGATAACTTCCTCTGGCAATCTCTATTCCCACCCACACAAAGTAACTCCCAAAGTTCAACTTGGCCTTCAATACCTACTTTGAAAACAGATTTTATTAAACGGGGCAAACTGAAATCGCTTGCACGCAGATTGTATATGTGTAAATAAATGTCATGTTGTAGCTGGCTCCGATAATAGATAGAGGCAGGCAGCCGAAAAGTTGTTCCATTTTTTCACGGTATTGATGTAGCTTCGCGTAGAGGCGTATTCTGTCAGACATGCTTGTTACAACAGGGAGCGCAGCCATTTTTAACAAGCTGAAATAGTAGTAGGATGGCCGCAAACAGAGCGAGAATTATGGGCACTGTTGCTGTTATTCCATAGATGATCGAATGAATGAAGTCTGGTATTAGACTAAAAACAGTTTGAAAGCCTGTGAGAAGGCCGGAGGAGACAGTGTTAAAAAAGTATGCCAGACCTTAAATGTCAGATGTGTTGAAAACTGTGTAACAATTCACAAAGTGTAACGGGAGGTTCGTATTTAAAAGGGAGTATATTTTACTTGAAGTTCGTGCTATCTGCAGTCGATAAATTACTTTTTGAGAAGTGAGGGACACTTCAGTTTGAAACAAAAGCGCTTTCAGCTTGCTCTGTTTAATAAAATCTATTTTCAAAGTAGGTATTGAAGGCCAAGTTGAACTTTGGGAGTTACTTTGTGTGGGTGAGAATAGAGATTGCCAGAGGAAGTTTTCCGGTTTGAAACAGTAAGGACATACGGTATGCCAGCTCACATTGCGTAGCAGTCCATGTTGGTATAACATGGACTTCTGTTAGAAACCTGTGTGAATGTTGGTCTGATTGTGGGAGTTGGCGTGCTTTTAAGAAAGCACACAAGATTGGGGGCTGTAAGCTTAGAAGCGTTGTGCAGTTGGACATTCTTGCATAGTAATGAATTATTGCCATTGCTGTCCCACTTTTCGCCTGTGAGAAAAACTTCGGTATCCTCTTTAAGACAGCGATATGTAAATGGGAGAAACCACTGCTAGTAAATAAACACGCTACCTTATATAATTACATACAAGATAACAGACAACATGTACACCTAGCAGACACAATGACACTACATACTGTGGGAACCGTGGCTAGCCATGTACAGAAACCAAACATAGCACCTCTGCCACACAATGCAGAATGCGGGGAGAGATGGGAGCAAAGTATGTGCAAAGGTGTCAAGTGATTCTCGATTATAAAAGTATACAATGCAAAGTGTTGAGGGGATGTGCCGGACAGACTTGAGTATGCAGAGCACAGACATGTACATGTCAACATACACCGATGGTCTATTGAGTGAAGTGGACAGTGGACGCAACCATGATAGTACAGTCAGTAGGGAAGATTACGAAAACATAGCGCGTATGTGCCCCTTTCCCCCCCAAATCTTTAGTGTAGTGGGCTGGCTCGGCATACGCAAGGCTAGCGTAGGGGTATGAATAAAAGGCACGTTTCTCTGGGTGTGGTTCTCTTCTGGAATGGCGAACATGTCTGTCAGGTCTGCGCAGCTTACAATGTCACGAGGCTGACGCCATGAGCGAAGGTGGCTGCGGGAATAATGCTCTCAGCCTGCTGGTACCCAGAAACCGTCATGGCCTCTGCGACGCACATATACCCCTCAGTTCAACTTTCGACACTGCTGTATGTGAAAGAGGGCACACCACGTGCCGGCGGAAGTTCTTGGGCCGAGGTCTGTGAGCTGGGAAGGCTCCTGAGATCAACGCTGGCTACTGCAACATAGGCAGGCAGCACCCAGCCTGAGACCCAGCACCGTGGAGTGCTCTGTATACTACTAACACAGTAGTTCAACAGGTACCAACAGTGGAACGGTGTCTTGATCCCACAATGGACGATGTTAGAACTGCATCTGAGAGTGCAGATGAAGGTACTCCCTTCGACCAGGTGTAACCAACTCTAGGTCCAACAGTGGAATGGTATCTTGATCCCAGAATTGATGATGTCCAATATTACCTGCTGCTTGTTGGTTTTCACAGAAGTCCCTCCGTTGACATGCATCAGACTCTGTGCTTCCGTAGCTAATTGCTGCACATGATCATTGGGCTTGGCTGACTGCAGTCACTGGAGTACATCGCGGTACAGCAGGTCCGAACAGTGAAACGGGGTCTTGATCCCACAACATACGATGGTAGAACTTCATCTGAGAGTGGAGATGAAGGTACTCCCTTCGAACAGGTGCAACCAACTCTACGTCCCAACAGTGGAACGGTGTCTTGATCCCAAAATGAATGATGTATGATATTACGTGCTGCTTGGTTTTCACAGAACTCCCTCCTTTCATGTGCATCAGACTCTGTGCTTCCGTAGCTAAGTGCTGCACATGATTATTGGGGTTGGCTGACTGCAGTCGGTGGAGTACACCGCGGTACAGCAGGTTCGAACAGTGAAACGGGGTCTTGATCCCACAATGGACGATGTTAGAACTGTGTCTGAGAATGGAGATGAAGGTAGTCCCTTTGACCAGGTACAACCAACTCTAGGTCCCAGCAGTGGAACGGTGTCTTGATCCCAAAATGGACGTTGTCCAATATTACCTGCTGCTTGTTTTTCACAGAACTCCCTCCGTTGACGTGCATCAGACTCTGTGCTTCAGTACCTAACTGCTGCACATGATTATTGGGCTTGGTGACTGCAGTTGGTGGAGTACACCGTGGTACAGTAGGTCGGAACAGTGAAACGGGGTCTTGATTCTGTGATTGAGGATGACAGAAGTTAAAGTTTGTGATGATTTGTGTGTACCCCCTCCGATCAGGTGCAACCAACTCCGTGCTTCCGAATCCAATGGCACGTGGCTGTGAGGTGTTAATGACCACTGCCTCTGGCCTACACTGCGGTCAGCAGGGCTTACAATTCAGATCGAGTGGTGATTGTTTAATTACACAATCCAGTATGCAACTAACTACAACGTCTATTGAAATATACACAATAGCCTTTTAATATACTTGCTTGAAGAAGTTTCTTAAGATGACTTATAGATCTAGTACAATGACCAAATTCTTCTTGGTAGTGGTAAAGAACACTGAATAACAGTGTACACAGTGGACAGCAGAGATCGCAATTCGAATTGTTTTGATTTATTTATTGCAGAGTTTTGTGTAATTTATGTTGTTGTATTCTGTGAAGAGGAAGTGAGAAAAAGTATTCATGGAAGACTGTGCTCACTACTTCCGTCAATTTACACTGCAGACAGCAGTGTTCACAATTCTGATCGAGTCGCTATTGTAGATGACGCAGTCCTGTAGTCAAAAGACATTGCTCCAGTGCGCTCTGTCCACACCACGCATACGCATCATCACAGGGTCCACACACGGTTTTTGTTGCTTTTTTGTAAGGCAATCAGGACAGCTCAAGTCAACACCACGTGGCTGTGGGCCCTGGCTGACCGCTCTCTGGCTTACACTGCAGACATCAGTGTTTACAATTCAGATCGAGTCTCTATTGCAGATGATGTAGTGTTTTAGGCAACAGACACTGCTCCTAGTACGGCCCGCCCGCAGCACGCATCATCGCTGGCTGTGCACATGCTGAATGCTTTTGATGTGGCTATGTGAGTGCACTAGACCTGATGGACCCTTTATGATACAATCTTTTGTGTATTATTTCAGATCTACTGCCTGTATCTCAGTATATCACAAGTTATGGTTCTTTTACGATAGAATCTTTTCTGTATTATTTCACATCTAGAGTCTCTACCTTACTGCAGCACAAACTATTGACCCTTTTATTATTGAATCTCTGTGTGTGATCCAATGATTACTGTTGTATTTGATGCTAGCAGCAACCATTCCCTGAGGGCTGGTTTACACTCACCCCACACGCATTCAGCACAGACATCACTGGATATGTGACCCTGGTAATAAAAAGGAGTCAAGCGCACGTGCCCATACCTACTTCCACTATCTATCTGTGTCCGTTTGTTCATAATCTATGCTTGATACTGCTTGATTACATTGGGCTGTGGACAGCGTATGCAACCATGTTGCCTCTGGCAGTTGGGGAAAAGTTCAGTTATGTAGCTTTTAGATGCACTGGTATCACAGGTGGAAGGCTAATTTACAGAGCATGAATATTGATGAAGATGATGGTTGCATGTTGTGTGTAGTGTCAGATATGTGTATATAGAAAAAGGTTTTCAAAAAAGCTCTGTAAGCAGAAGAGGAGTCTCTCATCAAACGCTGTAGAGAGGATGACTAAAATGGGTGGGGTCCTCCAACTGTTACAATGGGAAATGTTATGAACCAATCAAATGCTTTTCTTTAAGTTCACATGGCAATCGTGCACCGAGCACACAAGGAGGCCGCACCCGACGCGATTTCGCGAAAATATATTTACCATAATATAAGTTTATTACAGTTAGAAATATATAAATGTTTAAAATATTTTAGATTATCGCTTGTTCTCATATACATTTTAAACCTATTTAGATATAGTTTTGAGACAAAAAAATGAGGGAATGGCGTTCTTGGCCCAACACCATACGTCTATGACGTAACACAGGGCCTGGCAGCGTGCACTCGTCACATACGCAACACGCAGTGGGCGTGACCCCATACGTACATGACGTAAGGTGCGGCTTGGTACTGCGCACCCATCGCATAGCAAAGTAGCAGCTGGTGCGACCACATACATATATGATGTTACGCGGGACGCGGTGCCACGAACCCGTCGGATACGAAATGCTCATCCTTTACGAGTTTAGCAATATGGCGGATAGGATAAGCGAGCTTGGTACACTACCGGTACGGAACTTCAGTTTTCTTAAAAGAAAAAAACAACAATATACATTCTTTTTTTTTGAAGATATAAAACATTACATATTTTTCAAATAAAAAAGAAAAGGATAATAGAGTTCCAAAATATTTAAAAAAAATAGAAAAAATATAGGTTTTATAAATATTAAAATATGAATTTACCATTTAAAAAACCTTTGAAATTCCATAGGTTTAACAGACGTTATAGTTAGGAATTAGCATTTAAAAAAACCTTAGAAATTCACAGCAAAAACCATGAGTTTCAGTGACGTTATAGTTAGTTGGACATTTGACTCATATAAAACCAGAGAAATTCACCCGTTATAGTTAGTTGAGCTAACTATAACTCGCGCGCCCGCAATGCACTGGTGATGACGTCACATATAACATCACATACTAATATTATATAGCTATACAATATTATCCAAACTATTTATTTCCAGGAATAATAAATATACTATTCCCACACTTTATTAACAGTAGGGAAAGCATTGGTCTCAGGAGTGGTAAAATTTACTATTCTCACTCTAGTCTGTGCAACAGTAAGGAAAGCGTTGAAGTAGGTAGGGGTAACATTTGCTATTCCCACTATTTTTAATAAATGAATAAATATTTGTTTAATTTATTTTACCTAAATAACTTCCCACCCTTTTCTTCTGCAAACACACTAAAACACACCTAATATATAACATTTAAAAATGACATTATTAAATATTTTATAAATGTATCAATACATTTAATTTATCAGTTCAAGTTAATAATTAATTAGTAATTCCTTATTACTTAATTACCTTCCTATCATATTTCTCTGCAAGCTAAACAAACCACATCTAAAATGTAAATTAACAAATTTACATAATTATCAAATAAATTTTTGATGATAAATCGGTAATTACTTATCAATAAATTAACATCTTACCCTGTACTAATTGTCAATTCAATAATTAATATTACCTGGAAATTGATTATCAATCAACTAGTATTAATTTACTTCCCACCCTGTACCCCTACAGCCCCCACAAGCCCCAGCAACACTGTAAATTAGAATCAACAATTACATTAAATTTAAAAATAACTAAAAATTACAAACTATCTTTAAAAACATGAACAGCAATTTATAACATGTACAATTAAAATATATACCAAAAATGCATAAAGATCATTGCAAAATGATACTTTTTACTATATTTGTTTGTAAACTATATTAACAACACAGATATTTTTGACATTGATATTACTTACCTTAAAAAATCGATATTTTTGTCAATGATATTCTTGCATCAGCATATTTGGGTTTCCTGATATTAAATACTCAACATTTCTGTGAGTCGATATGTTTAACTCTCTATTTTGTCCAATCACCAGTAATTCTTTACCCTGGTGTTACTTCCTTCATAGTGGGTCACACAGTTTTCTTCATTACCTATGAACAACTTTTGTAGTTGTGTTTTTAATTCCACTGTGTATTGCTTGTTTGTTTTTATCGACTCTGCACATGTATGGTGTTTCACATTGTAGGACGGTTAAGTATTTTGGTGTAACAAAATAGGCAGAGCGTATGTGTTGATCTGCATTCTGACAACTGATACATGATTTCTTTCAAAGACAAAAATGCAGTAGTATGCACAAGCACGGTGAAATGGATTTACACTACTAGCCATGGAGCATTACTGAATTTTGTAATTTACATCTTTGGATTTCATTTTGATAGGGGACATCAATCCATCGGAGTTTTGCCTTCTTCACATCTCTCAGAATGTGAGAAGCATTCTATTTTTACTTGGTAGGGTGTCATTTTTACAACAACACATTTTACCACTGTCATGAAATGCGTTATCGGGCCAGAACGTTTTACCAGTAACTCTTAACATTAACATATATCAACATTTGTTGTTCAGATTACAACTTTCCCTGTGATACATGTATAGCATGAGGACCTCTTCACGCTCATCTATTTAAGCACTCCGTCATTGGCTTCTGTAACCCGATCACATTATTTGTCTAACACTGCAGGCATATGCTTTTGAATTAAACATCCTGTAATGACTAAGGGACTGTTGTACAAAAGGTTTTTGAATTCACAGACTCTCTGACTGAATCTCTAAATGTGTTTAGCAAATAATACCGATTCAGTTTTTGAAAGGGTCCTAATGGGGCCTCACCGTCCAAATTCTGAACTGCTATGCTAATTCTCAAGGTTATGCGACTGAAATCTGGTTGCAAAACATTATTAATTTACCAACACCTCAAAGCATGTGGTAACCTATTCACATAACAAATGGGCTTTCTTTATGACCTCATCCGCTATGTGAATGTAAATGTTTTTAAGATAAGGAAGTGGTCCATAGATCGCTGCTTCCTCTTAAACAAACAGAAAAAAGAAAGGACATTTTTCTTTTAAGGAAAATGGGCTGCGTTAAAAAAAGGTTTGCTTGATCAAAAGCAATCACAGACATGGTGGTCAGCTGACCCTAGAAGGCCACCATCCCTGTGATGGCAGTGCATCGTAGTGTGTCACAATTTACGATCTACCTTCTTAATATTTATAGAATTGGTTAAATTGTGACCAATCACATTTTTTTAAAATACGACCTATTACTACATAGGACAGTTTGCAAAATACTTCACAAATCTCAAAAACACTTGTTGCAAATTGCAACCCGTATTTTGTGACAAGTGTTTAGCACATGTGGCCCTCAAGGCCTTCTTTAGACTTTGGAAGATGGGATTCTCTATCACAAATGTGGGTAATGTCCCAACTGCTGCATCACAAGTACATTGTAGCCTATCACTCTCGTATTACAGCTCAATTTTTGTCCGTCAAATTTTGACCGAGTACCCTACCTACCAATCTCTAGATAAGACCCTAAATCACTGTGCACTGTATGCCTGTCGCTGGTGCACTGTTTGCAAGCCTGCACAATGCTGCCCGGTTCATCTTTACTTACAGCCAATATTCACGACGTCGCAATTGTAGTAACTCTTCAAAATTTATTATCCACCCAATATATTTTCCTCACAAGATCAGAAGCACTGGCACATTTTATGTTTGTAGAAAAGGTTAACATCTGCAGAGAGCATAAAGCAGGTTTTCGCACAGCATGCCGCGAGGTGTGCGAACATGGCACCCGCACGTCTGCGGCGTTTTGACAGGCTCTGTAAAACCAGCTCGCTGTCACCCCTTACGCATAAGTTAAAGGGTAAGCAGACTCACTTGCTTGCTTTCCTCTCCAGTTGTCAACTTTTTATTCGAACATAGGAGAGTGTTCAACTAATTGGTCCTTGTGACAAGGCCTTAACAAGAAAGCTGCCTACTCTACTTTTGCAGTTCGTATAAGAGTCTTTTATTGCAAAAATATTCCTGAAAAGAAAGGTTAGTTAAGCTTTTCAAGGGGACTGGTGAGATATCTAAAGAAGCAAGCTGCAAGCAAGCCCTGGAATTGCTGTTTCTCCTGGCGCCTCCCTGTGCCATTCATTTTTATTTTTGCTTCATTGTGGACTGGACCACTGGGCATCCTTTCTCTGGTGTGACTGTGAGTAAATGACTGTTAAAGCTGCACTTATGATTGGTATTTCTTGCAGGTACATTGCTAACCCTCAGTATATTCAGAGCATACAATTGAATTCACATTTTCATTTGGAAAGGTATTGTTTGCAAATGCTATCCCCTGCAGTAGCATGCAGTTACTGCTCTTCTAGTCGCTGTCGTTCTCTACACTGTACCCAACGTGCCCTGCTTCATCCGACTTGACATTATATTTAATTCTTCCCTTCATTAAAAATGGAGCTGACTGAAGATTGCCAGGGCTACTTGTCTGTGATAATTAGGGCTGAGGCCAATGACCCGTCGTATAGGAAATTCCAGGCATGTTTTCAGTGTATCAGTGGTGAATTTACATGAGAAAATTTGCATCTAATGAATTCGAATTTAAATTATTTGCATATCGTTTGATCATACTGGAAATCTGATTTGATTTTTTTGTCTGGTGCGTTGACAAGCCTGGCCCTAATGATAATCCGAGTGCTCTCAGATGATTATGCAAACATTGATGCATGCACAGTAATCATAGCAGTTTAAACTCTGTCATATATTCCACTAGAAACCTGAGCTCCAGAAAGGATAAAGGAAAGATGAAAGCCGTTGGTTGACTGCAGTGTTGGCCTAGGTGGCATTCATTGGGCAATTGGAGCGAAATAAACTGTGAGTGGGTCATTGGTCAAGCGATTGCAAGTCTCACAGATACAGAACCTCTCTTGTGTCCTTCTCATCTGCCTTCTCTTTCTTTCACTTTCTTTCTTTCCTTCTTTTTAACTCTCACTAAACCACGTCAGGTGGGGTTAGCCAAGCACATGTGTTGAAGCCACTGTAAACACTGTCATACAAGCCACGTATGGCTAATCCTGTAACCGAAATGCTAATGTCTTTGAATATAAAATCAATAAAATACTTTGAAATAAAAAAAAAAGATTTTGGCAGAGTAGGTGAAGTGACACACACTGTAAGTTTCTGGCCCTGCCTATGCAGAGGTTACCCTGCATTATATAGAGGTTAGGGTCCTGCAGTTACCACAGGTAGTACCTCAGATGGCTCTAGTCTATTGGTGAAAATCATTGTCCTTGCAGCACCATCATCACAGAGCCACCATGTCCTTGAGACTTATGCCTGCTCTCTTTAGGGTGGGTCTCCGATCTGTAGATTTCCCTGAATGAGAATTCAGTCAATTGCCTGATATGCAGGGAGAAAATTCCCAGCACATTATTGGCAGAGTTTTTTTTAGTTTGTTTGTTTTTCAAAAGCAAACTCATGCTTTGGGAGTTTGATTTTGAAAAATAAAAAGAATGGTCAAATGAGGTCAAAACAACAAGGCACCTATGAGAAAGCAGATTCATATTTGTGGTAGACAGTAGTCCACCACAAGTGATAATGGTACTTACTTATTAGCGCCAGTAAAGGTTTCAGTAATTTTAGGCTCAGCCTCAGAAAATATGTAAAGAATTTAGTAGTGCCAAACCAGTTAAAATATTGAAACCACAACACAATAAAAATCCCACTCCAATTGATAAAAATAGAGACTATTTTAATCAACAAAATGACACCAAAAGACTTAAATGTAATTGGGGGAATCAGAAATATGAATTTTCAAAGTTCTAGATAAAAATATCATCAAAAAGAACAAAGTGCTAACCATGGGCATCTGGTCATGCTGGACCAGGGCAAAGTGACAACTGAAGGGTGACAGAGATCTATCGCTGGTTGGATACAGTGACTGGATTTGTCCTGATCAAAGAGTTACCTTCTTTTCTTAGAAACAGTTCTGGACATTGACTGGTTATCGATCGGTTTGTTGGTGTACAGCAGGCGTAACCTGAAGTCGGGCTTAAAGGTGACGGATTGCAGGAGGATGGGGTCCGAATGTGTTTGTGAATGAAGGTGGGAGAATTTTGGGTTACTGCGTGCTGGAGTCCTTCTGCGGCTATTGGGTCCTCATCAACCAGCAGGGAGCTTAGCAAGCTCTACAAAAAAGTCAGGCCCACTGGCGATGCAACCTCGGCAAATTGGCTTGGCAAGTTGGTCCTAGTCTTCTGTACATTCTCCAGGCAAAAAGTTTGTAGAAAGTTTTTAGGTCCCAACTTAAAGGATTAGACAGAAGCAGTTTACTATGAAACCAGCCAAGGGTACGAACAACCTAGGAACAGCACTTGGGCGTCCTGATGTACTTCAACAGAAGTCACCAGCAGGCTTCAGGGCAGGTCCAGGTAAAATGGTTAGCTGGTCTCAATCAGGAAAGTTGGCCTCTTGCAGTTTTTGTCCCTCTAACTTAACAGGAGGTTAGCCAACTAACACTTGTCCTCCACTTCTTTCTCCTGGGTACAAGTGCAGTTGCAGTCCTTCTTCTGTCTTCCACATGTCCATTAGTGTCTAGTAGTGTTCTGAAGAAGGTCCCCAGTGGTGTCACATTTCTGCTTGGCAGTAGCCTGTGGGTGGGTGTGACTCCTGGCTCCTTCCAAAGCAATAAGTAAAATGTTCCCAGGGGTAACCCTACTTACATTTGTAGCAGTTCCTGTGTGCCCAACTGCAAACAGATCCGGCCTGCCCCTCTCTCCCTAAGACAAACATGCCAGAACCACTTTTCCCCTGTTCAGTGCTTCTGTGCACATGCCAACAGTGTGGCCGGGAAAACGAGCAACCTTTCCTCTGTGGTCACTAAAAAACAATTCTGGGGGCAGGTCTTCTCTTATTGGGATTGGTGCATGGCTGCTTAGGAAGACAAAAGGGAAACAGAATCAGTTGTGCTCTACCAGTGGCAGGGGGTAGGCATCCTTTGAGGATGTGGAAGGGGTTGGACACAGCCCCAAGGGTCATCCCATCAAGGGAAGGCCAAACCCTCCCCACACCTCTGCCCTTTTTTTCTCAGCTGTGGGAGCCAATTCACATCTTATCAAGGAGCTATTCAGCTCCTGGGTGGCAGGTGGAATCTCAGGAAAATGAGCTTCTAATCAGGTTAAACATGACGTTTTTGACAGTGCATTTTATAAAATATTTATTGCGAATCTAAATTTAGAAATACATTAGATTTGTAATAAATAATTTAAAAAGGTCCAAGAATTAGCTTTTTATCTGGTTCCTAATGGAAATAACATTATTTACTTTTAATAATGGCCCCCCAATGCTTTCCCATAGAAAAGCTAATCCTGTAACAGTGAAACTAGCATTTAGGACATTGCACTGTAAGTAGATGTTCACCTTTAAACATTTACATTATCTAATTGAAAAAAAATAATGGACTGTATCTTATGTGTTTTAAGGCCTACTCAGGGGTGAATAATATTTAAGAGGAGGGTTGAGGTCTGTCAAATGGGTTTATCTTGACGGGTCAAATTTGCGATTTAAACCTACACAGCCTGGTTACTGGTGGGAAGTCTGCCTTCATGTTTTTGTTTGTTGCTTTAGTGGTAGTACAATATGTGCTGTAGTCCACTGGTGACATTTAGCTTACAGGCCCAGGGCATATTTTGTACCACATACAAGGAGCTACAGGTAAGTTAAATATGGGAATTAGGAAAATATCCTATCTAGACATGTTTTAGGGGTCGGAACACATACACTAAGGCCTGCTTAGCAGAGTCCCAGTGCCCAGAATAAAAAAAAACACTGCTGAATCAGTCTGAACAAATCGGTGTGATCACGCAAAAATAAGCATTTTCTTACAGCATCCACTCAGCAAACTCTACCACCTTCAGACCAACCATCATACTGACAGATACTCTGAAGCAGTAAGATCTCCACCTGACAGTAGGATATCACACAATAGCCTTGAAATAAGCCTAAAAGGTGTTTGATTTAGACATCCTAAGTAATGGATATTTGCCAGTTTATTAAGGAAGTGCAAAATCTAGAAAGAAATCAACTGCTGGAGTAGTACAGTACAGCACATTCCACTTGTGGGTTTTCCTCCAGATGCTTTTCTTCCAGCAATTGGCAGATATTTCAATACCATAAAACACTAAATCAAATCTAAAGCCTTGAAATTGGCACAGAGAGGATCAAAGTCTTAAAAAGGCAAAACAAATGGGAGTTATAGCAGTTTAACATCATTTTCATAAAGGGTAAAGAATGCTCCCTATTATTAATTGTTGGCACTGAGTTGAGAAAAAAAGGTTATTTTGTGGAAGAAAGTAGGGAATCAAGTAATAAGACTTTGTAATCAATACATTATGGAATAACATAATACAACTGTCCCTGATATGTAAGTCTAAGTAGAAGTCATTGGGTAACACAAAATATTAAATAATAAGATGTTTGACACAATGCAATAACACACAGTAAAATATTTTTAAAAAAGGGAAGTGGTTTTGGTCACAATTCAATAATAGAGAATCAAATATTAAAAATAGTTTAAGTGATAAAGTTCCGATTTCAAAGAACATTCAAAGTTGACGTATATCTATGGTGATTGACGAACAAGAAGTTTGGTTAAATAACTGTGGAATGCCACTGACTTTACTACATTTGCAATTTGTTGAAGAACTGCATAGTATTGACACTGAGTGGTGTTCTCTATTTGTTGCACTATTTTGAACATTATTTTTTGTTAGGCATATTTATAAAGTTTAAAGACACACCAAGAGGACAACAAGGCAACATACATAGCAACATATGTGAGGATAGGGACACATGCATAATAGATGGGGTTCCAATATTGTGATTACTGGATACAGTTCAGTTGTGATATATTAAAACAAATCAGTGTGTGTCTTCTCCTGCTTGTCACGTTATCCTGGCACATTAAACAGCTCCATATTTTTTATTTTCCTTTTACTGACTGGTAGAGGACTCATTTTGGAAGAAATACCTCGAAATGGAGAGGACCTCTCTGCTTTCTGGTATTCTCCGTGATGATATCAGTGGCGTTGTTCTGGCATTACCACTAGTGCATAATGGGTGGAGTGATTGCAGGTGCCGGGCACTGTCACTGATAATTAGGGACGCAAACTAATTTTTCATCATCAGAGTTTTACCTAGAATAAGAGAGCAAAAGAAAGTAAAGGGAGAAAGAAGATGGAAGAGAAAGGTAGGGATGCAGGGACAAAGGGAGAATCGAATGAAAAACAACCTGTAAGTGTAAAACAATTAGACACAAGGTGGAGGGTCGGGGAAGAAGAAGCCATGAGATGGAATCAAGAATAGGCAATCTTTGTACTCGGCAACCACAGTGTTTGACAATGCTGGTGGCATGCTACCAAGAAAATATTTTGGTTCCTGCACTTTCTTTAAGAATTAATCAGTTGTTCCTACAAGTAGTGCATATATTTATATATAACTGATAAATTCTATCACTGAAAGGATTTCATTCCTTTTGTGAGTTTCATAAAGTAAGAAACAGGGGCCACATGCATCACAGTAGGGAATTGCGAATCCTTAATAACGATTATTATGGAATCACTATTAGGGTGTTGCAATTACCTATGCATGTAGGTTTCGCAAAACAAAATTGTGATTTCTACATATTCCTTAATAGCGAATCGCAAATTGCGATTCACCATTAAGGAATGCCTTCCCATTCTTTCCTATGGGCGTAGAGGCCCTTAGGAATGAAAGGGAAGGCATTCGCAATTTGCGAGTACCAAATTGCCAATGTATTTGTAATGGTGATAGAGGGCCAAAAGGCCACCTTGAGGCATCCCCAAAAAAGGTAAGTGTGCACATGTGGCGCATATACATGCCTTAAGCGCATGTGTGTGCGCTACATGGCTCTTGAAAAATGCAAAAAAAATGCATTTGTTTAAGGATTTGCAACTTACCACCAACTTGAAGTTGGTGGTAAATTGGGAGTACATAATGCCGGGTCTCAATTTTCTCATTCTCCCTGCATTGCATTTTGGGAATTGAAAATTGTGATTCACTAAATGCATTCACAAAATCGGTCATCTCAAAAATTGCGAATCCCTATTTTGTGATTTGCTTTGGGCTTGATGCATTCACAAATGGCAAACTACGAGCCACAAAGGGGCCGATTCTGGGACTAGGTATAGCTATGAAACACATGAATAACTGTTGAAAATCTTCACTTATGTCTCACTCCATAAACTGGAGGCATGGGGAATAAGGACCATCTCTTATGTAGATGGTATGCAGTTTATGCTCTCATTCCAAGAGAAGCAGTTGGGTGCATTGACTACATTCAAGGGATGAGTGAGGACTGTCGGCAAATGGATGAATGTGAGCTTCCTCAAGTTCAACTCTGACAAAGATACTCCATTTTGGCACTGACAATCACCCAGACACCTACAACTCATGGTATTCAGTGCTAGGCTTCCCTCTCTCACCTTCATCATTGTTACGAAACCTTGGAGTAAAATTTGACCCTCAGGTTAGAGCTGTGTCTGCCAGCTGTTCCCCCATGCTGAACTCAGTCAGGAAGATGCTCCACTTGATCCCTGAGGAAAGTCTTAATCCGACATTCAGGTTCTGGTAGCATCAAAAACTGGGTTACTCCAATAACCTATACTTAGGTCTACCATCCTATCACAGCCTGCAGACTATTCAGAATGCTGCAGTCCAGCTGATTCTGAAGATTCCAGCTCGCTCTTCTGTTGTGGCTCCTTTGCGCAGTCTTCAATGGCTGCCCATTGTTAGCCGCATCAAAGTTAAAGCCCTAACATTCGCCTACAGAGCGTGGAAACAAAAAGGCCCCTGCTATCCAAGAAAAAGATTGCATCCCTACCATCAGGAGAGAGGACTGTGATCCCATACTCCAAATCAGTCTTCTGTAAACTTCTGAAGACCTATCTGTGTGATATTTAGGCAACTGCATCGGGTCTTGAGTCAATCTCCTATTTATACCTGAACGTCGCTCGCACCAGTACGCCTCTTCGGATGCAGCCTGCTCTTTACAAACCAATATTGTATTGTATTTTATTTACTCTGCCATCCATGCATCCATCCATTCACTTTGCCTTTCATCCATCCACCCCCCCCCCAGTGTATCTAACTGGAAATGTCAGAGTTTTTTAAACATCGTTCAATGTCATATGTGCAGAAGAAAACACAATTTAGCATTAACAAAGTTTTTTCACAAATTTGTGGGATTTCAAATGGTATACTAAATACATTTCTGTGCCATACAGTTCCTACACATGGCCTTTGGGTCAGTGGCGGCCGGCACAGATCGGGAGTGGCAGGATAGGGGTGTGCGGGGATCTAAAATAAGAAAGAACAAATTATCTTACTGCCACGTCTCTCCTCCTCGCCCCTCCGCACCGCCGGAATAGGAAGCACATCCAGGTTTCCCTAAGTTAATCACAACGCTGCATTCTGATTGGTTTGAGTGTCATGGTTCAGCGCGCAGCCAGGGAATGGGAGCCTGGGCATGTTCTCCACCCAAGCTGTAATGCAGCCTGGGTGGAGAACATGGAAAGTGTGCATGACTGTTTGGCCAGCCCGAGACGGCCGGCCAAACAGTCATGGGTACTTACAAAGTGTGCTCACCACTCCCCCTGCTCTTGTCATTAGAGCAGCCCCACCCCACCCTGCAAAGCTGCTGCAGCAGGACAACATAAAATGATAATAACCTTGAGTTAATTATCATTTTATTTTTCCTTTATTTCACTGCTGCAAAGCAGTGGAGCTACGCTCCTCCGCCTTTAGCGGTGGAGCCGACACTGCTTTGGGCATGCACAGTGTGACTTGGTAATTGAGCCTGGCCTGCAGCCAAATACTATGTCCAACCTCCTGCACATCTAATTTCCACAGGGTGTATCCTATCTCCTCATACAGTGGGTGTGAATATAGGGCCCAGCCTGTGGTCAGGAGCTGTGCCCGAATTCACATGCAACCTACCCTTGATGTGTGCAGCCTTTAACCAAACCCTGTACATAAACACACACACCCAACCAAATACAGCTGCATCTAGAAGTTGGCTGTAGACTCTGTCCTTGTGCTCAACCTCCTGCTCTTTCAATGCCTACTTTAAACTGGGGTAAGATGGTGGAGATTAAAAGTGGAATGCTGTTAAAAATGGGGGTCTCTAGTTGCCAGAGGTAGGTACCTTTGTCCAAATAGGTACCCTTGCTTCTAGTCAGGGTAAGGGGGATACACACTTTAGACCTGCTCACTCCCTTGGTAGCTTGGCACTAGCAGACAGGCTTATCTCAAAGGCAATGTGTAAAGTATTTGTACCAACACTCACAGTAACACAGTGAAAACACCACAAAAGGACACCGCACCAGTTTATAAAAATGAAGAATCTTTATCTAAACTAAACAAGACCAAAACAAAACAAATCCAACATACAAAGTTAAAAATATGACTTTCAAAAGGTTTCAAGAACTTGTACCATGGAAAACTATGGATGCGTGAATTTTCACCAAAGTGCCTGTAGTTGCGTCAAAGTTCACCAAGCCAAACAGCTGCAGCATTGGAAAACAAAGAGTTGCAACACTCCTGAGACCCTGAGAAGGCAATGCGAAAGCCCCCCTGCACGCAGAGGAAGGAATTGCGTTGATTCCGGTCTGTATGGGGAGTGATGCGTCGATTCTCCGTGCCGGTTCCAGTCCCCAGCTAATGCGTCGGGAAAGCGTGCTGCACAGGTACGATGCATGGATCTTTGGGATGCGTCGGCGATCGATGCGTCGGCATTGCGTGGTGCTGCGTTGGACCTCTTGAGTCATGATCCCTCGATGCGTCGATTCTTGCAGCGACGAGGCAATGTGTGGAAATTCTTCTCGCGCCGTGAAGATGTGTCGGAACAACAGCCGCAAGACGAGCGATGCGTCGATTTCTGTAGTTCTTTGAGTTTCTTCTTTCTTCCAGCTCCCAAACAGCAGCAACAACCTCCAGAGGCTCAAAACTGGCAAAGGCACCTCAAGGCAGGTCCAAACTCACAACAGCAGAGTTCAGGGGAGCTGGGGGCGAAGTCTTTGTGTCCCTGAGGCCCTTGGAGATCTCCTTCAAGCAGGGGACACAGCACACAATAAAGTCTGTCTCCTTTCCTTGGCAGAAACAGCAACTGCAGGCCAATGCCAGACACACAGCAAAGGCAGTACTTATTTTCAGTCTCTCCAGCTCTTCTCCTTGGCAAAGGTTCCTCTTGAATGGCAGGAATGATCTAAAGTTCAGGGGTTTTAGGTCTAATACTCATACCCTAAAATGTCTTTGTTCTCTTTGTGCAAGGGGCTCTGAACCCGGTTCAAACCAGTTCTGGGGGCACTCTGCCAGTGCACTACAACATCCTTTGTTAGTGTGGGCCTTTCAATAGTGAAAAACGAAATTGGCAATTATTTCACTGTCAGGACATGTTTCACACACCATTACATGTCCTACCTTTCACATACACTGCACCCTGCCCAGGGGGCTACCTAGGGCCTACCATAGGGGTGTTCTATGTGTAAGAAAAGGGAAGGGTAAGGCCTGGCAAGGGGGTGCACTGGCCAGGTGTAGTAATCCAAATAGTAATCCCAAGGGCAACACTTACCAGTGGCCCGCAATATCGAGTCAATAATAAGCAGTTGGCAACGTAGAAGGTTCAAGCGTTTATTGGCCACAACAGAACTCTACATAGAGGAGCCTCATCGAACCTCACCCATCAGGTGTGCCGAGGAAGACTGCTGGCTCCTTGACAAGATCACACTTATATACATAACAGGCTCAGCATACAAAGCATTGCAAGTGAAAAAACACCAGTTAGCCCTAGAGCTCCTAAATGAGCTCATACCATCTGCCCGTATAAGGATACTATCTTGTTCAGAGAAGGTCGGCCGGGTGACTCCCTTTCGTCTCGGGCACAGAGGAATTTCGCTTAGTACTCCCTACTGCAGGTGTGACCTTGGGCCTCGGCCGTAAATACAATTCACCCTGTCTCTAGGCTGGTACGAGCTAAATCATACAGATGGAGGGTAGAGAGACACGTGATCTGAAGCACGACCGTTCATGATTCCAAGATGGCCACAGTATGGCTTTTCGGCCCTTTCTATCATGCAGGACACGGAGACCAGAGGAGTTACTTTATAAAGCAGTTCTCGATGCATATGGAGTAGAGGTACAGTCTAAGATACATTATGCTAACCACACATATTTGACTCGAATCCCACACAGGTCGACATGGCAGTTAACAAACTGTGTGAAGGCACTGCGGTGGCAGGCCTGGGCATCTTTTCAGGGCTACTCATGTGGGTGGCACAATCAGTTCTGCAAGCCCACTGGTAGAATTTGATTAATTTATTTATTTGAGTTTTATATAGCGCTGGCTAGACCAGGAGGTATCAGAGTTTAAAGGTGAACATCTCCTTACAGTGCAATGCCCTAAATGCTAGTTTCACTGTTACAGGATTAGCTTTTCTATGGGAAAGCATTGGGGGGCCATTATTAAAAGTAAATAATGTTATTTCCATTAGGAACCAGATAAAAAGCTAATTCTTGGACCTTTTTAAAATATTTATTACAAATCTAATGTATTTCTAAATTTAGATTTGTAATAAATATTTTATAAATACTGCACTGTTAAAAACGTCATGTTTAACCTGATTAGAAGCTCATTTTTCTGAGATTCCACCTGCCACCCAGGAGCTGAATAGCTCCTTGATAAGATGTGAATTGGCTCCCACAGCTGAGAAAAAAAGAGCAGAGGTGTGGGGAGGGTTTGGCCTTCCCTTGATGGGATGACCCTGGGGGCTGTGTCCAACCCCTTCCACATCCTCAAAGGATGCCTACCCCCTGCCACTGGTAGAGCACAACTGACTCTGTTTCCCTTGTAGAGCAGGACCAAGGATACAACTATTACTTTATGCTGGAAAAGAACCTTAGAACGCCTGACAGCAAAAAAGGCAGCAATGCATTTGTTAGACCTGGCATCCTTGGCGTGGTTTTCCTTGACTTTTTGCTTCTACCTCCTGTGTTTTTGATGCTGCGCTGGATTTTGTTTTTACTGGCTTAGATGCTTTGGGCACTTTGCCACTGCTGATCAGTGTCAAATTGCAAGTGCTCCCTGTGGAAATTGATATTGTGATTGGTTCTCCCTGATTGGCATATCTGTTTCACCAGTAGGTCCCTAGTAAAGTGCAATAAGTGTGCCAGGGCGGGTAAATCCTGACCTGAATCCTGGGCGGAGTGAATCATCACACAGGGAATACTGATTTGACAGGCAGTATTTTGCAGTGGAAAGTGACGAATATCAGTTAGCAGGGGGAAGCATAGGCAGAAGAGCAACCATAGAAGAGTAAGAGAGGAGCCTTTTGGGGAGGTACCCGCCTGACCCTAAGATGAGACCTGGGTCCACGAATCACTGATGATCTGCTGACGACAGAGCCAAATTCAGCACGGCCGATGGCCGGTGGTGATGTCTGGATTGCTGTGGTACCAGGGAGTACTCAGTTTCAGGTTAGCAGGAGAGATGATTAGCAGTGGGTGACAGCCATACCGCACAGAGGGTATGAATACGTCAGCACCTATAGTGGACTTCGACCAGACCTCGCTCATTTCCCACACCCTCCACCCCATCCGACTCACCCATCATGACATTGAACCTGTGAATCTTGCCACCGACCATGGGGACTTAGCATTTTGGCCGATGGCCGGTGGAGCTACCTTGATAGCTATAGAGGAGATGGGCTGTGAACTTCCCGCTCAGCCGTCACCTACCCAGCCGGACATTGGGCAGCCTTTTTCTTCGTCTCTCCGCCGTATCTCCCTACTCATTACCCTTGTACATTACCCCCTTTAACCTTTCACACGCCCTAACCAACAGATGTAACTTGTAACTGATGTATCTTTTGTAACAATGAGTAATTTGTAAATGATGTAATTGTCCTAATGTAAAGCACTCTGATACCTCCTGGTCTAGCCAGCGCTATATAAAACTCAAATAAATAAATTAATCAAATGCTACCAGTGGGCTTGCAGAACTGATTGTGCCACCCACATGAGTAGCCCTGAAAAGATGCCCAGGCCTGCCACCGCAGTGCCTGCACACAGTTTGTTAACTGCCATGTCGACCTGTGTGGGATTCGAGTCAAATATGTGTAGTTAGCATAATGTATCTTAGACTGTACCTCTACTCCATATGCATCGAGAACTGCTTTATAACGTAACTCCTCTGGTCTCCGTGTCCTGCATGATAGAAAGGGCCGAAAAGCCATACTGTGGCCATCTTGGAATCATGAACGGTCGTGCTTCAGATCACGTGTCTCTCTACCTTTCGTCTGTATGATTTAGCTCGTACCAGCCTAGAGACAGTGAATTGTATTTACGGCCGAGGCCCAAGGTCACATCTGCAGTAGGGAGTACTAAGCGAAATTCCTCTGTGCCCGAGACGAAAGGGAGTCACCCGGCCGACCTTCTCTGAACAAGATAGTAACCTTATACGGGCAGATGAGTATTAGACCTAAAACCCCTGAACTTTAGATCATTCCTGCCATTCAAGAGTAACCTTTGCCAAGGAGAAGAGCTGGAGAGACTGAAGATAAGTACTGCCTTTGCTGTGTGTCTGGCATTGGCCTGCAGTTGCTGTTTCTGCCAAGGAAAGGAGACAGACTTTATTGTGTGCTGTGTTCCCTGCTTGAAGGAGATCTCCAAGGGCCTCAGGGACACAAAGACTTTGCCCCCAGCTCCCCTGAACTCTGCTGTTGTGAGTTTGGACCTGCCTTGAGGTGCCTTTGCCAGTTTTGGGCCTCTGGAGGTTGTTGCTGCTGTTTGGGAGCTGGAAGAAAGAAGACACTCAAAGAACTACAGAAATCGACGCATCGCTCGTCTTGCGGCTGTTGTTCCGACACATCTTCACGGCGCGAGAAGAATTTCCACACATTGCCTCGTCGCTGCAAGAATCGACGCATCGAGGGATCATGACTCAAGAGGTCCAACGCAGCGCCACGCAATGCCGCCGCATCGATCGCCGACGCATCCCGAAGATCCATGCATCGTACCTGTGCAGCACGCTTTCCAGACGCATTACCTGGGGACTGGAACCGGCACGGAGAATCGACGCATCACTTACCATACAGATCGGAATCAACGCAACTCCTTCCTGTGCGTGCAGGGGGGCTTTCGCATTGCCTTCTCAGGGTCTCAGGAGTGTTGCAGCTCTTTGTTTTCCGATGCTGCAGCTGTTTGGCTTGGTGAACTTCGACGCAACTACAGGCACTTTGGTGAAAATTCACGCATCCATAGTTTTCCATGGTACAAGTTCTTGAAACCTTTTGAAAGTCATATTTTTAACTTTGTATGTTGGATTTGTTTTGTTTTGGTCTGGTTTAGTTTAGATAAAGATACTTCATTTTTATAAACTGGTGGGTGTCCTTTTGTGGTGTTTTCACTGTGTTACTGTGAGTGTTGGTACAAGTACTTTACACATTGCCTTTGAGATAAGCCTGTCTGCTAGTGCCAAGCTACCAAGGGAGTGAGCAGGTCTAAAGTGTGTATCCCCCTTACCCTGACTAGAAGCAAGGGTGCCTATTTGGACAAAGGTACCTACCTCTGGCAACTAGAGACCCCCATTTCTAACAGCATTCCACTTTTAATCTCCACCATCTTACCCCAGTTTAAAGTTGGCATTGAAAGAGCAGGAGGTTGAGCACAAGGACAGAGTCTACAGCCAACTTCTAGATGCAGCTGGATTTGGTTGGGTGTGTGTGTTTGGGTACAGGGTTTGGTTAAAGGCTGCACACATCAAGGGTTGGTTGCATGTGAATTCGGGCACAGCTCCTGACCACAGGATGGGCCCTATATTCACACCCACTGTACGAGGAGATAGGATACACCCTGTGGAAATTAGATGTGCAGGAGGTGGGACATAGTATTTGGCTGCAGGCCAGGCTCAATTACCAAGTCACACTGTGCATGTCCAAAGCAGTGTCGGCTCCACCGCTAAAGGCGGAGGAGCGTAGCTCCACTGCTTTGCAGCAGTGAAATAAAGGTTAAATAAAATGATAATTAACTCAAGGTTATTATCATTTTATTTTGTCCTGCTGCAGCAGCTTTGCAGGGTGGGGTGGGGCTGCTCTAATGACAAGAGCAGGGGGAGTGGTGAGCACACTTTGTAAGTACCCATGACTGTTTGGCTGGCCGTCTCGGGCTGGCCAATCAGTCATGCGCACTTTCCATGTTCTCCACCCAGGCTGCATTACAGCTTGGGTGGAGAACATGCCCAGGCTCCCATTCCCTGGCTGCGCGCTAAACCATGGCACTCAAACCAATCACAATGCAGCGTTGTGATTAACTTAGGGGAACCTGGATGTGCTTCCTATTCCGGCGGTGCGGAGGGGGGAGGAGGAGAGACGTGGCAGTAAGATAATTCGTTCTTTCTTATTTTAGATCCCCGCACACCCCTATCCTGCCACTCCCGATCTGTGCCGGCCGCCACTGACCCAAAGGCCATGTGTAGGAACTGTATGGCACAGAAATGTATTTAGTATACCATTTGAAATCCCACAAATATGTGAAAAAACTTTGTTAATGCTAAATTGTGTTTTCTTCTGCACATATGACATTGAACAATGTTTAAAAAACTCTGACATTTCCAGTTAGATACACCTGAGTGGGTGGATGGATGAAAGGCAAAGTGAATGAATGGATGCATGGATGGCAGAGTAAATAAAATACAATACAATATTGGTTTGTAAAGAGCAGGCTGCATCCGAAGAGGCGTACTGGTGCGAGTGACGTTCAGGTATAAATAGGAGATTGACTCAAGACCCGATGCAGTTGCCTAAATATCACACAGATAGGTCTTCAGAAGTTTACAGAAGACTGATTTGGAGTATGGGATCACAGTCCTCTCTCCTGATGGTAGGGATGCAATCTTTTTCTTAGATAGCAGGGTTTTTTTTGTTTCCACGCTCTGTAGGCGAATGTTAGGGCTTTAACTTTGATGCGGCTAACAATGGGCAGCCATTGAAGACTGCGCAAAGGAGCCACAACAGAAGAGCGAGCTGGAATCTTCAGAATCAGCTGGACTGCAGCATTCTGAATAGTCTGCAGGCTGTGATAGGATGGTAGACCTAAGTATAGGTTATTGGAGTAACCCAGTTTTTGATGCTACCAGAACCTGAATGTCGGATTAAGACTTTCCTCAGGCATTGCTGGGGGCATTGTTTACAGACCAGAGTCTATGGTTGCTGGTTGGCATGTGCACATGTGCACATGTGGTATAAGTACAAGTCGAGGTCATAAATGTACTGCTGTACCAGTTAATGTCTTTAACATCACCATCAAAGTCGTACCGGAGTGCCCCAAGGGCAGTGTAAGTTGACACCTGTGTGCATGGTTTTTGCACTATCATTTATAGAAACTGTGTATGAGAAGTCACACAGGGAGGTAGTGCAGACAGTAGACAGGAGCGGACCTGAAACAAAGCCTTGGGGAATGCCATATTCTGATGGAGTATCTGACGTCATTATCCCTGCATCAGCAAATTCTAAAACCACTATTTGTCAAATATTGTATATTGTCAAGTCTAGTATCAATTAATCGTTTGTTTTACATGCGTTTTCTATATGTGGTGGTTCGTCTTTTAATTTTCTGGGAAAAAAGCATTGTCTGACTCCATAATTTCATGGCTTGTTTAGGTAATATTATTGGAGTGTCATATGTGTTTAACAGAGTGCACTGTCTAAATAAAGTTATATTGACTGACTGACACCCACCATCTGTGTGCTTCAGTGTTGCAGCCTAGCTGTAGTCCATATGCCCAGATGCAGGCCCCATGCTCTCTGTGATAGAGGACTCAAGTTCCATCTTACTAAATTGGCCCAGTATGGTCAAAAGTGGTCTAGTGTAGCTTGCAGTTGCATCCATATGGGATTTGGCCTAGTTTTCCTACTAGAGCAGGACGAGCTCAGATGTACAGAGAGTGCCTGTCTTCAGAGGCACGTGGACAAAGTAATCATCGCTCCTATGCAGCCCTAATTGCTTGCTGGTGACTGACACTTTTGTAATTATTCCGCCAATTATCTCTATGTCTCATGGCATATTTGTCCAGGCATGGCTTTTCCTCTAATGGAGCTCTCGCTATGCCAGCAGGACTACCTCGTGGGAAAAGCATCCACTGTCAGGGCCGGACATCTCCGAACAGGGATGGTTCGCTTCCGCCTGAAGATGTTTACTCCACCACACCAGCAGCTGGGCAGCATTTCTGTATTCTGATTTAATTATGAGGAGATTTCCTTAACCCTGAGGTAATTTAATCAAAATTGGCAAATGTCGCTGCAATTAATTCCACAGCCTTTATAACTAATGTTGATTAATCACCTTTAATTTACTGAGGCAGTATAATGCCATCCTCTGCTCTGCGCCAACTCAGAAGGGGTCTCTACGCTTCTTTTTAGTGTCCTGAGCACATTCAGTAGCATGAAATATCTCAGACTTAGGAGCTCATTCACAAGCCCCTTACACAAGCACTGCATCACTTTTAATATGGGAATACTGTGGGGCAGATCTACAAGAAAATAACGCAGCGCGGTGCCGCAAGTCATTTTGCTGCGTCGCACTGCGTTCGTTTAGAAGCACAGGGATGCAACATATTCACAACAATATGTCGCATCTCTGTACTTCCCCCTGCGCTGGCACACAAACTGCAGCCATGCGCCGGTGCAGGCACCCTTGCACCATGGTGCAAGGATGCCTGCGTCGTAGGGAGATTCTTTTTGTGCAGGAAGGGGCACCTTCCTGCACAAAAACAATAAATTGAGGTGATTTCCTGTAGAATGCAGCACGCATTGAAAGAGGAAACAAACGAGGAGAAATAAAAACATTTCTCATCGTTGCACCTCGCTACGCCACTCCTAGGGTGGCGTAGCATTCTGATGCATTTCCAGATTTACGATTTCTCGTAAATCTCAAAATGCATCAGTGGATATGGGTGTTGCGTGGGAACACCCACAGCAACACCCATGTTGCGCCCCTAACACGCAAAGTGTTGCGTCAACAGGGGCCATATTTACAAGCACAAGTTAAGTCACGCAGGGTGACTTTACCTGTGCTTGTAAATATCACTCAGCAGGCTGCGCCATCGGTGCGTCACGCAACATGATGCACCGGCGGCGCACGGGGCTTGTAAATCTGCCGCTGTACATTCTTCTGTCAGTAAAGCACACAAACACAGGACAGCAATTGTCTCTGTGGGACTTATTTACAAGCCCCTTGCACCACCTTTACGTCACTTTTCCCATGCTAAAAATGACACAAAAGTGGCGCAAGGGGCTTGTAAATCTGCCCCTGTGTTTCTTAGCTCTGTTGTCAGCAAAACACACACAAACTCGAGAACAATGTCGAATTAACGTGTGCGTTTGCACAGCGCAGAAAAGGAAATTATGATACGGACCCTGGTGTTTAAGTGGGCACCAACATCCAGCATTATTACGATCGCAGAAGTGTCCTGAAGAATCCTTTAACATTTTTACACATCTATTTTTTCCTCTAATGGATGCCCCCTCCCTCTTTTTGCATTAACTGTCACATGATTGTAAAAATGATTCAGCGAAGAAAAACGTGTCTTAAGAAATATGTATTTGTTTTATTGTTTCTGTAGCAGAGCTTCGTGTGATTATTCCAAATGAAGAAAATATTGAGACTTTTGTCCTCGAAATAAAAATCCTCTGTGCTCAGAAAGGGGCCAGGGCCGAGTCTCATAATGCATGCTGAGATCAGAATGGAACGAGTTGCTCTCTCCTTGGTCCCATCTGGATTAAACTTTATAACAGAACAGAATGTGGCAGAGAACAAAGAATTCAGCATTGATTCATTACACTACTACAGCTACAAGCTCTTGTTTCTTCACTTTTTCAACTATTACGAAGAGGACTGAATTAAATGTATAAATGAGAAACTCCACAAGGTTATGGGAATCAATTCCTATTCAAAACCTCTTTAAAGAATGTTCTTCCTTCACCTTCCAGTCGCCCTTGGTGAGCTATTTGAATGAAACCAACTTCCTCAGTACAAATCCAAGAAACAATCTGAATGTTTAAAAGCAGCGGCTCTAAGACTCAATTTATTTCAAAGTAGAATACCCCCAAAGTAATTGGTTGTTTTATGTTTAATTTATGTTGTTACAACATTTTTGTAATGCTTGTTTTTCAATTAATTGTACCAGGCAAATATTGCTAAAACAATTGTTCTTATATTAACCCAGCTTTTCTTTGCTACACTCTGCAGACTTGAATAGATACAAATACATAATACTTGGTTGCATTCAATGTACAAAGAAGCAAACTTACTTCTTCTGAGATTCTGTCCAAATCTAACTCACAAAATCAAATAATTTGTGGGAAATCCAGTTCATCAGGCTTTAATGTCACAACCCAGGGAATCAGAGGCATGCAGAATTTAGGTTACCAATGGGTTGATTACGATGGCAGTCGTAGGCCCCTCCTAGGTGGTGATGGAAAAAGTCCATTTAGTTACTCCTGCGGCAGTCCTCGCGACCGCCATATTACAATGGGCAAAGATAGCCCATTTTCCAACCATTGCGGAGTTTCCAGAACTGCCAGATCTTTTGTTCAGCAACGGAGCCAGAAGGAGCCAATAGATAAAGCCCGCCGTGCGGAATGACGTTCCGGCAGCTCGACAAATCATGATGCGTTAACCAGCCCATCAGAACACAGTGGAGAAACCAGCTATTCGGAGATGGAGGAAGCACAACTGCGGAGATAGAAACTCGAGTCTGTAACACCTCCACACGTTACTGGCCGCCATTGATCCTGCTCTACAAACCCTTCTGCTGTCGTACCTGATCCACTACCAGCAGTTAAGACGCCGTCGCGGTTAACACCGCAGGTATATCTAAAACATATCCAAGCATACAACTCCTGTACAACAACAAAAACACACAACTGTCACGGTGAAATACGTGCCTTGTTTACAACATACACCCTGGTTCAATTACACATGTCTGGCATGTAACAAATTGTCACCTCTGCATCGAGGTCACCCATCCCCATAGAAATGATTGCAACTAACCCAGTCATGCCGGTCATGTCACCGCAGTGGTGAAGCCATGGTAAAACCTGCCCACAATGTAGTAGGAGTCCAGGACATTGTCCCTGACAAGCAAGACCAACATCACAACATCCACACCACATGTATCATGAAAGAAGCACCACTCAGCACAACATATCTGCAGCAAGAAGTCATGTGCAGGGACACTGTCTATAATGAAATCACATTAGGATCATCAGCAATTGTATAATAACATGAGTGTGGGGTGAGGCAAGAGACCCTCGAAATGACAATAGTCATCATTGCACCCGAATAAGGGTCAGTCCAAATACAATGTGGAATAGAGGAGGGCAGAGCAAGCAGGGTGTGTACGTGTATTTCACAGTAGTCCAACAAGGTGTTAGAATGAGTCAGTGAGCCAAGGTAGATTACACATCATATTAGACACCACTGGTACACTATCACAGATCACCACAACCCCCAAGCAGACATTGATAGGCTCATCACATACAATGGCAGACCATATCACACAATGACAGCCCATACCATGCAACACAGTAAGAAATTCCTGACTCAAACAGCACATTCAAAGTAAGCACCACAGTGCATTTGACTCACAAGTGTACTGCTGCAATAAAGGACACCATGTGAGTATGTCCATTACATCAACAACACTGGCTACACTGCCAACACACAGAACAACTACACACCATTACCCCACCTCAACAAAGGTAGCACCAACTAAAAAGTAGTGAATGAATGCCAAAGTGTCAGTAAGAGTCCATCTTGACAGCAGGAAACTCTGACCTGAGACTCATGACAACCCTCCTCCTCACACCTGCCGTCCACTCATGTGAATTAAAGTAAGCAATTGAAGAAATGAAGAGTCACTTTGCAGTTTAACAATCTTGGAACTATTCACACTGCATGTTAAGTCCTTCAGACAGCTCACACACTTAAACGTAGCCTCATACACTAGCCTAAAGTGGAGTGCACAGTGCAGAAAAAGCATGTAGAAATTACTAATCATACATGGGTAGCACAGTAATTGAAATTGAACGAAAGTAACATCTGTGCAATATCCCTGTGATACAGCAATGCAAGCAATACATTGGCCCAGAATGATATGGACTGTTATAAGCCATACAGTGACCAGCCCCTCATCTGTGTCAACTATCTTGACATGTGTATGCCACCAGCACAACACTCATGGCTCATGGTGACCATCCCTGACTGTCAAACGCAAGTATTACCTTCACACATACCCCTCATCTACCCATCTCCCACCTTCACTACTCAACACCTTTGAGAAGCACAAAGTTGAAAATAAGGTACTGTGAGTTCCCTGATAACCAATGCCACACCCTGGTGTGTATCTACAAATGCCAGAATCCTACTTAGGGATGTCTGTACCAATGCTGATCCCAAACCAATTGCCAATCAGATGTATCACAAACCACATCAAAATAAGTCGAGCAAGCTTAGCCATGTGCAGCCAAACAGTCGATAGGCAATGTGATCCTAGACTGCACCGGAATAGATAACATTTCTACTCTGGCCAACTGCACAGATACCATCATCTAAACCATTCAAAAAATACATGAACAAATATCAATCATAAACACAAACTGTGTGCAACCAGACAAACCTGCAAACACGGACATAGACACTCCACCAGTTACAAAGTGAGCATGGCGCCAATGTGTAGCACAAGCATTCACATGCACAATCCTGACAAGTGACTGTTCAAATATAGGAGGCCATAGCACAATTGTACACTCAAAACAAGCTACTGAACAAGACTCCACATTGCCACAAGTGACATTCACACAAGAAATGCACACTACAAGTTCAACACACATCTGAATGCAATGAAAAAAATAAAATCCTCACACACAATGTCATGCTAAAAAAACATTACAGACACATGGACCTGTCAGTACAAAGAGCCAACACAGGATAAAGATGGCATACCTCAACAACAAATACATAACATAGGCACATACAAAAACATAACATAACAAACTGACCAAGACATCACCCCTGGTAAGGACAATGCAACATCCATTGACAGCAGTGCATTCACAGTAAGCAGTGTGTGAACACCACCAAAGCCAGTATCACACATATCTGAGTGCTCAACCATTCACATCAGCATCACAAATCATCACAGCACACAGATCACATCACACTCATGATGGGTAGCAGTACCTCATCAAACAGATACACACTCTGACTATCACCTACTGCTGCACAACTCAGGAAAATACAGATGTATGGTACATGACTGGAGGACTGTGCTAGAACATCATCTGCACTGTACATGAGCATCCATGACTGCAATCAAGTAGAAGAAAATAGCACATAATAAATTGTGAGACAGTCCTGGGGGGCACATTGGTTCTGGACACAGAACATCCTCCCACAGTATTGTGTCACACTATGAAGTGGTGGAGAGGGTCAAACACTGGCAAGGTATAGAGTGGGAGATATTAGACTGAAGTGGCTTGTACATTCATTTTGGACAGGTGAGGAGTGTACAGAGCAAAAACACATTGAGACGTAACTCACAATGTGTAGGCATCAAAAGCTCCTCATGGAGTACATGGTGCTGGATGTATGGGAGTGTTTCATCCTGCTCACGGGTGAGACAAGAGTGCCTGATGAAAGTTGTAGTGCTGGCAACCTATCCACAAACCCCCCTCTCTGTTGAGAAGGCTACCTACCTGTAAGGTGAAGGAGAGCAATTAAATGACTGGCACATGGTTCTGGGTGGGGGAGTGTTCCATCTTGCTCAGGGGTGGGACAAGAGTGCTGATGTGAGTTGTAGTGCTGGCTACCTATCCACAAATCCCCTCCCTGTTAAGACGGCTACCTACATGTAAGGTGGAGGGGAGCAAATAAATGTCTGCCACGTGTTTCTGGGTGGGGTGAGTGTTACATCCTGTTCAGGGGTGATGCAAGAGAGCATGAGAAGGCTACCTACCTGTAAGGTGAAGGAGAGCAATGAAATGGCTGCCACATGGTTCTGGGTGGGGGAGTGTTACATCCTGCTCAGGGGTGAGACAAGAGTGCCGGTGGGAGTTGGAGTGCTGGCTACTTATCCACAAACCCCCATCCCTGTTAAGATGGTTCCCTACCTCTAAGGTGGAGGAGAGCAATGAAATGGCTGCCACATGGTTCTGAGTGGGGTGAGTGTTCCATCCTGCTCAGGGGTTATGCAAGTGAGCATGAGAAGGCTACCTACCTGTAAGGTGAAGGAGAGCAATGAAATGGCTGCCACATGGTTCTGGGTGGGGGGAGTATTACATCTTGCTCTGGGGTGACACAAGAGTGCCTGATGGGAGTTGTAGTGCTGGCTACTTATCCCAAAAAAACTCCCTGTTGCAATGGCTACCCAACTTTACGGTGGTGCAGAGCAATGCAATGGCTGGCACGTGGTTCTGGGTGGAGGGAGTGTTCCATCCTACTCAGGGGTGATGCAAGAGAGCATGAGAAGGTTACCCTCCTGTGAAGTTGAGCAGAGGAAGGAAATAGGTTACACATGGCTCTTGGGGGGGAGAGTCCCATCCTGCTTAGCTGTGGGACAAGGGTGCCTAGTGTGAGTGGTAGTGCTGGCTGCCTGTACACACACCCCTCCCTGTTAAGAAGGCTATCCCTCAGTGAAGTTGAGCAGAGGATGTGTATAGGTTACACATGGCTCTTAGGTGGGGGGCATGTTCTATCCTGCTCAGCTGTGAGACAAAGGTGACATTATTATCTATTCAGATAAAAGACAAAATATCTTGCGATAATTTACAAACACGTTCTAATATTATAAAACCTTGTTATGCTTCTAAACCCAACTAGATTAATATGTAGAAAACAAGTACTGCTGTTGTAAAGCCTTATTTTCGCTTCTATTCCCAGCTAAATTAACATGGGAACAAGAAACCATCTCATTGTATAACCATTTTACTGTTTATGCACTATAGTTCTAATTTGGTTTAGCACCCATGTGCATCACTCCCATTTATGACTCTGAGTGCCTATATTTAAATACATAATTATTACGGATTCTTTTTAGTTTATGCCACTACAGTCGTTGCCCCCTCTTTTCACGAATCGAATCCTCACATCAATCTTAGTGCTCACCTTTATCGTTAACGACCGGCGCGCTTCGATACGTCCTTCCCGGTACCTTGTTCGAGTCTTTCACCACTGTACCGTTCACCCGCTTTTAAGCACTACTTCCTCTTTGGTCCAATTCACGTACCTAACGTATTTACGTCATCTCCACGGTAGACATCCGGGTCTTTTCAGTTTCACAGCGCTTGCGCAAAATTCTCTTCCTTTTTCAGCCATTTTGTTTTATAAATAAAAACTTTATCTAACATGTTGCCGAAATAGCAATTCACTTGTTTTTATATCTGAATCTGTCTTACCCCACGTTATTCTATGGTTGGATTATAGTTAGGTTTAGAGCACAATTCTTCCCCCTACCTCCATTAAAAGTGTATTAATATCAGGGATGAAAATCAATTCTATCTAAAAATCGCACCAGACCCATTTTTACCTTGGCTGCAATCAGTACTATTAAAAAGATTAGGAATACTGTTCCAAGGATAGTAGATATTAATAGCATACATCATTCATTGAGAAATGACGACCCACTATTTTATCCTATCTATGCCTGTGGGTACCTACGTCATATTGCGACTTACAGTTTGGTACGTAGGAGTATTCTTAAGAAATTATTGACATCCAATCTTCGCGAGAATTTAGACCATTCTGTACAGTATTTAGTTTACAAATAAACCATTGTTCTCTGAGTTTTCTCTTTTTATCCTGGTCTCCACCCCTCATATTACCGGATATTTTCTCCAGTATAAACCACCGCAAATCATTGCAGCCGTGATTTAGACTCGAGAAATGCTCCATCAGAGGTGTATTCTCTTTTCCTATTCTCAGTGCCAATTTATGTTCTTGTACCCAGAATCTAAGTTCTCTGCTAGTCTCACCTACGTAACCCAGGCCGCATGGGCAAATCAGCAAATACACTAAGGGGTCTATTACGATGGTGGGCGACACCATAACGGAATGCGGGACTATACGCCAGGGGTGCGACAGTCCCGCACCTGCAATTACGATGCCACCGCCACCGTGGCAGTGGCATCCCCCATTCTCAGCATTGTACCACCCGCCACAATGCTGGGAATGCACATTGTGCATTGGCATGCACAAGGTGACAGGCACCGTGCGGTGCCTGCCACCTTGTCCATGCCAATGCAGGTGGGTACCATAGGTACCCCCCATGTGCACCCCCCACCATCCTGGGGGCCCACTATGGGCCCCCAACAGCGAAGACCGCATGCCTGTCCATGGCGGCATTGCTGGAATGTGTCGCAACAATCTGCAATAGTTTGGGGGTAACTTTGTTAAATGAATCATCCTTGTGCAAATCAAGGGTAGTTCCATCTTTTAAACAGTCCAAGCATGGTTCAATTATTGATTACACTTTTGTTTCAGATGAACTGGGTTAAAAAATTGTTGAATACAAGGTGACTCCTCGACTCGAAAGTGACCATAACCCTCACATATTAACTCTACGTCTGCCAATAAACTGTAATCCCACATCAAATGAGCTCCAAAATAGTGTTTATTCTTCATATAGTTTGAAAAAGCTGGTATGTCATTCGGAAAAGCAAGTTGAAATAATAAAATGTACTGAAGTTTTATTAAAGGATAGTGATTAGCGTCTGGTGGGAGTAGGATCAATGCCGGATAAGTAGAACAATATCACCTCATCACTGTTTGGAAAATTTAAAGCACGAAATTGAGCAAAAGTGAATCCATCACTAATCACCCCTAATAAATGGTATTCATACAAGTTACTCAAATTACATTACATCTCCGCCCGCAGTATAATATGGATGGCGGTGTCTTGCAGACACCGCCACCATATTATTCCGGTTTTCTGCCCGGTCGATGAGTCGACCGGCGGTAAAGCAGCGGACGGTGTTTCCGTCTGCCGCGGACCCCCCAGCCATCCTAATATGGTGTGGGGTCTTTTAGGTATGTATGGCGGGCGGATTGCCCCCACTGGGCCAGCAGTGGCTACCGCTGGCCCGGCGGGGGCGATCTGCTCGCCATCCTAATGGGGCCCTAAGTTCTTACTACGGCAATTATTGAGACTGCTGCACTTAATCTCTTGGCCATCAAACATAATGCTTTTGGCAACCATGCAGTGTTCATAGATAGAACATGTGCCACATTTGTGGTTGCCAATCGCTTTCGTGCCCTGTAATGTGCCTTGCACCTCCTTATTGCGGTCCCTGTAGGTCCTTACTAGGTGTTTCTGATATTTCTATTCCTCCTATAAGCAAAAAGTGGCTTCTCTAATTTCAGATCTTGGCCATCATTAAGGATTTTCCAGTTTCTGTTAAGAATATTCTTGATCTGATTACTACTCTCACAGAACTGGCTCCCAAAATTTTTTTTTCATTTGTCTGGCCTCAACTTTTGACTCTATTTTGGTCCAGCATATACTCACAATCACAATATTTTGCTCGTTTGTATGATTGGTTGATTAATCTCGTGGGGTAACACCGATCTTTCAGTTTCTGTTTTAGAATTTCTAAATGCCTATTAAAATCACAAATGGAAGAACAATTCCTGCGTAATTGCAAGAATTGTCCAAAGGGAATGTTGTCCCTTTGGACTTTGGGATGGAAGTTCTCATAGTGTGATAGGGTATTTTTATCAGTAGGCTTACTGTAAAGTTCTACCTCTAGATGGCCTCCACTTTCCTTAATACAAATATCTAAAAAGTTCACCTTATCTTTACTAAATTCTGACGTGAATTTCAAATTGGGATCTCCCAGGTTTAACCAACCAATAAAATCCTCAAGGTCCTCCTGATTTCCTTCCCAAATGAAGATAATGTCGTCAGTGGAGTGGCACCACGAACTCACGTTTTCAAAATATGGTGCCAGCTCATTGAAGACATGCTTGTCCTCAAATTCCCCCACATAGAGGCAGGCCAGACTGGGAGCACACGTGGCTCCCATACTGGTCCCCTTAACCTGCTGGAAAAGATCTTCCTCAAACAGAAAAAGATTGTTTTTCAACACCATAGTGATACAGTGTAAAATGAATTCCATGCTGCCACCATGGAGATCTACTCTCTCTAAAAGGGATCTTATCACTTTAATAGTGTCGTCCTGTGGTATGTTGGTATAAAGGGCTTCAATGTCGAGGGTGACCAAAAATGTTGTCACCTTGTTGAAGCCCTTCCCCTCAAACAATGAAATTGCGTGAGCCGAATCTCTGAGATATGATTTTTCTGTTGTACCAGTGGTTTGATAAAACAATCAGCAAATTTACTAAGGGGCTCTAATAGAGAACCAATGCTGCTCACGATTGGTCTCATTGGGGGATTTTGAGGTCTTTGTGGACCTTCGGAAGTCCTTATGTGACTGGAGTAATGGGAGAACTATTATACAAAAATGTGCATTCATCTTCACATATCCAGCCTTCTACCCTAGCTGTATTTAGCAAGACTTCAATCTCACACTTTAATTTCTGAATCTTGCTATGGGAAAATCTCTTATAATGTTCCGGGATCATCAATAATTCTAGCATCCTTTCACTATAGTCGTCTGTGTCGAACACCACGACCCCTCACCCGTATTGGCGGGTTTGATTGTGATGTCCACATCATCTTGTCACGATCTCAATGTTTCTCTATGTCGTTTAGCAAGATTATTGTTAAAATTTCTTTTAATTCTCGGGTTATCTAGTATTTGTCTTAATTCTATTTCCATCACTCTTTCAAATACTTAGATATTCTTGTCTACTGAGTTTAGTGGGGGAGTGAATGTTGATATAGGGTTAAGGACAGATATGTTCTCAGTGACCTGAAGGTCCCTGTTCTCAAAGAAACTTTTGAGTTTAACCTTTCTAAATAGTGCTTTCAAGTCTTTCTCAAACTCAAATCTATTTAATGTTGTACTCGGGCAAAGCTTAATCCCTTTTCTAAGACTTCTTTTCACTACTAGGAAAAATCGGCCGAGATAAGTTGATTATTGGAAATTTGTCTATCGCCAATATCTTTGATTGTGCGTTTTCAGATAATCCTGTTGGGGATAGTTCCTGCCTTGATCCTGTTGTGGAAAAGTCCTCCCTTGATCCCCTCTGTGTATATTCCGATAGTTCCCTCGGCCTCTCCTTTGTCTCTGACCTAAAAAAGACTCATGTTCAGAGTTCATCCCTTTCTCCCCTGTTGGTCTTTGTTGTAGTCTTCCTCCTCGCTACTCGACCCAGACATTTCAGAGAAAGTAACCCATTGGTTTCTGCCTCTAAAATAGACTGGTCTTTGAGGATGCGGTCTTTCCCACCTTGGATTTTTTTTATTATAATATTCCTTTTTAAGATATGGGTAGGCCTGTTCTACATTATATCTTTCTACTTCTTTTTTAAGTTTATTAATTTTTTTGTTTATCAAATACTCTTTGTATCAATTTACTTCATGCTCCAATTCAAATGGGGCAAGACCATTCATCAAGCCTTTAAGTAAGTTAAAGTATACCATCTTAGTAGCTCTTAGATGGAGGGAGAAGGTGGATAACATGTGAATCAATTAAAATATAAAAGTGGCTTGAGTGCGCATGTGCTATCTTATGACTTAATAGATTGGTGAGTGGAAGAAGTAGTGTGGATGGCTCTCTACTGTGGTAAAGAGACACTGGTGGGGTTTGGAGGTTTGCGGTACTGGCATAAAATATCCCTCTTTTTAAATTTGTAGTTTTGATAATTGATTGTGTTTTAGGGATGTTGTTATACTAGATCTAGATATTCTTCCCTTTTAAAAAACATATATGTGTTAAAATCAAGTCAAATATCTTCATTCAGTTACTGTAAAATAACCATAAAAGCACATTACAATTCATAATTAAAAGATAATTTCTGTGTCACTTGATTATATAATTACAGATCACATTATAATCGATTTCCGAAAGTTAAATTTTTTTTTTTAAAAGGCAGTGACAGATGCAAAAACAAATTCATTTTCTAAAAATTGTAATGCTAAAAATGCAGGTCGACACTTTTTTAGTCCTAAATTCTTTCAAACAGGGATAATCCATCTCCTTCTTGGTTTGACGTAATATTTACAAAAAAACATGTTATGCATAGTTTATTGTACAGAGATGTCGTCACACGAACACTTACACAGAACTCTAGTTCAATCATTTACTTTGGGGAAACTTAGGGATCTATATAAAGTATTCAGTCTAAAACGTGTCAACAGGAAACGGTCAAAATCGTTATCTATTAGAAGTATATACGGCTGTATTGTTGGAGTCTGCAAAGTTAAAGGGTGAGCTTGTACAGTAGTTTTTCTTATTTCAGTAGTGGCTCTAATGTCACCCAAAAGACACATACAGATTGCTTTAAGAGCTTTTCATGATACGCTACGCATAGAATGAGGCCCAGTAAAATATTCCGGATATGCTAATTTAGAGAGGAACATATTCACATATTCCAACCATCTTATTTGTTTAACACCATCTGTCCCTAGCGCATCTGCCAGTATATAGCGATTAAAGCCAGTTTCATCTGACATCCAGATTCTATGCCAGAGGAGGACAGGCTGAATCTTAATTGTGTCCTCCAAATATGGCATACCCATTTACTGGTGACAGATGCAATTTGGGGTACTTTCTGGTAAAGCCAGGAGAAACTTGAAAAATGTATTTTCCGCAGTCTGCAGTGTGTTTACATCTGCGTAGCCCCATATGCCCGCTCCGTAAGTAGCTATTGCCACTCATTTAGCCCTATAAATGTGTAGGAGTTCTGCCGGTGGGCGTCTTCCTAGTTTACGGCTAAAATTGTATAGTGCCATTAGCGACTTTATAAACAACAGGCGTCTAGTTTTGAGTGCCTCAGACCAAGATCCTGTCCTATCAAATAGTATCGCTAAGTATAAAAATGTTTTTGTGCACTCCATCGGCCTTGAGTCTATATAGAGAGATTTAATCCTCTTATTTGACCCAGCCCCGCAGTTCATTGTATACGTTTTGGAGCAATAAATCATGAGCACCAAGTTCAACATAAAGTTAGAGAAAGAATTAACAACCCTTTGGAGACTGAGCGGTGTACGGGCCATTAAAACCGCATCAACTGCGCACAGGAGTGCAGGGATGGGGTGCTGCGCTGCCTTTGGTAGATCTCTGCACTCCTTGACTAAAGTGGTTTCTAAATTATTTATATATAGAGTGAAGAGAAATGGGGCAAGGACATAGCCTTGCCTCACACCTCTCCTCACTCTAAAGTGACTAGTGCATTCTCCGCCCAACCCATATCGGACCTTAGCCTTTGCCCCTGAATAAAGCTGCCTTAAAAATGCAATTATTAAAACATCCACTCCTAGACCTTCTAAATTTGACCACAGCTTATCGTGAGTAACGCAGTCAAACGCTGCCGTTAAGTCAACAAAAATCATAAATAATCTTCCCTTTTTTGCCCTTGTATATTTGTCCAATAAAATGTGTAAAGTAGGGCCCTGCTCGACTGTACCCAGGCCCTTACGGAACCCATACTGAAGATTGGTTATAACATCCTGTTCCTCTGCCCATACCTGCATTCTATCTAGTAAAACCCGCCCTATGATCTTAACTGTTGAATCCAGCAGTGAGATCGGGCGGAAACAAGTAGGGTTTGTCCTGTCTCCCTTTTCAAAAATTGTCACGATAACAGATTTGTACCAAGTTGGTAGGAAACCACATATACTACAATAGCCAAAAAGCTTTCCATAATTTCATGTCTGGGTGACCTTTCATCCAGACACAATAGAAACATACTTTTACAGTTTGACACAACTTTTGTAATACATTCCTCAGTATCCACAGTAGCCCATCTAAGTGCATAACCATCTTGCCTGCTCAGAGCGATATTATCTACAATATCGGCGGGATTAGTTCTGCCATTAATGCCCTGACTATGCAACATCACATTTACACTTAGAGGGAAGTGGTCGCTAAGGACAATCACATGATTGTTAAAGTTTCTAACACGTGAAGAGTATCTACTTGAAGCTAGTATAAAATCTATAGTGGAAAATGTGCAGCGATCATTAAATGTAGGGCTAAAAGGAACCATAGGCGAACACAGATTATTAACAAATCCCAAGTCAAACATAAACATAATATCATTCAGAGAATCGCCGTACGATGTGTGTGGAACGTGTGCAAAGCTGTCACCTTTCTCAAACGTTAGACCACAGACCTCTTTATCAGAATATTTACATAGGGAAGAATTAAACCCCACCCCAGACCACAAATGCCTCCTTCTTTAAGTGAGTATGTAAGTAATGTAGGTGATGGCTCAAAGATTTCAATATTTCTTTAATCGACTCGGGAGTCGCGTTATTATAGAAATTCAATATAGCCATGCAAAGAGTACCATCTATGTGCAAACTAATTATTTGATAGTAATGTTCAGTGATGTACATGTACATGTGTTTCTGTTTATAGATTCTGAAAGAACGGGAGTACAAAATACTACTGTCTTGAAGGTGCAATGTGAATAAGCATTATAAACACGTCGACGCCCTTGTTGTTGTCACAAATCCAGCTATACGAACATTACCTTAGATGTTTATGATCTGAAAGGCATCAGGGTATGTGTGTATAAGTTCTTCTCTGGGTTATGGCGATTTATGACAAAGATTATTGTCTGTTTGAGCTCTCGTGTTATGGTTTTTGAATTATTTTCAACTGTGATCAATTGTTTTTAATATTGTAATGTGATGCAATTTCTTCAATGTGACTTTTAGATATAAATGTTTTTAACTGTGTAGTTTTTTAAAAGAAACTGTCCTAATAAATTACAATTATTACGTCTTTAACTACACATTTTTGTGCCAATACGTTGCAACCACCAATCTCAATGGTGACCTGTATGACTGGGTTTTGAATGCATGTGGTCTAGATTGGTAATATGAGATAAGGTGTGGATATAAAACAACCCCAGAGGATAATAATCATGAATTTTAACCTCCTACATGCCTGCAGTAATTCATCTGTCCTTCTGCTTTACTTCAGTGATTTCCCAGGGGCTACATCCAGGTCGCTGACAAAGCGAAGCTTATTTGTTCATATACAAGGCCATTCACTTAGGCTCTTGGGGAGTCTCAACACCTCCTCACTATATTTCATGTTTATTTATGCTAATATCACTTTTGTTTCTTTGAAATATGTTGATAGATATCTGATTTATATCTATAGATGGAATAGAGGGTGGAGAAACAGAATAATGAGTAAAAAATATCGAGTTGCGCAAATATCGGCTCATTAATATCGTGGTTCAGAAATATCGACAGCAACAATATCGTGGTCAAGAATATCGACTTCAGGTAAGTAATATCGAAGTGTTTAATATCATTTGCAAGAATTTAGGAGACGATTAGGATGGTGGGCGGATTTGATACTCCCGCCACCGTAGCGGTGAATGGGTCCGAACGCCATGCGTGCGGCGGTCCCGCGTATCCAATTAGGATAGAAGCGCCACCGCTGCGGTCAGATTCTGCATCATTAACGGTGCAGCGGTGGCTACTGACAGCAGCACTACCACGCTGTTAGAAGGACCAAGTTGTGCATTTCACTGCACTACGTGGCAGGCACTACACTGTGCCTGCCACTTGGTGCAGCAAAATGTAGGTGGTACCTTGGGTACCCCCCAGTGCACCCACACCTCCCCCAACACAAGGGGAGCCAGCAACGGGCCCCGCAAATACATTCTCTGCCAGCCTTTCAATGGTGGTTCAACCGCCATGGAAAGACTGGCTTCTGCCGGCATTATAATTGTGCCGACAGAGCCTGCTAGGCTCCGCCGCCATTGTGAGCATACTGACCGCTCCGCCAGGCAATCGTGACGATTGCTACCGGCGGAAAAGCGGCGGCCGGAGTTTCTCACCACCGCGGATGCCACCGCCATCATAATGTGGTGGGGTAAATCTCATGACAATGGCGGAACGATTGCCACTGCCGGCCCACCGGTAGCGATCGTTCCGCCATCGTAATGAGCCCCTTAGTTGTTTAAAATATAGATGTTTAATTGTTGTTATATATTTTAGTATATATTTTATATGTATGTGATGTATGTTTTTTTGTATAAGAATTGTTTGTATTTTTATTATATGTGTTACATTTTTAGCAGTTAATAATGTATATTTATTTCAATTTTGCATTTTTAGTTCCTTAGTGGGTTCTGAGTTTATAGTGGGATAGGGTGGGAAGTAATTTAATTATATTCAATGTATTGATTATTTCAAATGTATTAATATTTGTTTAATTGAGATATTATAGTGTTGAATGTGTAAAGTAATTTATTATTAATTAGTTTTAATTAATAAATTGGTAATAAACCATAGTAATTGTGTAATTAATTTTAGGTGTGTGTTTTGGTGTTTATAGAGGTAATGGGTGGGAAGTGATTTATTTTAAATTTATGAATTAATAATTGGTTGTTCATATTTTAATGAATTCATTGATAATTAATTATGGTAATTGTGTAATTTTAGGTGTGTGTTGTGGTGTAATTATTTAATTATTATATTGTTGTTAATGTTAATTATTTGATATTTATTTTGGGTAATTGTTTTTTGCGTGTTGTTTTTACTTTATAGGTGTAAAGGGAGGGTATTAAATACATTTTAATTAAGTTTTAATTGTGTTTTATTATTTTATAGCTTAATTTAGGTGTGTGTTATGGCTATCACAGTGTTAAAGTGTGTATAGTCAAGTAATGTTTATTCGTTTTATTTATTAATTATATTTTTTATTGATTATTAATTATGTTAATTATGGAAGTACATTTAATTAAACATGTTGAAGTGTTTTGTTATTGGTGTGGTGTTATAGGGTAGGAAATAAAATAAATACATTTCTGTATAAATTATTTTTTTTGTTTGTAAATATTTTCTAGTTTAAATGAATTTTTTTTTATAAATGTATTTATGTATTGTGACCCTTGACCCGGTCACTCCACTCTGCACGGCCCCCGTGTGCCCAGATTCTGCTGCGGCTGCCATCTTGGCCTCTCTTGCTGACGCCTTTCATGAAGGCCCCTGCTCTCCAGGCTTGCCCAGGCTTGCCCTCGCTCTCCCGCTCCGTCTTCCAGCTCTTTCCACCCCCCCTTCCGCTCCCCGCCGCTGCTCTCCTGCGGCCCCGCCCCCTTCTCTTGGCACCCGCACCCCATTCGCCGCCCTGCTCCCGCCTCCCAGCTGCTCCCCCCTCCCACTTCGCCATATATGGTGGGGACCGCGTGTATGCGCAGCGGCCAAGTGCAGCGGGCGCGCCGTTTGCGCGCTGATGACGCGCCAAAGGCAAGCCCATCTACGCCCGTCCACGCCTGAGCCCCTGGACCCCGCCGGAGCCAGCCAACCCGACAGAGATACGATGCCCCCACCCTCTATGCACTCAACACCGGCCGACAGCCAGCCTGCTACCAAACCAACCCGAAACGCACCCATGGAGCATTCACCTGCCACGCCTGCAACTTCACCTGCACCCGATCTGCACCGCACCCACTAAGCCAGGCTCCAGCAACGACCACCTCAAGTGCATCTTGCTCAACACCCGCTCCATCCACAGGCACTCTGTCGAACTCTGGAACCTTCTCGACACAACATCACCAGACGTCGCCTTCCTCACAGAAACATGGATGAACGCCTCCTCAGCTCCCGACATCGCCATAGCCATCCCGGATGGCTACAAGATCGCCCGGAAGGACCATGTCAACCAAGCCGGAGGAGGCATCGCCATCGTCCACAGAAACACCATCCGAATCACGACCAACTCCGACGACACCCTCACCGCCGCCGAACACCTTCACTTCCAGATACACACTGACCCCAAGACCACCCTCAGAGGCACCCTCGTCTACAGACCCCCGGGACCACACACACAATTCAGCGAAGCCATCGCAGACTTTGTCAGCCCGCACGCCCTTACCTCCTCAGACTACATCCTCCTAGGAGACCTCAACTTCCACCTGGAGAACAACAATGACAGCAACACCGCCACCCTGCTGGACAACCTCGGACTCAAGCAACTGGTGAACACCCCCACCCACATCGCCGTCCACACGCTTGACCCCATCTTCTCCTCCAGCAAGCACATTTCCTTCAGCCACTCCACCGGACTGCACTGGACAGACCACAGCTGCATCCACTTCAACTTCAGGAGAACCACGACCCACAACCACCCTCAACAGGTTCCCCGCAGAAGCTGGAGCAAGATCACCGCCGACCAGCTCACCCCCTCCCTCAGCCAAAACCCCCCCACCAACACGACGGACCTCAACGAAGCAGCCCGCAACCTCACACATTGGCTCACCAACTGCACCGATGACCTCGCACCACTAAAGAACCCCCCCAGCAGACACGGCAGCAAGAAAGCCTCCTGGTTCACCAACGACCTCAAAAACTCCAAGAAAACCTGCCGTACCCTCGATAAAGCCTGGCGCCACGACCAGACTACAGAAAACATGACTGCCCTCAAGAACGCCACCCGCAAACACCACCAACTGATCCGCACCACCAAAAGGACCACATTCAAAGAACGACTGGACAACAACTCCCACAACAGCAAGGAACTCTTCAGCATCGTCAAAGAGCTCTCCAGCCCCAGCGCCTGCAACAACAACATCACACCCTCGCAGGACCTCTGCGACTCACTCGCCTCGTTCTTTCACCGCAAGATTGCCGACATACACAACAGTTTCGGCGCACAAGCCGCGCACCCTACCACCGATCCGACGCCCCCCACCACCACCCTCCACACCTGGACGACGGTCAGCACCGAAGATACCACCCACACGATGAACACCATCCACTCCGGCTCCCCAACCTGCCCACACCACATCTTCAACAAAGCCGACTCCATCATCGCACCCCAACTCCGGAACATCATCAACAGCTCCTTCGCATCCGCCACCTTCCCAGAGAGCTGGAAACACGCCGAGCTCAGCGCCCGCCTGAAGAAACCCACCGCGGACCCCACGGACCTCAAGAACTTCCGCCCCATCTCGCTCCTCCCCTTTCCGGCCAAAGTCATCGAGAAGATCGTCAACAAACAACTCTCCGCCTTCCTCGAGACCAACAGATCCCTCGACCCCTTGCAGTCCGGCTTCCGAGCAAACCACAGCACCGAGACCGCCCTCATCGCAGCCACCGACGACATCCGGTCCCTGCTCGACAACGGGGAAACAGCTGCCCTCATCCTCCTGGACCTCTCGGCAGCCTTCGACACTGTATGCCACCGCACCCTGATACAGCGCCTCAGCAACATCGGAATCCAAGGAAAGGCCTTGGAATGGATCATCTCGTTCCTCACTGGCAGAACCCAGAGAGTCCGCCTTCCCCCGTTCCGGTCCGTGGCCACCGAAGTCATCTGCGGCGTCCCGCAAGGATCCTCGCTCAGCCCCACCCTCTTCAACGTCTACATGAGCCCCCTCGCAGCCATTGCACGCCAACACAACCTCAACATCATCTCCTACGCCGACGACACCCAGCTGATCCTCTCCCTCACCAACGACCCCGCCACAGCCAGAGCCAACCTCCAGGAAGGAATGAAAGACGTCGCGGAATGGATGAAGCTCAGCCGGCTGAAACTGAACTCAGATAAGACGGAAGTCCTCATCGCGGGAACATCCCCCTCCGCCTGGGACGACTCCTGGTGGTCCCCTGCCCTGGGCTCCGCACCAAAGCCAACGGACCATGCTCGCAACCTGGGCTTCATCCTGGACTCCTCCCTCACGATGACCAAGCAAGTCAACGCCGTCTCGTCATCCTGCTTCAACACCCTGCGCATGCTCCGAAAGAACTTCCGGTGGATCCCCACTGACACCAGGAAGACGGTCACCCAGGCCCTCGTCACCAGCCGACTGGACTACGGAAACACCCTCTATGCTGGAACCACAGCCAAACTACAGAAAAGACTCCAGCGCATACAGAACGCCTCTGCACGACTTATACTGGACACCCCCCGATTCAGCCACATCTCTCCCCAGCTGAGAGACCTGCACTGGCTCCCCATCAGCAAGAGGATCACGTTCAGACTCCTCACCCATGCACACAAGGCTCTCCACGACATGGGACCCACATACCTCAACAACCACCTCACATTCTACACACCCACCCACCACCTCCGCTCCGCCAGCCTCGCCCTCGCCACCGTCCCGCGCATCCGCAAGACCACCGCCAGAGGAAGATCCTTCTCCTACCTGGCGGCCAAGACATGGAACTCCCTCCCCACCCACCTACGACTGACCCAGAACCATCTCTCCTTCAGGAAACAGCTCAAGACCTGGCTCTTCGAGCAGTAGCGGATCCCCCTCCCCCCAGCGCCTTGAGACCCTACGGGTGAGTAGCGCGCTTTACATATTCATTGATTGATTGATTGATTTTATTTTATATATATTATATGTATGTTTTTGTTATATGTAACTAATATTATACTATGTTTTCCTTTTATATATTTGATTTTTCATTTTTTTAATATTGTTTATTCATTTTTTACGATTTTTCCAAAAATATTTTTTATTTTTGTTTTAACTGAGTGTGAATAGTAATTTTTGTCTCTCCGCTATCCAACGCTTTCTCTAATGTTGCACTGACTGGAGCGGGAATCGTAATTTTTACCTCTCCGCTATCCAGGACTTTCCTTACTGTTGCACTCACCAGAGTGGGAATAGTAACTTTTACCCCTCCGCTATCCAACACTTTCCCTACTGTTGCACTTACCAGAGTGGAAATACAATTTTTTACCCTTACGCTATCCAACACTTATCCTACTGTTGCATTCAGTGGAGTTAGAATAGTAATTTTTACCCCTCCACTATCCAACACCTTCTCTACTGTTGCACTCACTGGAGTAGGAATAGTAATTTTTACCCCTCCCCTATCCAACACTTATCTTACTGTTGCATTCAGTGGTGTGGGAATAATAATGTTTACCCCTCCGCTATCCAACACTTTCTCTACTGTTGCACTCTTTGGAGTGGGAATAGTAATTTTCGCCCATCCCCTATCCAACACTTTCCCTACTGTTGCTCTCACTGGAGTGGGAATAGTAAATTATACCTCTTTGCTATCCAACACTTTCCCTATTGTTGCACTCACTGGAGTTGGAATAGTAATTTTTACCCCTCTGCTATCAAACACTTTCCTTATTGTTGCACTCACTGGAGTGGGAAAAGTGATTTTTACCCCTCCACTATCCAACACTTATCCTACTGTTGCACTCACTGGAGTGGGTATAGTCATTTTTACCCCTCCGCTATCCAACACTTTCCCTATTGTTGCACTCACTGGAGTGGGAAAATAATTTTTACCCCTACGCTAGCCATCACTTACCCTACTGCTGCAGTCTTTGGAGTGGGAATAGTAATTTGTTTCCCTGCGCTATCCAATACTTTCCCTACTTCTGCTCTCACTGGAGTGGAAATAGTAATGTTTACCCCTCCGATATCCAACACTTTCTCTACTCTTGCACTCTTTGGAGTCGGAATAGTAATTTTTGCCCCTCCACTACCCAACACTTTCCCTACTGTTGCTCTCACTGGGGTGGAAATAGTAAATTTTACCACTTTGCTATCCAACACTTTCCCTACTGTTGCACTCACTGGAGTTGGAATAGTAATTTTTACCCCTCCCCTATCCAAAACCTATCCTACTGTTGCATTCGGTGGTGTGGGAATAGTAATTTGTACCCCTCAGCTATTCAACACTTGCCCTACTGTTGCTCTCACTGGAGTGTGAATAGTAAATTGTACCCCTTTGCTATCCAACACTTTCACTATTGTTGCCAACTATACCTAGTCATATGACCAGAGACAGGCTTCAGGCACGAAATGGCTAAAGCAAGAAAATTCCAACTTTCTAAAGGTCCTGGGTTCCCAAGCTCACTGTGCCACTGGATTCAAGATAGCCTGGCTGATGAGGGGTGATAAGCCGAATCTGGTCCCAGGATGCTTGTTTCTGGTCCAAGGAGGACCTGGCTGTGCAGTTCGGGTTGGACCTATAAGGACCAGCATCAAGACTGAGTAGTCATGGTGAGCAAAAGAACAATGGATTTAACCCAGATCTCTTGACTGCGGGTCAATGTTCGATTTTTTCTTCATTCTGTCCATCAGTTGTGTGTCTTTAAGTTTCTAAAAATTGCATTTTCAGAATTGCAATTTAAAGTCCGATAATTTAGGATTTTAAATTAGGATTTCAGAGACACTGAACTTGAACCATTAATATCTTCCCATTTGAAAATTACACTTATAAAATGTAATAAGTTAATCCCTGCTTTTTAAATACATTGCAACCTGCCCTCTGGCCTGTCCAGGGCCTATCCTAGGGGTGACTTATATGTATTCAAAAGGAAGGTTTGGGTCTGGCAAAAGGTTTTTTTACCAGGTTGAAATGGCAGTTTAAAGCTGCACACACAGGCTAAGTAATGGCAGGTCTGAGATGTTTACATGCCTACTTAAGTGGTTTGCACAATCAGTGCTGCAGGCCCACTAGTAGCATTTAATTTACAAGTCCTGGTACATGTAGTACCACTTTACTAGGGATTTACAAGGAAATTAAATACACTAATTGGGGATAAACCAATACGTCCATGTTTTAAGCAGCGAGCACAAGCATTTTAGCATTGGTTACCAGTAGTAAGGTGCAGAGATTCTTAATACCAGCAACATCCCGGTCAGAAAAAGTGAAGGAGGAAATGCAATTATACAAGCACAGGCAAAGATAATATAGGCCAAGGCTGAGCAGTATCAACAGATGGGGAAAATGGGAAATAGGATTACTGGAAGCAGAGAAAGAGAAAGAGGGGGGATCACTAGATAAGCAGGAGAATCAGGCAGGAATAGTGCAGGGGGTGAAATAGAAAGTGTGAAGCACAGAGCGAGAGCAAGGGGTGGCAGAGAGAGAGAGAGAGCACAGGTAAGCACAAATAGTGGTAAAAGCAGGAGAGAAAATATTGCCTCATTCAACAGATTGCAAGCAAAAAGCAAAAAGACACAGAACAATGTGAACGAATGACATTAGCGAGTTAGTCATCTGTGGGCCTAGATAAAATGTGATTGATAGTTTCTCAAGCCAGTGACTGGAAGAGGAAGAACACAAGAAGCTCATATTGTCTGAAGGTAAGACTGAAAGGGCCTTTTAGCCATTGTGAACTCTTATGCAATGACATCCTATTGTTACACACCTGTACCGGTCCCTGAACTCTTATATAGATGATTTAGCCCACAGGCCTTGCAGAAGCTGGTTCAGCATTCATCAAGCCTGTAGTAAAGAAGTTGTCTGTATGTTTGCTAGTTCTCCATTTTGAAAGACATACCTCATTACTTTTTTTCCTACTTCATCCTAGTTTACACTTTTTGAAAGCGACGAAAATTTGACATTCATTTGGCACAATAACATAATTATGTGACCAAATAAAAACATTGTTTAACTCAATAATGTAGTAAATGTTTCAAAAGGAATTAAGCACAAGCTGTTAAGGGTGTTGGTTAAGGAGGGAATTTGAAGTATACACGTAATTCCACAGAGAGAGTATTCCATGGAGCTCAAACCCTGGGCTTCTGAACTGAAAAAGAATATAGTGCATCAAAAGAATAATTTGGCTATAAGGAGCTGCCAAGCTCGTACATGATTTAATAACCTGTATGAATATAAATGTAAGAGCTCAGGATAGTTAGCCAGACCTTAGCCAAGAGCCTTGCTTGACTTTACAATAGCTAGGCGACTTTGCCACCTGTGCCTCGCCTTCACAACATTATGATCTTCATCCCTGAATTTCAAACTCAAGATGTATGTAGGTATGTACATGGTATTTCTATAGCGCGCACCTAAGTAAAAAGGCAGCGGAGCATAGTACATAGTCAAAGATAAGCATAAAGTTAATTAGTAAGCAAATAGTAAGCAGGATTATGAGTGGGAAATGCATTGTGATGTGATGTTTGTTTAAGACATGAGTCTTCAACTCTTTCCTAAAGTGAAGCAGGCTGGGGCAGTCCTGATGTATACAGGGAGTTGTTCCATTTTGTTTTAGCATTTCTTAGTTTTATGTCTTTGTTGCGGGGTGCTGAGATCCATCAGAAATGGTGAGCTTGCCAGCAAAATAACAAAAGTGGTGGTGCTGGTCATGAGATCCTTGTAAACAATACAGTTGGCTTTGAAGCTGGAAATCTGCCAAACAGCAGTTGAACTTTCCAGGACAGGGATAGCATAGCAATACTCAGATACAGTGTGATAACTTTCTTCATCACTTACACACTGTTTTTCTTCTTCACAGCAATATCTTCAACTTTTCCTCAAGAACAGATTAACTGAACCACCTCATGTGATGACTTTCTGTTGTCTCACTTACAGATCACTCCTATTTGCTCCCAAATATATATTCCGTACCACAGTACTCACCATAGAGAGATGGCAATAACTTGATGGATTTATGTGGAGGAGGGAGATTCGAAATGTTCTTTAGTGATATGATGGTTGAGTGGTGCAATGCACCTTCATAGATATCAATTCACTAACATGCCAGGGATACAGGAAGTTATATCACTCACTTTGTGACTTCCATTAACAACCCAAGTTGATGCCTTCTCCTGCAATTGACTCTTCAAAAGCTGATCCCTCCTTCTGCCCTTATCCCTTCAACTGCCTAATATTATCTGATTTGTGGTGCGGGGAAGGGGAAGAAGTGAAAACGATAGAAGGTTACAAAAACACAGTATACTTTCAGTTCCTACTGCCTTCATGACCTGTAAGGCCACAGGTAGCAATGGCAGTAGAAGGGTTGGCAATTGGCAAGGCAGAGACAGAAGGCTATAATGTCAAATGACCTCTAATTGACATCCAAGCATTCATGTATTAATCATATTCATAACATTGGAATGCTTGGAACTACATTGAAGACAATGGAGTAGCTCAGTGGAATGATGGCTGATCTGGGTATTCTACTCCAATTTTGCAATGTTTTTTTACTTTTTCTTCCTGTTTAATTTACAACATTCTCCCCTTAGTGGGTGAAATGTTCAAATAGCTTTATAGCCCCTCTTCCTCAGCCTGTACTGCTTTTTAAAGCCCCTCTCCCTCATTATAGGGCCTTGCCTGAGGCTCAGGTTCAGGGTCTTTATCAACCAGCATGCCCTTTGGTAGGGGCAATAAGGCTATAGTAAACAGTTGGGCAAGTACTCTTTAGAGTTGTGGGATTCTGGATTCTGGGACCACAGGTTTCAATAAGAGAGATTATAAGCAGAAGATAAATGCTGGAAAAATAAGAGAGAGTAATGCCTCGATGGGGGCTGCTGTTATCAAAGGCAGGCAAAGATCTGAATGGTGATGCGGACAATATTGTGACAAATTAGGAAGGAAAGACTGCAAGGTAAAAGCTGATAGTTCCAACCTGTGGAGTAGAATGATATAATCATAGTAAGTCAGTCAGTCAGTCAAAGCTTTTATTTCGGTAAAATACCATAAAAAGACATAAATACATATATAGATTTAAAACATGATTAAATAGCATTGTGTAGGGTGTAATCCATTAAAACATTAAAAAAGTTCCATAGAACATACACAGTAAAAAACGTGATCTTTTCCACGAAAAAAAAGAATGTTGAAATTAATCCGGGGCCAAAGATATACACATTACACCTCCAAGTACTATGATGGTAATATAGATAATGCTGAATCAGAGAAATGGGTAGCAGAAGACATAAATTTGGACCTTGCAAACCACATTGAGAGAAGGAATTTAGCCATTACAAACACTATCAGTGGGGTAGTGTCATATTTCAAAATTCTGAACACCTCCTTGTAGTCCCTGAGACCCCTAGACTTACATAACTGGATGATCCACTTTTTTCTTGCAATAATATATAAAGGGCAAAAGAGAACAACATGTAGCTCTGTTTCACGGATAGCAGAACATAGGGGACACGAGCTAACGGGATCTACAACATTACACCATCTGTGAGTGAGATCTCTCAACGGAAGCGAACCGTGTCTGAACTGGATGTAAAGTTTCCTTGCCAAAGGTGGTTGGATAACGTCCAGGAAAACTTCAAACTGGGGACTACACTTAATATCCAGAAAGGTGTCAGTAAGCCTACCCAGGGAGGAATGGAATAAAATACCCTTCCTATAAGATTTCAAAACCTCCCGCAATGAATTCTTCGAGAGTGTACGGCAGGCCGCTTCCGGGGCAGACCATAAATTCCCCATCCCAATTAGGTTGCAAAGGTTCTTTATGTAGGCAAGCCAAGGGATCTTATCCGATTTTCCCCTTGCCATAATGTCACCAAGATCGTACCTGTAGCTTACCAACTCGGGCGTTGACCAAAGACGCCTCCAGAACTGAAGAGGGCGGTTCAGGGCAATCTCTTCTATGGGAACCAGACCCAAATCCCATCTCAGCGGAATTAATGGGGTGCTGACAGGTAGTTTCAGCAATCTCCTGATAAAAGAATTCTCAATAGATGAGAGGGAAGCAGGGGTGGAATATCCCCATAATTCAGCACCGTAAAGTGCTCCTCCTCTGGCTTGGGATTTATAGATTTCCATAGGGGGGTCCAAAGTTTTAAAAGAGGAGTTATTAAACACCTTCAGGATTCCCCCCACTGATTGGGCTAATCTCAAATTTGCCTTCGCCAAATGGGACCCCCAATTCATTTTATCATTAAGGGTCACCCCCAAATACTCAAACGTGGCAACCCTATCCAACTCAACCTCTCCCAGTTTAGGATGGGGGCAATTAAATGAATTAGAACCGAAAACCATAAATTTGGTCTTAGAAAGGTTCAGTTCCAGATCCCTGATTTTACAAAAGGAGCAAAAGGCCTCTAATGTACGCTGGATGCCCATGTAAGATTGAGATAACAAGAGCGTATCATCAGCGAACATTAGGGCCGGGACCTTACGCCCCGCCAGTACAGGGGAGTCCAGGTTAGCGGAGCGCAGAAGATACTCAATCAGCCCATTGATGAAAAGGGAGAAAAGGGTGGGGGCCAGGACACAGCCCTGCCTCACACCCTTCTCTACCGGAAATGGCCCAGAGATTTCCCTGCATCTCCCATATCTCACCCTTGCATAGGTGCCTAGGTGGAGGCGTTTGAATAAATGGCAAAGGTAGGGGGGGGCACCCATCTCTAGCAAAAGGGCCCAGAGTTTTTCCCTTTGCACCATATCAAAAGCGGACCGAAGGTCCACAAAGATCAGATACAAATTACCAGCACCCATGCTGACTGTCTTCCAATAGATCAAGAGTAATCTAAATAGTTGATCAATAGTAGAAACCTTGGCTCGTAACCCCGCCTGGAGGGAGGTTAAAATTTGTTGATCCTCCATCCAGAACTGCAGTCTGGATAAGAGGACTCTGGCAAACAGCTTCTGTAAAACATCAGACTTATGGGGCGGTAATTGGCTGGATCCAGTGGGGAAGATTTTTTGTGAATGGGTATAATTTCTGCACCCAACCAGGTGTCCGGGATTCTAAGGCCCTGCAAAATAGCATTAAAATATACACATATGTAAGGGGCCCAGATTTTTACATCACTTCTGTAGAGATCACCGGGGATTTTGTCAAGCCCCGGAGCTTTCCCTACTGATAGGGAATTGAGGGCCAATTCTATTTCTGGAAGAGAAAAGAGACAAGTCTCAATTCCTTCCAGACACAACAGGTCCGTTGCAATATCAATCCGGGACAAGCCTGCATCAGTGCCACCCGGGGGGTTACTGACCGAGAAGAGGGGTTGGAAATGGGCGAGCCAGACCTCCTCGCTGAGATTAGGAATAATTGCTGGGGTACTGGCTACCGTGCCCGTTCGGACAATGTTCCAAAACGCCCTCGAGTCACGGTCTACTAAAGCTTGCAGTAAATTTTGCCACCTTAGATCCTCCCACTCGGCTTTTGCTTCCTTGATCAGGTTTTTGTAGGTGGCCCTAGCCGCCCGGATACTAGACAGGGTACCCTCTTTTACTTCTTTTAACAGGGCAGACTTAGCCCGCCTGCAGGTACCATTAAACCAGTGCTCGGGCCTAGAAGACCTTGGTTTTGAGGCAGTAGGGCTATAGAAGAAGCTAGCCAAACTGCCAAGGAGATCCTTGTGGATGGTCTGGAGATCGAAGAGGCGGGACTGCGGGATGTCCCCGGCAGGACTCAAAAGGTGGGAGACTGCTTCCAAGGAGCGGATCACAGTGCTATATATATCAGCAAGCTTTAGGTCATCAGACGCTACCCTTTCCCACCTGATCCGTCTGCCACCTGCCACTAGAACCAGATTCTCACTATGTAATGGTGATTGGGGCCTAGAGAATTCACTACCACCTAACTTGTTAATCAATTCCAGAGACAGTAGGTTGTGATCGCTATCGACCCGTGGAATAATAGAAAAGGCGGCCAAGTGGCCCCAGAATTCCACGTTCACCAAAACATAGTCGATAGTCGAACAGCTCCCAGCTCTGTTAAAGGTGAAAGACCCCGGCACGTCCGGGCAGAGTCTACCATTGCAGGCCCGCAAGGAGTGTGCAATGGTAAGCCTATTAATCTCCAGGGCTAGAGGGGAAAGGCGTTTGGCCGGATAGGAGATAAGGTCTGGGATTAGATAGGTTTCATCCTCTTCACAGGTGGGGGAAGGGATCCCAAAAAGGGGTTCGAAGTGGCAATTGAGATCTGCGCCAATTAGTTTATGGGACGCAGGTGGAAGAGAATGTAAAACATCTTCCAGGGCGCCCAGGATCGACAGACCCAACTGAACCGGCTGGGGGCGCAAGTACACATTTATTACTACTAGCGAGTAGCTAGCAGGAAAAGTGAGTAGCAGGCATAGGATGTCAGGGGACTTTGGATCCAGTAGCTTTACTGAGCACCCCAGGTGTGTTGCAACCCAAACTACTAACCCCCCTGAAGGTCTTCCTCTCATCCCTTGGACTGCTGGGGCCGAGAACGATGCATAACCCACCCTCCATGGTGTAGACCGTAGCCAGGTTTCTTGGAATATGCAGATGTCATATTTGTCCATTAGCTCTCCCCACTCGGGATCAGAGAGTTTGGACTCCAAACCGGCCACATTCCAAGACCCAACTAGTGGTCTCCGGATGGTTATTTGGGGTGGGCTGTCAACCGGAGGGGGGGATGCGGGGGGGCTGTGGGAAGCAGAATGCACAAGGGGGTTCAACACTGGACATCCCACTGTGGCGCTGAGGGACAGAACAGAGGGAGAAGGGGCCCCAAAGCCACTCTCCGTGCCAAGAGCTGCCGAGGACAAAGCCATCATCGTATCATGGACATCCCCAGCCTGGATCCCCCCCAAGGGCATAAACCCTCCCTTACTAGGACTCAAAGGTGATGGTCAGTCCACCGCATTGAGCACACCGAAACGGTTTTCAACCGGGATGTTAAAGTAAGAGTTGTGAGGGGCCTGGTGGAAGTATGGAGGATCAGCTGGGTCCAGAGTATTGGAGATGGAATAAAAATACCCCAAATGCGATGCCTCAATGGCTCCCCTTCTGTGGTGCCCTCCCTGCTCCAGTATGTGTCCTACTACTCTGGGGTCCCTAAAGTTAATCAGGACACAGTCCCCCCTATGTCCTTTGAGCGGGTCCCCAGCCAGTTAACCCTCCGAACATGAAGAATCTCCCCTCTCCCTGCTCCCTTCAATGGTCTATTTTTGGACAGCCAGTGGATAACTTTATTTTTTAGTTCAGAATAAGATTCCCCCCTTCCATTCATTAGCGGTGGAACTCCTGTGAGCACGATCACATAAGGAGCTGCCTCCGGGGGAAGCTGGACTAAAAGATGGGAGTCTTCCGAGCTCCGGAGGGCTCGGTTCCCCCCCCCAGAAAGGCGGGTTCCATCCCCGTCTGAATTCCGAGGAGCTGAATCCCTGCAGCTAGCTAGCTGCTCATGTGATGGAACGACAATAGGGGCTCGGGGCACAGTCGGGGGCATACGAGGACCAGCAGTGAGGGGGGGGGCAGATGGATGCACCAAAGGAAGCTGGCCTGGATCCGTAACCGACTGGATCGGGGGTAAAGGTGGCTGTATTTGGGGGGTAAGATTAGTGAGGGTTGCTTGAGTACTAGCACCCTCCGTAGTGCCCAAGTTGGACTTTAAGTCCTGATTAGGCTGCTTCTTCCCAAAACCTTTGGTATTAACTAGGGATACCAACCTGTCAATTTTGGATGACAGGGATTTTAAAAGATGGTTTAGGGACTGGTCTATGTGGGACTGTAGGTCAATTAATAAGGTAGTCACCCAGGTCGGAGGGATAGAAGTAGGGGGGTGGTGGATCGGGGCCAAGAGGGGAGAGCTGTCTACAGGAGGAGCTGGTAAAAAGCACCTTTTTCTGAGTTTCTGTTTTTTTTTTTCCTTGGCTTTACCTGCTTTATGGGGGCCACAATAGAAACAAAGGAGGATGATGATGACCCAACTTCCACTAATGCTGGCTCCTCTATTTGTGCCTGAGCGCACGGTAATTGTGTGAATGAGGGCAACATGGAAGACATTGCATCAGGATCCACCTGGTATGAAGAAAAGTCAGCCAATCCATCAGAAGGGGGGACCAAGTTGAATGCCGGTGTAATCGACAACCGTTTTTCGGTATTTTCGATGGCTGTAGCCACCGCCCCGATTGTCTTCTGCAGCATCTTATCTATCGCTGTAAGACTGGGGATCTGTGAATTGGAGTTGGCTAGCTGTCTAGTCATAGGGCGACTAACTGTAGGTTTGGAGTGCTTCCCCATGATTCCAATGAGCCAACAGCGATAACAATGGGGAACCTCTAGCACAAGTACCTAAAATCCAAACAATATAAGATAAAAGGAACACACTCTAAACAGAAGTAAGGACTGACTAATAATAGATAAAATGGCATTAGCCAAAGGGGGTTGATTCACAACTGTTCCAATGAGCAAAGCTTAGAAGAGCGGCCCAGCCCGGCCTCGTCCGGCCCCTGACGGCCACAGACGGCCCGCCCTCTGCCCGGGCTCAGCCCGGCGACGCCCGCGCGCGTCCCGCGACACGGAGGGAGTTCATGGCGTTTAAGCGCCTCCGGGCGCGAACTGGCGGCAAGTGGGCGTGCCAAAACCCTAGAGCACGCTGGGAGCTGTAGTCTCCCCTGCGGCGGCCGTGCGAAGCTGGAAGCTACGGCGGCGGGGGAGAACTAGCAGCGTCCGGGACCCAGCACCAGTGATGTCCGTGGCAGTGATTCGCAGTAAGTAATGAGAAGAGCCTCCCGCTCCACCGAGGGAGCTCCTGGCGTTTAAGCGCCTCCGGGCGCGAACTGGCGGCAAGTGGGCGTGCCAAAACCCTAGAGCACGCTGGGAGCTGTAGTCTCCCCTGCGGCGGCCGTGCGAAGCTGGAAGCTACGTAGGCGGGGGAGAACTAGCAGCGTCCGGGACCCAGCACCAGTGATGTCCGTGGCAGTGATTCGCAGTAAGTAATGAGAAGAGCCTCCCGCTCCACCGAGGGAGCTCCTGGCGTTTAAGCGCCTCCGGGCGCGAACTGGCGGCAAGTGGGCGTGCCAAAACCCTAGAGCACGCTGGGAGCTGTAGTCTCCCCTGCGGCGGCCGTGCGAAGCTGGAAGCTACGGCGGCGGGGGAGAACTAGCAGCGTCCGGGACCCAGCACCAGTGATGTCCGTGGCAGTGATTCGCAGTAAGTAATGAGAAGAGCCTCCCGCTCCACCGAGGGAGCTCCTGGCGTTTAAGCGCCTCCGGGCGCGAACTGGCGGCAAGTGGGCGTGCCAAAACCCTAGAGCACGCTGGGAGCTGTAGTCTCCCCTGCGGCGGCCGTGCGAAGCTGGAAGCTACGGCGGCGGGGGAGAACTAGCAGCGTCCGGGACCCAGCACCAGTGATGTCCGTGGCAGTGATTCGCAGTAAGTAATGAGAAGAGCCTCCCCATAGTAAGAACACCTGCAGTGATGTGCAAATTGATCAGAGTACCTATTCCACTGGTATTCAATGTATTTATTTTGAAATTCATTCAAGATAGAAAAGAAAGTAACTCAGCTTCCCACAGTGGTCTCAAAAGACCTGTTCTGAATGCCAGGCTTTATGCGCTTCAACAAAAACCCATAGATGTACATCTGACGTTAACAGCTTTGCAGGACAGGGAAGGTTAGAGAGGAAGTGGTACCTGGTCGGGCTGCTAGAGACCGCTTGGTAAATGACAGTGCTGCTCAGTCACTGCTACAACAATGTGTGCCCTTTTCTGCGCTTTTCGGTTTATACCACAAAAGACTGTTCTCTATTTCTCTGAAAAGTATTTTAGGATATAATGAAAGAGTTTCCTGTATCGAGTGGTTAGCTGTTTGTTGTGGGGTTCTACAAATCACAGACTGAATCGAAAATAAATATGTCCAAAGTTCTGCTTTTTAACTTTATTCCTCAGCACAGTTTCACCTTCTTATAACTACTGTACCTGTAATTTAATTCTAAAGTTGAGTGTGCTTGGTGTTCTCTTGGAACCCTCACTGTCCTTTTTTATTTCCATGCAGCCACTTTTTGGTTTTCACCTGTATTCGCTTTCAACTGACCCTCAAGTTGCTTTATCTTTTTTCTGATGTCGCATTTTAAATTGTGCCTTATATAACGATTTGTTGAAATCCTAATGGGTATTTCGCATTTTACATTTTTGTTTATACTCTGCCCGATTGTGGCTTTTCGCCTAGTGACACTTTCATGCATTCTTCATCTTTATATGTGTACAGGTTTGTGTTTTCTTAAATCCAAGATGCTCGCCATTATATGCACTGTATGCACTACATCCTCAAATGTATGTATTTTTTTTCTGGCTTTTCGTAGAACCAAGCATGTTTCCTTTTCAGAGGATTCTTGCGTTTTTCACAGTGGAAACCTAAAGGTGTAGGAGTAAAGGGTCAGTGCGGGTCTGTATTATATTACTTACTGATCAAGTGTAGTTAGTTGTAATTTAGTTAGGGAGGTGTTTAGAAGATGGGAGGGCATACATGATTTAACTCCTTCTTAGGGATTATATACTCATCTTTTTCTAAGGTCGTGCAATGTAATGCACCATGGAAATCAGGATTCTACCAGTAGTGTGAGAAGGAATATTTTGACAATGCGGCACCTGCTGACGTCATCATCAAGTGTGCAGATAACAATACAACCATTTTAATGTGATACTAACCACAATTTAGCATTTCACCATGGAGCAAAGGCTAGCAAATGTTTTCTTGTGTTACTGTTCTGTTAAAGACATACCCTGAAGTGCAATTGTCTTGACACAGACAAGCACCACTGGTAGATCACAAATAAGTGTAAAGCCCAGTTAACATGCATTATTAGAGTTTTCGTGCTAAGAGTTCCGATTACTTTAATCATGAACTTCTGAAGACCTTTGTTTGCTTCACTTTGTGTAAAAAGTGCACCCACACAAATAAGTAAAATTATTCTGGCAAAGTTCTCTCCATGAATGGTCTCTGAGGAGGAAGTAAATTAGCTGAGATGTTAAAAAAGGATCCACGTTCTCCGGAGTCTTGGCCACTGGTCTCTATGTTCTTGTCATTTAAAATTCGGTAGATTGATGACCCGTTGGCAGATGGCAACATTCATGCCTAAATGGTAGCCATTTTTCAGGCAACCTAGAACCTTGGTCAAGGACCCCTAAAGCAGTTTACCTATAGGAATACATTTGTGTCTTGACTCGACCGGGAGCCAGTGGTATGCCCTCAATGGTAACCAATCCGTCTGCACCCTTTCGTGCCCAAACAGATCCAGTGGCTAGGAACTCTGGGGCATATTATCAAGACAGGCGATAATGGGCTTGATAATATGCTCTATGGAATTCCAATTGAAGCCCAGGTTAGACGTCCTTCACATCTAACATGGGCTTCAATTGGAATTTCATAGAGCATATTATCAAGCCCATTATCACAGTTTTAGCTGCAGTTTTCTGCCGCTAAAACGGCGATCATTTTATCACCTGTCTTGATAATATGCCCCTCTGACTGTTAGGGGCCGGAGGCAAAAATATTTATGGGCAAACAACTGAAAGCATTGCACCCGACATGTGTAGGATCTTTATATCCATCAGTACGGCAGTACGGCAACAAACATGTACACTTTGCAGCTCTCCTTGAATACATATAATAACTATGCACAAGATGCCTTGGGCTTGGAAGCAGGTTCGACAGTAGCAGGAAGTAGTACAATTTTTACGTTAGGTAGTGGATGAGAAATATATATCTTTTTCTGCGCTAATATTCACTCTCTGCCTAGTCACCAGCAACTGCTTTTCAACTACCTGTTTGACCATGCCCCTGACACCATGTTACTGTCAGAATATATAAAAGCACAACAGGAGTATGACCCATAGACCAGGTTGAGATCTGGGTAAGTATACGTAATTAACAACAATGTCTCAGCCGGATTCAATCAGGAAAGCAGATACAAGTGTATGTATACATCATTACAAGGCAGAAGCAAAAAGGGGAGACTCCCAATATTCTTTCAAAAGTGCTCATGGCATCATATATTTAAATTTACAGTATATACAGAACAGTTATAGCAGCACTGTGGGCATAAATTGCGAAGGCAACCCAAGGGAACTTTGAGCATGTTGTGTTCATGATGGACTCATGTGGCAGGTCCCATTTTCAGCCCAAAGGACAGTGGTACAGGCATTATTAATATCAAGATTGGACTACAGCAATGTGCTTTATCTGGGAGAGGATAAAACAGTCATTAGCGGGTTAGAGGTAGTCCAAAACTCAGCTGCTATGATGCTTTATAGTCTCCCAAACAACTCCTCTGCATCTGGGCATCTACGGGAACTCCACCGGCTTGAAGTGGAGAAATAAATCCAGTTTCCTTCAATAAATAGTTTTTCTTAGTATGAAGCTGCCTCCTTAAAATATATTATCATACATACTATACAAAATGTAGAGGAGATTAAAACAGTCATGTAAGACAGGAAAGTGCAATATACAAGAACAGGGAGGGACAAAACATTCCTAAAAAGCTAAAGTAAAAATATTACAATACATATACATCATGATGAGAAAAAGTAAAGATATTGAAATCTAAGAAATATCATTAAACTTTCCTAATAGATAGCCGAAAAGATTAAAAAAAATAGATAAATCCTATTACAAACCATTTCATTGGGTTAGGAGAAAATAAATGAGCAGGCCTCGTTAAATTTGATTTGATTGTCATAGGAAGATGCGCCTAGCCTTTTGCAACTCCAACACACAAATAGCACGTGATTAAGAGCTTGAACTTGTACACAACAAATTTAGTAGATTCTCTCTTTTTTTTGGTAGTTTGTCCCAAATACTGGTAATTTCTTTAAGGACAACAAATAATGTCTCAACAAGAGAATCAGACTTCTGATCCCGTGAGGTCGGTTCCAAGTTAGATAGAGCTGTGGTTTGTTCCCCAAAGCACACTCACAAACCACTTCATTACGCGACTTGGCTTAAAACAATATCTCTGGCCAAGCTAATGGACAACACAGACTTTTTTATAAACAGCTTCAATGTGGACTTTATCTTAGGGATCAATACTCCAGCTAAGTCCAAATGAGTCATTTGCTCGCCCAAAGGACCTAAAAAATGTCGACTGTTGTTTCAGCTTAAGAACAATTTCCACTCTCAGGTCAGCCCTAAGTGTCCCCTCTTCGCCCCACCTCAAAACCTCTGCCAGGGAGAAAATATATGAGGAGACTAAGCCGAATTCAAGATGTAAAGGATGGGCGGCGACCAGAGAGTTTAAGTTACAGATTTGGCGTAAGATTCAACCTTCGGCCTTATCGAAGGAGAGCCAATGGTTCATATCCAGCACCTTGGCAGCATTGGACAAAGGAGGAATTTTGACCTTGAACACTGAGAAAACATGACCAAAGTGGTGTCTCCCAGCAGTGTACTAGCCTGGGAAAAGCCCAGCTTACACAGAGTTTAGTATGCTCTATATCCTGCCCTGTTTATTAAAAGACCTTTCCAAGATATACATCGGAATCGACTAGTTCCAATTTTTCAGACCCCAACCTTCACTGGTAGCACCTCTTAATTCTAAGCCCTTTCTTATAAAAGCCGCAGATCTTGCTTTTGGCGATGTTAATTTTCAAGAAATTAGCTTCTGCATATTTAGGCAAGGCTTCCAAGTGAAATTGCAAGTCAATTGACGTTAAATAGAGTAAAGCCACTTCATCAGCATATAATAGGAACCAACAGACATTGTACCAATTCTGTACCCCTCACCATAATTAGGGCACCAGGAAGTTCAGATATGTCTAAAGAAAACACAAGAGGGGCAGCAGGCAGCCCTGCATGAGCCCATTATGTGTTCTAATCCAGCCAGATAACCCCTGCGATCCTCCCATCAAGACTTGACGCCATTTTCTGAGTGTAATTCCATAATGAGACCCAAAAGATGATGTGGGACACCCAGTCGAAGGAGCTTTCTCCACAGCGTTTGGTGGGCCAACTTATCAAACGATGTGGTGAAATCAATAAATGCCTTATAGACTGGCATGCCCCATAAGAAGACGTATTTCTCTACGATAGTCCGGAGGACTGCAATGTTATCTAGAGTACTATGCTTCTTTCTGAAACCAACTTGTTCTGGAGGTATAATATTCTGGTCATGGGCCCATTGTTGCAAATGACAGAGGATGATCTTAGAAAAATAATTTGTCCGAGACATCCAGCATAGTAATATGTCTAAAGCTGGATGGCAAGGTTTTGGGACTCTTCTTGTACAATGGGACTACAGCACTTCCCTTCCAAGAAAGGGGAATTTTCCTAGTTCGAAAGCAATGATTACACAGCGGGACAAGAAGGACTCCCCAGGCAACAGCCTCCTTTTTAATTAACGCAATGGGGATTCCATCAGGTCCCTGTGCGCCAGATGTTCTAGGGATCTTTATAAACCCCACTAAATCCTCCCCTGAAGGATGACCACTTATTGAAAAGAGAACACATCCACTTTAATCCTCACAGGAACGACTGATATAAATAGGGAGATATAATCAACCGAGTCCTTCTCTGGGATAGGAATAGGCAGTGCCTTCTGCCTTCATTTGCAGTATTGTGCTATCAGGCGCCATTACTTTCTGGAATCTTTTATTCTTGCAGCTACTCTCAAGTCAATCCACTTAGAATCACAATCCCTTTTTCTTTCACTAAGTTTGCGGCAACTTCTTACTCATTTAAGGCGATTAATTTCCTGCTGTCAACCCATGGAAAACTGCAAATGCTGTTTTTGAATTAATCGATTTATTTCTTGATTTTATATTTTCAAAGAGAATGTGCCCAGTTTGGGCATACAAGTGCAAACTTTGTTAGAGCTTAGATTACAAATCTCTTCCATTTGAGCCTTGAAACACTGAATGGTATTATCAGGAACACACCCTGACTGCCCTGCATAAGCCCTCTTAATTGTCAAACTGACCGGGCCATATATTTCGATATCCAATTTGCTTTTTTAAAGCGGCCATACCCAGGCTGGAGTCCCCAGGATAACGATACCAGTAAATTAAAATCTGCTATAATGCCTCCTATGCTATGGTCACTCATTGCTGATGGGAGAATAGAGAAATTTTCACAAACCCCGAAAATTTGGAAAGAGACAACCACATAGTCTAAAAGACTCTGGGTAGAGAGGGAATGAAACGTAAAGAGATCCACTTTACCTGCAGGAAATCTCCCATTTAAAATAATCAAATCCATACTTCTAAGAGTCTTAAGGAGGGAGAACCCTCATTTATCCGTTCTTATATTTTCTGGTAATAAGATCTCAGGTATATGCCAGATATCATCTTTATCAAGTTTAGCACAAATCTCGGGGGCAGAGTTAGAGACTTTCACAGTTATGTTTCCCACAATTATTACTAGGGGACAGTCAACCCTGATAACTGTATCATAAACAAATGAAAACAATACACTCAACAATTAGTCAAAATGATTCCCAGGTGCAATATACTGATTTTCCAAAAGGAAGAAAGAAGAACGACCATTATCTTCTAAACCAGTCAACTTCAAGCATGTACAAAGGGATGACAAAATGCCATCTGGTTCCAATTAATCAAATTCTTAAGCAGAATAGCCACCCCCGCGCAAGCAAGTCCCCTTTCAGAGCACTTAGCATACGTAGAGATCACAAAATAGCCATTACAGTCAAACTCTTTACAAGACCAGGCTTCTTGTAAAACTATTATCTCGGCATCCAAAGTTTTAAAAAAAAACAGTTTTGTCTCATTGTGACCCAAATCAGACATGTTCCATAACAGTAGTAACCCCCCCCCCCCCAAGCTTCCTCAAAGGATCACTCCTTTCCACTGGAGGGCGGGCATTATTTAAGGCTCCCGTGACCCAGCTCCACTGGGCCAAGTCTTTATCCATGTCCGGAACCTGAGAATCAGCTGCCGAACCCTTCAACATATTTATTAATCATCCCCTATGGCCCAAAGAGGTCACAGTATTATTGTAGTAGCCTGGTAAATACTCTGGGCTGGGACCATTCCATTTGACATCACTGATTTAGTGTGCCTTAGACCATTCAGGCAATGCGTTATGGGACGCATAGGGGGAGTTCTGCATGACCAAATTGACAACAATTGGGGTGCAGAATGTGACTCTAAATCTTCACATTTGAAATGTCCCTACTGGATATCAACCTAAAGGTCTCAAGCTCAGAGAAGAGGCTGAGGATGAATCCTCTATTTACTGGAAGGATTCATTGTTAAATAACCAAGTGAAGTCCAGAATGGGGGATGAAACATTCTGCGCCACATTTGGATTTCTTTATGGCATATCTCGAGGGGATACATAAAGAGACCCTACCCCTGTAGCTAGAGGCATGTGGCCCGTTGTTAGGTTGACTATTTGAGTGCAGGACAAGAATGTCGGGGCGAATGCTCTCCAAGTTTCCATTGGGCAATAGATTGGACCCTGTATAAACTCTATTGGGCCCACCCTGAGTGGCAATAGGCACTTGAACCCACCCCTCTAAATTTCCAGCCACCCTAACCCCAGATACTGACTGAGGCAAGGAAACCCCACATACCATTTCCATTTCCCCTCCCGATGGGCAAACCAACTCATTAAACAAGGGTAATTGGGGTTTTTGACTAGAAAAAAATCTCTCTATGACAACATAAGTCAAGAAAGTCGCGGACACCTGTTTCGGACTACTTAGAAGTCTTCAAAAAATCCTAGAGCGGATCCCAATACAGCTCAGGAAGACAGTAGTCCACTCCTTGGTCACTTCGAGTCTGGACTATGGGAACTCGCTATTCCTAGGGCCGCCGAAATACGTGACCTACAGACTTCAGGTGGTCCGGAATGCGGCAGCAAGGCTGCTGTGAAATGTCCTAGTGCGGAAGTTGGCAAAAAAGCACCTCAAAGGGCTACAATGGCTCCCAGTGGAGGCCAGAGTAAAATGTAAGGCACTGGTCATAATGCACAGAGCTTAGATAACAAGGGCCCTATATATCCCAAATAGGAATCTGAGATCAAGCTCAGAGGGACTCCTAAAGCCAACAAGTGCCAGGAAGGCGAGGTGGGGAGGTACATCCTTCTCCCAACTGCCCCCAAACTCTGGAACTCTCTACCACGGGAATATCGGACCCTGGACAAAGAATTGGATTTTCGGAAAGCAATCAAAATGTGGCTGTTTAAGCAATATCTCTAATCTCTGCCCAGCCTCAACCTGCACCCTGTCTCTTAGCGCCGGGAAGCCCTAGGGCAGCTACGAGCTCTACAAGTCACAAATAATAATAATAACTTTTTGGGGGGCCTGGGGCATCAAATTAGAAAAAGTCGCTTCAGCTGCAGAACCCCCAGTCCTCCCTACTGACATCATATGCGGTGAGGGGGCCACCATAGGAACCCCGTCTTCGGACGTAGAATAAAGTACTCCCTCCTCCCTCATTATCTGTGTATCACACTGCCTGTCAGAGATCCGTAGAAAATGCAGCCTTGTAGCTTTTCATTTGGAAAATCGTCTGGTATTTGATGTTTCCTTTCCTCAATCTCACCCTTTTGATTTCTTGTGGGGCCTGCCTTCAACCCGCCTGACCCAGACAAATTAGAGTACTGGGCGTGGGAAGAAGAGGGAGTTGACACCCCGCTCCCCTACCTAACTGTACTGAGGATTCCCCATATTCTCCGATGGCCCTTTTCTGACATTTTTTAAACAAAGGGAAAGTTTTCAATTTAGGCTTTCCAGGGGTGGGGGGGCCTGTTTCTACATCTCCAATTAAAATGTTTAAACTAAGCTCTTCCTTTTTGAGATTACACGCGGGTTCTGAAGGAGACAACAGATAAAGAGGTATACCCACTTGAACAGAAGCGTCTCTCAGCCCTTCCGGGTGGTCAGATGGTAGTGGCCTGTCGTTCACATATAATTCCATAATGGAATGTGTCATAAATATAGGTTTATCAGGCCAGACTTATATACATTCTGCACTTCCAGCAAAATTACATACATCAGTTCCAGTATATGATTAGAGCTTAATATAGAGTTCTCTAATAGGGAAAAAATGGAATATAAAATCTTTTCAATACAAAAGAGGTATTGGGAGGGGACACCATCCCCGTCATTTCCAATTGTAGGGTGTGTGCAAGGCAAGAAAACATCATGAACAGATTCCGAAGAAGAGCCAATCAGGTGACTTGAGCTACAATATAAGGGGGCATAGAGAAATGCCTAGGAAATTTGAGATTAAAGAATCTTTTCATTAGATCTGTTCGTTGGAAGATCACCCTTAGGGGAATTATCAGAAGGGCCTCACAGACCCCCAATTTGAGCGTCAATATTGATATTTGGGAGTGTCAAATCTTCCCCAGACCCTGTTTCTTTACATATACTCACCTTCCTTACCATACTAGGTTCATCTCCCAAGCGCTCTTGAGGACCACAGTCCTGACTTAATCCCTTACAGATGTCCCCCCGCACGCTTCGTTCAGGTTAATTTTCCTTATGTGTGGTTCCTTTAATCATACGTACTCAGATGGGTGGCTGGCCATTTGCTTTACAGGTCCCTAAGTTGTAGAACACTCTCCCAGAATCCTTGAGAAAATGTCCTTCATTGACAATCTTCCAAAAACAACTGAAGACATGGCTGTTCCGAAGTGGTGTAATGGATACTGACCTGACCTTATGTTCTAGCCCTGGGAAACCTCAATGGGGCGAAGATGTGACGGCTAGGGCAGTCGACCTCAAAGCTGGAGAACCGGGTTCAAGTCTCGGCAGGGACGCTCAACATCCTGTGATTCTGGGCAAATCACTTAATCTGCCAGTGCCTAACAAAACACACAAAAAAATGAATGTCTGTCTGTAACGCAACTGATGGTCATATAATGTGCTCTGATACTTTTGGGTCTAGCTTGCGCTATATAAAACTAAAAATAAAATGGGGTAGCTAAGTGCTCTATAAAACTACTTAATACATTTAAAAAATATAGGGGCATATTCTCAGGGAGCTATCGCCGAGTTAACGGCACCTTAGCGCAGCCAAAGTCGCGATACATTTTTCGCCCCATTCACAAGCTGGTGTTAACAGCCCATAAAACCAGTTTACCCGCGATAGCACCTTCAAAAAACATCGCCACAGAGGACCTGGCAACTTTCGCTAATGAGATGCAGAGTAGGCGTTCCCGTGCAAAAGGCCGCAACAACACCATTCCGCAACATTCTCAACGACCAGCCAGATCGGCGATAAGATCACAAAACATGCGATAAGGGGCGTTAGCAGCAGGAAATTAACACCTGCTCTGACCTGGTGCAAAGTCGGACAACAACAGGCAACAGACAAGGGAGCACAGCCCGGAGACAAACATGAAGAACAACAGATGCACCCGGGCAACTGAACATGCAGCCCAGAGCCCCAATAGGGCAACAACGCCCACCGTCAACACCCCCAGGACCCCCCTCGGACCACCACCACCCCCCGCCGGGACCAACACACTGAGGCAGCGCAGACAAAGACAGCGACCTGCTGAAAACACCCCAACCTCACAGGGAACGTCATTGCCCACCAAAGGACAACCATCCAACGCATCCTGACCACCATTGCCCACAGGCTGACGGTACCAACACAGCGGACAACCAACATCCCTCCACAGACAAACCTGCTGGCTGTGCCGCACCTGTTGGCCTCTGGGACCTGCCAACCAACAACTTCCAGAGTCAGAGGAGTCTCACAGCCAGCCACATCCAAGCCTCCCCAACTGTCTTGGATGCCATCATCAGCTTGGTACCACACTACCTATCCTTCCCCCACACTGCGCAGGAACAGCTGGAGACCAAGCAAGGTGTCAAAGCCATCGCTGGCTTCCCTCACATCTCAGGGTGCAATTGAATGCATACATGTCCTACTTGTGCCCCCTGGTAACACTGCACACAATATCCGCTACTGAAAGCACACGCATACCATCACTGTGCAGGCAATAATGGACCTACTGGGAATCTCCACCAACCTCAACGCCAATCACCCATTCTGAGTGCATGAGTCCTACATCTTCTGACAGCCCATCATCACCCGGCACTTCCTGGCTGGCACCTACGTAAAAGCGCTGCTCGTTGGCAAGTACCAAATGAACACACCTCAACTCCACAACCATGCAACTCACAACACTGGGAATGCACACGTCACAAACTCACATACAACATGCCTAACAACATGCCCACCCACCAGACACGACAGCACAACTCACTCTGGCAACCTGGGTCAGCCATGCACATAAGCCATCAACTGCATGGCACCTCAGCCACACGATAGCAGAATGTGGGAAGAGGTGCGGACCAGGCATGTGCGAAGGAGGCAACTGACCGATGAATAACAATGTACACAATGCCAAGTGTGGCATCGAACCGATGGCCAGACTGCAGTAAGCAGACCACACACATATCCATGTCGACATACACCACTGGTGTATGGAGTGCAGTGGACAGTGGACGCAACCATGTCACTCCAGTCAATGGGGAAGATCCCAGAAATGTAGCTTGTTACGTCCCCCCTGTAAGCGTGAGCGGAGTGGGCTGGCCCAGCGTATGCCGGGCACGCGTAGTGGTGTGAATAAAAAACACGTAACTCTGGGCGTGGTCCTCTTCCAACTCTGCCAGGGCGGTGCACCTCACCCTGCCACGAGGCCGATGCCGCCGGCGTGAGCAGTGTTGCCTACGTTCCTGTGCGCCTGCTGCAACCTGGGCCGCAGGGCCCCTTACCAGTCCTGCCAGGCCCGGCGCACCCAGGCCTCAATGCACACCCTCCGACACGGGCGTGTGTCGATGGGGGCCCACCACGTGCCAGTGCAAGCTCTAAGCCCAAATGTCACGAATCTGGCAGCCTCCTTAGACCATCACGGCCTCCGCGACACAGGTCCGCTGTACTCCCTTCTCATTGAGATACTTCACCTGCATGCACAGCGGAAAAGTAGGTCACACATTTGGAACTGAGTCTTGATTACACTATGGCAGAGAACATCAATTATGGCAGATTTTATCTCACTATACTCCCATCGATGTGGTTCCACCAAGTGTGTGCATAGCATTCCATCCACAAGTGTCCTTGGCCTACGCGGACTACTGCCCTCGGGCCATGCTGCTTTCGAGTCGTTCGCACATGTGGGACTGAGTCTTGATTTGTCAATGGCAGAGTACATTTCATTGCACGCAAGTAGAGTTGTAAGAGCATGATGCGTTTCAGTCCGGAGGGTAAAAGGATCTTCGTTACGGAGGTGATCGAACACTACCAACAACTGCCCTGGTGTCACTAACTCTGTGCATCGCAAGACAACGACACGTGGCTGTGGGCCCTTGCTGACCACTGCTTTCCGGCCTACACTGTGGGTGAGTAGGTCACACATTTGGGACTGAGTCTTGATCATAAATTGTCGAAGAACGCACATTAATGCAGAGTTTACATCACTGTACTTCCTTCGATGTGGTGACACCAAGTATGTGCCTCGCATCCCAACCACATGTGTCAGTGGGCCCTTGATGACTACGCCGTCGGCCTACACTGCGGTCCAACAGGCCTCACTCCAATCCAATCAGGTCCGTACCAGGCAGGACACGTCATCGTCGCTGACTGAACATCTGCTCGACTCTGGTGCTTTTGCCTCCGTCAACCACAAATGTCATTTCTACATTTGTGTGTTAGATTTCCAGGAGGAGCTCGCTGAACCACATCTGGCCCCCACTGACCGTTGCCTCAAGCCTACACTGCGGTCTAGTAGGTCACACTTTTCAAATTCAGTCTTGGTTTATTTATGGCTAACTTGATGTCATTGTACAGGCCTCAACGCAGACTGTGTCCCCTTTCAGCACCGGTGCCACTAAGTCTGTTACCAAGACCCATGGACACGTTCTGGTTGAACTTTGGTGGCAACAGATTCCATGGATTTTGGGGTTCTTGTCGCCATCATGTCTGTGATACTGACTTTGTGGCTAAAACAATGCCATGGCATTCTACTCCTCTATTTTCTGCTTCCGGACAGCTTCCCCCCTCTGCATCATGCCCTGGAGGACACCTTCCACTGTCACCCGCAACCCTCCGCCACATACACCTCTGACATTGATGAGGACCCGCTCAGCACGCGTGGCCCATCAGACTGCATTGGGGCCACTAACTCTGTGCTGGTCTGGTCCGGGACCCCTTCTTCTGAGATGTCGGATGGCCTCTGAGGCGATGGCATTGGGGTCATCAACACGATGTGTCTGTGGCCCTGCGCTGTCCGCTGCCTCCGGCCTCAAATGTGGCACACCAGGGCTCACACATCAAATCGAGTCCTGACCGGCCCAGATGTCGCATCACCACAGGAGGCACACGCCACCACCGCCAGGACCAACTCCAACCACCAACTGCCAGTGTTGAAATGGTCGTACTGGCAGACTGATGGAGTTGCCCGCACCTGTCGTGGATGCCATCTTCACCCTGATCCCCTGCTCAGCACTCCAGGAGCCACTAACTGTGCACCATGAATCATCATCCATTACTGTTTTGGTTATGTGCTGTGGAGAGCCCATGCAGCAATGTCACCTTAGGCAGTGTGGGAGACCTGGGACGATGATGAGGAAGATGATGCAGGTGTGACACCCCCCCCCCCCACTGCAGCTGCATCAGGAATGTCCAGGAGGGACACAATCCTAGACATTTTCTTCACATGAGCATGCTCAGCTCTAGGGCCCCAACCTCAGCGCACTGAAACTCACGAACACTTCTGTTTGTATGTTGGGTGACCCTGTACTTGCTCCAGCTCCCTCCATGTTGCTCAGCAGTTGACTCTGTTATGCAGGTGTTTTCTGTTTCCATTGTACTGGTGTCCACTGTTCAAGTTGTTGCCAGCACCAAGCACTCCTTGCGGGCTACCTTATACTTAACCCATACACATCCAGCACAGGCGTCACTGAACATGTGACCCTGCCAGTAAAGGGGCCGGGCGTACGTGCCGTAGCCAGTTCAACATGATATCTGCATGTGTCCCTGACGTCTTGTATGCATGAGGGCCCTGGGCCCTAGGACATTACATTGTGCTGTGTACAGCGGATGCAGACATGTCACTGCAGGCAGCCGGTTAGAGCTTGGACATGTAGCTTTGTCATCACCCACTCAATTCATAAGGGCAGTGGACTGTGCCGTCGTACGCAGAGCCAATGTGGGTGTGTGACTGATATGTGCATGCCCCTGGGCATGGTTCTCTACTGGGAATGTGCATCTGCATGTGTCTCTATGGCAGTGTGGGTCTCCTTTGTGGGGTGTAGTTGGTCCCTGAAGGGTAATAGAAGCCCACGTATATGATCTAGTTTGCCTTCCATGGGTTCGGACCACACCCGCACTTGTTCAGCCACCTCCTTTTGGCGTTCTGACACCTAGCATTGGGGTGCCATGTGTGGGTCGGTGAAGTGTTGTGAACCTGCCGTACTTGCGGGTGCTTCATGCTGTGTGGTCTGTTTCAGGGGCTGGGTTCTCCTCTAAGTAGCTTGGCTGCCCTGGTTCTGGTGGTGGGTTGCGTGGGATGTCCATGGGCTGTTGTAGGGCGTCGGTGTCGAAGGTGTGGTGGTCCTCTCCAGCATCACTGATGTGTGGTCTGTGCTCTGCTGGAGGTTTTGTGTCCCTCTGCAATGTGGAGGGGACATGCATGTTGACATTCTGTTGACATGTGTGTTGGCACATTGTTCTTGTTTACATGCAGACTGTATGACAATGTACATTGTGACTGTTTTGGAGGTGCAGGATTTAGATGCGGGACAGTGTACATTTGGACTACATGACAGGTGTGAGGTTTTACTCGTACATTTCCATTTCACAGTTTCCATCTCTGTCAGATGTAGTGGGCCTGTGTCTGCGCGTGTTCGGAGCCAGTTGTGGTCTCTGTTCTGCAGTGTTGGAGTTGCACATTGTACCACATTGTCGTCTAGGTGCATGTGCTGTTATTTCTATGTGTATATGCTGCAGTGTGCCACGGGGATGAGGGACATGATCCAGGGTCATTGTGGGTGTGCGGTGTGCTACACATAGTTGTGTATGTGTGCCATTGTGCCCATCTCCCACAGTCCCCCTAGTACCTGGTCTTTACTCACCCTGTTGATGTTGTGTTAGGTCCTCCCGAGTTGTGTCCGCACTCCCGACTCCTTGCACCGTCTCTGCACTGTTGACTGTGGCCTCCGTTTCCTCCAGCTCCTCCTGTGGCGCAGGACTCCCACCTTCTGTCACCGTTGCTGCCTTACTGTTGGCAGTGGCTTTGTGCATGGTTTAGATTTTCACATCATGCCAGGGCCTCTTGGCCTCCTCAACACTATGACTGCATTCCAGGTGGTTTGATTGGGGGTCAGTTGATGGTTGTGTTCTGTCACCTCCGTGACGGTGATCTTGTTTCCCTGCGGACTGCACCCCGTCTTCTTCTCCCTCTTCTCCTGGGCCTTCCCCGACTGCCTTGTTCCTTGCTGGTGGTCTGTGGGGCTTGTGGGGTTTGCGTTGCCCTCTGCGCTCAGTCAGGGTGCTTCTATGTTGCTACATACTTTGAATTTTTTCTGGTGTGTTGTTTTGTTGCTTTTATAATGCATTTTCCCACCAGATGCGTGGGATTTGCAGGCCTGCCGCTGGTTTTTGCTGCTTTTTGTATCGCGATTGGCCTCATCGCAGCTTTTTTGGCATTCGTGTTTTGCTTTTTGGCGGTGTGGCATTGATTTTATCACGGCCATTTGACGAGTTGTCTGGTGACTATCGCATGGTACCGCCGTGTTGTGAATACTTGGTTAACACGGCGTAAGTTTCCCACGATAGACTGCGATGTTGAAGGTTGCATTAAGTAACTTTTGCGATGGTTATCACACGTTCTTGAGAATATACCCCATACAGTGATCTGCATGATCCAGTGAAGGATAGTTACTGTGTATTCTCAATCTTTTTGTGTGGAAGATATACTCACCATGGAAGAATTATGGGCCGCATCTCAATCCTGTTTACTGGGTCATCACAACACAGAAGGGGTCTGTGCATTTCTTTTTTTCATCTAGAACACACAAATCTGCTCTAAAGATTTTGAGTTTTTGCATTCTCTGCTGACAGCAGACCTCAGAAACATGAAGAGGCCCTCTATTTCCGAGCTCTGCTGATTACACCCTATGCACTAACTTGGAGATTTTTATAGTTAACGTATGTGCTGAAAATGGATAACAGAAACACATAGACCCCTTTTACATGGGCACAATGCAGAGAACGGGATCATGATACGCCCATGCACTAAGATTGGCCTGGAATGCATTACCTCTTCAACCCACTTCTCGTACCAATGCTTACTATATGACGTGTTTTAGCCTCCCCCATGCAACACGTGATTTACCTAAATCTATTCAAAAAAATATCCAGTAAAAACACCCCTCCCCGATGACCCTCCTACCATTATGGTATTTAAAGGGGACGGCGTCCACAACACTTCCTGTTGTTTTGTCTGCTCTTCTCATCACAGATGTTGAAGGTGCCTGTTGTTACAGTAAAGGTAAGACCTGGGAGTCTGGGCTTCCTGAGGACATGTTCCAGGCATTGTTTCTTTCCCTCCCTTGGTACGTGATACATTGTTGGTCTCTGTATCTATGGGAGGGAGAGTTATGTATTTAAATCAAGGCTTTGCCTTTCTTGCATCTATGCTGGGGGCATGACCCATCTTAATAAGTTGCATTTTGAATTATTTACTTTAATTCAAGTAGCCTACCGTGTAGCGCGCATTTGTTCCCACGTGCTTCCCATTTGATTAAAAACTGTAAACTACAAATTGCTTCTTGTGCCTTTTTACCCTCATCAGAATACCTGGGTACTTAGTCTAAAAATTATTTTTCTATCATAGCTAGATGTTTATGTCAAATTTCAAATACTGCAAAACATCTCTATTTATAAACTTCTGACACGACCGAACTTCGCCCTTGATCTAACTCAGTGGTTTCATCAGCGCTATTTTGCATTGTTTCCACTTAATAATGGTTTCCACTTAATTAACACTTGCCACAATTTAGAATGAAAGTGCACGAGGGCATACAAGCGAACAATTTTCATATATTATTTTAATTTATTTGCTCTTGCTTTTTAATATACGGTTGAGGTTTACAAAATCAATCAGAAACGAATGCCATCAAATATGAAATTCCCATAATTAGTATTCCCTTAGTTAACTCTTGCTTTTTAACATTGCCATCTCTAGGGTGTTACATAAGTGCCCCGGGGGAGGAACCGGGGAGAAGGGACTCAAATTAACATACGACTGGAGTTTCGTAATAAATTATTTCAACATTAAACGGGTGAAAGGGAAAATGTTATCTCTTGAGACTCTATTTGAATTAATTTCGCTGAATTGCATAGGTGAGATGTAGGGTGCGGGCATAAAATCATATATATATTTTTCTAATTCGGAATGTGTTTCTCTTTGAACAAACTAGCCTTAGGAAAGGAATAATTAAAATGTGAGAAAATGCAGTATAAACTATCTGCACTCTGCTGTAAAAAACGTGTTCAAAAGGCCTGGCTAAGGCTTAAATCTTCTATTATTGCTTAAATAACACATAGGTTACAAAGAGGTAAAAAAAACCTCTGTGTAACGTAAGTATAGGCATTATTGTTAATAACAAACACATGAAATATTGTAAAAAAAAACTTATTTGCTTAAATGGATCATTGACTTCACAAAAGTGAGTAAAAATGGTTTAGTGAATTGATAATTGATTATATGAAATCGGACAATTTGTTTTTATTCTTTAAAAAGTTAGGGTGTTGAATATAAAATGAAATATGTTATACTCTGGGCTACAAATTGGGGCTATGTGATGTACTTGATGATTTTTTGCTCCTAAAGTTAACATGTGTCACATGTGAACATATATATATTATTTTTTCACTGAAAAAATAAAAGGTTCCAGGGACTATGCTCATATATCACTTGTACAAAACCATAGAAATTCAACAGGTATAGTTACCTAAACTAAATATAACTTACACCCCCGCAATGCACTGCTTATGACCTCACACATTACATCACTCATGACATGGTAAGTGACATCACTCATGACATCATCCAGTAATTGTGAGTATTTCCGAATAGTTTATGAGTGTTACAAATATATAGCACGGTGCCACAAAAGTTAAATTAGTATACTTTGTGTACCACTATTGAGTGATACTACTTATCATGGAAATTGAAGTGCCGCACACGTGTGGTAAGTAGACACAAGATTATTGTGTACATAAAAAAGGTAGCTTGACCCCCACCACAAGCAAGCAAAACAGCACCAACTGTCACCCACCGAATCCACAGCATGGAATCCTCATGCCACATTACGCATGAGAATTCCACCAAAGCAAGTAGAGCACTACACTTATAACATAAATTATATGACTGGCTGTGTGACTGTATCCTTTTTTGTGGGTGTGTGAGTGGCTGTATGTGTATATACGTGGATGTATATGTATATGGGTGAGTGAGTGGCTGTGTTAGGAAGTGAGTGGGTGTGTCAGTGGCTGAAAGGGTGACTTAGAGGTTGTGTAGGTGGTTATATGGGTGGGTGAGTGCGTGTATGTGTGACTGCTTCAGTGAGTGAGTGGGTGTCTAAATGGATGTATGAGTGAGTGACAGGGAGTGTAAATGGCTGTATGGGTGTGTGGGTGGCTGTTTGAATGTGCGTTTTGTTAAGCCAGTTCATGTGTGAGTGGCTGTATTGGAGAGGGAGTGTCTGTGTGAATGGCCATATGGGCAAGTGAGCAGATGTGGGAGTGCTTGTATAGATGTGTGAATGGGTATGTAAGTAGTTGTGTGGGTATGTGAGTGAGTGTGTGGGTGCTTGTGTAGATGAGTGAGTGGCCATGTTGAGAGGCTGAATGGGTGAGTGAGTGGGTGTGTGAGTGGCTTTATAGGTGAATAAGTGTGTGTGTGAGTAGCTGTATGGGTGAGTGGCCATATGAACATATGTATGGGTGAGTGAGTGGTTGTGTGAGTGGCTGAGTGAGTGAGTGGCTATGTGACCAGCTCTATGGCTGAATAAGTGGTTGTATGAGTGCTTGTATGGGTCTGTGAATGGGTATATGAGTGGTTGTGTGGGTGGGTGTATGAGACATTGTATTGGGGTATGTGTGTGGGTGTCTGAGGGGATAGATGGATGATGTCACGAGTGATGTAATTTGAGATATCATCAGTGATGTCACTGACCATGTCATGAGTGATGTAATATGTGAGGTTATTAGCAGTGCATTGCGGGGGCGTAAGTTATACTTAGCTCGAGTAACTATAACTGCTGAATTTCTATGGTTTTGTACAAGTGAAATATGAGCCCAAATATAGCAGTCCTGTAACCTTTGTTTTTTTCAGTGAATTTCTAAGGCCTTTTAATTTCTATTTCTTAACAATAACGTAAATTGAAAGTTTTTTTTCAGTGAATTTCCTTTTTATTTTAAATTCTATTTCCTACCTGTTTCCTTTGAAAATAAGTGGGAGAGTGATTGTAACAGTGCCTCATTGAGTGTGTCACTGGGTGTGTGTGTGTCTGAATGGGTCTGGGACTACCTGCAGAAGTGTCTCTAGCTGGGTGTGTAAGTGGGTGCATTACTGTCTGAGTAAGTCTCTGGCTGTTTGAGTAGATGGCTAAGTGGGTGTATGGGTTTTCAAGTGGATTTGACACTTGAGAAAAACCTATGCCGTAACAAGTGAAGCTTGCAGTGAGAGAGCATAGACAGGATCTGCACTAGTAGCCAACAACCATGTTTGAAGGACTATTTCTTTTCTGTACATGGTTGAGAATGTTGTGTCTGTACTTGCCTACATATCTCAGAGAGTGTCGGAGTACTCATCTAAGAGTGCCATGAGAAGTTTAAATGTGCTGGAATGTAACTACCTGCTATAATACCTCTATGGCTGCCTAAATGCTTTTGTAAGTGGATGCACAAATACTTCAGTGCCTGTGTTAGGCAACTGAGAGCTATGTAGGTGCCACTGAAACTACCTTTGAGTCTGGTGCATGCATAAATAGTTTCTGGTGAGTAATTGAATGTATACGTACTTCTGTAGCTGTCTCTGTAACTGAAAGACGAGCTCTATGCTTTTGTGAGCATGTAAGTCAATTGTTTTAGGGATGGCATACTCTATGTAATGCTTGGCATAGAGGTCAGCAAGTGCACAAGTAACTTATTAAACTCAAAATAACATCTCTCAATCTCTTAAGCACAAAGCATAATTCTTTGTTGCATACTTACAGCATATATTAGAAGTGGATTATGTTCACTAAAAATGGTTTTGATACTTGAGAAAACCTATAACATGCCAAGTGAAGCTTGGAGTAAGAATACCCAGACAGGATCTGCCCTAGTAGCCATCATTCATGATTGACAAACTATTTCGCTGCATGGTTCAGAAGGTTGTGTCAGTACTTTCCCACGTATGTAAGTGAGTGTAGCAGTACACTTGTATATTTGCTATAAGATGTTTGAGTAAATGTGCTGGTGTGCGACTCTGTGTTTTAGCAGCTCTAGGGCTGTCTAAATGTATATGCAAATGGCTTTACAAATACCTCAGTGGCTCTGTAAGGGAGTAGAGAGCTATGAACGTGTGACCGGAACTACCTTTGAGCCTGCTGTAGGCATAAGTAGTTTCTAGTAAGTGACTCAATGTGCATGTGCTTCTTTAGATGACTGTTTAGGTTTAAGAGAGGGTCTATGCTTTTGGAACATGTATATCAGTTGCTTTAGTGCTGCATACTCTATAAACACCTATAACATGCCAAGTGAAGCTCACAGTGAACGTGCACAGACAGGGTCTGCACTAGTAGCCTTCACCCATTTTTAAATACTATTTCTCTGCATGGTTGAGAAGATTGTGTCAGTACGTGCCTAAATATCTGAGAAAGTGTAGTAGTACACATCTATCAGTGCCATGAGATGTTTAAGTTAATGTGTTGGTATGTAACTCCCTGCTAAAATTCCTCTATGGTTGTCTAAATGTGTATTATAATGGCTACAGAAATACTCCTCTGCCTGTGTTTGGAAATGCAGAGCAGATGTGACTGCAACTAGCTTTGAGTCTGCTGCATGTATTAATAGCTTCTGGTGAGTGACCTAATCTATACATGCTTCTGGAGCTGTCTCAATAACTGAAACCGAGACTATATGTTTTTCTGTACATATATGTCAGTTGCTATAGGGATGGCATACACTATGTAGTACTTGGCATGAAGGCATGCAAGTGCACAAGTAATTTAGTGAACTGAAAAGAAGATCTCTCATCTTTTAAGCACAAACCAGCATGCACCATAGCACACTTACAGCATCTCTCACGTATGACTTGTGCATAGTGAAACTTGTATTTAAGACTTGACACACAGGAGCAAATCAAGGTACGCACCTCATCTTCACTCTGCAACTCAGACAAACCGTCACATTCTCATACACTCATAAAGTGCCTTACTCACCTGTTATTAAACATACAAAGCCACTCACACTAGCATTCATACATTACCTCATATAATCTCAATATTTTCTCAAAAATATTTGATACTCCAAATTAAATGTAATTCACCTACCTGAAAATTGAGTTTGTTGATCAAATATCATTGTTTTGGTCTTATAAGTTAGATACAATACTGTCAAGTAATGTAAAAATTAAGCAAACGAATGGCACACCACTGACACAAAGCAACCATTAATGGCAGCATTATAAACTTTGCACCCTCTGATAGTGTAGAAGGCAACAAATAAAAAAAAAGTCTTCATTTATTTATTGTGTCAATCCAATTAGGCTATTTTCTTTCTGTTGGCCATCTTGGGAGACTTATTTGTTATGACGCTCCCTAATCTCCTCATTTACTGCAGCTTCCTCAGTAGAAAATCTTTTTAGTTTTCCACTTTGATTCCATCAAGATGGCAGTCAGATGTGCCAGACTTTTGGCATCAATTCAGAATGTTAGCACTGTAGTTGCTCATCAGAACACTGTAGTAAATTTATAATCACCAGGGAGCAAACTGCTGCTGTTGTTGAAACCGCATGTTTCACTCTACATGTCAGAATGTGTCAATGAAATGGAAGAGGAAGATATTTGGCAACTCCCTTAAAACGTGTCCTAAGTTTGCTTTCAACAGCACTAGCCATAATATCTATGACAAAATGAAACCCCTCATTTTGTTCCTTTCTAAATTAAATGTTTTAAGTTCTACCAGTTTGATTAATTCAGGATGGCTTCAAGTGTGCCATATTTTTGTCATAAGTAAAACTGTAAGCGCTCTAGTTGGTCTTTGGAATGCTCTGGGAGGCTGCAGTTGAACACAAAGGCATCAACTGACAGGCTGCTCCTGTTGAAGAACAATAGGAAGATATTTGAGATCTCACTTAAAATGTGTCCTATTTTTCTTTCTACAGCTCTGACCATAAATGTTATGACAAAGTGAACCCCCTATTGTGTTTCTTTCAGAATTAAATGTTTTAAGTGCCACCAAATCACATTTTGCTTATGTGATTTGGTATTAGGAAGGGGCGTGTTTAAGGTATCCCTTCCTAGTACCGAATAGCACAGGTATGTATGAATGTTTTGCAACTGGGAATTCTACAGCACACATAGAAAGAGGAAAATGCCGCTGAGGATTGTTGTTTTTGTGCAGGAATGGGCCCCTTCTTGCACTAAAGCGATCTTACCTGTGATGCATGCACCCTTGCACAAGGAGCAAGGGTGTATGCACTGGCCCTAGGCTGCACATAGTGTGCCAGCGCAGAGATAAAGCAGGAATGCAAAATATCCTACTAAATATGGCACATTTCTGCTATCTCTTATTAACGCAGCACAGCAAGTTGTCTTGCTGTGTTGCATTGCTTTAAATGTTAGTAAATGTGGCCCAAGAGGGTTTAATTTCCAAAATATAAAGTTGCACCTTCCTACCTGAGATCATAATCTTCAGTGTGATGGGGCAACCCATATTTTGGGCACAAGAACGTACGAGGCATAAATTGCACCTCCATCTATTCGCTTGCATTCTTGTAGTGATTCCATTGTGTATACCAGGCACAGAAAGAATCAGCACTATGGTCATAAACAAAAGATGAATCAAGGCACATTGGGGCAGATTTACAAGCCCCTTGCGACAACTTTATGCTGCTGTTGCGTCACTTCTGGGACACAGCAGCGTCATAAACAATGCGCCACGATGCGGCATATTTACAACGTGACGCATCTAGGGAGATGCGTCATGTTGTAAAGCCCTGCGCTACATTATACCTGTGTCAGGTATAATGTATACAGGGTGGGCAAGATTTCACGGAGTCACTTTTACGACGCCACTGCATCAAAACCTTGCGCCTGCTTGAAGCAGGCATATGGAGTGACGCAGCATGTTGGGAATAGGCATTTCTGGCCATTGCTGGAGTTGCGTCGTGCGTAGGACACAACTACAGCAATGCGCTGCCTTTCCATCAAAAGATGCGTCACGCATCTGTCTATCCTTGCCACGGTACGCCACATTGTAAATGTGACAAATCCATGGTGGCGTAAGGCTTTTTTTCCGTCACGCAATTTAGCAGATGCATCTTTGCTAATGTGCAGAGATGCGCCAGTTCTTGAAAATTTGCCCCATTATTTTCATATGTATCTACAATGGGCTTCAGTCAAAGACTGTTTTCAGTTTACACAAACTTAAAAGCAAATAATTATACCTGAAAATCCGGTTACCAGTATAGGCAATAAGAAGCTCTGAACAATGATGTCACCCCTGAAGTAACAAAAGAGTCAATTATTAGCAAATAAAGAATCAGAAAGTATATAATGAGGTTCATTCAATGTCATAGCAACTCGAGTGTACATCAAGTAAACCTTCACTAGCACCCCGGATTGTAGGCAGAATATTAGCATAATGTGATTTATACTGTGAAAACTTCAAGGGCAATTCAAAGCAAGCTTTGTTGAGACATCGAAGGTGCTGCAGAAAATAGTTTTTCAAATTCAAGTAAAACTTGACGTAGTTTCTGTCACTCTGAGCATGAAGACTTAAACATGTCTGATTCTTTATAATCAGGCATTGCGAAATATGCTTGGGCTCACATGCTTTGATAAATTAAATTCTTTGTTACAATTTCGAATTTTTCTTTAATAGCTCAGGTCACAGGTTGTGCCCTTCAAGGTGTGTATACTCTGGTACATTCAGGTATTGTTCTTCCCAAAGCGAATACCACACACATTATTTAAGTTTTCTTTCATGAATAATTTATGAAATATTCATTATCACTGTTCTGATTGTCTAACTTTAATTGACAATCCTGACAGCTCAGCAGATTGTCTCACAGAATTATGCAGCAAACCTGTCAACTAATCATCAGTGTCAACCTCTAATGAAATTCCTCTTGTTGATCAAGTCCAAATATTTTTCCAGCTGAAATGTTTTGTGTAAGGGATGTGTACGAGAGACTAGTTGGTTTGAGGAAACTGCTAATGGAACAACATATTCTTACTTTTACCCAGAAACTGGAGTGGCGTAGCAAATTTTAAAACTTTTGTATTCTTTAGCAAGGCTTAATCTGGTATTTAGCAAATGTCTATAATAAAAGATGAAAAGGAGCTTTATTGCACCAAGGCCCTGATTACAAGAGCAGGGCTAAATTCCGATCCCCGTGCAAACTCTTGTATTGGAATTGCAAGTTGTGTAATAATTATCACACCCTCAAAGTTTTACCATGATAAATTGTTGCAGGTCAAACCTGCCAAAATGTATAGGGGAAAAGGGCACTTTAAAAAAGCAAAAAAATATAAACATGCAGAATTCACAGAATTAAATACTGATTCCACATGTTACACCGCAATTAAAATGGCACAACTTGTAATAGATGGAAATTATTGCACTTTTTAAATACCGGTCCCCATGATATTTAAAAGGTGCAATAATAATCACCTTCTGAGTCAGGCACTTGCAATGAGTGCCATAGTCTTAATAATTGGATTATACATTTATGTGTGCTTCTGTGTGAAAAATTGTTTTATTATGAAAAAATCTGTTAGAAATTGGGTTACTGGTTGACTGGGGTTCGAGCCATGGTCGAGCAGCATCCATAGTCCAATTCAGGGTAAGGTATAAGCAAACCCCAAATTAACCTGTGCTCACCCCATGGTAGCTTAGCACAGAGCAGCCAGGCTTAGCTTAGAGGCAATGTGTAAATTATTTGTGTAATATGTCAATCAGTTAGATAGTGAAAACACCACAGAAATCACACACCAGGTTAGCAAAAAAGAGCTTAATTTAATAAATAGAAAAAGACCAAAATGTCAACAATCTGAAAAGTAGAACCGCAGTTATGAATTTGATAGAATAAACAGTAAAATCGCACCTAAAAGCATAAAGCGCCAACCCTGGCTATCTGGCCACGTTGGACCGTGTCAAAGCTAAAAGTTTAGGCAGACTGCAATGGTGCGAGGATCGGATACAATCCCAGATTAATCCAGCTGAAGGCTTACCTTCTCAAGTTTTTTGCCAAGATTCCTGTTAGCTTTGTTTGGAGAAGGTCGTGGGGAGCAAGGAGACCGTGGCAGGCGGTTGTGGGAATGGGGCGAAGAGCAGGCCGGTCATCAGAGATATTCTGGCTTGTGCTTTGCTTTGGCAGTCCTCTGTGCATGATCGAAGATTGCGGTTGTGAAGGGCACAAAAGTTTGATTTCAGGAGCCTGTGAAACACACCAAGGGTCCAAGATCAGAGAGGCACCACTTGGTGGTCAGAAATTTGCTGCAGCTGGGTCCAGAAGCTGGTTGGGCTGCCTTTCATACCCCTGAGACACAGGCCAGGAGTTCAGCAGACTAGTCTTTGGAGTCACTCTGGGGTCCTGGGTTCAAGATGAAGTTGCAGGGCTAATTCTTCTTTCCCAGGCAAGAGGGGAGCAGGCAGCAGGCCAGTACAGCAGAGCAGCAGTTCACTTAGAGCAGCAGTCCAGCAGAGTGTCAGTCCTTGTAGTAGCACAACAGTCCTTCTTGCTAGCAGAGTTTCTACAGGTCCAGATGTTTATTGATGAGTTGATGTCGGAGGTTTTTCTTTCATACTGTGATTACCTGGTTCTACAAGGCAGGAAGAAGCTGCTAGATATTGACTTCGACGTGCATGGAATTTCCTGTCTCCACTGCTCTGGCTCAAAACTGGCTGATGTGACAATGCATGGTCCTTAGACAGAGCTCAAGCTTTTCAAGTGTAAGTGAGGTTGTGCTCATCTCCACCCCTATCCTGCCTGCAGAGAGCCCACTTAGGTACACCTAATCCCTCGATTGCGTGACTGTCTGGGAGGAACTGACAACGTCCGTCAGCTGCACCCAGTCATGTGACCCAGGACATGCTACATGTATAAAAGATTTAAGGACAGGACAATGACAACCTTCTAGAAGTGGCATTTTTAAAATTGTAATAAAATAATCTGACTTTACCAGTAAAGAGGGGTTATTATTATAATTTCATAGACACCGAACATGAGATATCCACCTGCTCCCAATTGGAAAAACGAGCTTATTAAATGTAATCGGGAATCCCCAATGATGTCCTATGGGAGAGGTGGGCATCAAAACTAATTTAGGTGTTTTTCACTACCAGGACATGTAAAACTTAAGCGCACATGTTCACACTTTTAATTACATAGCACCCTACCCTATCGGCTGCCCAGGGCCTACCTTAGGGATGAAATATATACAATAAAAGGGGAAAGGGATTTTATGGCTTTGCAAGGAGGTTTAAGTGCCATGTCGACATGGCAGTTTAAAATGACATTCTGACTGCAATGGCAGTCCTGGGACATGTTTTACAGTGCTTTCTACGTGGGTGCCACAATCAGTGCTGCAGGTCCTCTGGTAGCATTTAATTTACAGGCTATGGGTGTAGGAACGTGGCCTTTTTGTATGGTCACCCTCACGTATTTGTTTCTCCAATGCTTCCAATGCTGATGGTTTTGACTCTGAAAGTGTATTAGAGTCTGCTAACCAGGCCTCAGTGCCAAAGTTCTCTCTCTAAAATATGAAACAAGTAAATTGGTAACCCCAATTGGCAAGGATTTTCACCCAATTATAAGGCCCTGGCAAGTGGTTCCAGTGGTAAACAGGACATGGAAGTTAAAGGGGTCACCAGGACCTGAAGCACTGATTGTGCCAACGTAAGTGACCCTAGTTAAAATATGTCAGCAATTCTGTCATTGTAGACTGCATGAGCAGTGCAAACTGCTCAAAGTTGACTTTGTCCTCTCCATGAGTGGCAAGGCCTCAGCACTATTTTTAATATATGCCAGTCACGACTAGGGTAGGCTTCCTGAGCCGAAGTGACATGTGCATGATATTAAAGGTGTGGACATATCAGTGCAAGCTTAAATTTCCCTATAGTAGCTTCCTTCTGGAATGGGCTACTATATGTCTTCAGGAGCCATAGGATAATATAGCCTGGAATCCGGGCATCCCCAGGCTGTCAGCTCCATTATGGTATGACTGAAAACTGTCATCATGATTGGTATCAAACAACCTGTATCATCAAAACCGACTTTTTCCCAGAGTTAGATTTAATGTGACATGCACCCAGGTAGCTACCTTAGAGATAGCCCATCTAGGTGCCCCAGCCTTTCCTGTGCCCTGGCTGACCACCAAGACAGGAATTTGACACCCTGTCATGATATGTGAACACTCCCTGAAGTTAGAAACAAAGGCATGCCTGGGTGCGAGGTGTCACCTACCACTCTGCCAGGATGGCTAGTGAAGTGGCATGTCACAGCAGTTAGCTTCAAAGCCCTCACTGCCACTGATATTCAACTAGGCTTCCCCCTAGAGCAGGAACAAAGCCAACCCACTGCACCCAGGCACATTTGTAACCCAGACAGGTAGGAAAATTAGATAGTCAGGAGGCATCCACTGCCAGAAGGCCAACCACACCCCTAGGTCTGGCCACATGGTCTGTACAGCCAAACAAGGGTTCTGCCATTTTTAAAAGTGGCATAATAGAAGCTTCTGGGTAGAAAAGGTGCCACTTTATCCAGGAAGTGGTCACCTCAGAGGCAGGTTTGTCCCTGGGGCTAGAAGCCCATTGGCTACTAGCTCCCACACCCCTCATGCCCCTAAATCTAGGATCCAAGAGGGTTCTCTGGCACAAGAACCTCATATCTGATCATTGTGCAACAAAGGACAAAGAAGAGACCCGAGTCTGCGACTTCAGGACCTACACAAAGAAAAGGCACTAAAGACGGCACCTGTGGCAACCACCCTGCAACTGAACAACTGCGACTCATCCCGAAGCATGCACTAGTTCCAAAGGAAAGAGGAATGCCTCTGCAAGCCAAAGGCAACTCCAGAGCTGCCTAGGACTAGAGGTACTAGTCTCCTGGAGCCTGTAGGCAAAAAACGCACTCCTGTATCTAAAGAATCACTGGCCATTGGGTCCTCAGAGGGAATCGTCCAAAAGTAAAGTATCTAGTGCATTGTGTGAAATGTAGTCCTGACTTCCAATGATAGTTTCAGGCAAATATCATTTTCCCCCAGACTCCAGAACATCAAAGTGATGGAATGCTGAGCGTGTGATTACAAAGGTTTGTTGGAGTCCAGTCCGGCTACTATCAGCTTTGTTTTCCTCACCAGCACCATCTAAGCAGTAAAGTCAGCACCCTTAGCTCCCGCTTCAGCGCCAGGGACGGTGAGGACAACTCTGTACCCGGGCCCAACCAGCTAGGTAAAAATCAACTAACTGTCCAAGCCTGGTCCTTGGACCTGCCTCACCTTCACCCCGAGTGGTTTCCTCTAGACGTGACCTGCAAGTGACCAATTGCCACTAGTCCATTTACCCATTGACCACAACATCCATAACTCCAATTATATTCATCCAATTGTGTTTGTCTAGGTGTCTAAATTTATATAAAAATCTGCTTTATTTTCATAAATTGGTGTCTGATTTCTTTACAATCATGTCACTTACTTATCGTCCATGTCGGTACTCTGAAATGCTTAACACATGTTCCTCTAGTAAAGAATGACCGCTCTGTGCTCCACTACCAGGACTAAACTAGGGATTTATTAGTGTGAATCCAAGGACCTATTTGGGGTAACATGAGATTATTACATACTGAAGTCTAACCAGCCTCACTGGATAATAACTCACCTTCCTACACTGGTTATATGGTATGCCACTCTACAAGGGACTTATATGTAAATTAAAAGTGCCAATTAGGTATTAGTCAATTTAACCATGTTTTCAGGGGAGGGAGAACAAGCACTTTACCACAGATTGGCAGTGGTAAAGTGGTCAGATTCCTAAGGTCAAAAACAATAGGTTCCGAAAAATGGAGGAGGAGAGGAAAAAGGTTGGGCAAGACCACCCTAAGACTGACAGGTTTAAAAATATCAAATATTCACAAGGCAACACCTGCAAACAAGTGAATTTGTAGCAATTTACAAAGCTCTCTCTGTTTGTGTGCTACCCTGGAAATAGTCAGATATTTACTGCAAAGAAGGGCTTGGCTAACTCATGCTCAATTGTGGAAAAGTGAATGGAACACCCCCGAACTTCATGGGAGGGTTAGGTAAAAGAATGTTCCACTTCTATACAATAGTGGAGCACTCCTTCCAATATTCTGCCTTCACTTATTTTACCTTCTTCTCTTAATATTATTTAGCGTGCTACCGTGGAGACCCGCTGCCTCAACATGCCAAATGAATGAACACCAACTACATATAAGTCTCTCCGACTTATTCAACTGCGCACTGCAGATAAATTCTGTTGCAATAAACATTATAATGCAATATACTTACAGTCTTTACAATGCATTCATATTTTTAAACACCGATTAAATTGAAAATATTTGTGACATAAACAAATAATAAACATGAGCAAGTTATTTGATTCAAAACATTAATTTTATCATACAATCTGTTAATTTCACAAAAGTTTCTTGACATTTATACGGTCTTGAACACTTTTCAATGTTACAATCATGCCCGATGCATTTTGGCCCCCTTGGCCCTTCTTCAGGGGCTTGTGTCTATGAATAAATGAAAACAACAACCATTATAAACACATTCAGTGTTGTGAGAGCTTTCCAAAACTTGCATAAGATGACATAATTAGCGTATTTCTCATGCTTATATGCCAAAGTACTGTCCAAAGTATACCGTCCAAAGAGTGAGATGGAAGCTTGTGCAAAGAAAGTGCTGAATACAAAATAAAAGTGCTGGAATTGAAATAAGGTCCCGCCTCCTAAACCCCCAAACATGGAACCTTGAATATCAAAACCACTCAGGTGGTATTCATAAAGCCCGCGTGTACTCGTGCCCTCAATGTCAAGAATGCAACTTACTCAATATTCTGACCGCCGAAACTGGACTGTAAGGGTAATAGAGAGCTTCTACAAGTGAAAATTGAAAGACTATAACCGTTCTCCATATTAAAGATACATAACACAATTACTTCTTTTAAAACTGTCTGACTCACCTTGGCCCGTTCAAATAGCAAACAATGCTTGACCCACTGCAACCGTCTTCGCTCAGGAAGTGAAATGCCGAATGCGGATGCTCGCTATGAAGTGCACTTCTGCAACACTGAAAACGGACTACTCAACACATTAGAAAGACGCTAGCCTCATTCTCGGTCACCATGTTGGTGGAGTAAAGAAGTGACTGCCACAGATGGTAGATAATATAGTTCGAAAAACGTCAGGGAAATATCATAACCGAAAACCTTATTTTTTGGTGGAACCACATCGAAAAAACAAAAAGTAGCCTGTGATACTAAGTGAACAGTAAACGGTTCATCTGAAGATGTTCAACAAAAAAATTAAAATAATGATAGGTCATAGAAACGGAAGAATAGGGAGTGCACAGAAAGAATCTGTCAGGTCCGGTCTGGTACGTCAATGATGAGACTGTGTCCTACTATGTCAAACGCATAATAATACTCAATTAAACAACATATACTGACTTCTAATGTATAGAAAACAGCCTAAATAAATTTTTTCATTAAGACCCTAAGGGTATTGAGTACTCAATCTTTTAATCCAAAATATCTCTCTTTGTAAAATGGATCTAGTCAAATCTTTACCAGGGGTAGATTCCACTGCCTCAATTACTTGGAATTTGATCTGTGCGATTGTGTGCCTAGCTTCTGCCCAATGCATGGCTAAGCTGCTAGTGGTGTTCTGTGTCCTAATTGTACTTTTGTGCTCGGAAATGCTTATTTTGATCTTTCTCTCGTTTTGTCCGGCATATAACAACTCACATGAACATTTGATCCCATAAATCTGGTTCCTAGAATTACAGTCTGAGTTATGTCTCATTGTTTCTACAGTATGTGGGTGCTGCATTTTATTAGATAAGAAATGAGCAGTTCCTAGGGGTGCTGTCTAGGACAGGGGGAAGGGGGGGAAGGGGAAGCACAGGTGTTTCTTCGAAATGCCCTCACACACCCCAAGGGATGTCATGCTTCATCATATGGGCATTTGCCCCTCGTCTGGCCGGCGCTGCAATGCCTGACGGGCTCCCGAAACCGGGGCTCTTTATCGGGGATCTTTTGAAGAAGCCGTATGGGTGCGTGTGGGTGTGAGGGCGGGTTGGTGCACTAGGGGTGAGATGGATAAAAAAGGTTATAAGAGCAGTCCTACCAATTACAGTTTTAATTCATGAGGTAGCTCCAACCTTATTAAAATTGTGAAGAAGCCCTGTATAGGAAATAATGTTCCCTAAGGGCTAATCTTAAGTGAGTGTGGTCAACATGTTTCGTGCCCCATCTGCCCCAGAAGGGGTCAATGGCACTTCGTCAGGACCGATTAAGTGGGAAATGAGTGCACCGCCGTATCGCACTGGTTGCTGATTACGGCAGGAGGAAGTTGATGGAGAAATGGTACTTGGGATGTACCAAACCTGTGGGAAAAGGGGACAAGGTGAAAAAAAGGGGGGAATTTAGGGGGGGATAAGACCAGCGGTTAAACCTGCCAAGAAAACATTAAGTACAGGTGCTGTGGTGAGGAACACATTTGTGATTTTAATTGAACTTCAAGTGGCTAAAAAACTCCAACCCAGCTACGGAGTGATGGTAGACTAGGTAGATGAGTCGTGAGGGCACCAGTGTTCGGTAGTCCGAGGTGGTAAAAAACAAGTGACCAGCATCATATGCGATCGTATGTGGTTCAGTGAGAGAGACAAACTCGACTAATCATGACGTGCACCAATAATGAGCGTCTAATTAGGCAACAAGATAGAACGTCTAAACAGGCCACTACAATTGACCGGGACCTGCAGGGTAATGAGGTTAAAAGGTTAGAAGTGGACTGACTAAAGACCATGCAAGATAGAAAAGCTACTGTAAAACAGGTAACGGGCATACGTTGAAGACTCACCCCCAATGGCCTAATTCGGGCTGACGGGGAGGTACAGAGCACTATAGTTGCTCCGGAGTCTAAGAGGGAGGCAAAAGAAAAGAAAAACATGACAGGTCCTGTTACAGAAATCTATTGGCAAATCGGCGTGCAAGGAAGGCTTACCGTATTCGATCAAAACCCTGTTTAGCACTCACAGCGGTAGACAAGCAACTTTGCCGGTGTCCTACCCTCGCTATGGGCCCCGTGAAGAAACTCTTTCGTAGGCGTGCTTAAGTAGCGCTTTGTGATGAGTGTACCTGAACGTGGCGGCCATCTTGGAATGGGCTCACAGAGCAATTCCAACGAGGATCACTTTCCGGAAGTTCTGGTTTTTCGCCGTGATATCACGGCAGCCATATTGGAGTGGAATAGGTGTTATAGACGCTAAAAGGTGTGATCTATCTGATCGAACGCTGACCCTTATTCGTATACCTGTATGTTCGTAAATCATACCCAGATTTAATATGATGTAGTGCATAATGTAATCAAAGGAAAAGTTAAAAAGCATGGAAAAGGCAGAGTTTCACAAGGTGCTCATAAGGTATAGAGTGCCTAAGGAATCCACCTCGGAGTATGTTTCTCAGGATTAGACCATCCATTATGGGCATGTAATTATTATCAGTTCAGCTTAAAATGTGTGGTAATTAAAAATCAGAGGGGTAGTATCATGCCAGTGAAATGGAGTTGTGCCATAGAATGATTGGAAATGACGTGAGACCAGCTCAACCCTGATGTCTCTAATTATTGTTTAGTTCTGCCCAGGGTATGTCGTCATTTAAACCCCTGAGATGAGAACCCAACTTAAACACCCAGCATTGTTCTTTCCTAAACAGGGCTTCTTTTGTGATGTTGGGGAAGGCCTCTAGAATAGTCCAGTTTAAATCATTGGGCGCATGATTGTTTTCTGCAAAATGTGAACACATTTTAGTATTTATTTTTTTGCAACGTACGTTGCTTCTGTGTTCAATTAATCTGGTTTTGACTTGGCGAGTGGTCATCCCAATTTATTGCTGCATTTTATTGCCAATTATGACATTATTGCAGTTGACACAATTGAAGCATTTTTTGGTACCTCGAAATTCAGTGGTTTTATTTCTAGCAGTCTTCATCAAAAGTTCTATCAGATTCTTCGACTGACTGTACGCATACAGTGGTTTGTCTTTAAACAGATCCTTAAAGTCTCCTTCATTTTGTAAAAGCTTCCATCTGTTGTTGATGATACTCCTAATTTTCTTTGAGCTTGTAGTATATTTTGACACGACCACTTGACGTTGCAGACTCGTTTTGGGTTTGTTGATTAATAATGTATTTCGATCTTTACTCTGCATGCGCTTGATCGCTTCATCTAGGATGTCTGCTGGATATCCTCTGTCCATGTATTTTTGTTTTGTATTAGTATGTTTTCTTCAAGAGTAGTGGGTTTAGATCATATCCTTTTTGCTCGTAAAAATTGAGATTATGGTAGATTGTGTACTAGATTTTTTGGATGGAAGCTGTGAAACATCAGAGCATTATTTTTTCAGTCTCTTTACGATATACTTCCGTATGTATTCCATTTCCATCATCACAAATAGTAATAAGGACATCAAAGAATGCAATGGATGTAGTACTCGTATTATATGTAAACTGTATGTGGTCATCCCGAGTGTTCAACTGCAAAAAATGTTGTTCCAGTTTCTCTTGGCTTCCTGTCCACAGTATACATATGTCATCAATGAATCTACAATACAATAGGAGGTTCTCAGTCCATATTTTGTCCCTATATACAAATTCATCCTCAAATTTGGCCATATACGTATTGGCATACAAATGCACCCCTGCTAAGCCCATGGATGTCCCTGTTAGTTGTGGGAAGAACCAGTCCTCCCATTGAAAGTAGCTGTGATTGAGACAGAAATGTAAGAGTTCAAGAAGAAAAACTTTGCTTGCTTTGACATCAGGACGTTGCAACAGAGCCCACTCCATAGCTTCCATTCCACCCAAACGGGGGAGGGAGGTGTAGAGTGATTTTACATCAATAGTTGGTACTTGAAGAAACAGACTGTAGTTTTAATGAAGAATCCGTGGTGTCCTTAACATAAGATATCCAATTTTGTACAAATGGCTGTAATAAGTAGTCTATGTACTGTCCTAACGGTTCAAAAATGGTTCCGTACCCATGACAATTCTGGGATTGGTTACAGTGAGATAAGTTCTGGTACTTGATGTTATCCAACCCATAACAATGGCATTATTGAGAATGATTTCCAATGTGCCAATCAGTTTGAACGCGGGATCTTGATCTATCTCTAGATAAGTTGCTGTGTCAGTTACTTATTCATTTACTTTCAGTATGTAGAATATTTTATCCATCACCAAAGTTGCCCCTCCTTTATCTGCTTTTTGAATATGTATCTCAGTGTTATTATGAGGAGATCTCAGTATATTCCTGTCTTGTGTGGTGAAATTGCTTTTGTTTGAATTGCTCATCTTTCTTTTCTGAAAATCATTTTTGACTAAATTCGCAAAAGAATCCAAAACCATATGTGAGACAGGGCTTGTAACTTAGATTTGGGTTTAAATTCCATTTTTTTTTCTTGACTGTCGGTGGTAGGAGGAAGAATGTTGGTGAAAAAATGCCATAGTCTTAAAACACGCATAAATTTGAACAGGGCGATCTCATATTCCAAGTTGTTTGTTTTATACGTAGACACAAATCCTAATCGTTTGTTCAAAACTTTTATTTGTTGTGATGATAACTCGGTGGAAGAAATATTCACTATTGTGTTATTTTCTGGCTCCTTAGGTTGGTTTTTCCTTTTTCTTTGACTTCTCCTTGTTTTCCTCCCATTTTTGCACTTTTTGTCCCTGGCGGTTGGCTTGAATTCGCTGCTTCGATAAAAAAGACTTTGTTGCAGGCGAGTGAGGTGCAGGCACACTTCTTTGTTTGCTTTGTACTGGTCCACCACTTATTTCCACATGCGCTGGTGTGCGGTTAATATTAGTATCTCCTTCCATGGCAATACTCTCCTCTGATGACGTAGTGGTGTTCTTCTTAGAATAGAACCTTCTTTGGGCATATACTTCCGCCCAAGTATAAACCTCATTCAGTTTATAATCTAATGTAATGCGTTTGTATTTGCGCAGTTTTCCTTCTTGGATTTCTTTCGTGTATTTATCTAGCTTTTGATTCATCTCCTCTAACGTTTTTGTCCAGATCTCAGGCTCCATCTGGGCCTCTAAATCTTGTTTAATCCTTGAGATCTCTATGGTGATTGCTTGTATTGCCTTTGACAGTTTCTCTATGAGAAGCAAGATGAGATCCAGGGACCATTTATTTAAAATTGAGTACCATCTCTCCCTGAACGCCTTGTTTAGATGAAAACAAAATATTTTTGGTTTGAATGATAATCTTAATCCATGTGGGATACGCTTCACTCTGTGGTATTGCACCAAGGTGGATGCGTGGATTTACTTCTCTCCTGGTCAAGTATTCAAGTTGTTTCAGTTGTTGTAATACCGAGCACCCTTGAACATTGAATGATTTAACCTCTTGAACTAATGAATATATGTCAGTAGCTTGTTCTGCTGTGTAAGCGAGAATGCTAGCTCTATTTTCAGTGATACTTGATATGGCGTCAAATGACATTTTGGGTGCTTCCACTGAAACAATGACAAACTTCTATACAATAGTGGAGCACTCCTTCTAATATTCTGCCTTCACTTATTTTACCTACTTCCATTAATATTATTTAGCGTGCTGCCGTGGAGACCCGCTGTCTCAACATGCCAAATGAATATAAGTCACTCAGACTTATTCCACTGCCAATGTCAAGAAACTTTTGTGAAATTAACAGATTCAAATGATAAAATTCATGTTTTGAATCAAATCACTTGCACATGTTTATTATTTGTTTATGTCACAAATATTTTCAGTTTAATCGGTGTTTGAAAATATAAATGCACTGTAAAGACTGTAAGTAGATTGCATGATAATGTTTATTGCAACAGCATTTAGCTACAGTGCGCAGTGGAATAAGTCTGAGTGACTTATATGCAGTTGGAAATGAGTGTTCCACCCCATAAAAAAAAGGAAAAGAAAAAAATGTACCAGTGCAGACAGGCACTGGAAATTGCAAGGATTGCTTCTGGAAAGTTGTGGCTGGCAAAGCATACACATAGCTGTAAACATACATTATTGTAAGGTCGTACAGTTATTGGAATGGATTTATGAATGAGTCAGGCCTTCAGACTTTCAAAGCAACAAACATGCTTCCTCAAACAAATATTTAGAAGAAATTATCTCCACTTAGGAACCACACGGGAGTTGGGTTTTGAAGGCAAAGAAACTAGTTAAATAAAAAAAAGGTTTTGAAAATGCATTTACACTTACAGAATCTCCATTATAAAGCCCCAGGCAGGCTCACTTAACAAAAAAACATTTCAAACTATATGTTTTGTCAAACAACATCTTCCTAACATAACATACCCTTTCAAATGCACGTTTTAGTTAGCATGCTTTGCTATTCTAAACTCTGAAGATTCTTTTACATTCAGAGTTTAACAGGATATAACATGTTGAAGTAGACAAACATATTTTCTTCAGTCCAAAGCTCTGCTCAGACAGATATGAAACACCGTCATTAAATTCTCTTCCTGGGGACAATGTCCCTTTAAATTGCAGCAACCCCTACTGTGAGCTCATTATCAGTAGGACACAGGGATAAGAATTCAGGAGTGAGCACTGCCATGAAATCTCACTCCTGTACTTAGAAGATAGTAATGCCAGGCAGAGGAGAAGAGTGGACATTTGAGGAAACTGTCACACACAAAGGCAGGTTGAGTCACTATAGGAAGAGGCCTCTTTTTGCATGATCACTTTCATTTTCTTTGGACTGATGCTGCTGTCTTTTCAACTCTGTGCAATGTGATGCTGCCAACCAGACCCCAGTGCATGTGCTCTGACCCCTAAAACATGTTGAAATTGGCAATAATCCCAATTGGCATATATTAACTTACATGTGAGTCCTTAATATATAGTACAAAATGTTCTCATGGCCTGTAAGTTAAATGCCACTAGTGGACTGCACCACCCATTGTACCTCCCACTACAGTGGCAGTGTAAACATGACTGAAAGCACAACACCATATCCTGCCTGTACAGTTTTAAAACTGCAAATTAGACCTGTGAAAAGAACCTTTTTTTTGATTGGCCTAAACCATCCTTTTAAATATTAGTAAGTCACCCCTAATAAGGACTTAATGCCTATAAGGCCGGCTGCATAGGATTGAAAACTAGGAAATGTAAAAGTTACATGTTAAATGTGTCCTTACAGTGAAAAGGCCTCAAAAGACATTTTCACTGAATAAGGGGTAGCTGTTCCATAGGAAAGTGCTGGGATACAAAATTACATTTAATAATGTTGTCTCTGCCAAGTGTCATCCACCATATTAATTATTGGACTTTTAAAAAAAATATATACAAGCTCAATTCACTGGTATAGTTGTTAGATTTGTAATAAATATGTTGTAAAAAGTACTTCTAGAAAATGTTCTTTTCCTTGCCTAATCCTCTAGAAGCTGAATATCGCTCTTGATGAGGTGTACACTTGCTCCCAGAGCTGATACAAAGGCCCAGGATGACACAGGAGTGGTTGTTCATATCCCTGACCACACCTCTAGGGTGAGTATTGGAGTTCTGCACAGGGGAAGAAAGGTTCTGCCATTTTGGATTTAGGTGGAGAAGGCCACTATGGGATTATTCGCAGAAGGGCACAAAAGAACTTTAAGGAGATTTGAAAGGCAGGACCTGCTCCCACTTGTACCCAGGTCAAAGAAGTGGACTCCAAGGGTCGGTTGGATTACCTCATGTTAAGTGACAGGGACAGGAACAAAACAAGCTGCTTGAAGTCCATTTTCCTGCAGAGCCCAGAGTCCCTACTGGACTTGCCGGGATCTCATCCAACTCTATCTGGGCTTGTGGAACCCATCTCAGTCATAACCTGCTGCATTGCCCTGCTGATGTTTTTTGGCTCTCATTTCAGAGACTAAGAGCCAGATTAAGATCTTGGTATATGGGATACTCTGCCTCAAACATGACAGATATCCCGTTCTCAGTATTATCAGTGTCATAGGATACAGTGCACTTGCAATACGGTGGACGGGATATCCGGAATGTTTGTGATAGAGTATCTCATCTGCCAAGATCTAAATCAAGCCCTTAGTCTGGAGGTAAAACCTCCGACTAATACATACCAGGTTTCTGTATTCAAACCATGCTTCATTGACAGTCATCTATAAATCATGTCTGTGTGCCAGTCAAGTGCAACTATATGACCGCAAGTGTTGCTTAATGCTCTCTGGCGATGTTTTTAAATTCAAACTTTAAAACATTGATACCTCTTGTTTTCTTTATTGGATTTGTGCCATTTTGGTGTCTTTGGCTTCATTAAATTCTTCTGGAGTGGGATTTAATTGTGGTGTGTTTTCCACTTTTTATCTGTTTTGGTACTTCTACATTCTCTACATATTTTCTTAAGTCAAGCCTGTCTATTCTATGCCATAGCTAGCATGGGTTGAGCTCAGGCTAAAATTACTGAAACCTTTACGTGACCTAACAAGAATAGTGATATATTTGTCAAGCATAATTGGGTCTTCCATTTATATCTGATCTTATTAAACTTGAACCAGTGCTACTATGGCACAGGATGTGGACTAAAGATTAAACCAAGTTTAATAGAGATATATTGATAGATATCTTGGAATTGGAAGGAGCGATGAGGATACCATGGCTGAGATATGTACGTACATTTTTAGCTGACATGGGAAAGCTGGATTATTTTTTAAATCCTCTTACTATCTCAGCCATATCGCGTAAGGATTTGAAGAAGGAGGGCCTTGCTTTTTTGGATTCCGTGAGAATTTCTGTGGAAATCCTAAAACCTACTGTCCTGCAACACCAAAACAAAAAGCAATCCCTAGCACTCGTACTGTAAATAAATGTTTTTAGAAATATTACAAGTTTTCACACAAACAATTTCAAAACACATTAGAAAAAGAATGAGTTAGTCTTTCTTCACTCTTCTAGTTCGTTGTTTATTGGTTTCTATTCTTCACAGTATTTCCAGTCAGCCAACACGTGTTTCGTCGCCACAAGGGAATGTAGTCCCGCGACTTTTTCAAGGCTGTGTTTACAGAAAGAATAAAAAGAACTAGCGTATGTCCTGAATAAGAACGCATCAGAGCATTTAACAATAAAACACCCACAGGTGGAAATAGCCAAAGAAAAGTGAAGAGCTAGCCAATATTCAGATACATAATATACTTTAGAAGTCATTTGACAACGGCCTAACAGTATAGCTGAAAAGCTAGAAGAATCAACTATGACCCTAATTAAGATGGAGAGAGTTTAGAAAGTGCTATTTGTGCATATGATCAGACCCATAATGTTTCATTTGTGTGATAACACAAAGGAGGAACCATTGTAAGAATAATGGAAGAAGCAAAATTCATATATAAAGTGAGGTGATTGTGGCTAGTATTTTTGAAGATGACCAATGGCCCGGTGAACAAACGGAATCGTAAAGACAGTGCAAACCACGTGCTATAGAATATCTACCTCTTTCTTGCTTGAGTAATGTTTCTAAAACAGTAATTGACCACATATTATAAATAAGCAGAGGACAAGAACGATAACGTTAACTGAGCTCAAAACAATTTTTTAATAAGTACATAATAAAGAAATATGTGACCTACTTATAAGGCGGTGATAATTCCAAACCGCCAAATGGTGTCAGTAGTGGTGGCGTCACTTGGCAGCAAAATAAAACTGCTATCGATTCATAGGTGGTTTCCCATTCAGTACTGCAAAAGTTAAAGTTCCAAATCAGGAAACTATTCATATATGCCGTGGGTCAGGCAAAACTAACCTAGCAGTCTAATGGCACGTAGCAAAGTCTATGGTATCAAGGAATACAAATAGTAAAACTAACATCAAATCAAACCGACAAGTCATTAAAACCGACGTAAGAAATTACTGTAACCCAAATCCTAATCAGTTGTGCCCATATTTAAATAAAGAGCCTTATATGCTCGACTCTTATCTACCCTTCTAGTATTTATACCTATTAGCCCGAATTTGGCTATATATGGGGGAACGAGTGTGCTATCGTTAAACGGGCAAAAAGCGGTTAGCTTATTCTAGTGACAAACGTATGGATAAAATAGAAAACTCGCTTGGTAACATTACGGGTCAATGAACATTAAACCAATACTGGCTGTAAGAGTTCCCATAATTGGGATGACACTATGACATTAGTAACTCTAGATGTTACGGCTCTGTACACCAGTATCAAGAGGGATATTGGTTTGACAGCAGTAAAGAGAATGCTAAATAGAAGGGCAGCTAGCTCATGGAATCACACAGAAATGTTAAATGAGATGATAGAACTAATTCTTGACAACAATGTATTTCTGTTTAAGCAACAATGGTACAGACAAACACAAGGAGTTGCAATGGGCTCCAGATTTTCCCCCTCGTTTGCCAACCTTTTTATGGGTTGGTTCGAGGAGTTGAGAATCTGGGGCTCATTGGGCTCAAAATGGAATGATTCAATACTGTTCTGGGGTCGATATATTGACGATTGCATCATGATTTGGACTGGAACCCAAATAAAACTTGAAAGTTTTTTCGAATTTCTCAATGACAATGAAAGTAATATCAGATTTACTATGGAATATAGCAAGACCAATATCTCCTTTCTGGATGTGGAATTCTATATTCAAAACAACAAAATACATAGTAGACTATATCGGAAGGCTATGGCATGTAATTCCCTGTTACATGCTAGTAGTGCACACCCATACCACCAAATACGTTCAATCCCATATGGAGAACTAACCAGAACAAGACGCAACTGCAGTAGTGATGCAGAATTTCAAATCCAAAAGAAAGGGGTACTTACAAGATTCAAAAAGAGGGGTTACAACAAATCACTATTGACTAAAGCAGAACAGAAAATAGACAGAATTACACAGACGGACACCTTAAAAGAGAAACCTAAAACCAGGGATTCTAATCAGACAATCAGATTAATTACCAGCTATAACAACTGGGCGGGAATCCTGAAGAAAAGCCTTAAAAGACATTGGCACCTACTCACAGCAGACAACACACTCAGGGAGTTCATCTCAGAGATACCGACTATCACGTTCAGGAGAGGGGTCTCATTGAGGAATTTACTTAGCCCTAGTTACCCACAACCAACAATCAAGACAAATTGGCTTAATAGACAATCAGAGGGCTTCTACAAATGTGGTCATTGTAGTTCCTGTAAATGGGCAGATGACCGTAAATCCTACTTCATGGGGCCAAGAGGCAGAAGATTTAAAATACACACGAATATCAATTGCCTTACGAAATTCGTGATATACATAATTGAGTGCAAGTGCAAACTACAATACATTGGTAGCACAATCAGACCATTACGCGAACGTATAGGGGAACACACAAGGGCAATCAAACAAGGTGACATGAGATACCCCCTTGCAACACACATGTCAATCTGCTCTGCCCAGTCACCTAACCGCACTTTCAAATTCTATGGTATTGAACATGTCCCCAGTAACCCGAGGGGGGGTAACAGGGAACTTACTTTGAGACAGAAAGAGGCCTTATGGATTTTAAAACTGAACAGTGTGGAACAGGGTCTTAATATTGATCATGAGCTACACTACTTTTTAGGCAAATAATCCAGCAAGTGGTAGTCATAGTGGTTTTCTATCAGATAGGATGATTTTCTAAGCTTCCTAATTAATCTTAACCAATCAGATATAAACCCACAACGACCATATTTAAGGTACACCACCGGTTCTAATCACCGGTAGAATTTACTCTGACCCCATGTATACCTTAGATATATGACAATATGGTTATGTTTTGCAACATGTTTGACATGAATGTTTTTCTCATTGAGCTGTCTTCGCTTTCATGCTCTCAGTTTAAGTATATTCAGGGTCATTATCACATGACAATGTTATTTATATTCAAAATTGCAAATTATGTTTTAATAACTTCCATTTTCGCTGATATTATAGTAGTTATTGCTGCTCAATGTACTGAGTCTAATAGATGGAGAGAATAGTTGGCTTTTATACTATATCGCCGACTCTCACGGATCACTTCTATAAGTATTCTTGGTAAAACCACACTAACACTCACTTAAGTTTACTCTTATTTTGGGACGTTATTCCTGTCTCAAAATGGCCGCCGGTTTAGACATCACACTCTAGTCCTTTCTTTATTTACTCACAATGTTATGACACGTGATGTTTTTTGAACAAACGTGAGAACGGGATCACGTCTGTTTTCCTTAAAATGAGAAAGATTTTGCCATTCATTCACGTACTCGGGAGCTTAAGATACTTGGAGAAGCTGGCGTCACGTTCGTCTATGTTTTTCTACTTAATACGGTAAGCACACTGTGATATGCAATTTAAAAAAATATACGAAGGATCGGAGCACGTTCTAACCGGTCACCCACTACTCTGCTTGTTAGAAATTCGGTTTTAAGGAATTATGGGAACTCTTACAGCCAGTATTGGTTTAATGTTCATTGACCCGTAATGTTACCAAGCGAGTTTTCTATTTTATCCATACGTTTGTCACTAGAATAAGCTAACCGCTTTTTGCCCGTTTAACGATAGCACACTCGTTCCCCCATATATAGCCAAATTCGGGCTAATAGGTATAAATACTAGAAGGGTAGATAAGAGTCGAGCATATAAGGCTCTTTATTTAAATATGGGCACAACTGATTAGGATTTGGGTTACAGTAATTTCTTACGTCGGTTTTAATGACTTGTCGGTTTGATTTGATGTTAGTTTTACTATTTGTATTCCTTGATACCATAGACTTTGCTACGTGCCATTAGACTGCTAGGTTAGTTTTGCCTGACCCACGGCATATATGAATAGTTGCCTGATTTGGAACTTTAACTTTTGCAGTACTGAATGGGAAACCACCTATGAATCGATAGCAGTTTTATTTTGCTGCCAAGTGACGCCACCACTACTGACACCATTTGGCGGTTTGGAATTATCACCGCCTTATAAGTAGGTCACATATTTCTTTATTATGTACTTATTAAAAAATTGTTTTGAGCTCAGTTAACGTTATCGTTCTTGTCCTCTGCCTATTTATAATATGTGGTCAATTACTGTTTTAGAAACATTACTCAAGCAAGAAAGAGGTAGATATGGTTTATGTCTGTTACGCCCGTTATCTAGTTAAATACACATTCTATAGCACGTGGTTTGCACTGTCTTTACGATTCCGTTTGTTCACCGGGCCATTGGTCATCTTCAAAAATACTAGCCACAATCACCTCACTTTATATATGAATTTTGCTTCTTCCATTATTCTTACAATGGTTCCTCCTTTGTGTTATCACACAAATGAAACATTATGGGTCTGATCATATGCACAAATAGCACTTTCTAAACTCTCTCCATCTTAATTAGGGTCATAGTTGATTCTTCTAGCTTTTCAGCTATACTGTTAGGCCGTTGTCAAATGACTTCTAAAGTATATTATGTATCTGAATATTGGCTAGCTCTTCACTTTTCTTTGGCTATTTCCACCTGTGGGTGTTTTATTGTTAAATGCTCTGATGCGTTCTTATTCAGGACATACGCTAGTTCTTTTTATTCTTTCTGTAAACACAGCCTTGAAAAAGTCGCGGGACTACATTCCCTTGTGGCGACGAAACACGTGTTGGCTGACTGGAAATACTGTGAAGAATAGAAACCAATAAACAACGAACTAGAAGAGTGAAGAAAGACTAACTCATTCTTTTTCTAATGTGTTTTGAAATTGTTTGTGTGAAAACTTGTAATATTTCTAAAAACATTTATTTACAGTACGAGTGCTAGGGATTGCTTTTTGTTTTGACTGGGTCTAGGCCCATGACTCTGGGAAGAAGGGTGGTACTTCTCACCTTATAGCACCGTCATTTACTTAATCAAGGACATATTATTATGTGATTTTCCTTTTGGCGCCTATACCTTACAAACACCACCAATTCCAGCTGTCCTGCAACACCAATCAATTTTAACAACTTTTAATATTCAACCCTATTTGCTGTATGTCCCTGGTAACTATGATAGATTCCTACTATCACGTTTCAGATTTGGAATCTTCCACAGATTGGTTAGTTTTCCTATAACACATGATTGGACGCACAAATTATTGCCCTGTCCTTGTGATGATGTTTCCCCTCAAAGTACTATCCATGTTGTTTTATTTTGTAAATTTACAGTTATATTAGGCACACAGTTTTACTGCCATTTTTGAGAGAGATGGGTCATCGGCAATGTCGTTTGGCTATGTTAGATATCCAGCATTTGGATAATCATTTTTGTGTTGCCACAATTACCTTGTTTTTAAAAAAAGTGATTTGCACTAGGAAAAGTATAATATAAGGCACTTTATTAAGTCCTTGAATGATTTGTATTATTAATTCTGGTGTTTAAGCCATTGAGTTATCGTTAAATGAACTGTTGTGATTTTTTTAAAACACAATGAATTTTTAATGTCTGCTTTTATGGTTGTTTTTAACAATCGAATAAAGTTATATTTGATTTGATTTGATTTGAATAGTGATATTATTACTTGTGGCGAACGACCATTCACCCAAACTAAAATCCACTTTCTCAGAACACCACTTATCCCCAAGCACAAATCGAAGAACAGACCGATTGGGGATTGGAATTTAGTGCAGGCACCTTCATAGCCACAATGGCTCCTATCGCACAGATGGACAATAGATAAGATGATGCGTTTGAGGGGTATTCTCTTTTATGCGGGTGGAAACTCATTACAATAGGTGGGTTTAGAAACAGTGCTTTCGGGGATAACTTTGGTCATAATGCTTCATCTTCAGGTCTCCTCCTGACAGAACTCCCTCCACTAACATCTGTGACTTAAGGTTAAAATTGATGAGTTCCAAAAACACCTAAAGAGTCACCTTTACTTCCTGGCAATAGGATAGAGTACCTATCTCAAAACATTCCGCCTCAGTTCATCCTTGAAGTCCTGCTTGGCAAATACCTATGACTGGTAATGCCTACTTCACCTTTGGATTTCAGGACTCCTGGGCCGTATTTGATGGCAGGTGCCCTCAGTACAACCCACTCTTTCATGATGTGCTAATTGGTTCTCCATCATCAGGTTTTCATTGCACTAGCCTGGTGTCTGGTAATATATAAATATATTGTGCTGTAATGCAGCCTGCATGGATAAAGGAAAAGTGCGCATAATTGGTTTGGGTGGCCCAAAAGGGTCAAACAAACAGTCACTGCATACCACTCCTCCCCTGCCCTGCTCTGTTAGCAAGCAGCCCCGCCCACCCGCAAAGGAAAGATAAAATTACCATTTCAGATTTTTGCTATTCGCACTGCAAAAAAGCTGTGGGGTGACGCTTCTCTGCCATAGCGGAGGAGCCACCACTGCCTAGATGTCAAACCTCTTGAAGCCATATATGGTCCTGGCTCTCAATCTTGCTCACTTAAACATTTTGCGTGCCAGAAATGAACATTTTCATGAAACATGAAAAGCAACAGCATGTTGCATGAAAACAAGAACGTGAAAAGGTAGCAAAGTGACCCCAGCAGCAAATTGACCTTGTCTGCTATAATTTTCAATCCTGACCACTCTTATCTTTTGCCATGGTAGTTCTAGGTCTCCGTGAAAACTTTGAATCGATGTGCCCACCTCACTAAACCCATCTCCACCACTGGATCCTGCTTGCCATTCTAGAGTTTTTGAGTTCTGTCCAGAAACATACACCATGTCAGAAATTAAAATTGTAGACAGGGATGTACAGCCAGAAATTATCCAATTAGCACTTCATGGGGAAAATCCCGAAAAGAACCGTATGAATCTGTCTCCTGTGAAACTTTGGCCAATATTGCATTTTCACTTCTCTCTTTGTTGTCTATCAACACTGTTTATGTTTTCATTAAGAATTCATATCTTGATGCCCGTTTACTGATTTGGTCACTTTGTTTTTGGTGTGATTGCTGCAATTGTCTTCTTTTCACTGATTCGTTTTGTTTTTTTTTTTTTGTTTTTTTTTTAAACCGTTTATTACAATCTCAAATAGTTACAAGTATGGGCCTACAACCGTCTGGCCGGCCGCTAGAGTGGCAGTAGCATATGACATACATACAGGAAAATCTCTTGGCGGTGCAAAAAGGGTACATCAGGAGATATCAGTAGTGCTGGCCACATAACTCCAAACCAACAATACGGTTTCCTTTTGTCAAAACACAACAACACAATAACAACCACACCCGCAAGGCAACCCGCAATCCCAAGTGACAGCACGCGCTCCTTAAGTGGGGGACCCCAACCAATCGCCAAACTCTGAAGAGGGGAATGAGAACAGATCAGGGACAGGGGAACCACGTGCCCATGGCTGGGGGAGGGGGTCGGCTAGGGGGACGGAGCTGGCGAAGCAGCCGGCAGCAGCGGCGGCTTGCAAATACCCCCGCGATAGGCGTTCCAGGGGCCCCAGATTTTCACCCACGCCCCAGGCTTACCCCTCGCAACATACACCACCTTTTCACGAAACATACACCAATCCATGTGTTCTTTCCAGGCCGACACCGCCGGAGGCCTCTGGGATCCCCACAATTGAGCAATGTCACGCTTAGCGATCATGTATCCCAGAGTCACCCACCGCGTCTGCGGAACCGAGTAGTCAGTTGGCTCCCACACATTCAGCAAGCATCGCCTCGCTTCAGGCAACAGCACGACACGCGTAACCACTCGCAGGACCTCATGCACACCACGCCAGAATCGCTCCACCTTTGGGCATTCCCACAGAATATGCAAGAAAGTTGCCAAAGCACCACAGCCACGCTTACACAGTCCATCCTCAGCTAAGCCCATACGTAGAAGCCTTGGCCCCGTCACGTAAACCCGGTGGAGGATCTTAAGCTGGACGAAGCGAAGGCGAGCCGGGATGGCCACCTCCTTCGGAGAGGCCACCGCGGACATCCAGTCCTCGTCGTCCAACTCCAGCCCATCGGCAACCCAGGCCTCGCGGAGGCCAGTCAGCAGGCCCGATCGGTCGTTAATCAGTTTTTTATATATAAGGGAGATCGTGCTGTCTGGGACATGGCCATCCAGCACTCTGTCCTCCAGGGGGGAAGACTCCGGAATGGACGCGACATCCGGGAAGACGGAGCCCAGCGCGTGGCGGACTTGTAGGTACCGGAAGTACTCACTGCCTTGCAACTGAAACTCCGTCTGCAGCATCTCGAAAGTTTTGAATCCCCCCCTCGTCCAGAGATCTCCCACTGTGCTGATGCCGATCGTGTCCCATTTCTCGAAGCCCTTCGAGGTCCACAAGGAGCCCAACCTCGCCGACGCATATAGCGGTGACGCCCGGGTCAAACGGTCCTTCCACCCCATAGCTGCGTTAGCCGCGTGCCATACACGCACCATGACACGCGTCGGTCCCGTCAGGCGAGGGTCCGGCGCGCCAGAGTAGAGCGCCCGATTGTAGTCGCCACCGGGCAGGAGCATCTTGTCCATTTCAAATGCCGGGTTCAGGGCGGGCCCGTAAAGGCCATGATTAATCGCAGCTAGCTGGGAGGCCCAGTAATACCGTTTAATATCCGGGAGGGCAACCCCCCCATCGTACCACGGGAGCGTCAATTTAGCCAAGGCGATACGTGGCCTCCCGTCCCAGAACAGGCGACGCTGCAAACTCTCCACCTCTCGGAAGTAGCGCGCCGGAACCAAATCCATGGTGTTCTGGAGAGCGTACAGAAAGCGCGGCAACGACATCATCTTAAACAAGGCCGCTCGGCCAAGCGGCGAAAGCGGCAGACGCCGCCAACGCACCACGTCCTCCTTCAAGCGCTGGAGGGGGGGCAGCAAATTCCGCTCGTAGCGGGCCTCCGGGTCCAGAGTAATATATATACCCAGGTACCGAAATCCCTGGGAGGCGATCTGGATCGGACAGTCCCGTGGTAGGACCGGAGCCTCCCCGGCAAGCACATATACACAGGATTTCGCCCAGTTGATGACGAGGCCTGAGTTGCGACCGAATGAGCGCAAAACATCAACTAGGACGATCAGTGATTTACGCGGGGAGGCGAGATATAGAAGGATATCATCAGCGTAGAGGGACACACGGTCCTCATGCTCGGGGGTCCAACGGAGACCACGGATGGAAGGGTGCCACCGCAGCCACTCCGCCAGGGGCTCCAGGGCCAGTGCAAACAGGAGAGGCGACAGGGGGCAGCCCTGTCTCGTACCCCGTCCCAGTGCGAATGGGGCCGAAACTCGTCCATTCACCACCACCTGCGCCAATGGGCCGGAATACAACAGCTTGACCCAGCTGATGAAGCCCGGTCCGAAGCCAAACTTCGCCAGCATCGCCCAAATGTATGGCCACTCAAGCGTATCAAACGCCATGGTGGCGTCCAGGGACGCCAAGATGGCCGGTTCCCGCACGAACGGGACACGCGCGAGCACCCCGTGCAAGCGTCGCAGATTAAGGGCCGTGTTACGATGGGGTATGAAACCGGACTGGTCTTGGTGGACCAAGTCGCCCACCACGCCGACCAGCCGGTTGGCCAGCACCTTGGCGAGGATTTTGGGCTCCGCGTTCAAGAGCGAGATAGGCCTATAGGATGTGACCCGCTCACGGGGTCTCCCCTCCTTGTGGATCACCACGATCGTGGCCAGACGCTGGTCCGGCGGAAGGGAACCCCGCGAGCAGGCCGCCAGGAACATCGCGCGCAGGTGGGGCGCCAGCACATCCGGTCGCAGCTTGTACAGCTCGATAGGAATGCCATTGGGGCCCATGGCCTTGCCAGATGCGACCGAGCGGATAGCAAGGGCAATTTCGTCCGAGGTGGGAGGAGCGTCCAGCGAATCCCTGTCCTCCACCGAAAGGGAGGGCAGCGCGATGTCCCGAAGCAGGGCATGGGAATCCTCCTCCGAGCAGGGAGAAACCGGGGAATATACCTCGCGGAAATAATCCGCGAAGCAGGAGACAATGGCGTCCGGCTCGGTGACACATACACCATCCATCCTCTCGATCAACGGAACCACACGACTCGCTCTCTCCTTTTTATCCAACCACGCTATCAATTTACCAGCCTTATCACCCACATCATACAGTCGCCCCTGTTGCTCTCTACTGAGGCCCCTGGCCGCCTCCGTGACGAGGGCCCTATAGGCCGCCTGCTTGAGGTGTAGAACATGCAATGTGGCATCCGTCACCCCGCTCCCCAGGTCACCCTCTAGTTCAGTAATTTCGGCCTCCACCCGGGTTACCTCCTCCCGCTCGCGCCTCCGGGCATGGGAGATAAAGGAGAGGGCCTCCCCCCTAAGAACTACCTTAAAAGCCTCCCAAAGGGAGATGGCAGAAGGGACAGACCCCACATTCTTCTCAAAGTACCGCTGCAAGGATTTGATCAATTCGGCTCGAATAGTGGGGTCGCGCAGGTACCAGGCATTGATTGGGGCTACCCTGCCCTCCCCCCTCGGGAAGACATCAAGATGCAGCAGTAGTGGGGAGTGATCTGAAATACCCCGCGCCAAATGGCGCACCTCTCCCACCCTCCCAGCATAGGCCGCAGGAACCAGGATATAATCAAGCCGCGAGAGGCTACCATGGGCACCCGAGTGGAAGGTGTATTGCAGCTGCGCGGGATGCTTTAGTCGCCAGCAATCCACCAATCCTAGTGTATCTAAGAGGCCGGACAGCCACGCCTGTGCCCGGGGGAGGTCCCTGGGGGGATGACGATCCATAGACCCTGAAGCCACCGCATTGAAGTCCCCCCCAACCACCAGAAGCCCATCCGGGAGGTCAAGGAGGAGGCGCCCCAGGTCCGCAAATGTGGTAGATTGCAACCCCGGCGGAACGTACACTGATACAAATACGACCACTCTGCCCTCCATTCTACCCACCAAGACAGTGTAACGTCCCCTCTCATCATGGCGCACCTCATCAATCTCCAATGGGAGCGAGTTCTTAATCATGATGCCCACCCCCCGCGAGCCCGAGGTGAAGCCCGAACGGGCCACCAAGCGATAGCCTCTCCGATTCATGGCATGAAAGGAATTACCTATAAGGTGTGTCTCCTGCAGGAAGATCACATCTGGTGAAATTCGTTTCAGATACTGCAGGACCACACCACGCTTAATCCTATCCCCCAGTCCGTTAACGTTCCATGATAACACAGTCAGATCCCTACCCCCCATCATACATGGAAGCCATCAATCGTCCCCCAAAGAGCATCTCAAAAACAACAATACAGTAAAGGGTTCGCCTTGCGGTGCAATCAAACAACACTCCACCCCCACCCACCCATCCCAACAGAACTCCCCCCTCCCTGCACCCCTGCATGAGCCCAGACAGCCCCCCCAAAGTGCAGTGTGCCTGTCGCCCCATAGATGAAAAACTAACTAGTCCCCCAGAGGAGGAGGGAAAGCCCCCAACGGACCCCGTACGACCTCCATAGGAGGGGAACATACACGATCAGTGAATGGTAACCAAAATGTTGTCCAGAGCAAGGCCTACTATTCACCCCTCAGTTCTGATCCGGCGAGCCCTCCCCGCCAACCGCACCCCCCCCACCCCCCCGGCCCCGATCCCCAGGCAGAGTATCCAACCAGTCCCCAGCCGCCTCGGGACGGTCAAAAAAGTGCGTGCGACCATCCACCTCCACCCTCAGCTTAGCTGGAAAAAGCATTGAGTACTTAAGGTTCATGTCCCGTAGGCGACGTTTAACTCCGAGAAAACTCAGTCTCTGCTTTTGGACCGTCGGAGTAAAGTCAGGGTAGAAATTCACGTCCATATTATCGAGCTTGACCGGTCCCTGTAGCCTGGAAGTCTGCAAGATAGCGTCTCTGTCCCGAAAGTTAAAAATCCGGGCAATGAGAGGCCGCGGCGGAGCTCCGACCTTAGGTCTTCCTCCGGGGACCCTGTGAGCACGTTCCACCGCAAAAAGTTTGCTCAGCCCCCGGGGCTGGAGATGGGTGAGGATCAGGTCTTCCACAAACAAATCTGCCGCCTCCTCCTCCCGTCCCTCCGGCACCCCGACAATACGAACGTTGTTCCTCCGGGCCCGACCCTCGGCGTCCTCCAATCGACGGTCCATCATGGCGCTCGCCTGGCCAAGCCGGTGCACCTCCTTTTGAAGGGCCGCCACGTCTGTAGTGAGACTTGAGGTGGTGTGGGCCAGGGAATCGACCCGGTCATTTGTTTTAGACAAGTCGGCTCTCACCAGGCCCACCTCCACCAAGGCCGAGTCTATCTTCTGCGCCAGAGTATCAAAGCGCTGGTCCACCGAGGCCTTCATCTCGGCAATGGCGCCCATGACGTCCCGTAGGGTCAGATCCGCGGGTTGAGCAGACGCCTCAGCCGGGCCCGCGGGGGATGTACGCTGTGCCTCTGGGGATCCCTTCTGGAGGGTGTAGCGGTCCATACTGTTTGACTGAGGTGCCGGGCCGCGGCGGGTCGATTTCACCTTGGCCCGGTCGCCATCTTGCTTTGTGGACATGTCGCACTCCCAAAGTCGTGCCAATCTCCTCGAAAGGGCCGATAAACCAGTTCACGGGTTCCGGGGGGGGGGTGACCACTGGACCGCAGGACAACTCACAGCCGGCGGGTCAGCCGGGCACAGGGACAAGGCCACACCACCGCACCCCGCTCCGCAACCCTACCTCGCTTGAGGGCAAGGAGGGCGCAGAAGCGAAAGTGAAAGCGCGGGGTACGCGAGTCGCCCAGCCCTGCCCGCCGCTGTTGTTCGCTTTGTCCCCGGATCGCCCCACAACTCCAATCCGGGGGGCCGGCGCGGAGAAGGCCGCAATCTTCGATCGGTGCTCCCACCAGTGTCCGGGGTCCGATTCGAAAACGGAAAACGGGTGCCGCCTCAGCTCGGGTACACAGACACAGTCCCCTCATCAAAGACAGGATATAATCAGGATTAATTCAGGAGGTCGCGGAGGTCCTCGGGAGCTTCACACCTACGTGGCCATCTTGGTTGCGCGCTAGGCTCCTCCTCTCGTTTTGGTTTTTGAATTAATTTATTCCTTAACTTAAATATTATTTTGACTTTCTCTGAGTTTTCCCAGAATGTTGGTTGGGTGATCCTCACCTGCCAAGATCGAGGCCTGGATTCCACACAGAAACCTGTTTTAATGAGGTTAGACTCTTTAGTTATGAATCCAGTTCGCTACACAGGTGAAGCAGTATTTATAGAAGCCAGATTGAGGCCATAAAATCCTACTGACAAGGGATAAAAAATTATCCTACTTGAACAAAACAGATAAACTATTCCATGTTAAATAATTACAGATAAAAAGCATACTAAAGAACGAAGGAAACAATTAGTGATATCAATGAGTTACAAGGATGTTGCTGGGGAGAAGATAAGAAAATAAAATTGATCAAATTCACTAAATACTGCTAAAACAAGGATTAAAAAGAAATATTCATGAAATGTAATGAGGGAGAGAAAACTTTAAACATTTTGCTCGACCAGATAAAGCTGAGGATAAAACATATCCCGGAAATGAAATATACTAAATGGTTGAATCTATAGAAGTGCCACCTTAATAGAGAAGAACAACTAAGGAAGCAGTCCACAATTACTAGCTACCAGAGTTGGATAGCTATAAGAGCAAATGGGAATAATTAAATGGGAAATAAAGTCAAAGGGGCATACCAAGTCAAGACGCATTCCAGCATTATTCGGTAGCATAAAACAAGCCTAATACTCTGCTAAGGTACTGACGTAGCAGACAGCAGAAAAGAATGGCTTTTTGGTGACAACAAACATGGAAAAGAAACATGACATGAAATCACAACTTGTAGACACTCCATCTCTACTTTGGTCGAGGGAGGGGCTTGCAACAGTAACTTCACAGTACTCGGGGATTTTAACTTTCATCTAGACTTCATTGAGGACAAAGACACAGACGTTTTTATGAATATAATGAAGGCCTTCAATCTATCCCAACTTCTGCTTAAACCGACCCTTAGCGCTGGTCACGTATTAGATGCAATTTGTTTTCTAATAATGATCTTATCTCAGTGAAGGCATTTCTTCCTCTTACTTGGTCTGACCATAAAGCCATCACCTTCAAATTAACTGTTCCCCGTCCTGCTTTAAGTAGGAAACAGATTACAATCCTACACCACACTATCTCTGGTCCAAAACCAATTTTGATATTCTACAACAACAACTTCCTCAGGAATACCACACTCAAATAACCAATCCTATCCTGGCTACAGAGAACTACACACTCAGATTAAACGTCGCCATTTCTAAAGCTGTGCCCAAGTAGTAGGGGTCCTCAAAAAATTAAAAAATCTGCGCCCTGGTTCACTGAAACACTTCGTCTGGAAAAACAAAAGTGTAGAAGACAGGAAAGAAAATGGAGGGTGAACTATAAACCCTCTGATAAAGTTAGCTACAAACAGACTCTGGCTAACTACAAGGCCATAATTATTAGGGAAAAATCTGTGTATTTTACACAACAGCTAGAGACATCCAAGAATTCCACCAGAGAACGCTTCCAAGATATAAAGAAACTCTCCAATTCTCCTGAAAACAGTAACTGAAGCAACAATAATAGTCCTTCCTTCGGCGAGAAGATAGCTTCCTACTTTTTGGATAAAGTGGAACAAATTTACAATCAGTTTACATGCTCTAAAAATTTGCATCCCACCAATTGCTCCACTATAGCACAGGGGCCCACTTCTGATTCAAACTCTACACTTAAAAATCCTCAACCTAACCTCAGGCAATTCTCCTATGTCATTGATACAGAATTTCTTAACCTAATCAAGTTCACTAGGTCAGGGTCACCACTTGATACCTGTCCACCTTCAATACTCCAAATGATTCTTATCCCCATCACCTTGTATCTCACCAACATCTTCAATGGGATGTTCAGTTTTGGAATGTTTGCAAAACTATGGAAAAAGGTCTCCATCCTACCGCTCCTCAAGAAACCGAATGTAGACCCCGATAAACCAGCTAACTATCGTCCTATCTATAGATTGCCTTTTCCAGCAAAGATAGTGGTGCGACTTATCAATCTACAACTGACTCAGTTTATTCAAGACAATCACTTGTTGGACCCCGCCCAATTTGGTTTTAAGGCCGAACATAGCACAGAAATGGACTTAATAAAAACTAAGGATGAACTCAGAACCATTTTCGATAAAGGAGGTTCTGCAGCTCTAGTCCTCCTCGAATTGTCGGCAGCGTTCGACGCAGTTGATCATGCTACTCTCGTTGATCGCCTAAAAAAAATGGGCATTACTGGCAAAGCGCTTGACCTACTTCCTTCCTTTTTATCTGACAGGGAGCAGTCGGTTATGATGGAGAATTTTACATCTAAATGTTTCTCCCTCCCCTGTGGGTTTCCTCAGGGATCTTCCCTGAGTCCTCTACTTTTTAAGATCTATGTGGTTGAACTCTCTGCCCTGATCAGATCCTTTGGGTTCTTTCCCACGTCATATGCCAACAACATGCAGATTGTTGTGTCGGTCTCAAACAATCTGGATGCTGCCATCTCTAAATTTCACGATTGTATGAAAGAAGTCAGTAAATGGATGGGTAAACATTGCCTTAAACTTAACTCAGAAAAAACTGAGGCATTCTGTTTGGCAATAAACCTCATTTTTGGAACCCAGCTTGCTGGCCTAAAGAGTTAGGAACTCTCCCCACCCCGGTCCAAAAAGCAAAATATCTGGGAGTGCTCATTGATGACAAACTGGACTTTGCTTTGCTTTGGGGTCTTGTCCAGTTTCAACATGTTGCGAATCATTAAGAGGATTTTCCCTTTCATCCCTTTGACCTCCAGAAAAACAGTAATTTCTTTATTAGTTTTTTCAAAACTGGCCTACTGTAATGGACTGTATGTCAAGCTCCAGAAGCAGTACAAAAGGAAACTACAGAGCGTTCAAAATGCTGCAGCCAGACTTGTTCTTGATAATGCCCAAATTTCATCCGATTTCGGCATCCATAAAAAAACTCCATTGGCTCTCAGTAGATACTCGCATTAAGTTCAAGGCACTTTGCCTTGCTTATAAGGCCTTACACAACTCAGGAACCAGTTACCTTAGACACTCCTTCTCCTGGTACATTCCCCATTGAGATCTATGATCAAAAAATATGTTGATGATCTCTCACCCCAAATTCAAGAGGGTTAAATGGGGTGCCAGCTGTTTCTCTTCTGAAACCCCGGCACTCTGGAACACTCTACCTATACATATCCAAGCAGCTCCCACCCTTTGGGCTTTTAGGATACTGTTAAAACCTGGCTTTTTAAGTTCTAGCTGTTTTTTTCTCTTTCCTGTTACTGCCGCACTGCAACACTCAATATAGTGCCAAGACACCTACGGGTATTCGTGCGCTCTACAAGTTTATTAACATAACATACAATAACACTGCTAACAAACAACACTATTCAACAAGTCACCTTAATGCATGTGATAGCAATAGTATATAAAACGAAATCAATCACATATCAACAAAGGCAGAAAGAAGAACTTTGTAACACATAAAGAGACCTGAGAATAAGACAAAGAAGGCCTAAAAATATGGAGGATCAAAGAGCAATGATAACCTATTTTTGAGGCTCGAACAGATAACGATGAAAGCAATTAATGCTCCAGAGACTTTCAAAATGTACATTAGGAGTCTGAAATTTCACTTATAAAGGGCTCTGTTTCATTATAGAATGATTAACATATTAGCTTGAACACGTTTAAGATTTACATATTTATGGCAATATCAATTTTCCATCACATGATAACACAAGCAGATGGATGTGAATAGCATTCAAGCATTGTATGCTTCAGGAAAACGCCATTGTGCCTGTCAACACATAGGGGGATATTCACAATGACAGGCGATAACTATTGACAACGTCTGTTTCTGTCCGTAAACTTAACGCCTCCTAACCCTGATTATTATCGTTATGTTAGTGTGGTATTATTAAGCCCACGTTACATGGCGATAATAACAGGGAACAGCGGAGAAAACAGCCGATAACAATATCGCGATGGCGATAGTAATACCGGCGTTAGCCGGCGATACCTGGGGATCTGCACATCAGCGCCAGAAAAGTCCTATCTTCACTCCAGGTGATATTGCCTTGAGTATGTGCCCCATTTATAGTTATGCGTGCTCCCACAATAGAATTTGTAAGGAGATTATAATTATTTTGTTAGGTGGTGATTCTTGTAAATCTGCAGCACACTCACGTCCTCAATAAAAGTGATGCGTGAAATAAAACGCACTCACTGCTACTTCGCCAAGCTTTAATCATCATTCTGTACTCTCATGCAAGCTGCACAGAAATAACTCACACGTAACATGTATGTAAAGACACATTGAAAACATAAAGAAGTCACACACACTTTGTGGAGTTTAGTGTTAGTGTACACATGTGCGTTTTCATTGTATGCGAGCGCTCTGTTAGTGTGGAATAGTGTGTTTTTGTCTGTGTTTTGTGTTTGCACATGTGCTTGTCTGTGTATATATACGTCTGTGTGTGTGCTTCCCTGTATGTGTGCTTCTGTGTGATTCCAAGTATATTTGTGACTGTGATTCTGTGCATATGTTTCTGTGTGTGATTCTCTGTGCTTCTGTTTGTGGATTCCATGTGTGTGTATTTCTGGATGTGTTTGTGCGTGTGTGCGTGTGCGCGTGCGTGCAGATGACCGGAGCAGATATCCGTGGCAGGAGAGATTTTATCACCTCTGTTTCTAAACAGATGACCAGTATCCCCTATAAGCAGCGCCATTAGCCCACGTGTGTCCAGATAGATTGCCACTCATTGTCAACGGGTTGATTGTCATTTTTAATATGGAAGTCACACAGTACCTCTCCGGTACCCCAACAGTTTTCATTGGTAGGTCGGCTTTTCGCACGGGTTGGTCATTGCTTCTGAGCAACATTTTACAAGACAAAGATGGTCATGAATGTCAGGGGTGTAAAATGGCATGTCAGCTCCCCCCTTAGCCCGCCATCCACCACCCCTTCCTTCTATAATATGGGAGTCTGCCTCTATAATAGAGTGATGGCCACCACCCCTGCCACCCCCACCCAGGCCCTGCGAAGCCCCTCTCTCACCCCACGATGAGTACTGCCCTCCATTGCAGGGAGAGGGTGTAAATGCAGAGGGTGTTAGATCACCCTTGGTGTTCTGGCCCATGCCCTCAGGGGACACCCCCTGCTCATCCTTGTATTGTTTTCCTTAAAACTGAGACACCCTCCTCAAGTGAATCCCTGCACAGCTGGACAGCTGCCCCTCTGACAGCGAGAGCCCTCACCCCCGGATGACCCTGAATGTGAAACCGCAAAATGTCAGTGTGCCAGCTAGGGACACTGCAGAGCCATTCCAAGCAGTGTGGAGTCCACATTACTGACTACACACCCACCAGGGTAGTGCTCACAGACCCGCAAAAGAAAGAAGACGCAGGGGAGCATGAGCTACGAAGACACGTGGTCGGGATTTGAAGACTTCCCGCAGTACAATATTTACGACACCCGCTCACCCACACATACCCCTCTTCAGCCAGGATAGCTTGATTCCAGTGGCATGGAGAGCACAGGACTCACGTCTGAGCATACCCGTCCCACTCGGGGTGACAAATGCAAAAAGAACGATTGATGGACAGAATGCAGAACAATGTCATACATTCACCCCAGTACAGAGATCTGGGCCTAAATCCATTGATCTTTTGCTCACCATGCCATTCCAGTTTGGACACAGCCATCTGCAAATCAGTCTTGACCCTGTGCCCAATGGGAACAGTCCAGCCCGAACTGCCAGGCCACCCCTCTTCAGCCAGGATAACTTGATTCCAGTGGCATGGAGAGCACGAGACTCACGTCTGAGCATACCCGTCCCACTCGGGGTGACAAATACAAAAAGAACTTTTGATGGACTGAATGCAGAACAATGTCATACATTCACCCCAGTACAGAGATCTGGGCCTAAATCCATCGTTTTTTTGCTCACCATGCCATTCCAGTTTGGACCCAGCCATATGCAAATCAGTCTTGACCCTGTGCCCAATGGGAACACTCCAGCCCGAACTGCCAGGCCAGGTCCTCCCTGGACTGGAAACAAGCATCCTAGGACCAGTTTCTGGGTTTCACCCCTCTTCATAAAGGATAGCTTGATTCCAGTGGCATGGAGAGCACGGGACTCACGTCTGAGCATACCCGTCCCACTCGGGGTGACAAATGCAACAAGAACTATTGATGGACAGAATGCAGAACAATGTCATACGTTCACCCCAGTACAGAGATCTGGGCCTAAATCCATTGTTTTTTTGCTCACCATGCTATCCCAGTTTGGACCCAGCCATATGCAAATCAGTCTTGACCCTGTGCCCAATGGGAACAGTTCAGCCCGAACTGCCAGGCCAGGTCCTCCCTGGACTGGAAACAAGCATCCTAGGACCGGTTTCGGGGTTTCACCCCTCTCCAGCCAAGATAGCTTGATTCCAGTGGCATGGAGAGCACGGGACTCACGTCTGAGCATACCCGTCCCACTCGGGGTGACAAATGCAAAAAGAACTATTGATGGACAGAATGCAGAACAATGTCATACGTTCACCCGAGTACAGAGATCTGGGCCTAAATCCATTGCTTTTTGCTCACCATGCCATCCCAGTTTGGACCCAGCCATATGCAAATCAGTCTTGACCCTGTGCCCAATGGGAACAGTCCAGCCCGAACTGCCAGGCCAGGTCCTCCCTGGACTGGAAACAAGCATCCTAGGACCGGTTTCGGGGTTTCACCCCTCTTCAGCCAGGATAGCTTGATTCCAGTGGCATGGAGAGCACGGGACTCACGTCTGAGCATACCCGTCCCACTCGGGGTGACAAATGCAAAAAGAACTATTGATGGACAGAATGCAGAACAATGTCATACGTTCACCCGAGTACAGAGATCTGGGCCTAAATCCATTGTTTTTTTGCTCACCATGCCATCCCAGTTTGGACCCAGCCATATGCAAATCAGTCTTGACACTGTGCCCAATGGGAAGAGTCCAGCCCGAACTGCCAGGCCAGGTCCTCTCTGGACTGAAAACAAGCATCCTAGGACCGTTTTCGGGGTTTCCCCCCTCTTCAGCCAGGATAGCTTGATTCCAGTGGCATGGAGAGCACGGGACTCACGTCTGAGCATACCCATCCCACTCGGGGTGACAAATGCAAAAAGAACTATTGATGGACAGAATGCAGAACAATGTCATAAATTCACCCCAGTACAGAGATTTGGGCCTACATCCATTGTTTTTTTACTCACAATGCCACTCCAGTTTGGACCCAGCCATATGCAAATCAGTCTTGACCCTGTGCCCAATGGGAACAGTCCAGCCCGAACTACCAGGCCAGGTCCTCCCTGGACTGGAAACAAGCATCCTAGGACCGGTTTCGGGGTTTCACCAATCTTCAGCCAGGATAGCTTGATTCCAGTGGCATGGAGAGCACGGGACTCACGTCTGAGCATACCCGTTCCACTCGGGGTGACAAATGCAATAAGAACTATTGATGGACAGACTGCAGAACAATGCCATACATTCACCCCAGTACAGAGATCTTGGCCTAAATCCATTGTTTTTTTGCTCACCATGCCATTCCAGTTTGGACCCAGCCATATGCAAATCAGTCTTGACCCTGTGCCCAATGGGAACAGTCCAGCCCGACTGTTCCCATGAGACACAGGGTGAAGACTGATTTGCATATGGCTGGGTTCAAACTGGATTGGCATGGTGAGCAAAAAAATCAATGGATTTAGGCCCAGATCTCTGTACTGGGGTGAATGTATGACATTTTTCTGCATTCTGTCCATCAACTGTTGTTTTTGCGCTTGTCTCACGTGACAAAGGCAAACCATAGGCTATGCTGTTTGACCCCGTCTGCTTTGGACCGCGCTCAGCACCAAGGAGCATTACTCTTGGACACTCTACCACCACTACGACGCCAGCACCCTCCTCGCCATCAATCCTGGATGCCACATCGCCTGCCAGGACCAACCTTTGCTCCGGACCGGACATCGCCATCACTGATGGATGCATTATCACCTGAAAGGAGTAGCACGCCCTTTAAGGACAAGGCTTTGCCATCACCTACAGAGGCACGCGCCGACTGACCACGCACTCTAATGACCCAAGGGTGACCATGTACCACCTCAACTCCCAGTTCCAGACAAAGCCCAAGCACATCCAGTGCGGCACACTCATGTGCAGGACCTCCGGACATTGGACCCCCATTCTCAAATACCATTGTTGACCTCATTGTACCCCGGATCTCCCATCCACAGACAGCATCCTACTATGTGATCTCAAGTTCCACCTGGAGAAACCCAGTGAGCAGGACAACATCACCTTGTTGGTAAGATCACCAACATCAAACGGAGGCAGCAACTCACATCTACAAGCCACACTCATGAACTGCACTGCGTCAGTACCTTCCACCTGCCTGATGGCAGGCGTGAGGGTGACTTAGTGAAACAGGGATAGGCTGGCCCCATGCATTGCTGATGTTGCGTCATGGTTGTGACACAACTGCAGCAATTCATGACTTTAGCGCAGACAGATATGTCAGGGTTCCTGACGTAACTGTTATTACTTGCACCATGGAGCGCTGTTCAGTGAGTACAGCGCATCCATGCTGTCACAAGAAGGGTTTACTGAGAAGTGTTGTAATGCAGTCTTGTCGCAGTGCTGCAACATTTTTCATTACTGGGGCACAGGAATGCACACTATCTTATTGATGGTGCACAGTCCTGCCCTGTAATTTTGTGGCAGGGCAGTGCAGCAACATTGCTTGCAGTGTGGTCCAGCAACAAAACCTGCTGAAATGCGGCCCCAATGGTTATCTCCATTTTAAGACCTGATATTTTCAGGTCTTAAAACACTGGCTCTAGTTGCAGTTATAGCCACTTTTTTTGTTCATCTTAAATTAAGGAATCCCCTAGTGAATAGGAAAATCCTGGTTTAACGTCAGATTTAGAATGGGAACGCCTCCCTTACATGTCATTAGCGATAAATATCGCTCACAGAAGTTGCGATAGTTTAAATGGTCTATCTCGCCTAAAAGCTGTCGCTAACGGATGTTAGCGACAGCTTGTAAATATTGCTATGAAACTATTGCCACTATATCGGCAGAAAAGTGCCGCTAAAGCGGCAATATTTGCTTGTGAATATGCCCCATAGTGTTGCATTCTGCTTGTTAAGGCAGCAGTACCCTTCCATCTCCTAGATGGTGGAAATTTGCATCTTGAGTGATGCAATTGATGCCATTTCAATTCCAATCCAACAAACTTTATTTTGGTCAATGTGGACCATAAAAGTGCATACATAAAAAATGGACACACATAAAAGCATTTCCATTAATCAGTCCACATGAATGGCCATACAGATTACACATTTAGCAGCATTAAAGTGCATCACAGAGCTCATAGAGTGGTAGATCCGGGGAGTTCATACCTACGACCCATCCTCATCCAGCTACCATATGTGTTTCCTTTTGTAAAAGCCACATGGGCCATAAACAACTGCGCATACAATTTTACCCAGGTAAAATCTCAATTCGTCAATAGGCTTGACATTAAAATGTTACAAAGGGTAAAACAATTAGATAAAAAGTTAAAAAGGAATGCGTACAGTGTAGACTTTTAAGGTCGCAGCGCCGGATTTAGAAACATCCAGCGACTACACCACATCGAGGTTAAAAGTCGAGATAGAGCAAAGACAATGGGTTTATGAGTATTGTACTTCAGGACTCTAAATACCTCCTCACATTGGATAGACTAGGTTACTGCAGAGTTTGACAAGCCAGCGCTGTCTGGCTGGTTTATAGCCAGGACAGAGAAAATAAAACGTGAAGCTCAGACTCTTCCTCACAATTGCAGGAGAGGCACCCGAGGGGTGTGGTTTTTGACCATTTATTAGAAAAAGCACGGAGCGGCAAGGTCCCAATTCTGAACTGGATGTATAATTTCCTTGCCAGGTTTGGTTGGATTTCATCCAGGAAGGACTAAATTAGATTCTCAAGAATTCGTCTGTCAGGTGTCCTAAGGCCGAACTCTCCTGGATATTTGCTAGTTTATGCGACCTATAAATTCTTAACGGTTCTGGGCATGAGATTACCGGACACATTTCCTCAGGGTTACTCCATAAGCTTGGTTTACCCAGCCTACAACATACATCCTTTATATACACAAAGCATGGTATTTTACCCACACCTGGGAGACTCAATAGCTTTTTTAACTCTGACTGATAAACGGCCAGTTACAGGGTCACCCACAGTATGAGCCAAAAGGTTAGGGGCCTAAATCCAATCTCATCTCTGATTGGTCTAATTCCTAGATCTAGGCATAAGGGGTGAGGGGAATACTAAGAGGGAGGACTAACATCTGCCTCATAAAATTGTTCTCTATTTTACTCAAGCTACCAGAGGAATAAGGACCCCATAATTCAGCCCCATACATTATTGCACCCCTTGCTTGCACTTTATAAATCTCAGCTATGGGCCCAGCTGGATTGTAGGAGGAATTTCTGTACAATTTTGCAATTCCCCCCACAGTCTGGGCTAGCTTAAGGCTTGCTTTGGCCACTTGTAGGCCCCACTCCAGATTTTCTGTCTATGTAACACCTAGATAGTCAAAAACCGACACCCTCTCAAGTATGGTGCCATTTACACAGGGTTTAGAACAGGATGTGTTTTCTTGGTTGAAGACCATAAATTTGGTCTTATGCATGTTAATCTCCAGTCCCCTGTTTTTGCAAAAGGTAGCAAAGCTATCAAGGACCCTCAGTATACCCATGGCCGACTTTAATAATAACAGAGTGTCACCCGCAAACATCATTGGTGGCACCTTTCTATGTACTAACTTTGGGGCATCATTACCCTTTACCTCAATAAGTTGGGCAACTAGAGTGTTAATGAATAGGCAAAACAGGGTAGGTGCGAGCACACACCCCTGCCTTACTCCTCTATTAACTGGGAGATGGGAGGTTAGTTCGACGCATTTCCCGTACCTCACTTGGGCAAAGATGCCCTCATGTAATCGCATAAGCAGACTCAAAATATAGAGAAGGATCCACAGGTCTCTAAGTACATCCAACAATTTAACTCTGGGGACCAAATCAAAAGCTGTCTTCAGATCTACAAATATTAAATATTGATACCGTTTGCCAGTATAGAAGTTGGAGCCTAAATATATGGTCGACGGTGGAAATGTTTTTTCTGAATCCGGCTTGATATGGGCTCAAGATTCATGCTCCTCCATCCACACGTGAAGGCGATCAAGGAGTACCCGTGCAAACAATTTCTGGGTGACATCGATCAAACTGATCGGTCTGTAAATTGTAGTCAAAAGGGGTGAACCCTTTTTAAAAACTGGGAAAATATCTGCCCCGACCCAGGTTTCAGGGATCACCATAGCTTTCATAATAGCATTAAATAATGCCCATAGGTAGGGCCCTCATATTTTTATTTCTGCCCGAAAGAGGTCCCCCTGTAACTTGTCCAATCCCTGTGCTTTGCCGAAGGGAAGCATACTTATTGCGTTTGAAACTTCAGTCAGAGTAATCCTGTGGCCCTCTTCATGAATAATTCCTAAGTAAATTGTAGATATTTCAACAGTTGGGACAGCTGCTTCCTTTGTAGTGTATAGAGCCTGGAAGTGTGTCATACATACATGCGCTACTATGTTTGGCTCTATGGCTGACTTCCCTTCACTACTGCCTGTTCTGACTATAGACCAAAACGCCTTCATGTCCTTGTTGGATAGGGTGGTTTTTAGGGCATCCCATCTATCTAGTTCTCAGCTCTTTTTTGCTTGTTGGATGTTATCTCTATAAAGCTCCCTCATTTGTTTAATAAAGGACCTGTCCTTTGCTTTGATGGCATCTAACAGAGCCCACTTAGCCTTTCGGCAGGTGTCATTGAACCAAGATCATTTGGCCCCTTTTCTCACCTTGTAGGATACCTTGGGATAAAATATATCGGCCAGATTAGATGTCAATTGTGCATGCAATACTGCAACTCTAGCAGTGTTTAAAAAAATGCCCTTTGTGGTAGCAGCCTCTCACATTTCTAATAAGGGCAGGATAATTAATGAATATAATGTGACCAGCTTGTCTGATGACGGCTGAATTACCCCCTACCTTATTCTTCTGTTGTTAGAAAGTGTTAATCTACTATCTAAGGAGTGACATTTTCAAAATCCGGCAATTCCAGCTCCCTTGTCGGGCGTTGTGGTCGCTGTTGTGTCGTGGAAAGACAGCGAAGTCAACAACCCTCTCCCCATAACATAGTCTCCACTAAGATATAATTCAGCAGGGAGGATCGGCCTATTCTATTAAATGTTAACTTCCCTAGTGTATCCGATTTAGTGCGGCCATTATACACTCTCAGGGAGTTGGTCAGTGTGACTGAGTTGATCTGGAGTGCCAGCGGGGACCATGCCACAATCGGTGGAATTTGAGGGTCTGGAATTAGCCATTGCAGATCCTCCCCACTACGGATTATATCAGTGGGTTCAGCAAGGGGCTCAAATTGACAATTAAAATCCCCCCTGCAATCAATAACATGTTTTTGGGGACAGTAGCTATGAAGGTATTCAATTGGCCGAAGGTCGAAGGTCGGGGATTCGTGACTAAGGCTTACGGGACGAGAATAGACATTGATAAAAGCTATTTTCAATTTAGGAGAGAAAGTAAGTGCAACACACTGGATGCCGTTAGACAGGGGGTTCAACTGTTCCACTGTGCAGCTCAGATGGCCTACACCTTCCCTCCGAAATGGCGGGTACATTGAATGACGCAAACCGCCCCTTACAAAGTCTTCCCTTGCCCAAGTTTCCTGAAACATGCATACATTGTATTGGTCCACAAAAATCCCCCAATCGGGGCAGGGCAGTTTGCTTTTTAGACCGGCAATGTTCCAGGATAGGACCCTCAGCTTGTTGCCTAGATTGCGCTTGTCAAGGATGGCATCAAGAATGTAGGTATTGAGAGATTGAATACCCTTAATCTGAGCGAGGGAAAATGGTCTATTACTTTCATGGGTTTACCTTCCCTCAATATGCTATTGCTTGGGGGAACAGGGACTGGGGCAACTGATATTCCAGGCTGCTCTACATGTGTCCCTATTACACCGGAGGTCATCTGTTGTGTTACTATTTGCTGGTCCTTTAATTTTGCCCCTACCCCGTGACAAGTGGTCTGTCTCAACTTGCCGCTACTACACTCCCCTAATTCCCTTCCAGACCTGGAGCCTTGGGGTCCATGGGCTAGCCCCCTGTCATTGTATGTCAATCCACCTGTTCTAGAGCCCCAAATCTATTTGTTACTGGTATTTTGAATAGCAAGGTTCTGGGGGGTGGGCCCACTATTTGATGTTCCAGTGGCCACCTGACTAAATCGGTACTAATATGGGCCCTAGATGGCATATGAGAGTGGGAGTAAAAGTAGTCCAGTGGAAAGGCCCTAACCCCAGTGGGTGGTTCCTGGGGACAAGGTTTCTGATTTAATAGGCTGTGGACGGTCAGGGGATTTCTAAAATTGATAACTACACAATACCCTTGTGTTGTTTTTTGTCCCTTTCCTACCCATCCAAGAGTGCGAATCATTAATATTTCCCCTGCGCTATCATAAGGGAGCTGCCTGTACCTTGCCAACCAAAACAGGCATTTGTTCCTGAGGTCCAGTTGTGTTTCCCTCTGGCCATTTCTGGTACTCCTGTCAGTGTAATGACACCTGGAAGTGAAGCTGGGGGTACATTTATAGTAGGCAGAATCACTACTTCAGGCTTTCTAGCTATATCCTGCTTGCCACCCAACCCTTCTCTGCTCTCCCTAGACCCTATTTGAGTGGGGCTGTTTTTGTTTATACCCCTCTTGTGATATGCTGGGTTATTATTCCCAACCTCATAATTAGAGCTCCTGGGGCTAGTGGCGGTACTGTGGTCTTGGGCCTGCTGAGCACCTATAGGAATCAAAATAGATTTACCTATCTAGTGACTATGGTCATTTACCCGACCAGAGCCCGGTAAGCTATTAGGGTCTACATCCCTCAGCGCACCAGGAATATCTAAGGGTGTCAGACTTGTGTTATCTAGCTGACAACTAAAATCTTTCTCCCTTGCTAGAACTTGTGTGTTGCTTGCACTAGTGTTTGTTTGCCTGCTGCCCCTCATTGTTACCACTTTATTTATGCGATCAAGTAGGGGGGCAAGCTCTTCCTTCACAATGTGGTGACAGTTTCCCCCTTCCGAGTTACTGGTTTAGGTGGAACTTCTTAGCGTGGGGATGGGAGGGACACAGTTGCCCTAGATGTAGACTCTGGGGTGGCAACTTGAAAAGCGGATACATCAGACACCGGGCGGCAAAGATCTGGAGTTAATGACAAGCGCCTATCAGTCAGCTCTATTTCTGTAGTTACCACACCTATAGCCATCTGTAACATCCTATCAATTGAGGTTGGTGGCAATGGGGAAGAAATGATTAGTTGGGGTAGGGGTTGTTGTTTAGCGGGGCAGGTGTGCTTTCCCGTTATTAGACCCTGGCAGTACCCAAATGCAACCACCCCACTAGGATCAGCCTACTAACACCTAATTGTAATTTGGACAAAATGTACGCTGTGCAAACAAGAGCGAAAAGCCACAATACAATTGAAAGGCACAGTTAGGGAAATCGAAAGAAATAATTATGAGCTGATTGGCCAATAATCAGAAGAATATTGTCAAGAATGTCTCAGATACTTCCCAGTCCTGTACAGTACAGAGTGGCAAACAAAAATGTTCCAATGGATCGAAAGAGTGCACTTCTCTGGTTTCCCTGCCTGAGCTCCTACCAATAGAGCACTTTGATCCCCGCTGCGATTGGGCTAACTAACGTCATATAGGTCAATGCAGAAAAGTACTTTTTGGAAATGCGATTCCAGGAAACAATGATTAAATCAAGAAAGTCTTACCCACAAGTCAACATAAAAAAGTCTGCGCCATGGGGGTGGCCCTGCCCTGCCTCTTCCTGGCAATGACGGGCAAAAACAGGCCCGCCCTTGGCTCTGGCTTCACCGGCATGCGTCCCGCACCGCGGGGGTAAGGCAGAGCTTTAAGCGCGGTGTTGGCACCTCCCCTCATCAGCGGCAATGGGAAAGGGTCCAGTTGCACCCTGGGACTTGTAGTCCCACCAGGGTAAGCAGCGGGCCTCAAGATGATGAGGGCGGCAAAGGAAAGGTGGACCCTGGGACTGGAGTCCCACCAGGGTGATGCGGTAAGTTTGTAGATGCCCCCAAAAGCAGCCAGCAAGGGCCCCAGCAGCAAACAACAGAACAGCATTGATGCAGTACAACAGTGCAACCATATCCATTCCTATATCACTCTAGTATGTGGCTTTGATGGAAAGGCTGGACTTCATTTGTCTAACTGTGTGGATATATGAATCTGCATGTACCTTATTTGCAATGCTCTCTCTTTGTACATACCCTGCTTGACAATACCCACTTTCATGCTACTGCCTAGGCTCTTTTTGCAGGTATAAAGATAGAATATCGACGGGAAAATATCGACTAGCATTAATATCGTGGTAAGAATATCGACTGTGAAAAATATCGTAATAGAAAATATCTTTGTAAAAAATATCGTTTCTTGAGAATGACAAAAATATCGTCAAGAAAAAATGTCGTTTCATATAATATCGACAGAAAAATATAAGTAGTTATAAAATTTATAAAAAAATATGTATTATGTTTTTAAAAAACTTACAAAACTCCTACTAGTAATAATATGTGTTAAAAAATATTTTCTACAAAAGAATTGTTAAAATTTTAGTAGCGGGTTATTGGTATTATAGGGGATAAGGGTGGGTAGTAATTTAAAATTTGGTTTTTACAAAATTTCTAAAATATAAAAATATTAGGAAATAATTACGAAATCCAAATTTTAATTAGAAATTTCGATTTGTTCATGAAATTAAATTAGTATTTAAATTTTAAAATTCCCCCCAAAAATTTTAGGAGCGGGTTATTGGTATTATAGGGGATAAGGGTGGGTAGTAATTTAAAATTTGGTTTTTACAAAATTTCTAAAATATAAAAATATTAGAAAATAATTAAGAAATCCAAATTTTAATTAGAAATTTCGATTTGTTCACGAAATTAAATTTGTATTTAAATTTTAAAATTCCCCCCAAAAATTTTAGGAGCGGGTTATTGGTATTATAGGGGATAAGGGTGGGTAGTAATTTAAAATTTGGTTTTTACAAAATTTCTAAAATATAAAAATATTAGAAAATAATTAAGAAATCGAAATTTTTATTAGAAATTTCGAATTGTTTACCAAAATAAATTTGTAATTAAATTTTAAACTTCCCCCAAAAAATTTTAGGAGCGGGTCTTTGGTATTATAGGGGATTAGGGTGGGTAGTAATTTAAAAATGTCGTGTTTTAAAAGTGTAGATAATAATAATAAATTAGAAATTTATCATGAAATCAAAATTTAAATTCGAAATTTTCAATTTTACATGAATTTTTTTTTTAATATTAATAAATTATTTTGGTATTATAGGGTAATAGGGTATAAAAAATAATTTACATAGAAAAATGTATATTGTTTACTAACCTGCACATTTCCTGACTTATGTTGGATTGGAGTTAGAATAGTAATTTGTTATGGTTTACTATCCAGCACTTTCCCTGACTTATGTTGGATTGGAATTAGAATAGTAATTTATTATGGTTTACTATCCAGCACTTTCCCTGAGTTATGTTATGTTTGGAGTTAGAATAGTAATTTATTATGGTTTACTATCCAGCATTTTCCCTGACTTATGTTGGATTGGAGTTAGATTAGTAATGTATTATGGTTTACTATCCAGCACTTTCCCTGAGTTATGTTGGATTGGAGTTAGAATAGTAATTTATTATGGTTTACTATCCAGCACTCTCCCTGAATTATGTTATGTTTGGAGTTAGAATAGTAATTTATTATGGTTTACTATATAGCACTCTCCCTGACTTATGTTATGTTTGGAGTTAGAATAGTAATTTATTATGGTTTACTATCCAGCACTTTTCCTGACTTATGTTGGATTGGAGTTTGAATAGTAATTTATTATGGTTTACAATCCAGCACTTTCCCTGACTTATGTTGGATTGGAGTTAGAATAGTAAATTATTATGGTTTACAATCCAGCACTTTCCCTGACTTATGTTGGATTGGAGTTAGAATAGTAATTTATTCTGGTTTACTATCCAGCACTTTCCCTGACTTATGTTGGATTGGAGTTAGAATAGTAAATTATTATGGTTTACAATCCAGCACTTTCCCTGATTTATGTTGGATTGGAGTTAGAATAGTAATTTATTATGGTTTACTATCCAGCACTTTATCTGAGTTATGTTATGTTTGGAGTTAGAATAGTAATTTATTGTGGTTTACTATCCAGCACTTTCCCTGACTTATGTTGGATTGGAGTTTGAATAGTAATTTATTATGGTTTACTATCCAGAACTTTCCCTGACTTATGTTGGATTGGAGTTTGAATAGTAAATTATTATGGTTTACAATCCAGCACTTTCCCTGACTTATGTTGGATTGGAGTTAGAATAGTAAATTATTATGGTTTACAATCCAGCACTTTCCCTGACTTATGTTGGATTGGAGTTAGAATAGTAATTTATTCTGGTTTACTATCCAGCACTTTCCCTGACTTATGTTGGATTGGAGTTAGAATAGTAAATTATTATGGTTTACAATCCAGCACTTTCCCTGACTTATGTTGGATTGGAGTTAGAATAGTAATTTATTATGGTTTACTATCCAGCACTTTCCCTGAGTTATGTTATGTTTGGAGTTAGAATAGTAATTTATTGTGGTTTACTATCCAGCACTTTCCCTGACTTATGTTGGATTGGAGTTTGAATAGTAATTTATTATGGTTTACTATCCAGCACTTTCCCTGAGTTATGTTATGTTTGGAGTTAGAATAGTAATTTATTATGGTTTACTATCCAGCACTTTCCCTGACTTATGTTGGATTGGAGTTAGAATAGTAAATTATTATGGTTTACAATCCAGCACTTTCCTTGACTTATGTTTTGTTTGGAGTTAGAATAGTTAATTATAATGGTTTACTATCCACCATTTACCCTGACTTACGTAGGATTGGAGTTAGAATAGTTAATTATTATGGTTTATTATCCAGCATTATCTATTTACTATTTTTAATAAGAATAATATATGTCATGTTGTAATATTCATTTCAACAATATAAATTAAAAACATTTTTATAACATTTTTACATACATATGACAAGTTTCTAAATTAAGAAATAAACATTTTTAGATCTTTTTTTTTATTAATAGTTTAATTTGTTACTGCAAACATTTTGAACATTTTATAAAACATTTAACATAATTTTTGTTAACAAATTATATTGCAGTTTTGTACATAAATACAGTTTCAATTATGCATATATTAGTATATTAAATTTTTATATTTTTATAAAAATTTAATATATTACATATTTTTTATGACATTGATTTTATCACGATATGTACATAACATAAATTTGCATTTTTTAACATCTGAGAAAAATATTTAACAATGAAAAACATTTAATATACAATAAACAATTAATACATAATTCTATTCAACATATTAATGTATATTTTACAATATTCATTTCTTTTTTAAGAATAAAAAGTAAATTATTACTAAACATGGTAAATTTATCTTTAAAGGATGGATTTAGCTATTAGGTCTAAGTATGCTAGACCTTCTATACTTGGGTACAGTCTAGTTTTTTGCTGGAGATATTCGTACATATTTAATGTTTGTTTACTTAGTTTAGGGCCAATTTTAGAAAGGGATTGCTCTATTCTGAGTTCTTGGTAGCTTTGTTCTTTTTTAATGCTTTGGATTAGTTTGTGAAGTGTTGGTTGACTTCTTCCTAAAGTGGCTTGGAAGGCATTATGCCATCCTTCAACTGCGTTGTTAGTTTTAGCTTTCTGTGCTATTGTACTAGCATACACATTCCACCATGGAATTTGAAATTTAGGTTGTCTACGGTGGCCTGAACGATGTAATCTTCCAACCCAGGTATCTTCAAAATAGTCCAAGAAGGGAGTTAGTATTTTCTCATTGGTGCGGTAGAAAGGGCTGTCAATTAATAAAGTGTAGTAGTTAGCTACTTCTGTTGTTGGTACATATGCCAATGCAATCAACTTTTTTATTTGATAAGCAAAGTGACTGTTTGTACAATATTCAATGCTTAAGGTAGATTTTTGTAAGTGCCTCCATATACTTTGGTTGTAGTGATAATAACAACCTTGTATTGAGGTATGGGGATATATCTTAAGGATAGCTTGAATCATGGCTATTTCAAAGTCAATTATAATTCTTTGAGGATAGTAATTATCTGTTAATTCTTTGATCTTTGTTAAAAGTTCAACGTAGGTAGTATTTGTTTTGTTTGGCAGCAGAGTATAAATTAGAGGGATATTTGTATCTTGGTATTCCCCATGGATGGTGTAAAGTTGATAGAAAGGTTTGGGACAAACTTTAAAAGTCCCGTCCATCATCCATGTTTCACATGATTTAAGTTTTTGCAAATTACTATTAGTAGCAAAAAGTAAAACTCGTTTGTCATGACTCTGGTTGTCATACATTAGGAATTTATCCTCATTATGTGTAATGGTATATTCAGGATATATTTTTATATCCTTAAAACTTTCTGGCGTTGGTGGAGTTGGATCTGAAGCACGTTTAGTTTTTGCAATTAATCTTTTTAAGTTGGGAATAGAAGGTAGCTGTCCTGTCACATGTTCTGGCACTTTGCTTAAAACATTTTTCAAAATACTAGTGCTTGTTTCTTGTGAGCCTGTACTAGCATCTTTCAATGTTTCCAGTGCTTCTCTAACTTCCACTTCTGTTACATTTGGTGGGTGGTTATGCTCACGTACATTTACCACATTGTTATCAACAGTTGTTGCTCTACCATAGCATGCACTTGAGTAATATTTGCTACATTTCCAATGGGTCTTATTCGCTTTAACTCTTTCTTGGGTGTAGGTGTAGGTGTAACCCATGTAGTTCAGCATTAGTTTCCCTTTTTGCGAAGTAATGAAAGTAGCTCCAGTTGCCATGTCTAAGGTAGATCTGTGGAAAATATATATATGTATGTTTAAGAATATTGAAGACGATTTACAGAGATGTGTATAAGAGCAGGAAAAAGCGTGAAGATATACTATGTGGCTTCACTGGTAATTCTTTTATTCTTATTTCTCTTTCTGAATTTTTTTCTTGTTAAGTTCTGTAGTAGTGTTAAAGAATAATTGAAAGACATGATTTAGTGTTATAGGTGTTTGATTTTACTTTCAGAATTGTTATACATACAGTGACTATACTTACTTGATGTAGTAGAAGATGTTGGTAGTGTAGTTGTAGATAGGTAAATAATTTTGTAGAGTCTGTGGAAAAAATAATCATTGTGTTACTTATAGTATTTGGATGATAGTAGTTGTTAACATATGAAGTAAATAGTACATTTACTTAGCAAGTTTAAATAATTTTATCAGCTATCTAAGTAGACATGGATAAGGTAGTTTATAAATGTTTTTACATCTAATTTTTTGGTCGTTGTTGATAAGTTCAACATGTTTTGTTTTCACTCTAAAGAAGAACAGTTTTTAAATTAGGGAGTTTATCTACTTTTTGCTAAGTTCGAATGAAAAAAGCAATGGGATTTTACTTACTTGAAGTGTAGTATGACGTTTTGTAGTTGTAGTCGTAGGTTTGTATTCTCTTCTCTCAGCAAGGTAACCGTTTTTCTCCAAGTTTGTGCCAAAAGTGGTAAATTACGTTAAGTGTATAATTGCTTTTATATTAGTGAGTTAATTAATGGTAGCTTTTGATTGGTTCAATTAGTGAAATTTCAAAATCATTGGTCGAGAACGTAATTTCGAATTAGAAAACCGTTATTTTCGTAAGAGTTTGTTGCATCACTATTTGTTTGTTAAAGTACATTGTAAAAAGTTTTATATGTGCTTTTTTGTTTTATATGTAAATAGTTTATATGTAGAAAATAATGAAATGTGTTTCACATTTAGGCCATCGGAGTGTATGATAGTATCAGTAAATGTAATTTTTTTTAACATATATTATATATTTTTATATCAATAAGTATTAGGAAAACTAAATAATTATATGTGTGAATAGTTTTGTAAAGTAAAATAGTAAAAACAAGTGAGTAAAATAAAAGATTCGTGCATATCGAGTTGGTAATAAAAAGACGATATTTTTTGTATATTTCTAAAAGCAGATAGGTCGTCGATGTTAGTGTAGTCGATATAAATGTCTAAGGTAATGATATTTAAAATAAAGTCGATAATGTAATAGTCGATATTTATGTTGTAGATATTAGTGTAAACGATATTAGGGTTGTCGAAAAAAAAAAATCGATATTTGTGTGATTTCTTGTTTAAGTATAGGATGACGATATTAATGTTAGCGATATTTTAGTGACGATATTTATTTCTGACGATATTTATGTTAACGATATTCCATCATGGAACCCTTTTTGCACTCCCTCTTGATGTTCCTGAAAACTGTTATCTTTTCTTTTTTAACTTATTTGTGGCTCTGAATAGCCTTATTCATTTTCTCAACCTCCGGTGCAGGGCTGCAGGATTAATTTTGCCTTCCCATTTGTGCTTCGTGGGCCATGTTTGTGGTCCTGGGGTGAGGGGGGGGGGGTTGGGGGTACTTATTGTTGAAGGATCTAGTGGTCACTCACACAAAGCCTTACATATATGATCCAGAACTCGTTTGTTAGGTGACCTAGCTTCACTGATCACTTTAGATCTCATTTGTGAAACAGAGAAAAGTCATGATGCACAAGGTCTATATTCTCACTCTGCTAAGTATGGGCAACCTCTTTAAATCAGTGTGGCCCCACTGGTCTCTCAGGAATGCATTTGCAGTCCTGGAAGTGTAACCTCATCGGTCTGCTTGGATCTCATTTCTTGTCCAGTGCTATCCCATTTTACACTTCTCATCTATACGTCTGTGCTTTATTTTGCCTCAAACAGGTGTTTTGGATTTGTGCTGAATTTGTTGTGCATCGGCATGTTCATTTGCCATTTAACTCTGACTTCCTGACCATATTAATGTATCAGTAAATACAAACAGATGTTTTATCAACAGATCTCTTGTTTTGAGGAAAATTAGCACATCAACAGATTTTTTTCTAAGTTGTAATGTGGTGTGATCATGTGCAGTAGGACCATTTTGGTTCTCTGCGGACTCCTTGAAAAGTTACACAATCAGTTGGGATGTATTTGGGTGTGTATGGGTGTGGTCAATAAAGTTTATGATGTAGTGCATTCAGTTAACTTGCATGACAAAGAATAAAGACAAGTGTTACAGAGCTCTGTGTTTGGCTTGGTCATTTGCCTGCTCCAGAGCACGGGAGAACGCAACATCAGCAACGAGTAGGGGATACATGACCCGAAGAAACAAGACCTGGAAGTTTGCTGAGTTCCAGCAAACTGCACGTGCTTGCTAAATACACCCCAAGGACCAGTCTACGGTTGGTGTGAGAAGTTGGCCTGGCATATGCTGGTCACGAGTTATAGTGACCACCTTGCACCAGTCCAATTCGACTCTTATGGTAGATAGGTTTAAGACAACCTTTTAAAGAAAGCTATCCTAGTGGTAGCTGTGGAGAGCAGCCTTCAGGCTACGTCTCAGAGGAATGTAAAGCAGCTTATAATCTCTTGAATTACCAAATGAAAGGACACCCCACAGGTATATATATCAAATATATATGTATTTATTACTAGACACACTCTACTAATCTCTTTATGAGATTAGAAGCCAGGTACACATTCAAATGTCAACGTTTCACAATAGATTAAGCACAAATATGGCTGAAGCCCTAGGGGTGTACCAGACCATATACTAAGAAATTGGTATAAGGATGTCGACTTGCAAAATACCAAGGCCTAGGGCCTGGGGGATCACTGGGGCTTCCCTACTGCAGTGTTAGCAGGTAAGTAACAGGCCCACAGGAGACGCGTGCAGTGTGTGAACACAGCCGCGGGTTCCCTATTGATTATAATGGTGCAAGCCGCGGATAGATTTTTAAAGTTATAGGGTACTTCAAGAAAGACTACAAGCAAGCCACTTACAAGGTAAGTACTTCGAGGGCTAACACACACTAGGGCACCGGAGTGCACAAGTTACCTCACCCAGGGAAGCCGGGTGCATAGGTGTCTTTTGGTGTCGGGTCGCGTCACTGTTTTCTATGGAGACCAAAGAAGACTTGCTGCTTGCGTCGTCTGAAGAAGTGTCCGGTGGAATCCAAGCCTGGATTCAAGATGGAAAAGACCTGAAAATTGAAGGGACAGTGTTCAAAGTCACTTGCCAGTGACCGGTGGCCAGGAAGATGGAGGACCACGGATGTTGGGTGATTTCAGGTCATTGATGGTGTTTTGACTCTTCACTCACGAGGTCCAGGAGTGTTTGATGATAACCAACGGCTGGATTCGGAGTGTCCCACAACGTCTGCGGCTGATGGCAGTGTTGGCAACCAGATTGGAACCAAAAAGCCTTGGCAACTGCAAGTCTTGTGTGGACTGAAGATAGTCAGTGATGCAGACCAGCAAAGTCTGATGGACTTACCCAGCAAGGGTAAGTGAGGGCAGGTCCGGAGCAACCAGGAGAGTCCTTGTAGTTGGTTAGAAAGTCTTCGGGGGAGTCACTAGCCAACAGGCAAGTAACTGCAAAGACGCCTTCACAGGAAAAGTTTCACAGGAGCCCACGGTCACTCGGGATGGGGTAGGCTGCTGATTTTTGGAACAACACCTGCTAGGGACTTGGACCACAAATGGTCCAAAGCACAAGTTCGTAGAACGTTGTTTAGGGTTTGCACTTGAAATCAGTGCACGGTTCCCAGGTATTGCAGTTCCTCATCACTCGTGGGGTCCAGATGCCACAGCTTTGCTGGAGACTCAAAATGGCCGTCAAGACGTCAGGAAATCTACTTCTGGGGCCGCAGCGACTTCGGACTCCGGCGGGAGCGGTGAAGTTTGCAACCGTTGATTGAGGTTTCTGGTGCCTGCCAAGCAGGGGAGTCACTCCTTGACTCCAAGGGAGATTCTTCAGTCTTCCAGAGATAGTGGAACATCGAAGGGCCAGGATTATTCTTTGTAGAGCATCGTCCAGGGTTATCTGAATTGCAATGGCAATGCTTGCTATCTTATAGTGAAGATAGGGCAGGGACTAGCTCTATGACCACTCCTGTAGGAGGGTCAGGGTAGGGGGTGGTTACACCCACTTCCCCTTGTCCAGTTTCGCGCCAGAGCAGGGGCAGGTAGCCCCTGAACCGGTTTGAGCTGGCATATGCACAGAGGAGCCTACTGCTCTCCCAGTGCAGGACTTCAAAACACTCTAGGAGTGCACCCACCCAGCCCCAATACACTAAATCCTGTCTGGAAGGTGGTGACACCTCCCTGTGACAGGATGCCTTTTGTTGGGCTTCCTCCGCTGCGAGTTTCAGTCAGCAGCAGAAGGGCAGCCCAGTGTCTGTGCTGGTGGCATCCATTTTGTGATGCCAGGGCTCTATAGGATTTCTGTCGTTTAGTACAGTGGGTACATGTCATCCTGTCTAGAAGGGTGGGATCATTCTCCCACACCAGTTAGTGGTGTGGGGGGTATGATTCCAAGTTGTTTGACACCAAACACAACATGTTTTGATGCAGTCATTCCAAAGTTAGCATTTACCGCAAGGTTATAATGCACTTAAGAGTATATGGTTTAACCACATCCACAAACAGCCATAGAGAATAGACTCTGGTAGCTGCAGAGGGGTCCTGCTCATGCATAGGCACCCCCTCACATAGTAAACCAAGCACCCTGCCCTCAGGATTGATAGGGCCTGCCATAGGGGTGGCTGATAAGTTTATATGTGTGTGTATGGTGAGATATAGGAACCTATACCTCCGTGAGGAGTGCTAACACTGCCTCACACAGGCTGCAGTAGCAGGCCTGTGGTGTCAGATTGAGTCTGCTTCCCAATGGTGGCATAATACATGCTTCAGCCCCTGGTAGGCCTGTGAAGTACCAATGCCCTAGGTACCTAAGGTACCATATACTAGGGGCTCATAAGGTACCACAGTATCCAATCACTAGTGCATCTAATATGCACACCAAGTCGTTTAGAGGAGTAAGCAGATAGGCTGGGGTCCTGGATAGCAGGATCCCAGCCAGACTAGTCAAAAACCATTCAAACACCAGGAAAAAAGTGGGGGCAACCATATAGTCAGATTCCAACTTCCTACAGTTGGCATATTTGGAGTCAGTGCACAGCTCTAATTCTTACAATGCCCTCAAAGAAGGTGAAGGGCCTACACAGGAGCACATAAGCCTATTGGAAAGGCCAAAAAAAAGAGATACTGCACCACGGCGTAAAACAGAGCCATCACCAATACAGAAGGAAGTGCCAAAGGGAGAGACAGCCAGTTACAAAGAAGCGCTAAAGGCAGCAACAGCCTCATGCAAGAAGGCACTAAAGGATGAGTTGACCAGGTGCAAAAAAACTCTAAAGGCAGTGGCAATCAAGCACAAGAAACAAAAGTTTAATCACCAACGAAAACAGATAAAGCGCCTTATAACTTCGAAATTCAGCGAGGTGACTCAAGCACAAACACAGGACTTTTGTTTAAGCAGCTGCTGGTCCCTGCAGAAATGACCAAAGAGACAGCTGCTGGCATTGAGCGCAACTTAAAAAGTCTCCAGAAATCTGAAGTTTTCCAGTGTCTGCAGAAAGAAAAACCAAATGCGACGTGTTCCTGGAACTTACACCACAATTCGACACTGCCAAAAAGCAGAATATTGACACCATATGAACTGCATGGATCGAAACATTTGATATATTCAGAGATGCTCTAGAGAAGTAGGTGACAAAAAGATCATCAAATACGTAAAGAAACTCGCAGGTGATGGAGTAAAAGAAGTGATAAAGAAAATACCAGAAGTTGATAAAGCATTGTACAGTCAAATCAAAGAAACATTGAAAGACAAGTTTAATTCAATGCCGAATGTAGACTATAAAAGGCACATTTTCAACCAGGCAAGACAGCAAGCTTGTAAAACGATGGATGAATTTGCCGAAAGACTAGATGCCCTCATGAAGTGCTGCAAGTTCAGTGAATTCAATGACAAAGAAGCCACGTATCTCAGAGACATTGACGGTTGTCTCTCGGATTCATTCTGACGTTGCATGCTCAGAGAGGCACCCGGTCTAAAAAAGGTACTTATGGCTGCAAGAGCCAAGGAATATGCAGAACGACAGGCTGCTGATATGGAAGCTGGAACAGACCAGAATGAATCAGCGATGATCAAGAAAAATAAGCAGAATACAGAGTGGAGGCCTATAAGACGATGTGTCTGAAGAAAAACAAATTGTGTTTCCGATGTGAATTTGTTTTTGAACAAGGGTAAATGTCCTGCCATTGGACAGACATGCAAAGGCTGTAGGAAAGAAAACTGCAGCATAACAGTTTGGAAAGTGAAAGATAAACTAAGTGTGTCACGACTAGAAGAGAAAATGGACGACAGAAAGTTCCAGAAGCATTCTAGCCTCTCCCACAAAGCCAAATGGCAACATCAAATAAGGCAAGTAGAAACTAAATGAAGTTGATAGTTATAAAATTAATCTTCCAAAGGCTCTTGGACCTCATAATCAAGCAGTAGTGAAGAAGATGGATGTTAAATGGTGATGTTAACCACAGAATGACATGCACATGTAGGTTGACTGCTTGCAAAGAAGAACACAGTTAAAATGAGATCACAATGTGAAGTGACCAAACTTATTTGCCCCAAGATCACAATAAATGTGATTGGCTGCCCTACAACTTTTATTATAGACAGTGGTGCATCGATCAATATCATGCTGGCAGAAAAATAAAATGAACAGTCTCCACTACCATGTCTAACACCATTGAAAACAAGCGTGTACACATGGGCTGCATCCATGCCATTTGAAAGTCAAGTGTCATTTGTAGTGACCATGAAGCACAAAATAACAGTACTAGCACCAATTCATGCCTTCCAAGGAACTTCAACAGGTGCATGTGTACTCATTTTCAGCACTGCTGCTGACATGGGAATGATATCCATCAACTACAACCTCAATGCCAATTCTGAGATTTTTCGTCAATTCCCATTGTTGCTCATTGACTAAGGAAACTCAGGATAATGAAGGTGCAACCTCATATTAATGAGGACATTTGTCCTAGTGCTCAGTGACACAGTTGGATTGCTTTTCATTCACAGAAGGCCATTAAGAAAGAACTAGAAACATTATTAAAGCATGACATCATCGAACGCTCTATCGGTCCGACACCATGAGTTTCACCCATAGTGGTGGTACCAAAAAAGGACATGGAGGTGCAGTGTGCATTTGTGTTGATTTGCGCCAGGCCAACAAAGCAGTCAAGAGAGAAAGACATCCAGGTCTACACATAGCAGACAAGATTATACAGCTCAATGTTTCTAAACTCTTCTCCCGCCTTCATTGGAACAAAGGATACTATCAACTTTAGCTGGAAGAGAACTGTATTAACATTTCATCTTTTTTAACTCATGTTTTTGTTCAGATGCAAAAGACTCAGCTTTGATGTGTCGTCAGCTGCAGAAAATTTTCAGGATGTCATTTACTCTGAAGGGGGAAAGACTCCTGACCCTGAAAAGGTACAAGCACTTGTCTCCCGCAAGATGTGACCATGCTGTGATCCTTCTTAGGCATGTACTGCTATTGCTCCAGATACATTTGTGACTTTGCCACGGTGAGTGCCCCATTAAGAGATCTGACGAAGAAGAATATTCACTTCTGGTGGTCATCTGAATGTGACCAAAGCTTCAAGACAATCAAACACACAATTGAAAATGCTACTGAAATGGCTTATTTTGAACCAAAGTTACATACTGAGCTCATATTAGACACAGTTCAGTGGGGTTGGGCGCAATCTATGCTCAACACAATGGACATCCAAATGCTCAGAGACACTTTGTGACCTTTGCTAGCAGAAGTTTGTCTCAGACTGAACGTGCCCATTCTCAGCCAGAAAAGGAGAGCTCGGCTATAGCATGGACTTGTGAAAATTATAATGTGTTTCTGTACGGAAATCATTTCACCCTTCATCCTGACTGTCAGTTGATGCTCACTATTAGAAATCCCCAAATCAAGATGCCCCCTCGCATAGAGAGGTGGGGGTTACAATTGTAAGAGTATGATTCCTCTATTGTTCACAAGCCGGGAAGGATTAAAATCCAGCAGAGTACTTCTCCCGAGTGCCGCTACAGTGTTAAAGTGCAACATCTAAAGTGGCTGAAGAGTATATCAATTTCATAGTAAAATCTAGCACCCCTGCAGCTCTATCCATTTAGAAGATCATTCCTGCTACCATCATGGACAAAGGCATGCTCCCATTCAAGCATATCATTGCAACACATTCTTTTTTTTAAAATTTAAAATGTTATTGTCAATTTTGTGCATACAAACATATATGAACTAACAGAGCATCAAAGTTCAAAATCCTCCGCCCTAACCCACGCAGTCCTACACATTTAAAAAATAATTGTCATTAATCAGAAAACAATCCATTAACGTAAAAATAATCCATCGTACTAAAATCATCAAGATCATATAAGACAATAATAGGACGCGTTTCCTAGTGCTTTCCTCAAAACCCCAGATAGCCGTAAAGTGCAAGGTATGAATGATTGGCTTCAAAGATACATTCTAGGATATAAAATGAGCCGTGAAAAAGTAACAAGTGCATTTAAAAAGTGCAAATAGTGCAGGAAAGCGTCCGACTAAAACAAAACATTCTCTAGCTCTCGTATAAATGGGCAGTCCATAATACAAATATAAATAAATACTATTAGACGTATAGAAGTTTCTGCTTAGGGTTTGCCAGCGAAAACTCGAGGATAAATAGTGTCGCCCCCCCTTCCTTTATTTACTGAGAGTTTGTCTGGAAAAGCCAGTTGGACAATGGCTCCCAAATTAGCAATCAATTCCTTTTAGCGCGGATGACCTTCTTAGCATAGACAGCTTTTTCAAGACTGTGCGTAGAAAATAGCACAGCCAACCACTGTTGAAATGAAGGGGGCTTGGGGTCCAGCCAAGCTGAAGTGATACATAGCCTATATAATGCCATAGCGATAAAAATAAAAGCCCCTCCATTTTTTCTATCTATGGTTTCTTGTACTCCCAATAAAACAGTAGTGAGGGTTAGCAGGACATCCTAAGATAGAACCACCTTGAGGAAGCCTTGAATTTCTTCTAGCAGATGGCTGAGCTTCTCACAAGTGGCAAACATATGTACTGAGTTTGCACACCATTAAGAACACTGGGAGCATTTGGTGCATCTACCAGTTCCCCATTTCGCAATTTTACTAGGGGTGTAATATAAAAAGCAGCATGTTTTGTAGAAATGGGCTTGCAGGTTGGCTGATAGTAAATCGCTTTGAGCAGTTCGATGAGCTATCTGGAAAATGTTATCAGTGATGTCTAATTTCGAATTTCATTTCCCTGAAATCCTAGCCAGATCATCCGACATTAAGCTGTTAGGAATGCCATATATGATCCCGATTCGGGAGTATTTGGATCTATCAGACTTTCTATAAGTTCACACTTATCCAACCTCGACTACCCGCCTGCCTTCCATGATAAAAAATTCCTTAGGGCAAGATACTTAAAAATCTCCTTGTGGTTCAAACCAAATTGTATTCTAAGATCATCAAATGACAAAACCACTTTGGAAGAGTACAAGATCCCTAATTTATTAATGCCGGCATTAAGCCAAGTAGAAAATAGGAATCCCCGAATATATCCGGCAGATTTTTATTGCCGTTTATAGGTGTGTAGTAGTTCATTCTCCCAATGCCTAAAAGTTTGCGAACAGCGGTGAAGGCTTTATAAATTCCCATAAGGGTCTTGAATCTTACTTTCTTATAGTACCCATATTCGAGCTGCCGCCATAAGCAACCACAAGCTTCTGGGCCAATTAACACCTCGAGCGGGGAGGGTAGCTCCATCGTTCGTGCAGGGACCCACTCTTGTAACAATATGGGACACATCTGCATAACAGTGGCCCACCAATATATTTTAAGGTTTGGAAGCGCCCATCTCCCTCTCTCCCGGGGAAGGAACAAATATTTAAGGGATCTTCTTGGCTGTGAATAAGCCCATATAAACTGCGAGATGGGACTATCAAATGTCTTTAATATTGTATTAGTAAACTCGAGAGGGACGGTTCTGAAGAAATATAACATTTTAGGAAAAAAAATGTTTTTTTAAAACATTGCACCCGCCGACAAAAGACAGGTGTAGGTTATTCAACCGATGCAATGCCTTCTTTTTCTCAGAGGCTAATTGGGCTAGATTTCTTTGACTATCAAATCGGTGTTAGCCAACAATGTTCACCCCAAGATATCTAGCTTTAGTGACAACTCTATGGTCTGTCCAGTTGATTTTTTCATTCACGATTATCTGTTTTTTTTCCTTGTTTAATGCGTATCTGGAAACCTCCCCAAAATTCTGGGACACAAATTCAATTGCTTCTATTGCTTTTCCAGGGTCTGGGTCGCGAATGCCAGGTCGTCGGAATAAGCCATGATTTTATTTTCAAATCCATGCCTGAGTATAGCGGGGATCCCTTGGTTGTTTTCCAGCTTCTAGATAAAAGGGTCAATATATATTGCAAAAAGCAACGGGGAACAGGGACAGCCCTGACGTGTCCACGTGTTATTGTGAATTGCTCCGTCAGTGTCCCATTGATCATAACCCTGACCATAGGATTCTTACACAGAGCCTTGACAGACTGGATTAATCCGGGCCCAAATCCCAACCCTTTCATAATTCTCCACAGAAACAGCCAGGAGACCCGATTGAAAGCTTTTTCAGCATCAAGAAGTGTTAGAGCTTAGGGTCTCCTGTGGACTGTGCTGCGTCAAACAGAGTGATAGACCTCCTTATATGATCTATGGTGCTTTTTCTGGGAATAAACCTGTGCTGCCATCCCGAGATGAGTTTCTTGATGACAGTCGATAGCCAAGAAGCAAGGATCTTAGAATAGATTTGGGAATTTCCATTAATAAGCGTTATTGGGCGATATGAGCTCATTTCCAAAGGAGGTTTATCTTTCTTGGGAAAGATGATAATTTTAGCTGATGACCAAGAGTAAGGAAGAGTCGTACCCTTAAAGATTTGAACCAGGAGGGGTTCAAATATTTAAACTCTACCGGGATAAGATCCATACCGGCTGCCTAGCCATCGGGCAGGCTGGACATCAACCCGACAATCTCCTCCCATGAAGGCAGATCTTCTAGATATTCACTATAATCTAAGCAGAGGCAAGATATTAGAATCGGATCTAAGAAATTATCTATGGATGTTTGTCCAGGGGCTGAGGAGCCGGGACCTTCCTCGGTGTATAGATCATGATAAAACTGACGGAAGGCTGCTCGTATTTTATCAGGTTCGGCAGTTATCCAGACAGACGGGACCCGAATAGAGTATATGTATATGCCATTGTTCGTAAGCTGTTGCTTGGTTCTCAAGGTTAACTGGTGGCTGATTTGTTTGCTAAATTCGGAGACTTTTTAGTGAATGGCTGCCCACTTGGAGGCGGCTCTTTCATACAAAATAGCACACATTTCAGCCCGAGCTACAGCAACCTCTAATTGTACCCGTTCAACTTCCCCTCATCTGGGCAGCCCTAATGAGTTTTTCCTTGGCCCTCGCTAGTTGTTTTTGAAGCTCCAAGATCTGCTCAGTCTTTCTAAGAGAGAATTGTAGGGTCTCCCCCCGTATGCAAGCCTTTATGGCATCCCAGACCACCCTGATTGGAGCAGAGCCGATATTTACATCAAGGAATACCTTAATCCAGCTTTTCATATTATCTTGGTATTCCTTATTAAACAGAAAAACCCTCTCGAAGCTCCTGGTCGGAACTTCTTTACAGAATTAGAGAGATGTGGTCTGACAGAAATCAAGGAATAAGATCAATATTGACATACTGTATCAGAGAAGGAGAAATATTGACATACTGAATCAGAGAAGGAGAAACAAAGAAATAATCTAGTTGGGTGTGTGATTAATGGGGCGCAGAATAGTAGGTATACCCCTGGTGCCTTGATTTAAACGGGACCAAACATCAACCAGCCCATGTGTGTGGGACTGGTTTCTCAAGGCTTGTAAAACCTTAGGTTTTCAATCTGAGTACTGCCTATGCAGGTTCATGTCCCAGCCGCTAGGCAAGTTAATGTTCAGGTCCCGGCATATAATTACTGGGAGAGGCCAGTGGGCTAACTTCCCAGTAAGCCAGTTTATTACCCCGGGGTCATCTGCTGTGCTCCCATAAATACAACATAAAGTAAAAGACGGCTTAGATGACAGCCTACTCTCAGCTAGGACCCATCTCCCATGGGGATCTACTTTGGTTGGGATGGTCTGAAACAAACTGCTACGCCGGGTCAACATTGCTACCCCTCTAACACGCGCACCCCGTGATGTCCCTCCAATCTAGGTGTATATCATTGTATTTTAGGAGATTGATCTGTGAGCCTTCAATGTGTATTTCTTGAAGGCAAACAAGGTCTGCCCCAAGGAAGCGCAAACCCTGTAAAAACCTCTGTCTCTTCCGAACATCATTTAGCCCTCAGACATTAAAAGAGACAATTCTAAAATGCATCAACTGCGACATGTTAATTCAACATCAATTCCAGTCAACAGTGCAACATGAGCTTCCATAGGAAAGCATAAGCAAGAAAAAGATAAAAAAATAAAAAAATATATGAGAATCATCAAGGAGCCATAGGTCTGCAAAGCAACAACAACAAATTTCTGCCCTTTCTAAACCAGCAAGACAGTGGTGCATTCTCACAGTGCAAACAGATAAAGAGCATGTAGGCCTCCCTCATGCATCCTCCACCCCCCCTCGCCCCAGCAACCCTCCCCTCCCAAAAAAATAGAGCAATTAGGAAACACATGAATGATGGAAGCCGATAATAGGTCCGCGCCACCCAGCCAAACCGCAAGCTTTAGCGAGAATTGAAGAAAAGCACAAAAAGAAGGAAACAAAAAGAAAAAATCCCGTCCTGTGGTGTTCCCAGTTAAAAATCAAAGCCCCTTCTCTCTCCTCTTCTCCACCCTCTGAGAAAAAACACCCTTTGATTCCATTTGTGACCCTCCTATGCTAAGAAGAGGATTAAGGGGAGCCTGATAATAGCCCATGTGACTTCGAATATATTCTTTAGCTGTGACCCTTCTTAGCCTTGATTTCATTCAGGGATATGGGTCAACTGAGCAAGATGGTGTCTGAGTAGTTTCCGCATCACCGTCACCTGAGCCGCAGGCTGAGCTCGGCTATCGGCTATGCTCCCTGGTCTTCAGCCGCCGTTCTGTAACCTGCTCATCCTTGGAGGTAGACGCCTTTGTTAGTTCCACAGATTTGGAGACGTATTGGGTGCTTACCGCACACTCATGCTGGATTGTCTTATATCTGCTGCCACACTTTCTCTGCTGCATTCCATGGCTCCAGCACACCTCCAGCAGGCTTTGGCACAGGGGAAGGGTTCCACATACGGCCTGAACATGGCGATCCGCGGCATGAGGGGGACTAAGGCAAGGACTGCCCCAACAAACACTGGGGGAGACGGCTCGGCAGGAGGCTTGGCTATGACAGCCCTAAACCGGTCCTAGGAAGCTTGTTTCCGGTCCAGGGAAGACATGGCTTGGCAGTTCGGGCTGGACTGTTCCCATGAGGCACAGGGTCAGACTGATTTGCATATGGCCATGTCTGAACTGGGGTGGCAGAGTGGGCTAAAGAATGGTGATGGATTAAACCCAGATCAGTTGACTGGGGGTGAGTGCTTGCAATGTTCAACACTCCGTCCATCATTTCCTTTGGTTTTTGCTTTGTTCGCCATAAGTTGGCAGGGTATGCTCAGACGTGAGTCCCTTGCTCACTTTGCCACTGGATTCAAGCAAGCCTGGCTGAAGACGGCTGAAATGCCAGAAACCGGTCCTAGGAAGCTTGTTTCCGGTCCAGGGAAGACATGGCTTGGCAGTTCGGGCTGGACTGTTCCCATGAGGCACAGGGTCAGACTGATTTGCATATGGCCATGTCTGAACTGGGGTGGCAGAGTGGGCTAAAGAATGGTGATGGATTAAACCCAGATCAGTTGACTGGGGGTGAGTGCTTGCAATGTTCAACACTCCGTCCATCATTTCCTTTGGTTTTTGCTTTGTTCGCCATAAGTTGGCAGGGTATGCTCAGACGTGAGTCCCTTGCTCACTTTGCCACTGGATTCAAGCAAGCCTGGCTGAAGACGGCTGAAATGCCAGAAACCGGTCCTAGGAAGCTTGTTTCCGGTCCAGGGAAGACATGGCTTGGCAGTTCGGGCTGGACTGTTCCCATGAGGCACAGGGTCAGACTGATTTGCATATGGCCATGTCTGAACTGGGGTGGCAGAGTGGGCTAAAGAATGGTGATGGATTAAACCCAGATCAGTTGACTGGGGGTGAGTGCTTGCAATGTTCAACACTCCGTCCATCATTTCCTTTGGTTTTTGCTTTGTTCGCCATAAGTTGGCAGGGTATGCTCAGACGTGAGTCCCTTGCTCACTTTGCCACTGGATTCAAGCAAGCCTGGCTGAAGACGGCTGAAATGCCAGAAACCGGTCCTAGGAAGCTTGTTTCCGGTCCAGGGAAGACATGGCTTGGCAGTTCGGGCTGGACTGTTCCCATGAGGCACAGGGTCAGACTGATTTGCATATGGCCATGTCTGAACTGGGGTGGCAGAGTGGGCTAAAGAATGGTGATGGATTAAACCCAGATCAGTTGACTGGGGGTGAGTGCTTGCAATGTTCAACACTCCGTCCATCATTTCCTTTGGTTTTTGCTATGACAGCCCTAGACCCGGACCTCAGTGCTAAAGGTAAAAAGGACACCGGGGGCTGCCGAAAGTGATCTTGAAGACTGCAGGGGGGGTGCTGAAAGAAGGAACGGGCCCCCTCCCATTTTGGAACTGAGGACAATCAAAGCCTGTCGCTAAGCATGGAGCAAGAAAGACAGGGGGCTCCTCCCAGTGATAACGTGAATTTGTCAGCACACGATAACCAGAAGATAGCCCCTTTCTTCGCTCTATCTTCAGTTATCACAACAATTGACCCCAATGTTCAGGTGGGAACACCATCGGAACTGACAGAGAAGGGAGTGCATACCCCTAATGTTACTAACATTGAAAAGGGTGCGGCTGCTTGTAGACAGTCTCCTCGTGCGACCCTATCCCCTGAGCCAGCAGGGGAGTGCTTCTTTATGGTCATTGACGGCTCAGACTCCTCCGCCGGGGGGAGTCCCTTCTCCTCCAGCAATACGGATCAATCAGACAGTGGCGGCTCACAGAGGGAGTGCTGCGGGGCGGTGGGAGGGGCGGGGCAGGGGAGGGGCAGGGTAGGGGGTAGTGGAGTCAGACATAGGATGGCCATGAGTAAAGTAAGTAAATAAATAAATACAACTATTTACCTTGCGCTCGCTGTATCACCGAGTTTTAACTGGGATTAGGAGATACGGAGGGCTCACTGCTTCCCATTCTTAATTAAGAAGCAGCAGGCTAACGGCAGAGGGAAACCCAGAGCCTTTTTGGTGTTTTTTGGCAATTTTTGGCTCAGACAATTGGTCTACGAACATGCTAGGCCGAGCTTACAGAAAGTGTTTGCGGGGTGTGTTTTTTCGTTAATTCTGATTTCTGTCACACTACAGTGGAACGTGGGTGGCGGCTCCACCAGTTGTTTTTCCCTTTCCAGCAGCTGGGGGCACACGTATTTCTTATGAATCCTGCTTAGCTCAAGGTCAATCTAATGGCTCTTACCGTAGCTTTACGGCTGAAATAATTGCAACACATTCATGGAGAAAACATATTCAATCTCTCACAGATGATGTTAAATATCAAAAATTCAAAAATGTGCAGGAAGAACTTTCCGCCACTCAAGAAGGTTTTGTACTAAGAGTTTTGAGAACTGTCATACCTGAGAGCTTGAGGAAACAAGTCATTGAACTGGCACACAAAGGACATTGTGGCATTGCAGCCACCAAGAGAGCCTTCAGAGACTGGGTGTGATTTCACCACCTTCATGAATGAGTCGAAAAGGAACTGAGAGCATGTCACCTGTGTCACTGCTTATCTCCCAAGACAATATATAATCTGCTAAACATGCCTGACCTTCCTAAACAAGCGTGGGAGAAAGTTGCAGTTGATTTCTTCAGACCCCTAAACAATGGATATCATCTCATGGTAGTTATTGAAGAGCACTCAAGTTTTCCCTCAAGATCTTTCATCGACCGCCCATGACAAAGTAATCAAGAGGCTGAATGATATTTTCGCAGCATGGGGTGTTCCCTCCATTCCTAAATCTGACAATGGCCCATCCTTCTGTAGCAGAGTTTTTAAGGACTTTCTTAGTATTTGAATTTCAATAATCAGAGAAGCACAGATCTCTGGCTTCAGGTGAATGGCGTTGTTGAACGATTTGTGGACACCCTGAAGAAAGAGGTCCTGCGTGTAGTGCTGAAATGAATTGATCTCAGGTCAGCCTTATATCCAGCCCTTCATGCCTATCAGTCAACTTCCCATTCTACAACAGGAGAAAAGTCCCACCATCTTGCTGTTTGGGAGAGCCATTGGGACAACGCTATCATAATGACATGGTTTTCAAAAAGGGAGACGGGGTCCTAGTGAAACAAAAAGTGAGAACAAGACTGACGCTCCGTTTGACGCTGACTCATTGAGATTTGTGACAAGTAAGGGACAGTTGGTGAATATTCAACGTCGCTGAAAGTCCATTACAAGAGGCTCATCACATTTCAAGCATCTGCCTCAATGTTCGTTTGCTCCAGACATAAACAAGTGAGATTAGTCCACCTGGGTGCCCAAGTGAAGCTTCTTAGTCTACATCTATGATGCCAGATGAGAGTGCAACTCCTTCACTTTGTACTACCCCAAAATGGAAGATTGGTGCCAGCACCTCAATAACTCATTGAGGAACTCTAATGTATATATGTTGTTCATACTTTTTATTTAACAACGAAGGAGATGTTGTGTCATGCGAACATTGTTCAGTAGGACCCTTGTGGTCCTCGGCGGACTCCTTGCAAAGTTGGGAGGAATCTGGGTGTGTCTGGGTGTGGTGTGGTCAATACCATTTATGACATAGTCTGTTTAGTTAACGGTTGCATGCAGCAGAAGAAAGATATGTGTTACAGAGCACAGAACTGGAGTAAAAGTTTCATAGACTACATACTTGTCCCTGCATTATGTCCTATTTCCAATGGCAAGACTTTATTTGTATACTCAATTGATCAGCAGCAGTTTTCATTTAGTGAGGATTTCCTTTCAGAACATATCAATAAAAAACACAAAATTCTCCATTGCTGTTGGGTGTTTGTACCCATTCTGTGTACTGTTCCGGCTGCATCTGTGCCATTCCCACCAATTCATGCCAGGCAAATCTGGAGGTGTACAGGTTCAGTTCATTCCTCGAGTCTCCAGAAACACACCAACACTTCTCTGCAAAGGGTCATAAAGCGTCATGATACAACATTTGCAGTGGCATAACCAATTCAACAAGCATCAAGCATATACTAGTTTAATTAAGGAATGCAGTTCTTTCATACAGTGAACTATCCTGATGTTTGTAAGGGCACAATTTAAAATACTCTGTAGCTTGCTCTGTAATAGAGGGGGGTCCTTCATGTCAGAAGGTTTTCGAATTGAGCACACTCTTGACACTGCTTTAAGCACCTGTAGAACTTCAAAATACTTACAAATGTTATTAATCCTTTCTCATTTTCTACACACTCTTATTTTGACCATTTAAAGTTACATACAGGCATACAGAGAAAATGTGTATTGAATGTCTCTGGACAACATCGCTAGAAAACCAGCGATGTTGCACCCAAAACGGAGATAGCCTTGGGGATTCGATGGTCGTATCACCATAATCCACCTCTCATGTTAGCTATGCCTCAGTCAGGAATTTAACAGACATTAAATTCCTGCGTTAAGTCATGGTTAATGGGACTTAAAATATCGCTACCCCAAGTTGATGATATCATGAAGCTGGGGTAGGGATATTTTCCCATGGTGTTTTGTCAGGCACACCTCCTTTGCATCTCATTAGAGATGCAAAGCGAGGCGTGAACAAAACGGGAGCTGAAACAAGGAAACACGCGCTAGCGTGTCCTTGCAAATAATGCGATATAATTATCGCCGCTCTTCGGCCGAAAACGGCCGCAAAAGCGGCGATAATTATGTAACCAGCCCTTGATGATATGACCCTTCATTTGTTAGAATCACTGACCAAATCAAAATTGGTGGTTATTGAAACCTCCTGGGACCTTTCTTCATGTCAGGAGAATTAAAGCTAGGAAAAGCATCTCACAGAAACAAATTACACAATATTACTGTGAAAGGTACTACAAATGTATGTCCATGCACGTTTTTATGCAGGGTATTGCAGGGACCCATGCTAAAATGGATCAATGGCAATTCTCTTGATAGCTCCCACTGGAGGGTGTGCTTTCAATGAGGCACTCCCACACTAGCGTTTTGCATGAAGAGAAACACGAGTATTTGCTTGTTAAGTCCTATGAGCCAGGATTAAAGTTGGGTGCTAAAATTAGGTGTCTTTGCGTTGTTGATACTTCTTAGTGAATTGATCATTTTCTTTTCCAAGGCAGCAGCTCTGATAAGCACTCGTCTGCTTTTTTCTTGTGAAACCCATGTAAGCCATTTTGTGTTGTTTTCATACATAGAAGAGCTTTTAACACATCTTTTAAAATCTTTAACTGACTTTATTGATTATGATGTTTTGATCCTGTTATACTGAGTAATCTGAATCAAAATCTGACCTTTCATAAAGACTTTTAACTTTAACATACTTTTCTGATATAATAGATATGCTAGCATTTTGTATTTTCATCTCTTCTTTGGAAAACCATTTTTTGTCATACCTTGATTCATGCTGAGTAAGGGTGTATTGAACAGATAGTTTGTAGATGCCAGTTTGTGTAATTAAAGCTTTATATCTGTTTGCTGCTGCCAGACTGAATTTGTAAGTGGATATTTGGGCTTCAGATAAACACAAGAAGGCTTATTTATGAGACCCCTGCGTCAATTTTGCACCATGTAAAGTGGTACATGTGTGATGCAGGGCTCCCATAAAGATTTATGAAGCAACGAAAAGCTACCCTGCATGGCTTTGAGTGGCCGCATAAATCACGAGTAAGGGAGTGCAGTGCAAATCGAAGTATTACTTTACTCTGCGCCCAGGAGGTGTTTCATGGGCATTGCGGTGGATGTTCCTACGCAACACCCATGGAATTTGGTGCTGCACTAGATATGCAAACTGATGCAGCCATGGGGAAGAGTCAAATCTGTACGCCTCCCTAGGTGAGGCAGAAGGAGGAGAAATATGTTTCTCGTAGGATTGTTTTTGTGACGAAAGGTACACCTTCCACACAAAAACAATTCTCCCCGCAATGGAGGCACCCTTGCACCATGGTGCAAGGGTTCCATGGTGCCTACATTGGCTGCCAAAATGGCACAAGCTCAGGCAGAATGTACAGGAATGCACTGTATTGCATAAATACAGTGCATTCCTGCCCTTTCATTTTGATGTAGGGCAGCGCAGCAAGGTGCACCCTACGTCAAAATGCCATAAATGAGGCCCATGGGATATATCTATATTTTGATTCCCATATAATTTTGGATCCTCCCTTCCATTCTCTGCTCTTCATACTTTTCTCATTTCTAATGGAATTATCTCCCCTTCTTTACCCCTACTTTCTCCCCCATCTACCCCACCCCCTTTTCTCCCCAATCCCACCATTTCATTTCCCATCTTACCCCCTCCTCTTTCTGGCTTCCCTTGCCCCCACGATCAATGCCACAGTAAATAAGGTACTGAATTCTTCCCTCTCTGCGGGGAAAGTGCCATGCATATTGAAGCAGGCCAAAATCCTTCCACTTTTAAAAAGCCTTTGGCTGACCATACCGATCCTGCTATCTATAGGCCGATACCTCTCCTCCCGGCTCTTTCAAAAGTTCTAGGAAAACATGTAAATAAAGTCATCTCTAATCACACAGAAAGCTCCAATCTGTTGCACCTATCTCAATCGGGGTTTAGGGCTAATTGTAGCACTGAGATGGCCCTACTGGAAGTGACTGAGTACATCAGAGAAAAATTGGATCATGGTGGAAGGGCTGTCCTGATATTACTTGATCTGTCGGCAGCATTTGACACAGTCCTCCATGTGAGACTCATTGACAGATTGAGGAATCTGGGAATTGTCGGGACAGCATTGGCTTGGTTGGATTCTTTCCTGCAGGACAGAGCCCAGGAAATATGCCTTCCCCCCTTCTCGTCCTCCATGCCTGGCATGAAGGTTGGAGTTCCCCAGGGCTCTATTTTTGGTCAGACCCTTTCTAACCTCTACATGTCCCCCTTGGCAGTCGTGGTAGAGGCAAATGGTGTGAAGATTATATTCTACGCGGATGACACGCAATTGATTTTCACCTGTGAAAAAGAAGCTGATTTTGACGTGCTAATATTAGAGCATGTCTGAGAAAGGTATTTCAGTGGTTCAAGGCGAATCAGCTGAAGTGCAACACGGATACATCCAAGATTGTCTTCTTTGGCCAACCTGCAGTCAGAAGTTGGAACGCTTGGCGGCCTGAAGAATATTCGCCACTGCACACGGAGCAATCATCTGTGAGAAACCTTGGTGTTTACCTGGATAATGCACTTCCCATGAGGTCCCAGGTCCAAAGTCTGGTCGGCACCTGCTACGGCATTTTGCGCATGCTAAGAACATTTCTCCAACTTTTGACAAAAGAGACTAGGAAAACTGTGGTCCAACCTTGGTGACACTCAAGATTGCACTACGCAAATTTCCTGTATTTGGGCCTTCCCAGCTGCCTTGTACAGCGCCTGCAAGTAGTATAAAATGCTGCAGCCAGGGAAATTCTCAGACATAAACCTAGGTCTCATATGTCTTCCCTCCTTAAATCCCTCCATTGGCTACGATTGAAAGGAAGGATCAAATTCAAAGCCCTCGTTGTCTTTTTTAAGGCCCTTCATGGGAAAGGAGCAGGATACCTTAACAAACGAGCTAACCGCTCCATTCCAGCACGGTTCCTAAGATCCTCCTCTTCTGACCTGGCTCATTCTCCCAAGGTACGCTTGGCCCAAATGGGTGGCAGATTATTTGGTTTCCTGGGGGCACAGGCTTGGAACAGACTCCCTGCCACTCTTCGGGCCATCTCAGACATTTCAGTCTTTAAGAAACACGTGAAAAGATGGCTTTTTAGAACTTAGCTGCGTATTCGAGATCCCTCACCCGTTTTCTGTCAGCGTCGGGATACTGCTTTGAGTAACTGTAGCGCTGTAACAAATTCGGTTCAATCATCCATTGATTCATTCCTCTCTTCTTTTTGATCAATTTCATTACCACCTAGTCTGTTTTCGAATTATTATCATAGTCATTTGCTTATTTCTTATCTCGATTTTTATTTGGTATTGAAATTTGATTGACTGCTCACTCTATGGATAATGTACCCAGGATGGTATATCAGAAAGGGAGGATGATTACCAGTAATAGGACAAAGGGCCTGAGGAAGCACTAGGTCATTATAAACAGTCCATGGATGCATGAAACATCATACATTATTCTAACAATTAGAGACACAGCTTTGACCACAGATAGTAACACTTGGTCAACATCAATATGCCCACTGGGACATGAGATAACAGTATTCCCCAGCTCATGGATGATAAGAAATGAACAGGCCAGCATTACTGTCCTGCACATGAAAAGATCACCATTGTCACTGTACCTTGCTCCCTTGGTGAACACTTAAAGTCATACGCAATGCAGAGGTCCACTCTGGATAGAATTAGCAAGCGTTTTCTATGTGTACATGTGTTTTAGGTTTAAATTACTCCTGGGTATTCATACCTAATTCGCCCAGGCTTTTCTGTTAGAAAGAAATGGGTGGTGCCCTTTAATCACTGCAACTCTTGGGCTAACATAATGAACATTCCTTTTCTATGAGCAGTTGTACCTCACACCAGGCTTGGGTGGATTATCTATGAGTTTTCATGAGTAATACAAACTATGTCTTGGGCAAAATAAAATGTTTTGTAATTTGGAATCTTTTTTTAGTCGGTACACCTTATCCATGGAAATTCATGAGTGAGGCAGGCTGGCATCATCAGTGAGACATAAATAGTCATCATCATGGTCTTTTAGTCAAACTTAGAAAATCAGACATAGTTCACACTTCTACATTCAGAATTATTTTTTTTGAATCAGGTACATAGCACAAACTATTAAGATGGATTTATTTTAGTTTGATGAAGAATATTTACATTTGCATTTCAACTGTTTTATCAGCATCCTTGATTTCTTATGATGGTGATTTTACAATATTTGGTTCTTTGATGTTCTCCAGAAATATAAATACTTGCACAAGAGAAGAATAGAGCCGCCTTTACATAAGCAAAATTCAATGTGTGCACTACAACCACACATTGGAACCCCACAGCAAGCAGCATGAATTTCCTCAATGGGAAAGGAAGTGATTCAAAAATACTTCGAATGAGACAGTAAGGTCATATGAAAATGTGAGGAGCAATATGTTTTTTTCCTGGCATATAATGAGGCCGGAAATAATGTACCATGAAAGAACTATAATACTTCAAAATAAAGACATAATAAAGAAGCAAAGGTAGTAAATGTGTCTGTGAAATGTGAGTTAACTCAACCACAGAAAAATCAAATCAATGGAAGCCTTGAGGTGCCTTGCATTTCTAATACACTCGTGCAATAGGACACTGTGGAACTGTTTCCCCCTTGGGGATTGTACTGCCATTTTGATTTATTTGTTTTTCCTAATATTTTTATATCTGATGGCAAAAAAATTCAGTATGAATTGACTTCTGTACTAGCATTGTCTTTTCAATTAATAATATTAATAGAGAGGAAAGAAAACAACATTCTCAAGGAGCCTTAAGAGTACTGCATTGTAAAAATGAAATGTATCAGACTGCCGATATCCTGTGACTTTTTCTGTTTTTCATCATCCAGTGTGTTATTTGCAGTAAGTTGTATGTAGCATAATGTTACTGAATATTATTTCCACAGTTGTCTATATACAGGCAGATATATGTGATTTTGTGTGTACTTGTCTTAAATCTCTTTTCACTTCTTATTGGTTTGATCTCTTGCGCACTCAATAACCAATTATGTCCTTATTTAAATTAGGACTCTATCTACACTTTATTTTGGGGCATTAAGATCACAATTCAAAATCCCAACTTGAAACGTCTCCCTGCTCAGTTCAATTCTCAGTTGGTATCAATTATGACATAACAAATGGCATCTACAATGACTTTATTGATGTTTAACAAATGTAAACACCAGGAAGCAGGGCCACAAACAGCTGACATAGAACCGAATGTGTAGAAGAGGATTTTTTTTTAGCAGAGCACAGATGAAAGGCAATGTAAGGCATGAATGAATATTTCAAATAGGAGAGTGAATTAATCAATATAGCATTGCACCCTTAAACGAATGAAACTTTAACATCTAAACCGTTGCTAATTAAGCTTCCAGCTCATTCACACTTAGATGCTCACGTTCCGATCGTTGGAAGGCAAAGATGCCAGCATCCTCAACCACCAATCAAATGCGCGTATCAACAGCAATGATTTGGTGTGCCAATGTTGTCGCTCCAAATGCAATGGAATTGCCAACGCCAGTAAATGTGTGGAAAGAGCAGAATTCTAACCATATAATTTCCAAACTCTAGGACCATCTAACATTGCAAGAGGTTTTTGTTGTTTTTTTAAGTCAGGGTTTCAATCTGTGCCCACAATTCTGCATCCCTCCTCCAATTGTTATGAAGTCATCAGCAATGCCATTTTCAGGTAAGACTTCAACTAAGTCCGTGATATTTTGGTTTTATTTCTCAGCCTTTTTTCCTTCCCAATGAACAAATCTCACTTTTGTCTTTTCTTTCCTGGAAGAGTCTGGGGCCACATGGCCCGATGCTATGACAATGGATAGCACATTTTAGGTCCATGGTCTGAACTTTAGGTAGGAAATATGACATCTTTGTGCAAGAAATACTTTTGCACATCCCATACAGATTAAACTTTGGAACTTGAAGCAAGGAAATTATGATCTCCTGTCCGACCCAAAATTGATTGTTCTACTGATTATCCACCTCCCAGAATATCATGGGATGAGAATATTGAGGATAGACTATTGAGATTTAAAATATCGAAAGGGAAGTGCGTATAAGTATTGATTTGCTATTTCATTTTCAATATTTTTTTTTTATATTTTATTATCGATATTGTGTCCCATTGATACTCTGGAGTCAATATTCAGGGTGCTCAGCCTTACAATAATTTAACAGTTTGGTTCTTGATGCTAAATAGTAAAAGCTTTTCTCGTTTACTTAAGCCTTAAGGAGGAATTGAGGTACTTTTGGACCTTTCCAATATCTTTGCAAATTGCAGTTTTTAATATAAATATGTCCCCATGGACACTTCTCACAATGTTAATATCAATGAAATTCTAGCTTGCACTGTATTTGACCAAGATCAGTGGCTGACATAAAAGGCATTATTCACCAGTAATGTGAGATTATTATTTTTGTAGACTCCGAGTGAACTTCATCCAGCAACCAAACGGACACTAAAAAGGTCGAGGATATTATGACATGGTCCTTTCGGACAGCATGCAAAGAGGAGATGCAATGCTTTTTGAACTCTGCAAACTTTCCAGCTATCTTGTTGATATCTTTTCATAGATGGTTACTTCCTTTATGCGGTTGCTGTGAAAAAGCATTAATTGTTTTGGGATTCCATGCAGGGCCGGACTGGGAACCGAAACCGACCCTGGCAAACTGCTTGGCCGACCCTGTGTGGGGACGGGGGAGGGGGGGTGCGGCCACGCTTTTTAGTAGGGCTGGTTTCGGCCGATTTTGTTACAGGGGGCCCCCGGTAACAAAAATGGCCCCCCAGGGGCCCAAAACCAGCTCCCACACAGGCGGCCTATCAGGGAAATGCCCGGTGCCCACTACCGCCAGTCAGGCCCTGATTTTATGTACCCAGGACAGGTTCTTGAATTTTATGTTGTTACTCACCAAACAGCTTATTGCTCTGCTGTGGAAATCAAATGTGGCACCCAATTGAGTAAATGTGGCTTGCGGATATACAGGAATGATCAGAGGTGGTGAATGTTATTATGCAGAGCCCGGTGGTATGGAGCCTGGCAGGGACTAGAGTAAGTGGGATGACTGATGTTGAAAATGGCCCTTTTTGCAGGGTTATCCCCAAACATTTTGCTTCTTCCTCCCTTGTTTTTCCTGACCTGTGGTTGTTGACAATCTGGGCACTTTACCACTGCTGATCAGTGCTAAAGTGCATATGCTCTCCCTGTAAATTGTTATTGTGATTGGTTATCCATGATTGGCATATTTGTTTTACCTGTAAGGTCCCTAGTAAAGTGCACTGAGTGTGCCAGGGCTGGTAATTCAAATACTACTAGTGGGCCTGCAGCACTGATTGTGCCACCCATGTGAGTAGCCCTAAAATGGTGTCTCAGGCCTGCCACCGCACTGCCTGTGCACAGTCTGTGAACTGCCATGTTGTCCTGGCCAGTGTACACACTTGCCAGGCCTGACCCTTCCCTTTTCTTACACATTGGACACCCCTATGGTAGACCCAAGGTACTCCACTGGGCAGGGTGGAGTGTATGTGAAAGGTAGGACATGTACTAGTGTGGGTAACAAGTCCTGATAGTGAAATACTGCCAATTTCATTTTTCACTATTGAAAGGCCATCTTGCCCATTGGATAGCATGGGGAATGATGTGTCCCATGTGTATCCATATCTCCCCATAGGAGCAAGATGGGAAGCTGAAATCTGGTATCCCTGAACTCAGAATTTGATAACACATGTTTTAGTAAAGATGGTTTTAAAATTCCGTGTTTGAAAATAGCACTTTTAGAAAATGGCTATTTTCCTGTTCAACCTTTCTGTGTGCCTCTGCCTGTTTGTGTATTGACTGTCTGGTTTGTGAATGACAGGGGCTGGGGTGGCTGCAGGAGGCTGGGTGAGTCAGCACTAGGCTGAATAGACCTATCTGCATTTGGAGTGGTGGGAGGAGTTACACCTGGGTCTGAATAGGGGTGTTCCTGCCTTCCACAATGCTGGCTCCACCTCCTGCGGTGCGTCTGATGGCCCTGGCCCACAATCACAAAGGAAGAAGACATGCCCTGGCAGAGGGCACCTAGAACTGGTTTGGACTGGATCCTGGACACCTCACACATGTAAGAACAAAGACTTTTGGGGTACAAAAGTAAGACCTGAGACCCCTGTAAATTAGACTACTCCGGCAATCAAGAGAAATCTCTGCCCAAGAAGATCAGCTAAAGAGACTGAGGAAGACTGCCCTTGCTGTGTGTTCTGGGGCTGACCTGCAGTTTGCCGTATCCACTGAAGGAGAGAAAAGGGGACTTTGCTGTGTGCTGTGTCCCCCACCTGCTTGAAGAAGGGACTTTGCTGTGTGCTGTGTCCAAAAGTCTCCAAGGGCCTGAGTAGAGCTGGCTTCCTGTTTCTGAAACCCAGGGATAAAAGGTTTCAAAAGATCATCTGTACCCTGTGACTAGCGTATGCCTTTCATGAAGCATGCTGTAATTTAGAGGTGCCTCGCCCCACAGGAACATTGTGTCCTTGTGCCTGGACTCAGCGTGTACCCTTCGTAAAGCCTGCTGTATTCAGGGAGTGTTTCCCACCCAGAAATGCTGTGCGTGTGTGCCAGGCCCGGTGCACGCCCTTTGTAAAACCGGCCTCTGCCGTGATCGTTCCCGACGCTGACGGGTGTGTCTGCGCTCAACCGGGGGCCACCGAGAAGTAAGCAGCCGGCCCCCGTCTTACCTGCGTTGTCTGGGGCCAAAGTCCAAACACGGTCGCTGACCCGAGGCCTGAGATCGCCGCTTCAAAGCTCACCGCTGCAGGCCCAGAATCCCGTAATGTCATCTCTCTGCCGCGCTGGGATTGGCCCAGCGGGAGAGAATGTTTCCCAGTGACTGGGGGCTCGTCCGACGGAGCCGCGCTGGGATTGGCCCAGCACACAACACTGAAACCCCAGCCGGAGGCGCAAGAGGAACTGCACCGCCCAGAACAACAACGGAGTGGCGGCCTCCTTTCCCCACGCGTCCAAGGTAACTGACTTCGGTTTAGGAATCGAAGCCCACGTGGGGAGAGGGAGACGCGGGAGGAGCAAGGGGCACAGAGAAGGCATTCTAGCAATACCAGGGCTGGGAGTCCCTGAGTTAGCGCATCAACTTGGACAATCGATAAGGAAGTGTCCTTTGTGGTGTTCTCCGGGTACCACGGGGGTATTATAAAGAAGCACCCGTTTTGGGGAAGGAAATCTTGTGTGCAACAAGGCAGTGAGTGGTAAACGAGTACCTTGGTGAAAGGGACTTTGCCGCATGTTATCAACCAGAGTTTGGCACACAAGAGAACTTGTCAGTTTTTTTTTGTTTTTAAATATAGATATCTTTATCTCAATTAGGCAAGACCAAAATGACAAAAATCCAACATACAAAATTAGCTTTTCTTTAGAAATGTCTTGGTTTTCTTTGTTCTTGGTAAGAAAGCGAAAAAAAACTGGTAGGTTCTGTATCTTGTAGGTATTATCACACAAAATGATCTGGTAGTTATAGTATCCCTTTAGGTAAATGTAAGGGGATCAAAGGACAGTCTCAGGATAAAGAAATAAAGGACTCGTAGAGACTGTATCCCTTCCGCAGGTACGCAAAAAAAAAAAAGAATACGGCCCATCCTGTCCCTGTTGACAATGAGACAGTTCCTGTGTCCTCAACTTACTTTTCTCCCGTGGGGGCTGCCCGCCCTCGGTGGCGATGTTGGCACCAGGAATTATGCCCCCAGAATGGTGGAGAAGCAACAGGCTGCTTGTAGTGGGTCCCGGTAACGCAGCACGTCAGCTTTGCCGGTATGGGCCATCAGCGGAGTACTGTTCGTGGAGGCTTAACTCGGCGATGCAGATCGGGACACTATCTCACTCCCACCCCACCCAGGTAGTAGCACTCAGCAGCGCTGGACCGCAATCTGAGCGATTACCTGGGGGGTTTTAGAAATAGATTTAGCTATGTCAAATGACCTATATGTAAGCAGTTCTGTTTCAGTGTTTGTTTGTCGATTTCAGTGGTATGTTTTCAGTGTTTTGCAAACCTATTGAAATCAGTGCTTATCTGTGTTTATTCAGCTGTCTGACCCCCAAAATAGGCAAAAACTGAGTTTTTCCAATATTTACAAAACTTGTTTTGTAATGTCGCGGTCTAGTTGACGCGCACTACGTCAGGGCAGTAATGCGAGTATCAGCCATATTGGACGCTACTGCGCATGCGCGAGTAGCGCTGCGCGAGTGAAGCGATCGGAGCGTGTTGCCCGGCGCTCTCTCGGTGATATTATCTTTTGACTAAATAAAGGTGTATATATCCCCCTACACAGTCTCTTGCAAGTCACTGGGGGTAACTGCAAGTACCTACCGCACCTAGCAACATTACAGTGGCGACGAGGCTCGGACGGTGAGGACCCTGTGTGACCCAGGAGGAAGGTGCCCCCCAACTTGCTTATTGGAGGAAAACCCACGAGGAGGGACGTCACCCCACGCGGTAAGAAGACCGAGGGGGTCGAGGACAGACGCCTACGCACCGGGAGAGCGCGGCAGTGGCAGACAGACGCCAGAGGGTGGCACGTGGGCAGTGAGTGTGCCGGCCACAAGGCGGAGGAACGTCACAGGCGGACCGTTGGGAGGCAGCGGAGACCCTGGCGGAATCGGGTGGCGACGGCGCAGGCAGCTCCAACGAAGTCCCAGGAACCCGAAGAAGGGGAAAGAGGACAGACGCGCCAGGTAGCCCGAGGAAACAGGTGGAAGCCAAAATGAGCGCACAGGCATCAGCATTAACGACGCCGATCCCGTTCCTTCCATGTCCAGGAGAACCCCAAATGAAGTGGGAAGACTGGAGGGAGTACTTCAAAAATTACCTAGAAGCGCTGGAAGATGAGAACGAGGAGGCGTTCTCCAGTGCCAGGAGGAAGAGGATACTCTTACACAATCTAGGACCAGAAGGAATACGGGTATTCCAGAACCTCACACCGGTCACCAGATAGGCAGCGGACACGGACGTGTTCAAACACGCCATTGAAGACTTGGACAACCACTATCGCCCCGCAGTGTGCACCTCTATCGACCGCTACAATTTCCAGCAGAGGAAGCAAGAAGCGGGGGAAACGATCGACGACTACGTGGCGGCGCTGCGGAAACTTGCGATAACGTGCAAGTATGGGGTGTTACAGGAAGAATTCATTAAGGACCAAATCGTAATGCATACGACAAGTAAGACGGTGCAAGATAAACTGTGGGCGAGTGGAGATGCGACGCTGAAAGACGTGATTGCCATCGTGAAAAGGGCAGAACTGACCAAGCGCTGTGCAGAGGCCGCAAAGAGAGACCAAGCCCCAAGACTCACAGTTAATAAGGTGGACGACGCGGACCAGTATGGACGAGGAAAAACAGCGCCTGGGGAGTACAGAGGAACACCCAAAGGGAAAGGAAAACCAGGACAACCATGGAAGCAAGACAAAGGAGAAACGGTGAGGTGCTACAGATGTGGAAGCTCGAACCACGCAGCGCACGACAAACGGTGCCCCGCCTTCAGAGCCAAGTGTGCATTCTGCGGCCTGGTCGGTCACTACGAGAAAGTATGTCGAAGGAAAGGGAGACAACACGCGGTGAAATTCGTGGCGCAAGACACAGGAGAAGAAGTAGAGGGCCAGGAGGAAGACGACGAAGTCCTGTGTGTGGAGGACCAGGTGCTGGGCATCGATGGGAGGAGATCGCGCAAGCCCCAGTGTGACATGATCATTGGAGGAGTAGGAATTACCATAGTGGCGGATTCGGGGTCTCCTTACACGATCGTCCAAAGATCGGTGTGGAACGAGAGGTTCAGACCCACCTTGGGCACACATCTAGAACCACCCGACATACGACCGGTCACCTACACAGGGGAACCCATCCCGATGGTAGGGTTCAGGAAGCTACTGTTCCAGTTCAAAGAACGAAGTGCCCACTGCAAACTGTACATCGCAGAGAAGGGACCATCAGTCCTTGGGTGGATGGACCAAGGAGAGTTGGGCGTACAGCTGAATCCAGGAGGGGACACCCAAGTGATGGTAACTCTGGACGGAGATGAGTTGACAGCAGCGAAATGGCGGAATGGACACCCGAAAGTTTTTGGCGGCACAATCGGGAAACTCGAGAAGTTCTCCCACAAGATCCTTCTCAAGGAAAACGTCAGCCCTGTTGTGCACAAAGTAAGGAACATACCGATCGCAGTGAGAGAGGCGGTACAACAGGAACTACACCGGCTGGAGGACGGGGGAATCATCGAACCCATCGACAGTGCGCCTATGTGTGGACCTCAGAGAGTTAAACAAGTGCATCGTAGTAGAAAAATTCCCCTTACCACGCATAGAGGAAATGTTGGCCCGCACGAAAGGCGTGAAATGGTTCTCCACCATCGACCTACAATCGGCATACCACCAGGTAGTGCTGCATCCCACGAGCAAGAAACTGACGTCATTCATAACGCCGTTTGGATGCTATCAGTTCTGCCGCATGCCCTTCGGTCCAGCTTCGGCAGCAGCGGTGTTCCAGAAGCTGATGGCCCGCCTATTCAAGGGTATAGAGGGAGTGCAATACTTCCAGGACGATATCCTAGTAATGGGGACAGAGCTGGAAGACCACGACAAGAAGCTGGAAGCAGTATTGAAGATCCTGGAGGAAAACGGCCTGACGGCAGAATGGAAGAAATGTCATTTCGGGATGACATCAGCCACGTACCTGGGGCATGAGATAGGAGCGCATGGGATAACACCGAAGAAAGGGAACGTGAAGGCCATCTGCGATGCACCCCCGCCCACCTCCAAGGAAGAAGTACGGTCATTTTTCGGGATGGCGGAATACTACAGCAAGTTTGTCCACCATTTCGCCACGAAAACACACTACATGAGGCAACTCACGAGGGACAAGACGGCGTTTGTGTGGACTGAAGAGATGCAGGAAGAGTTCGACACGGTGAAACGTGAAATCAGCCAGGCGATCCCGCTGCATGGGTACGATCCTCAGGGGCGATCCATATTGATGACGGACGCAAGTGACAAAGGGTTAGGAGCGGTGCTCATGCAAGAAAGACCAGAAGGAGGGACGGAGACGATCAGCTTCGCGTCCAGGACATTGACGTCACCGGAACAAAAGTTCAGTGTGATCGAAAAAGAGATGCTGGCCGTGGTATGGGCCATGGGAAAGTACCGCCAGTTCCTGTGGGGCACAAGATTTCAAGTGAAGACGGATCACAAACCCCTAGTGAAGGTTTTGACATCCGACGGCCATGCCAGCGCCACACCCCGGATCGCGAAGATGACGCTGAAACTCCTGGAGTATCGGTACGACGTGGAGTACATACCGGGCTCGAGAAACAAGATTGCAGATTACCTCAGCAGGGCGGCAGCAATGGAAAGTGCCACCAATGGCACGGAAGCCGAAGACGAGATGGTAGCCCTGACGGACGACCCAGAAAAAGCCATCAGCAGACAGGAGTGGAAAGACGCGTATGCAGCGGATGGAGATCTGGACGACATCAAGATGTACATTGTACGAGGGTGGCCGGAGAGGAGACGACAGAGACCCAAGGTCCGGCAGTTCTACGAGGTCAGAGAAGAGCGGTCGGTGGGGAACGACGGGGTGTTCGTATACAGAGGAAACAGAGTGGTACCACCGGAGAACATAATACCGGATCTGCTATCCATAATACACGAAGGACACCTGGGAATCGTGAAGACGAAGGCCAGGACCAAACAAACGTATTGGTGGCCAGGAATGGATATGCAAGTAGAGAGGCACGTAAGAGACTGCGTGCAGTGCCAAGGAGCGGACAAGATACTGAAGCCAATGAGGCCGCCTCTAGGGAAGTTCACGAGTCCCAGTAACCCATGGGAAGAGGTGGCAGTGGACATCTTAGGACCTATACTGGATGATCAGGGGATACCCAAATACCTCTGTGCGTTAGTGTACAAGTACTCAAAGTGGCCAGAGGTACACATCCAAGAGGTCATGGACACGGACGAAATACTGCGCTTCCTCAAGGCAGTGTTCCTCAGGGAAGGCATACCCAGGACCATAATCAGTGACAATGGCCCCAATTCACCTCGGACAAATGGGCCAAATTTGCAGAAAGGAACGGCATTCTACTTAAGCACACGTCGATATATCATCCGGCTAGTAACGGACAAGTAGAAAGGTTCAATAGGGTGCTCATGGGCTCCATACAAGCTGCTATCACGAGGGGCAAAGACTGGGAAAAAGAAGTGCAAAGTACAATCTGGGCATATCGCATCACCCCTACCGGTACGGGGTATAGCCCCTTCCAGATCCTACGAGGAAGGCAACCCTTCACCAGAGACAATGTTGCTTGGCAGGAGAAGACCATCACCAGCAAATGGTCTCCAGCGAGTGAAATAGTAGGGAAAGTGTTGGAGAGCGTAAGGGTAAAATTTACTATTCCCACTCCAGACAGTGCAACAGTAGAGAAAAGGTTGGATAGCGTAGGGGTAAAAATTACTATTCCAACTCCAAAGAGTGCAACAGCAGGGAAAGCGCTGGATAGCGTAGGGGTAAAAATTACTATTCCAACTCCAGATAGTAAAACAGTTGGGAAAGCACTAGATAGCATAGTGATTCTATGAACATTATAACCAATTCAATAATTTCTTATAAAAAAATTGCATGTTAACAATGTTTAAAAAAAAAATATATTATTAAATACCAATTATGTAAAATAAATATTTAAATAAATAAATTTAAATTACATCCCACACTATTCCCCCTTTAACACACAACACACTACACATACAAAATACACAATAGATTTAAATATCAATTTATCTCTTATTTACAATTAATAATACATTCTTTACAATTAATATAGTTATTAATTGACTAATTAATACATATTAACTACGAAATTACAAATATTCACCTATTAATTATTAATTAACAATACATTAATTAGCAATAACAACAAATAAAATACAATAATCAATTATTTATATTTACTATATTTAACTAACTAATAACAATTAATTAATAATAATTACAAATAAATAAAATATATCATTATTTATTTTATTTTAATTACATCCCACCCTATTCCCCTATAAACCCACAACCCACTACACATAAAAATTCACATAATTAATTTAATTATGAATTAATCACTTAATAAAATTAAATCACCAATTAATTACTAATTAACAATTAATTAACTATAACTATAAATACATATTATTAATAAACTAATTTTAATGTATATAATTAACCAAATAATAAAATAATTTTACAATTCATAACTAATTAAAAATTAATTAATCTATTAATCAGAATAATTACCAATTATTAATTAATTACCAATTAATCATAAATGCCAATTAAACAATACATATTAATTCATTAATTATAATTACATTACTTCCCACCCTATTCCCCTATAAACCCACAACCCACTACACATAAAAATTCACATAATTAATTCAAGTATCAATTAATCACTTAATAAAATTAAATCACCAATTAATTACTAATTAACAATTAATTATTTACCAATGACAATAAATAAATATTAATAATAAACTAATTATAATGTATATAATTAACCAATTAATAAAATAATTTTACAATTAATAATTAATGAACAATTAATTAATCAATTAATTACCAATTATTAATTACCAATTAATTAATCATAAATACCAATTAAACAATACATATTAATTCATTAATTATAATTAAATTACTTCCCACCCTATTCCCCTATAAACCCACAACCTGCTCTGATACTAAAACGCTACATTAAATGTAAAATAATTATTAATCTCTAAACATTTATTTTTAAATGTATTAAAATACATTACAATAATCTTTAACATACAAATAAAATACATATTAAATGACATTACACTAAATAAATATCGATATTATTGACATCGAAATTTTTACTTACGATATTACTTACATCGATATTAATTACTTCGATATTATTAACTTCGATATTACTTACCTTGGGATCGATATTCTGTCCATCGATATTCTTGACTTCGATATTCTGTACCTACGATATTAAAAACACGATATTATTGTAGGTCGAAATTTAAAACTCGATATTTTGGCTAAACACCCCTGGTCGGGGTATATTGTGTTGGATGGTATAAAAGGGGGAGATATGTAGTGTCGCGGTCTAGTTGACGCGCACTACGTCAGGGCAGTAATGCAAGTAGCGGCCATATTGGACGCTACTGCGCATGCGCGAGTAGCGCGGCGCGAGTGAAGCGATCGGAGCGTGTTGCCCGGCGCTCTCTCGGTGATATTATCTTTTGACTAAATAAAGGCATATATATCCCCCTACACCAGGGGTACTCACAAACTTTCTGTCGGGGACCAAAATTACAGTGTGGTTAGTGGCCGAGGGCCGCACTGGTAGGGGTGGAGTCAGTGGGGGCGGGATCAGTGGGGGGCGGAGCTAGAGTAAATAAAAACCTGTTTAGAAAGCTAGTTGACTAATTTAGTGTGATTAGGTAACTTACTTTATAGACACAGAACGCAAAAGTCCTGGATATGTGAATTTCAGAAGCATTGTTTATTTTTTGTGTGTCAGCCTGGCACAGTTTAAAATGGTTATGCTGCCAAAGGCCTGGCAAGTGCCTTATTTATTTCCTGCTGCAGTACTGTGGTCTTTAACTTTCTAGTGCTAATTTATTTCTGACTGCTGCTGCTGCTAAAGAGAAAGAGAGGGAAAGGAAATAGCGGGAAAGGAAAAGAGAGAACAGATCAACAGGAGAAGGAGTCCAGGACAGTGCGTGAAAGCAAGAAAGAAAAGTAAGGACAAGCAAGAGGTTGGTATCGCAGACGGAGTTACAGCACACCATCATCCTGACCTGTGGCGTTTGTTTCTCACAAGGTGGCAGGAAGCTCCTTAAATCCTCTCACAGGCTGCCTGGAACGCCCAAAACAGAATACTCGAGGCGCAGAAGCATGCGCAGGGTATTCTGTTTCGAGCATGCAGCAGGTGACCCTGCCTCACATGTTGCAACCCCTCCCCTAATGAATCAATCAAAAGCAGCCTCGGAAGTACTGGGCTGACACTGTCCACGGCCGGGGCTGCTTTCAAATGCGACGCTGCCAGCACGTTATTACTGGGAGGCCCCCGAGGACCCCAAGTATTGCAGATCGAGGCGGACAGCATGTCAGCCCATAGGCTGCTTAAATCACTATCTTGCACCGGAGGTCAGAGGCAGGCAGGCGAATCACAGGCAATCAGTAAACAGGGAAGATGGCCGCAGGAGGAAACGTTGTGAATACGTATTCAAGCGTATTCACAACGTTTGCTCCTGCGGACATCTTCCCTGTTTACTCCAAGGAAGGGCATAGTGTAAGATCGAACAAGGTCCGCGGGCCGCCAATGAAGGCCGGGCGGGCCGCCAGCGGCCCGCGGGCCATACTATGAGTAACCCTGCCCTACACAGTCTCCTGCAAGTCACTGGGGGTAACTGCAAGTACCGACCGCACCTAGCAACATTACATGTTTTTTTTGCAGGGTTTGTTATAAAGCATATATTTTATTTAAAGCAGATGTATGACAGAGTATGTTGTATCTTCCCATTGGCAGTGTGCCTAATGTACGTATGGTTGACTGTTGTAAACACCAAGGGGTATATTAACAAGGACGGCGTTAAAATGATCGCCGCTTTAGCGGCAGAAAACTGCCGTAAAGCGGCGATAATGGGCTTGATAATATGCACTGGAGAATTCCAATAGAAGTCCATGTTCACACCAGAACATGGACTTCTATTGGAATTCTCAAGGGCATATTATGAAGCCCATTATCACCGGTTTAGCAGCAGTTTTCTGCCGCTAAACCGGCGATAATTTTTAACGCCGTCCTTGATAATATGCCCCCAAAGTCTGTGCATTGAATGCTCACTCACACTCACATCTCATTAGCTTTTCTCAAATCTCATTTCCTTGTGAAAACTTTAAAGGTTTGAAATAAGCCATATTTATTTGTAGCCCTGGAGTCATAGGCACCTGACATTTGGTGCTTTAATCATGCCCACAATTACCTGTCTACACTCTGTGCCTGACTGTATTAAGGTGGTGCTGTTATTGTGTGGACATTCAAAGCTGTAGAGTGTTCCAGTGGCAAATGCCTCACTATACGTCAGTCCTGATTTTTTAGCAGGCATCCCTTTGTATTCTGGTACTCGAAACATTGCTGTTATCATTGTAGCGATAGGCTCAAAAACCTCTGCAGTAAAGTGCACTTGGGTAAAAAGCCAGGATTAGCTGATGGTATCACATCCAACAATGGGAACTCTTGCAGCTATACATTTTGTTGGTATGTGAAAAGTCCTCTGTTATGTTTTCACCACTATCCCATGTGCATTGTGACAGCACTCTTTTCACAGATACCTGTCACTATACCTTTCTGTGAATGTTTAAAGCCTGATGTGTTTGGCAGTTGATCCACTATTAATACTGAATTGTTAGAAAAGGGGGCTGATGTATCAAATTGGTTTTACCCTTTCTGTATCTGTGAATAAATGTGATAGCACATATTGGCCAATATTCTTATTGAGCCAGCCATAGCACCAATCAGCAAAAGAATAGATCCCTCCGAAAAGATCAAATATTATTTTAATATTCTGTGATTCTTTACAGTGTATCAAATAATTAGATCCGATCTAAATCATGCTTCAAAACCCTCACCTTTATTTCAAGCACACAAAACAGAAGGAAGCAAAAGAAAGATGAAAACATATTTTAGTTACCTCTGTAAACAGCAAAACGCATGCAGAATAACCTTAGACCAGTCTTTCTTGCTGTTACCTTGTATAGCAAAGTTATACAAGGTAGTAGCTTGTGTTGGCTCCTTAAGAAAGAAATAAAAACTGCTCATTTGCTTTCACTTTCCTTTCATTGAATTAAATTTCATGCAGGTATTTATCAGTATTTATATGTTTACACTTATGATGGCTTTTGTCCTTTCAGTGAAGTTTAATCAGTTAATATAGGTTTAAACCTAAAACAGGATAGCCTACCTATATTTATTCTTTACGAAGTTTTATATAACGCAAACTTGACCCAGTATCGGGTATCAGAGTGCTTTACATAGCACCACTTGCATTACATGAGGACACATTCATTTCTGTTAGGCACAGGGAGATTAAATGATTTGCCCACAATCACAGGATGTTCAGCTTTACTGCAGAGAATCAAACCCGGTTCCCAAGATTCGAGGTCGACCACCCTAGCTGTTAGGCCAACTCCTCTCCCCAACTACCTATGCGTTATTGGTCAACAAGGTATAAAACGGTATGAGGTAAAGATTTGAGCACCCTCTCCTTTATTCCACCCTGTGGTCTTCTTGATGCAGGCATTAACCTTTTGGGGTAGTAGTGTTATCTCCCCTACATCCCCCCACCCACACGGCATCAGGCTAAATGTTAATTGACCAATAGATATCAGGCTATAAGATGGATAAAGAAAAGAGGTGTTCTACCGCAAAGTGGAAACGTTAGCTTTGCATTGCTGCTAAGAGCAAATAATACACAGAGATGAAGGAATATTGTTTAAATTATTGCAAATATGATTCATATATAAATGTTTATGCCACTGTAACTTTATTGTGAATCTGATTATGCACTTCATTAGTTAATACAGATGCATCTCAGGTCACTTTGGTTGTGATATTATCACAAAGACATATTGGGGCCGATTCACAGAACTAATCTCAGATCAAAATCCTAAAATTACTACTTTTGGTATTCACAGATGACATTTAGTAGTAGTAAAGTTAGGATGTTATCCTAAGTTAGGATTTTGTCGTAAGTTAGGATTTTGTCTTAAGTTAAACATAAGTTAAACTTACGTTTGTCTTAAGTTTTGGTCTTCGATGCTCATGACGGAATGGTTCCGTCATGAGCATTGGTGTCCCTTTGCTCCTGACAGAACCATTCCATCATGAGGCCAGGGGCACGAAATCCCTCTGCTGCAGACAGCAAAGGGATTTCTATTTCACCCCTGTGACCTTGGGAGCTGGGGAAGAGCCGCCAGGGGGGGCAAAAGGCACGCTAGATGTAAGGGATATTTTGGGGCAAATCTGAATTAGGGTGGGGGCTGCCCAAAAAGGCATGCCAATGCCCCCACCCTTCCCCCACAAAAATTACAGCCTTTCTGCCCCCCTGGGAGGCAGATGGGGGAATTAGACCCCAGTCTGCCCCCCGGGGGGGCAGAAGTCCAGTAGACACCAGGGATTTTTTTGACAAATTTTAATTAGGGTGGGGGCATTGTCAGGCCCGTTTTGGGCAGCCCCCACCCTAATTAAAATTTGCCCCAAAAATTCCCTGGCATCTTGTGGACTTTCAGCCCCCCACCTGAGGGGCAGATGGGGGCATTGGCCCCCAATCTGCCTCGTCAGGGGGGGCAAAAAGCCCACTAGATGCCAGGGTTTTTTTGGGGTGCAAATTTGAATTAGGGTGGGGCTGCCCAAAACGGGCATGCCCATGCCCCCACGCCCTCCCCCGCAAAAATTACAGCCTTCCTGCCCCCCCTGGGGGGCAGATGTGGGCATTAGCCCCCAATCTGCCCCCCGGGGGGGGGGGCAAAAAGCCCAGTAGACGCCAGAGATTTTTTGGGCAAATTTTAATTGGGGTGGGGGTATTGGCATGCCCGTTTTGGGCAGCCCCCACTCTAATTAAAATTTGCCCAAAAAACTCCCTGGTGTCTAGTGGACTTTCAGCTCCCCCTGGGGGGCAGATGGGGGAATTAGCCCCAAATCTGCCCCACCGAGGGGGGGCAAAAAGCCCACTAGACACCAGGGTTTTTTGGGGGGCAAATTTGAATTAAAGTGGGGCTGCCCAAAACAGACATGCCCATGCCCCCACCCTCTCCCCCACAAAAAATTACAGCCTTTGGGCCCCCCTGGGGGGAAGATGGGGGCAGTAGCCCCCAATCTGCCCCCCTGGGGGGCAAAAAGCCCACTAGACGCCAACGATTACACTGGCTTTTTTATGTGTGGGGGTGGGGGCTGCCCAGAATGGGCATACCAATGCCCCCACCCCCCAAAAAATAGCCACAGTGCTTTTGCCCCCCTTGGGGGCATATCAGGGCAACCCCACCCCCGATATCCCCCCACAGGGCAGTAGAAAGCCGACTAAGCACAGATTTGTATTTAGCAATATGCCTACCTGTCGATTTTGGGCCCTAGCGCACCCGGCACATAGGGAAACCTAGCAAACCTGTACATTTTTACAAACTATGCACCCAGGGGAATCCAGGATGGGGTAACTTGACTGGCTCTCACCAGGTTCTGTTACCCAGAATCCCTTGCAAACCTAAAGATTCGTCCAAAAAATCAAATTTTCCTCACATTTCTGTATTGTAAAGTTCTGGAATCTGCATGGATCCACCAAATTCCACCCACCCCGCATTTTCCAAAGTCTTCTAAGAAAAATGGTACCTCACTTGCGTGGGTAGGCCTAGTGCCCGCGAAAGGAAACGTCCCAAAACTCAACGTGGACACAGCACATTTTCACAGTGAAAACTGAACCTTTTTTTGCTAAGTGCCTAGCTGTAGATTTTGAACCCTAGCTCTGCCGGCACCTAGGGAAACCTAGCAAACCTATACATTTTTGAAAACAAGACACTCAGGGTAATCCAGGATGGGGTAACTTGACTGGCTCTCACCAGGTTCTGTTGGCCAGAATCCCTTGCAAACCTAAAAATTTGTCAAACAAACCACATTTTCTTCACATTCCGTGGTGGAAAGTTCTGGAATCTGCGTGGATCCACAAAATTCCACCCACCCTACGTTCCCCAGAGCCTTCAGAGAAAAATGGTACTTCACTTGTGTGGGTAGGCCTAGTGCCCACGACAGGCAAGGGCCCAAAACTTATTGAGGCGACATCAAAATTACCTATCACAAAACAGCCCGGTTTTGCAAGGGGGGTCCCATGAGTTTTTAGCCCCGGGCTTGGCGGCCATCTAGGGAAACCTACCAAACCCACACATTTCTGAAAACTAGACACCCGGGGGATTCCAGCGAGGTATGGCTTGCGCGGACACCCCAACGTTTCCTTACCCAGAATCCCCTGCAATCCTCAATTGTAGCTGAAAAACTCACTTTTTTCACACATTTTTGTGTGGGAAAGTTGTGGCATCACCGGGCTGACACAAATTTCCTACCACCCAGCGTTCCCCGGGTCTCCCGATAAAAATGGTGCCTCACTCGTGTGGGAGGCCCAAGTACCCGCGACAGGCAGGGGCCCAAAACATATTGAGGCGACATCAAAATTGCCTATCACCAAACAACCTGGTTTTGCAAGGGGGGGTCACCTGGGTTTTTGGCCCTGTGCTCGGCGGCCATCTAGGGAAACCTACCAAACCCACACATTTCTAAATACTAGACACCCGGGGGATTCCAGAGAGGTATGGCTTGCGTGGATCCCCCAACGTTTCCTTACCCAGAATCCCCTACAAGCCTCCATTTTAGCTAAACAAATCACTTTTTTCACACATTTTTGTGTGAAATGTGCAATTTGAGAAATGTGCAAATATCTACTGTTTCTAAACTCTATATTTTGTTCCCATTTCAGAAATACATAGGTGTCTTTTATACCAATTTTTCCATGTATACATTTTCCCAGAGTAATTGCTAACTTTTTGGCTCTGGGTTCGTCGGGTTCTTGGTGAACCTACAAGTCCTATATATCTCCACAACCAGTAAGGTCCTGCGGATGTACCGGTATATTGCTTTTAAAGAGCTGTCATAATTAGAAGAAGTTACAGGTGAAAATGTTGACAAAAAAAGCTGTTTTTTCAACCAATTTTCAATTTTTCCTATATTTAACTGTATGTTTCTATAAAGAAACCTTGAAGGATCTACACAAATGACCCCTTTCTGAATTCAGAATTGTGTCTACTTTTCACAAATGTATAACCTTCCAGGATCCATTATTGCTTTCATACCCATTTCCACCATTAACTGGAAGGAGGTTGACAACACAATAAATAGCAAAAATAGGCTATGTCCCCAAAAAATGCCAAAACTGTGTGAACATTTTTGGTATTCTGACAAAAGTCTGTTATTCCCTAAAAGCTGGGAAAATTGTGATTTCAGCCCCACAAACCCTTTTTTGATACCATTTGCAGGGAAAAACCCAGACGCTTTCATTTGCAGCACATTTGTCCCATTTCCCCCTCAAAAACATTTTTAGCTGTATTTTGGCTAATTTCTTGAACCTCTCCAGGGGAATCCACAAACCCTGGGTACCTTTAGAATCCCCATGATGTTGGAAGAAAAGGACGCAAATGTGGTATGGATACCTTATGTGGTCAAAAAGTTACAGGGGCCTAAGCGCAAACTACCCCAAATAGCCAGAAAAAGGATCAGCACGGGGGGGGGGGGGGGGGATAAGGCCTAGCAGCGAAGGGGTTAAGACAAAATCTTAACTTTACTACTACTAAAGGCCTTCTGTGAATACCAAAAGTAGTAAGTTTATGATTTAGTCTCAGATTAGTACTGTGAATCGCCCCCTTTATGACTAGCCAATCACTTCTGAATGGCTTTTGGATCATGCAAATACAAAACAGCAGAAATTAGCAAGTTAATTTCTGACAATTAGTTACAGGGAGCAATAGAGACCATAGCTAGTGATTACAGTCCCCTGAATTCCCAAATTGTGCCTGAGGATTATTAGACTGGCAGTAGTGGTGGACTCATTTTTTCTGTGCGTATAATTTTGCTAGCCAGCATTGTCTTGACAAGTATTACAGGTGATCGTCTCAACACAATCCGAGAACAAGGTCAGAACTTCCCAGTTTTCAGATTTTTGAACACTTCTTTGATTAAATGCATATAAAAGCACTGTCATGGACTCTCTGCATTGGGTGGAAGATGACACAGAAGATATTCTATGGATCTATTGTATTGTGACTGAAGAGAACATTTGTTATGTTATGTTATGTTATACAGGCTTATATAGCACATGTCTACCCGTGGGTGTCTCGGCGCTTGCTGCACATAAACATGCTGAGCTGGTAGTCACTAGATGTTGAATAGCCATGTCTTAAGTTCATTTCTGAAAGTAATGAGGATAGGTATGGCCTTAAGATGTGGTGGAATAGAGTTTCAAAGCCTGGCTATACTATTGACTACACTTTTTTTAATCTTGCGGTGGTGACCAGTCTAGCAACGTAGCAGGTCACAGTACTGTAAATTATAAATATGTCTGCACCGCTACATTTTTTCTTTTCAACTTGAGGACTGGTCATTTCTTGTTGTCAATGTTTATTGTCAAGTGTTTGCCAAATGTTAACTTGTTTATATTTATTTCTTGATGTACTGTTGAAAATGTATGTATGTCCTTTTCCTATGGTATGAATTTAAGGTCTTTTTGTACGCTAAAAAATTAACAGTGAAAAAACAAGGTGAATTAAAAAACACCAAACCCTGTTTACTTGTGGAAAAGGGTTTTTCAAAAAACGTAATTTAATAATATGTCCAATCCCTTTCTTGTTACTAGTTGTATTGGTGGCCTGGCATTGGACGTAAAAATATAGGCCCAAACCCCTACTTTAAAACAAATCACTACATATCCCTACACCATGCGGCAGGCACCGCATGGTGCCTGCCACATAGTGAAGGGATATGTGGAGTGTCCCCTTTTTGTACTGTGGCATGTGCTACAGTCAGCAGCACCAGCCGCAATACACAACATAGGCATTGCGACCGCCGTGGAGGTGGTCGCATCCTAATACCTATGTCTGGACCGCTGACAGCCTGTTGGGTGGTTCTATCTACAAAAGGATGGCGGTCGGACAAAAGTCTGACCACCATCCTAATCAGCCCCTAGGTCCGGTGGACCGTGAATCCTCCTCCTGCTCTGACAGAGTGCCAGGCTCACTCCCTGTTTAAATGGTATCTCTGACATTTAAATTGCAACTGAGGGCCACATTTTGTTTTACAGTTATGAACAGCAATGTGCGTGGCTGTTGATACTATTTCTTATCTGTCTGGTTGCTATATCAGACAGACTGACACATTCAGTTAAAATAATAAAGGAACAGCTTATACATATTTGACTCAAAGGGTACACAATACATCAACCCTTCTACCTAAAACCCAACCCATTAGCACTGTTTTTCATCTTAATCCACGATAACAAAATATGATTCATCCACCCTATGTTTCATTCAATGTCGAAGCCTGAACACGGATATATTAATGTCACAAAAATGCCAACTCCTGATTCAAATATTTATGATGTAGAATGTGATGTGAGAGCTATACTGATTTCAAGAACAACTGAACGGTACTGAATTACATAGATAAATGATAGAGGCACATTAAAGGGAACAATTCATGAGAACTCTTATCTCATGTAATGCACTGAGGTCAGAGGAACCCAGATTGAGCTTTCATTTAGAAATTATATGTTTGGAAAATGGATTCTGTACATTTAATCCCCCTAGAGTTTTCATTTTCTAACTACCCAATTTTGGTCTTTTACTATCACTGGGTCTAATTCATGGTAAGGAGTCTGGGAATTGACTGGCAGTGCTAACTACCAGGGACAACCTTTTGAGATGAGAGCCTCTGCTGCACAGCATGGGCATGACACTCTTGGCTGGTTACATGTGAACACGTGGATAAATACATGTGCAGTTGTGTGTGGTCTGAGCATGTGAGACTGCCATCAAGCTCAGCCTGGTATCTGTGCAAAGAATGTTTGTTGCAGATGGGAGCCTTGGGGGATTGGTGCTGACCTAATGTAGGTCTATTAGTGTGATTTGGTATGCATAGTGCACAACTGTAGTAATTTCTTAAAAAGGCTGTGTGCTTACTGCTTTAATCCTTATGAAAATGTTTGTGCCAAAGCATATTTTCGCCATGCTTAGTTCTAGAGATGGTGGTGAGGTATTAATGTAAATTAAAATAGGTACACCACTGTTGGACTTGGCCCTTTTTACAGGGTCATCCCTAAACATTTTGCCTTTCTCCTAGCCTTTTCTCTGACATGGTGTTGGAGGTTTTAGCACTCTGGGCACTTTAGCACTGCTGTCCACTGTAAAGTGTGTTTGCCTTCTGTGTTAAGTATGGTAAGATTGGTCTACACCTGTTTGGACTTTTTAATTTACCTGCCAGTCCCTTGTAAAGTGGTATCTCAGATACCCAGAGCTGGTAAATTAAATGCTACTGGTGGGCTTACATCGCTGATCGGCCACCCACCAAAGTAGCCTTTCAAACCTATCTCAGGGCTCTGCTATTGCAGGACCTGTGCGCGCAGTGTTACTGCCGCATGTGACGTGGCACCTAAAGTGTGTGCCATGTCTGTGACCCCCCTTTTTACTATGTCAGTCACCCCTAAGGTAGGCCCTAGCTTGCCCTATGGGCAGGGTGCATTGTGGGTAAAAGGTAGGACATGTACCTTAAGTGTGTGACATGTCCTGGTAGTGACAAACAGACATTTTGGTTTCTCACTACTGTGAGACTGCCCTCACATAGGAATGCATTGGGAATTCCCTGATAAGTGTTTCAGTGGTAATTACTGATATGAGTGGAGCAGCGTGGTCAAGTTTAGTATATTTGGAATTGTAATAATAAATGTTGCGCAATGGTGTGCGCAGATTTATTATCACTATTTTAGAAATGCCACTTTTAGATGTTGGCATTTCTGTGTGCTATGTGTCTGCCTGCCTGATGTGAATAGCATGTCTGGCTTTTGAGTGAGGTGAGAGGAGTTGGTGAGGTGTGTGTGGCTCCAGGAGGGGCAGGGTGAGTCAACACAAGGTTGAATGGGACATCTGCATTTGGAGTAGTGGGAGGAGTAATCCCCTGACCCTGAATAGGATTGTGCCTGCCCTAGTGAATGTTGACTCTGCCCCCCTGTGGTGTGTCTGATGACAAGTCCCCACCTGACAAAGGGGAAGAGGAGCCTGGTAAACAGAGTGCTCCAATTCCCCCCTGAACCAGTTTTTGCTGGTTCCCCCAAGCTCTGTACCAGGGCAGACAAAGCCAAAAGGTGATATAAATATAGGGGCTGTGACACCATGAAATGTGTGCTTGTTCTTGTGCTGGGGGCTTCTGCTGCTGGGCTCCAGGAGGAACCACCACGAGGGACTGCCTCCCTGCTGGTGGGCCCTGTGTACTGGCCTGCCTGGGTCCAGCCTTGTGCCCCAGAACTTTGCCTTGGATCTAGCGCCTCGTGAGCACTTTGCTTTTGGGACCTGAAGAGCGCTTTGCTTGGTGTTGCTGCGAGGAGCTGGCATCTGCAGCACTGGGCTGCATCGTGAGTGCCGAGGGGATTCCGGAGTGGGGATTCCCCAGCATTTCGGGATTAAGCGGGAGCCTACCCCCATTCACCTATACTTTTACGGGTGCCCACCCCACATTGTTGATTAATTTAAATAGCGGGTTCCCACCCCGCTTGTGTGCGTATTTAGCATGTGCCCACCCTGCTGTGGTGCTGTATGCAGGCGGGAGCCCACCCCGCACTGCCACTGCTATAGGGAGCAGGTGCGCACTCCGCATTGGATGTTTGCAGAAGCGGGTCCCCACCCCGCATTGTGTGCATTTGTAAAGAGCGGGTGCCCACCCCACATTGGATGTTTGCAGAAGCGGGTGCCCACCCTGCATTGTGCGCATGTCTAAAGAGCGGGAGCCCACCCCGCATTCGCCTGGTAAAGGAAGAGCGCCGCACCTTTGAGAGCGGCCAGCCAGGAAGTCAGGCATCCTGCCTGACTGTGGGCAGGGCCTGTCGAGGCAGCTGAGCGAAGCCTCGCGGGCTCCAATTCCACCTTCCCCCGTCTCGCAGAAGGAGAAGGTGACCCAGCATCCAGGCAGCGTCAGCCTGGTTGGAGGCGGGGCTCCCGCAGCCACGAAAAGAGCCCTGTGTGTGTCAGAGAGATGCCACCAAGCTTTCCCTGACCTGAGGAGAAGTTGGTCTCTCGCCAAAGAGACCGGAGAAGTGCCGCGGCGCCAGGCGAAGAGAGGAGAGCCCCGGTTAGTGTGGCTACACTTTGGTCCTATTCTTGGTGCCGGGGTCTGTTATTGTCACAGTTGCCCCGCCTGACAGTGGGCACCTGCAATGCCTGGGGGCACATTGTTTGTAGGGCTCCAGTAGGGGTCCAGTGGGCACCGAAGTGCCAGTGGCTCTATTTGGATGCACAGCTGCCCCGCCTGACAGTGGGCAGCTGTAACGTTGGGCCGCTGCAACGTTGTGCAGCATATTTGTTGGTAGAGCCCCAGTGGGGGCCCAGAGAGCATTTTCAGGAGTGCCAGTGCTGATTCATTTTCCTCAGTTGTGCCACTATATCGGGCAACTGCAACGATTGGGCACTTGTTGTTTTAGAAAGTCCCAGTGGGGATCCAGGGCACAGTGAGTGCCAGTGTCCACATTTCTCTGCACAACTGCACCGCAATTAGTGGCAGCTGCAACGTTTAGGCCAGCGCAATCGCGCGCTTTGATCCTGCTGCATTGGCAGCACGCCTGGACATTTGGGACATAGGGCATGTGAGCCCTCTGAGAAGGCCAGTTGGCCAGGGAGTAAGTGTGAAGTTGGTAGGGCACCAGGCCCTAATGTGATTTATGTGGTACCCATGAAATATGATTTATGCACCATGATTTATGGCTTTAATGTGTTTATGTTTAGGAGGTTATTCCCTAATCTGAGATTTCTGCTTATGAGGTTATTGCATAATGTGTTTATGCTGGTGAGGTTTATTGCATAATATGTTTATGCTTATGAGGTTGGCGCATAATGTGTTTTGCGCCTGATGTGATGCTAATTGCATAATATGATTTATGTTGCAAGATATAATGCTGAGTACAGTGTTTTGCCAGTAATTACTGTGAGAAGTTGGCCTGATGTATGATGTCACTAGTTATAGTGTACATCCTATATCAGTCCAAATACCCTTATGGTGATTGGTTGTAAAGTCAACCTTATAGACCAGCTATCCTAGTGGTAGCATGGACAAGAGCAGTCTTAGGCTAAACTCTGAATGGCATGTGAAGCCAGCTGTGATACCATATATAATCCCTTGAATACCAAATGAAAGGACACCACAACAGATATATATATAAAATAAAGTGTATTTATTCTAAGCAAACCCTCAGCACTCTTTATGAGATTAGAGGTAAGTACAACACAGTCTTATTAATGCATACAGTAAGTCACACAGGTAAGTAATACAGTTAGGCCCTAGGGGCCACGCAAACCATATACTAAGTAAGTGGTATAAGAACCACTGTCACGGAAATAGAATAGGCCTAGGCCTAGGGAATCGCTGGGGCTACACTACACTAGCGTTAGTTAGGAAGTGGGAGGCCCACGGGATTCGTGTGCAGAGTGGAAACACTCACGCGTAATGCGTAAAAGTCAATAGCAATAGTACAGTTTAGAAATAGATAGATTTAGGACACTTCCGGAGTAGCTAGGAAGTTGAGACTTGAAAACTAGACACTAGGATAGTCACTATCCTGATGAGCACCGGAGTACCCAAGTTACCTAGCCCACAGGCTGCGGGTGCATAGGGTTGAAGATGCGTCGTTTTCGTCGTCGACTCCTATGGATGCCTGAAGAAAGATGCTGACAGGCAGTCAGGGGAGAGTGTCCGGTGGATCCCAAGGCTGGGATCAAGAAGAGAAGAAACCTGCAAGCAGAAGGGACAGAGTCAAGGTCACTAGCCAGTGACCACGTGGAACCAGGAAGGAACCAGGCGATGTCGTGAAGAGTTGCAGGTGAAGGTGAAGCTTGTCGCTGCAGCCAGGAGGACCAGGAAGCGTCGAGGACGACCAGGACCAGGAGGCGAGCTGTCCCACGAAGGCTCTTGCTGTCGGCGGCGTCGAAGTTGGACTAGGACTCACCAAGCCTTGGCAAGCGGAACCCACGAAGAACAAAGGACTTGCTTCTGGTGCAGACCAGGAAGGTCTGGGGTGCTTCTTCTTTGCAGAGAAGCGGGAGCCAGTCTGGAGGAGCCAAACCAGCGCAGAAGATTTCAGGGTGCGTCGTCACAGAGGCCACTAGCCAGCGGGCAAGCAACCGGACAGACGCGGCAAGCAGGAAAATGCTGAAGGGCCCCACGCAGGACTCGTGGAGTGTGGGGGGCTGATCTTCGGTGCAGATGGTGCTTGGGGTTGGGGCTTCTCAATCCCCGGTGCACAACTTCGAGGGTACCTCAGAAGCTGCGCTGTAAGTTACTAGCCACTTTTCCCAGGTAGCCGGTCCCACGTCGCTCGTCGCCTCCACGGATCTCAGCTCTGCTGCAGATGTGGATGAGGGTCGGAGAAGTCTGGAAGTCAAGGCTCTGGTCGGGCTCTGCAGTCGGTTCCTCGTAGAACGGTCGCAAAGCAAAGGGTAGTCTCTTGATGGTGCCTGTTTGCACAGGGTAGCCACTCCTTGGCTACAAGGGAGATTCTTCAGTCTTCTTCTTTCGTCGAATGTCGAAGGTCCAGAGTTTCTGTTCAGTTTTGCAGGTTCAGGATAATCTAAAGTCTTGAGGCCCAACTCCCACTCTTATACTAATCTGGGGGGCTGGGATACCTGCTAGGTCACGCCTTATGGGTGGGACCTGGGAGGGGGTGGTTACACCCACTTCCCTTTGTCCAGTTTCGCGCCAGAGCTGGGGCTGGAGTGCCCCAGCGCCGGTTTGAACTGGACTATGCAAGGAACACCTTGTGTGCCCCAGGCATGTCTCATTCCTTTCAGCCCACCCTGCCCCAATACACTAAAGGCTGTCTGGGGAGGTGCTAGCACCTCCCCAAGCAGGAAACCTATTGTCCAGGCCTCCCTGGCTGGGATCACTCCCAGCTGCAGGAGGTCAGACTTGTGTCGTGGCAGCAGCATCCATTTTGTGATGCTGAGGCTTTGGTCAGAGGCTAACAGTTGAAGTATGATTTTAACATGTCTTTCCCTCTAGAAGGGGGGAATAATATTCTCATGTCCAGAAATGGCATGGGGGTATTATTCCCTAGTGTTAGACACCTTACACGACATGTTTTGATAAAGCCAAACCATAGTTACCATAACCGTTTAAGATTATAAGGCACTTTAAGAGTATATGGTAGGCTATATCATAGAACAGCTATAAGGACATGGTTCCGAAAGCTGCAGACAGGCTCAGCTCATGCTAGAGCACCATCTCACATGTTACCAAGCACTCTGCCTCCAGGATTGTTAAGGCCTGCCATAGGAGTGACTGATAGGTACACATGTGTCTATATGTAAGTTAGGTATAGGAATACTACACCTAAGCAAGGGGTGATTACACGACCTTGCCCCAGCTGAGTGATCAGCCAGTTGTGTCAAAATGGAAGGCCAGGCCAGGGGTGGCATAATACATGCTGCAGCCCCTGGTAGGCCTAGGGTACACCTATGCCCTGGGTACCTAGGGTACATTGTACAGGGGCCAATAAGGTGATCCTATCCAAATGGGTTATGCACCTAAAGTACATAGTATTAATTTAGAGAGAGAACAGCAGGGCTGTGGGTCTGATTAGCAGCCCACAGCCACATCTAAGTCGAAAACCAGTAAAGCAAAAGCAAAAAGTGGGGGTGAACATAGAAAGCAGACCCTACTCTCCTACAATTACTGCTTGTGATGTTTCTGACAGCGGCCCAATTGGCCCTGTCATGTGTATATAATCCCCTGTAAATATTTCCTAGAGCCAGTTGGCACAGTGTATATTGTGTGATTACTATTCTAATGTGTTTTGGATAATACAAAGGCTATTTTATATATAACCTTGAGTGGAGTTTCTTTTGTGGTGTTACTAGTGTGTTGCTGTTGTGTGTGTGTTGCACAAACGCTTTACACATTGCCTCTGCGATAAGCCTGACTGCTCGTGCCAAGCTACCAAGGGGGTGAGCAGGGGTTATCTTCAGTGTGTAACTCCCTTGCACTGACTAGAGCGGTGGTTTCTGCCTGGCTTATGCGCAAGCCCTAGTCAACCAGAAATCCCATTTCTAACAGCCACTTGCAGATTTACACTCACTTTTGTGATATATGTATTTCTTATGGCACTTGGAGAATGATCATATTTCCTTGGCTCAGCCATTATTATATTCCAGGCCTTTGCCCCACCCTACTGGGCCAAATTAATTACTTTCCTGCCCTGCAGGAGGATGAAATATTTCTTTACACAAAAGAGCCACTTGACGGTGCTTGACCCAGTTTGAGGGAAAGGAAGGGCTGATGTGGAAATCTGCATCTTTTATTGAACTTTTCTGTTAGAAATGGGGGCCTCTAGTTGGCAGTGGCTTGCACGCTGTCCAAGTAGAGACCCTTATTCTAGTCAGGGTAAGGGAGTTACACACCCAAGATAACCCCTGCTAATCCCCTTGGTAGCTTGGTATGAGCAGTCCGGCTTATCTCAGAGGCTATGTGTAAAGCGTTTGTACAGATACACAAAGTAGCACAGGGAAAACACTACAAATTGACACTACACCAGGTTAGAAAAATAACCATCTTTATCTAGGTAAAATAAGATTAAAACAAAAAAACTTCAACATACACAAGCAAACATATAACTGTGAAAAAGTTAAAACAGTTCAGTCCAAAGGAAAATATGGATGCATCACTTTTATGACAAAGTACCTGCGATGCGTCAAAATCAAAGATGAAAAGAGGTGCATGGTAGATGGTGTACAGGGAAACAAAGCAATGCATTGATTCCTCACTCACAGAGGAACTGATGTATCGATTCCTTAATGACAGGGGAGGTGATGCTTTGATTCCTTACTGACAGGGGAGGTGATGCGTTGGTTTCCCGACAGGTGGCCTTGGTTCCTGGCATTTCTTGGCATGATTACCCCTGACTTTTTGCCTCTTCCTCCTCCGTTTTTGATGCTGTGATGGATTTTGTTTTACTGGCTTAGATGCTTTGGGCACTTTGCCACTGCTGATCAGTGTCAAAGTGCAAGTGCTCCCTGTGTAAAGTGTAATGGTAATTGGTTGTCCATGATTGGTATGTTTGCCTTACTAGTATTTTTTCCTAGTAAAGTGCACTATGTGTGCCAGGGCTGGTAATGCAAATGCTACTAACGGGCCTGCAGCACTAATTGTGCCACCCACACAAGTAGCCCTAAAGAGAAAACTCATGCCTGCCACTGCAGTGCCTGTGCGCAGTTTGTTAAACTGCCATGTTGTCCTGACAAGCGCACCCACTTACCCTTCCCTTTTTATGCACATCAGACACCCCTATGGAGGGAGGTCTAAGGTACCCCCCTGGGCAGGGTGCAGTGTATGGGAAAGGTAGGACATGTACTGAGGTGTGTACCATGTCCTAACAGTGAAATACTCGCCATTTCGTATTTCACTGTTGAAAGGCCAACTTGCCCATAGGACAGACTGGGGAAGGCTGTGTAATATGTTTCCAGCCTATCTTCCCATAGGCTTGAGATGGAGAGGTGAAGTTTAGTGTGCCTGAAATCACAATTTTATAACACATCTTTTTGTGATGGTGGTTTTTGAATTGTGTGTTTAGAAACCACTCTTTTAAAAGTGGCTTGGTTTTTGTGTTCTAACATTTCTGTGTGTCTCTGCCTGGTTGTGGATTGACTGTCTGGATTTGAATATGATAGGCTCTGGGGAATGTCTCGACCTAGGGGAGGAGGTGAGACAGCAGCAGGCTGACCTGCATCTGGAGTGTAGGGGGAGGAGTAGCTGCTGGATGTGAAGAGGCCTGGGTTGCTGCCATAAAACAATGCCTCCATCTCCTTCTGAGTGATCAAGGATCCAGATCCCCACTATCAAAGGAAGAAGGTGTCAGTGGCAGGGAGACACCCAGAACTGGTTTGGACAGGGGTCAGTGCCCCCTGAACACAAAGACTTCAAAGACATTTAGGGGTATAACTATGAGCGCTGAAACCCCTGAACGTTGGAATGGAATTGAACTGTTCAAGACTGTAAAGGATTGAAACTACTTCGTGGTCAAGAGGAACCTCTGCCAAGGAAGAAACAGCTGAAGAGACTGAAGGAAAGGACTGACCCTTGCTGTGTGTTCTGGGGCTGGCCTGCAGTTTGCTGATTTAACCAATGACAGGCTAAAGGGACTTTGCTGTGTGCTGTGTCCCCCTGCTTGAAAGGACTTTGCTGTGTGCTGTGTCCTGAAGTAACTTATCCCCAAGGGGCCGAGGAGAGCTGGCTCCCTGTTGTGGAAACTCAGGAACACAATAGTTTCCAGGTGTGTCTCAGCGACGCTGCCTGTGCTTTTTGCAGCCTGAGACTCTCGTAAGAATTGCCCTGTGATCGTGGGCACCTGGAATCCAAGTGAGTCTCAGCGACGCTGTGTGCGTGTGCTTCGTGCAGCCTGAGACCTTCGTGAGGATTGTCCTGTGGTCGTGTGCACCCGGAATCCAAGTGAGTCTCAGCGACGCTGTGTGCGTGTGCTTCCTGCAGCCTGAGACCTTTGTGAGGATTGTCCTGTGATCGTGTGCACCCAGAATCAAAGTGAGTCTCAGCGACACTCTGTGCGTGTACTTTGTGCAGCCTGAGACCTTTGTGAGGATTGCCCTGTGACCGTGCACACCCGGAGTCCAAGTAAGTCTCAGCGATGCTGTGTGCGTGTGCTCTGTGCAGCCTGAGACCTTCGTGAGGATTACCCTGTGATCGTATGCACCCAGAACTCAAGGGAGTCTCAGCGACGATGGGTGCGTGTGCTTTGTGCAGCCTGAGACCTTCGTGAGGATTGCCCTGTGACCGTGCACACCCGGAGCTCAAGCTAGTCCCAGCAACGCTGTGTGCATGTGCCCTGGTGCAGCCTGAGACCTTCATCATTGCCATCAGCCCAGACCGGCGTCCCCAGAGTAGATGTGCCGCCGGCCAAAGCCGACCTTTGCCAAGGAGGGACCTTGAACCATCCCCGTCAGGGGGGCCCCGAGTTCCACTGCTTGAAATCAACGAAGTCGCATCGGAGGCCCAAGTCACAAGGAGAGGAGAGTGAGGTCGCACCCCCACAGGTAACACTCAGCAAGCGTGCGTGTGTCGCCGCCTGGGGCGGGGTGCGGGCTCCGAGAGAAACGCTCTCGTCTTTTCCCATTTTTGCAGTGCGAGCCACCGGTCAAGCTCGTATCGCAGCCTGTACTTGCCGAGGAGTGGCAGTAACGGGCCAGAGTGTGAAGCTGCACTTTGTTTTCCACCATACCAGTGTTGGGGGCATATTCAGGCAGAAGCTGACCACGAGTCAGTAAGAGAGGCATAGAGACCGACAAGAGCACTGTGATCGGTGCCGGAGTACATTATTGTTCCATTACGCATTACATTATTTTTCCAATACGAACTGCCTGATTGTTGCATTACGCATTGCATTATTTTTGCATTGCGAATTGCCTGATTGTTGCATTACGCATTGCATTATTTTTGCATTACGAACTGCCTGATTGTTGCATTACGCATTGCATTACTTTTGCATAATGTTGCATTACGCATTGCATTATTTTTTTATTACGAACTGCCTTATAGTTGCATTACGCATAGCATTATTTTTATATAACGAACTGCCTGATTGTTGCATTACGAAGTGCATTATTTTGGCATTACGAACTGCCTGATTGTTGCATAACGATCTGCATTATTTTGACATTACAAAGTGCCTGATTCTTGCATTATGAACTGCATAGCATTGCATTAGGACTGCATTGGATTATAGAGAATTGCTCATTAATACTGCAAGAACCTACAAGGGCTTACTGGCCTAATAACCGTCAAGGTGAAATATTACCAATAAGCATATGGTGGATTTGTATCGTGCAGCCTCATCGTATATCTTGTTTATAAACATATAATTGATTTTTTATGAAACCCATGTGGAGTCCATTTCTGGTGTCGCTTTGTTCACCCTAAGTTGGCAGGGTATGCCCAGACGTGGGTCCCTTGATCACTTTGCCACTGGATTCAAGATAGCCTGGCTGATGAGGGTTATGAACCCGAAACTGGTCCCAGGATGCTTATTTCTGGTCCAGGGAAGACATGGCTTGGCAGTTCCGGCTGTACTGTTCCCATGAGGCACAGGGTCAGACTGATTTGCATATGGCCATGTCTGAACTGGGGTGGTGGAGTGAGCAAAAGAATGATGATGGATTAAACCCAGATCAGTTGACTGGGGTTGAGTGTTTGATTTGCTCAAACACTCCGTCCATCATCCCATTTGGTATCGCTTTGTGTGAGGACAGGCACATTCCTATTCATGTGTCAGTGTCAACTACTCCCATCACATCAGCCTGGTGACGGGCCATTAGGATATGCTGGGCACACCTCAGCTCCCTTTGTGTGACTGTCTAGAGTGAATGCAAAACATCCCAATTTTCAGTCTAAACCAGAAGTGGATTCCACAAGCAGGAAGAGGCATAGAGTGGTAAAACACCAAAATGCCCTCTTTTTAAAAGTGTCATTTTAAAACACGAAATTTAAAAAACCAACTGCACTAAAAGATGTACTTTTAAGTTGTGAGTTCAGAGACCCCAAACTCCTAATCTCTATCTCTTCCCAATTACTACCACGACTAGGACAACTGCAGCACCTGGCATTAGCCGAGACCAGAGAAATCTTCGGGTATATAAACCCTCGTTATTAAATACCGAATTACCTGACCACCCGCCCTGAGGAAGCCCCAGGCCTGATGGCCAACTAGGGGGCGAAACACGTGTTGGCTGTGCCATCCTTTTTTCGTTTGCAGCTACCAACAAGAATACAAAATACAAACATCAACCGGATCTACTTGTATCAATTGGATTTTATCCCAAATAACGGAAATTCAAACTCTAGCCCAGACACACCATTGCAAAACCAGTTTCAATTTAGGGGGAAAGGGGCATCTCCCCCTGTCTCTGGGCCGGAACCAGCACATGAAGGCTTCTCGCTTATTATATGATGAGTAAGGGATGAGGATCTCTTTCCCCTCGCACACATACAACCAATTGGAAGTTACACCTGTAAGAGTTTACACGGCAGCTCCATCTATAATCTAAGGGAGAGATAGTCCTCGCAATAGTGAAAAATGCAATTGGCAGTATTTCACTATCAGGATACATGCCCTACCTTTTAAATACACAGTACGCTGGCCATGGGGCTACCTTGGGCCTACGTTAGGGGTGTCTATCATGTGGTAAAAGGGACGGTTTGGACCTGGCAGGTGCGCACACTTGCCAGGTCAACAAGGCAGTTTAAAAGTGCACTCACAGACACTACAGTGGCAGATCTGAGACATGTTTGCAGGGCTACTCATGTGGGTGGCACAATCCGTGCTGCAGACCCACCACCAGCATTTGAATTACAGGCCCTGGGCACACACAGTGCACTTTAATAGGGTCTTACCAGTGAATCAGCTATACCAATCATGGATAACCAATCACCGATACAATTTATGGTTTAAATCTTTTTTATTAATTTTAAGGGTGCATGGATCACAATAGCCACCACCTACATCCACTGGCCGGTGGGAAACAATAAAGAATATTCAACTCAAGCAAAGGGTGAAAGGACAGAAAATAAGAAGAAGGACAGGCCTGCATGTTATAGAAGTAGGCTGTGTCTCAGCGATGTGCATTATGACCACAGTAGGGGTATTCTATCATGTGTGGGTTTGGTCCTCCGTTGAAGGAGGTGCTTTGGTGAGTCGGAGGACCCGGAGGTATCTCAGGCATGTGAGCTCCGTGAATTCCGTAGATAAAAATTCTATAGTGGTGTCCCAGGTTCTGTTAAATTTGGGGAGTGTGTGTGTAAGGCTCACTGAGATCTTTTCCATGCCCAGCATCTCCCAAACCTTATGTAGCCAATCTAGGCGGGTCAGTAACTCAGCTGTTCCCCATTTAGACAACAATACCTGCTTGTCAGCGCCCAGCGCTAAAGTAATCACTCTCCCTCAGCAATATTTCAGAGGGTATGTAAGGGCGTTGGGGAGTCCTAATAATGTGTAACTGGAAAATCTGGGTATGTCTGTGTGGTAGCAAGTCCCAGTATGCTTGTATCCTCAGGCAATGCCAGAGGATATGTGTGAGGGCGCCTGGCATTCCACAATGGCAACAGCAGAGACCAGCCCCTCCCGGTTTCCACTGTGCAACCCTAGTGGGGGTGTAGTACCAGTATTGTGCTATTTAAAGGAACATTTCCTTACCCGGAGTACTGCAAGAGGAGGCCTCGGCTCTATGGATGATATCGTGCCACTTTCTAGGGGAGAATTCATGCTCAAGTTCAGACTTCCACCGACACTGCGCAGGGGATTTAGTGCTCTGCTTAGGTGCATTCAAAAAGGTATATATGTCTGATAGCAGATGCTTGTCAGAAGTCTGAGTTATGTACCACAGCTCAAACTTAGTGAGGGGGCAACTAGCATGGGGGTACACTTATGCCTGGGTCACCCACTGGCACTGGACAAGATATTGCCAATATGCATCCTTAGTTACTCCAAAGTCTGAAGTAAGGTGGAAAAATTCCATTAGTCCCTTTTCATTAAAAATGCCTCCAATTATTTTGCAATTGGCCTCTTGCCATTTAAGGTAGCTGTTCCCCGTTCTTGCCGGGGGAAGTTCGGGTTGCCTATAAAGGGATTTAGTGGTGACAAAGAAGTTGAGAGGCCACAAAACTCCTGCACCCTGTCTCACACCCCAAGAGTGGCCCCCAGAACAGGAGAGACATAGGCCCTGACCGGGCCATATTGTTTAGCGAGCCAAGGCACCTTCTAGATATGCATACCCGCAATCGAGCGGTCAATAAAACACCGGTGTTGCTCTGACTCCAATTTATACCACTCAATCATATATCGCAGTTGAGCCGCCTGAAAGTATCACTCCAAGTGCGGGACGCCAAAACCCCCATCCTCCTGTCTCTGATATGTCTGATGTTGTGCCATACGTGCTCTCTTCCCTCCCCATATCAAGCCCCTGATAAGGTGCTGCAGATGTGCCACCAGCCGAGGTGGGGGCTGAAGTGGTAGCGTCTGCAACACATACAAAATACGTGGTAGAAGGGTCATTTTAATGGCCGCCTGTCTACCCAATCACGACATGGTGTGCCTCTTCCAGTTCAAGAGCTCCTCCCGAAACTCAGCGTCAGCATTGAGTAGTTCACCTGGGTTGTCTTGGGGAATATCTGCAGCCCCAGGTATGGGAAGCCTTCGGAGGCCCATGTAAACGGGAACTGCGTTGCTAACTGCTGTTGTTCAGCTTTAGGAAGGGTCAAGCTAAGGGCTTATGTTTTCGGGATGTTGACCTTAAAGCCTGATGCCTGGCTGAAGGTCTCAATTTCACCCATGAAGGGAGGCAGGGAGGTTAACGGCTGTGTGAGGAAGAGCACAGCATTGTCCATGTAGAGTCACCCATCCTGATCCCTGAGACGTCGGGGTTTTGGTGGACTCTTTCAGCGAACGGCTCAATGTAGAGAGCAAAGAGCAGGGGCAACAAAGGGCACCCCTGTTAAGTCCCCCTCCTGATCCGAAAAGGGCGGGAGGCAACCCCATTCACCCTGATGTGCGCCTTCGGGTCATTGTATATGCAGTCTACCCATCTCAGAAATCGGCCTCTGATCCTAAATCTATAGAGCACCTGCTTCAGGTATGGCCAATGGACCCGGTCGAATACCTTCTCAGCATCCACCAAGAGGAGCACCGTGGATTGCTGAGTGCGCTTGATCTTATCCACGAGATGGCACAACCGCTGCTTCCCATTGCTGCAGTTATGCTCCGGTATGAACTCTGATTGAACCGGGTTCACAAGTCCCTGTATATAGGGAGCCAGTCGAGCTGTTATTATGCTGTTAAAAACTTTCAGATCAAAATTTAATAAAGATATTGGACGGTAAGATGCACAGTCCAGCGGATCTTTTCCTGGTTTGGGTATCACGACCACCTCTGCCATAGCCATCGTTGTTGTCAGGGTTCCGGTGTTGCTAAATGAATTAGGAAGACAGACAAGCACCGGAGCAAGGTCGAGGGCAAAGGTTTTGTAAAAGTTGGCCGTAAAGCTGTCCTCTCCGGGAGCCTTCCCGGAGGTGAGTTCCCGGATGGCTTTTAGGACCTCATCCGGATGGGTATCCGCATCTAACGTGGTTGTGTCTACGAATGGGAGGGTAGCCACTGGAGAGTCCCACACATAGGCCTTAGCCACTGACAGGTCAGTGTAAAAAGACTCAAAGGTCGCAGTCTAGGGCCCTCAGCTGCTGCCGTGTGGGGTTAATTTGTCGTCTAATTTGGACTGCGCCCGTACGGCGGTGCACTCCCTCCAGCTCTTTGATCTGCGACTCCAAGTGCTCCCATTTATCCCTTCTATTTTTATTTACACCCACGGCTATAGCTAGAAAACGCCCACGTATGACTGCCTTCAGTGCGTCCCACAACAGGGAGACCGGAGTCGACCCATCGTCATTGATCTCTCAATATGCCTGTATCCGTGCCCGTACATCTTTAATGTTAGGGTCATATGTGAGCAGTTTGTGGTTTAATTCCCACGATCTCTGCTTTCGGTGCAGCTCAAGGGAGATCGGCGAATGGTCCAAGAGAGCCACCGTCCCTATCGTGACTTCTCGTGTGTCCCTCGTGACCCACGGGGATGTCAAAAACAAGTCTGCATGCATAGGTTGGGTGGGCTGCCGAAAATAATGTGTATTCTCAAGCATTGGGAAATCGGTGTCTCCAGGTGTCCCTCAGTCCTACCTCCACCAATTTCTGTATCATAGAGTCCGAGAATGACCCAGAGTGTCCCATTCATTGCGCAGATCTGGCCAGTTGTGAATCTGGTACTATATTAAAGTCCCCCCCCCCAATATTAGGTCTTCCTCTGGGGATTTAAGGATGGTGTTCAGTGTGTCTCTGAGGAATGTTTCTTGATGCTCGTTTGGACTGTAGATAGATGCAATTGTGTATGTGTGATTCTCTACTGCTATCCGCAGAGCCAACACCCTGCTCCGTGTCTCTGCATGTATGCCCAGCACTGCACCTGGAAAGTGTGTCGCTAAGAGGATGGTCACCCCCGCCCTCTTCCTTTGCCTATCGAACCATCTAGATTGGAGGCGTTTCCAATCAGCGCGTAATAGATGAGTCTCTTGCAATAGACACATGTTTCATTTGGCGTCTCTCAACAAGGCAAGAAGTGCGCGCCGTTTAACAAGTGAAGTAAGGCCCCTGACATTAAAGCTAAATATCAAAACCTTAAGTGTTGTCATGGGGACAGTCTTAAGGGAATACCCCGGGGCCCATCACGGGTTCTTTCAGGAATCCCGCAATCTCCCCCCACCCCAAGTCCACCCAGGAAGGCAGTCAGCAGCCACATCACTGCGACAAAAGTTCTCTTCCACCTCTGTCTCACTCACCACTAGGAGGGTGGCAGCGCACCCAATCCGTCGCCATCACCCCAGAAGGAGAACCAAACACCTGCACCTTTCCTGATTACGTATTCACTGAGTTCCAAGCCAAGCTTTCCCCTTGGACCCTCCCTCCTACCAATTGCCAATAACTGTCCCTACATTTCTGTGGTTCATCCCATCCTAGCACAGCCTGTGCCTCCTACTCGCCTGACTGAAATCCTATCCCTGTTTATAGCAAAAGTGCCTCTCAAACCCAAAGAGAAAGTGGGTGAATGGGAAGAGATAGATAGAAAATACAACAAAGAGCTGGTATAACAAAAGAACTGCACTCGATTGGGCCTTGGGCACACCATTGTGTATGGGTCCAAATGACCGGCGATCGGTCATCATCCCAAGAGGAATAAGCACCCTCCCTCAGGCCAATTTCGGTTTCCATCGGGACACAACCGCTATTTGTATAGGCTCAGAAGCAAGTGCGACCTACAGGGCGTCAAAAATCAGTCTTTGGTGGATTCCTCTGGGTCAGCTCATATTCTGTAGCTCTCAAAGCAAGGCGTCTCTTTCTTGCTAGCTTTCGAGTTCAGAAGGCTTTATACGTTTCTCTCTCCCGGTCCTCCGTTGCCGTCTCACATTCGGTGGCCCATGGGTTGATGTGTGATCCACAGCCCCCTCTTCCTCCAGGTTAATGCCAAGAACCTTGTGTGCTTCTTTTAGGGACTGCACTGCCTGCAACTCTTTATTTCACACAAAAGTCAATCTGAAGGGGTGCCCCCAGCGATAGCAAATCCCTTTCTCCTGTAAGTAGCTTGTAGCCGGTTTCAGGGTATTTCACCACTGAAGAGCAAGAGGCGAGAGGTCTTGATATATTCCAACTTGAAGACCCTCAAAAGCGATAGTTGCTTTATTTCTGGCTGCATTCATTATAACTGTTTGTATGAATGAAGGCAGGTGAGGATGTCTTGTTGTTGATCTGGGCTAGACGCCGGCCTCCTAGCTCTGTGAGTGCAGTCCGGATGTTCTCCTTGTTCCCAAGTGCTGGCACAGCATGGCAGAAAAAGCAAACCACTCCAATTTCCCACCGTCCGCCTGAAGTGGCACTCCTTTGATGCAGATGTTGGACTGCCTCGAGCGGTTTTCAAGGTCCTCCAGCTGGAGGGGGAGTTTCTCATTGAGGTCTCTGACGTCTATCAGTTCCCGGACCTGTTCAGTAAGCTCTTCATCTCTATGGTCACTTGCTCGTTCAAGGGAGTCCACACGATCACCAATTTCTTGGACATCTGTTCTGAGTTGTTTGATGTCCGAAGCGATATCTTGACTGAGGGCTGCAAAGTCCTCCCTAAGCGTACCAAAGAGTTGCTCCAGGAAGCCATGTGTGATCTGTTCCTCCGTCTGTGCATCCGCTGGGTCCATATCTTTCTCTTGAGATTGAGACAGTATCTGTTTGGAACCATGACCATCTGCTCTCTTAGAGTCTGGCTTCTGCAGGAGATCTTTGTTTGTGGGTTCCCTCCTCACCCGGTGGGTGGACGTCTCGGAGGGGCCTCCTATGCAAAGGTCCAGAAGACTTCTTTCAGAAGTAGGCCTAGATCTGATCCCTGTCAGTCAGCTGAGGGCTCACGTATTTCTTCTCCCTCGTTCCGGCTCTGCAATAATCTTGGCCCTCCAGTGCCTCTTACTGTCAGGGGAAAAAAAATATGTACTCTAGGGCAGAGTGCTCATGTAGGGACCTATTACCTACCTCTTCGCTGGTGGGAGCTGTTGAGGATTCAAGCAAGGGCGGCGGATTGTCCAGGGGCCTAAGCCTCAGTCCAACAAGTGGGCAGATGCCCATGTCTTCCCTCCTTCGGCTGGGGCCACCCCTCTCCACCTCAGGCCTAAACCTCACAGTCTGAGTCTAATCCATCCATGGCCCGGCCCTCGGTCGTGTTTCATGGGCCTCCTTGCATCAAGCCTCAGTGTGGGCGTCGGGCTGCACCCCCTTACTTTACAATCTTGGGGATTGCCCGTGCCAGACCGCTTCCTTATGGGGGGCAGTCAGTTCCAGGCCCAAGGACCTAGCTCCCGTATCCCACTCAAGATGGCAACGCGGCACTCAGTCCGCCCCAGAGCTCCTCCCTGCATTCACGATATCCACACAATTGCCCAATGCCGCCTCGGCGCACAATCTCTCCTCTTCATCATATAGACAAACCTTAATTCAGCAGGCAAGACGGTCCCCAAAGTAGACAGCAGCCTCTGCGGAGGGGGAGGGGGTGCTTCAATGTTCCCCTCCGCCTGGTAAACGCCATGCCATCTCCCCACGCACGCCTGGCCTCACCTCAACTAAATCGGCATGTCTGCAGACAGGCTCTCGTGGTTTCTGTCGGGGCCTGCTCTCCTCCAGTCCGTAGGGAGTCTGGATCGTCTCTTTCCTCTCCTGTGGTTACGCGCGCTGCTCCAGCTGGTCTTGCCACACTTGAGTCCGCGGTGTCTCGCTCTTTAGGCACTATTCCGGTTCATCCATCGAGTTAGCCACCAGATTCCTACGGCTGCCTCTGTCTGCAGTTGGGCCTCACGTCACCGCCTGGTCGATGTCTTTGCAGGCGAGCCACAGATCTCTTCTGCAGTTGCGGACAGTATTGCTGAGCGCTCCCGCAGTTTCCGATCCGCGCAGCGGGGTTCCAGCCCGATGACTGCCCCTATCAGGAGAGTAGCCACTGACTCTGCTACTGACACACTGATGCCCTTCAAGACAGCCAAATGCATGATTGCCTAAGCAGTGCAGGGAAATTTGCCAAAGGGCTGTAGAGGGGCTGTTGGAGAAGCTCCTAGAACAAGGCAGGTGCCAGGAACCTGTTCAGAGGACAGGTCCTGCAGCAGATCCTGGAAATCAAGCCCCAGAAACAGAAGTGAAATTTGGACCCCAGGAGACCTGAAGAAAATGCTACTGGTGACAGGTGCTCACTACCAGGACTAAAACAACAGTAAAATGAAGAAAACTGGGCAGTGAAAGTAGTCTGAGAATCCTGGCCCCCTTGCGTAACTGGAGGGATCTGCCATATGCTCTTAAATTCCCCCAGGAAGTGACAAGCCCCTGGAGTTCAAAGTCATTTTTACATAGATTTTTTTGTGGGAGAGGGTGTGCATGGTGCCCCCCTCTTGATCTCCTTGATGGCCGTGAGACCTTATCTCCCATGGGCCAATGTGAAAGGAAACTGTCCCGGGGAGATAGGGTCCCCTGAACAAGTTTTCTGAAACAGATGGGGAGCTCTGCAATGTTCACTAGATGGAAGTGAACTACCCCCACTCACTGTGCTGATGTCCGGGGAAACAGGGAGCATGCCACTGACATCTCCCCAACCACCCAGAAGCAGTATGCCGGCTCCTCTCAGCAAACTACTGCTGTGCTGAGGCAGGCACCAGTAGGGCTATGCTAGAATAGGCTCCCAGCGTGGCTTCATTAATGGATGCATGTCAGGAGGCACCAAGCCTCTAAGAAAAATAAAACGTTGCAGAGCAAGGCCACGTTATTAAAAAAGAAATGAGCAATGATTAACCAATGAGCCACCAGGAAGGCTGTAAAATGTGTGTATTTGCTTTGGTGGTGCCCCAGAGGTGGCAGGGACACCACTTATGTTTTGAAAGTGTGTTTAGGGGCTGCCGGAGGGGCAACAGCCCCCAAAGTTGGGCCCTGTAAGTCACACTAAGCCTCCAAGGGAGTTATACATGTGCAACTGGAGAAGTGTCAATGTTTTCAAGCAGTCTTAGAACTTCTGCTGTTGCACTGAGGCTTGGCAGTGCAGAGGCCTATTTTGGATGTTGTCAAGTCTGCAGTGCCACCCATATGAAGATAGATAAAGGGTTTATGTCAATATGTAATTGAATTTGTACTGCTTTATTAAATATGCCTACACCAACAGTGGGTTACAATCAGTATTTAGTGTGCATGACTATGTTATGTTATGTTAGGAGAAATTTGTAAAGCGCACGCACACCCGGAGGTTTCATGGCGCTGAATGTCTCAGGTGGACGCGGCGGGCAAACTAATTGTATGAAAGTGCAAACAACTGTGTTTTCAGAGCCTTTCTGAAGCTCAATAAATTGTCCTGCACTCGGATGTCCAGGGGCAGCGAGTTCCAGAGGCCAGGTGCGAGAAACGAGAAGCTACGCCCTCCCTGGCGTTTCCTTTTGATGGCCGGGGTAGCTAATAGCATGAGGTGAGCAGACCGAAGGGGGCGGCGAGGTATGTATTTCACGATTAGGTTGCTAAGAAACTTAGGGCACTTGCAATGCAAGGCTTTAAAATGGAGGCAGCCAATCTTAAAAGCTGTGCGTTGAGCAATAGGGAGCCAATGTAGTTTCGCCAAAAGGGGGCTGGCAGAATGCCATTTGGGTTGTTTATGTATTAGTCTGGCTGCCTGGTTCTGTACCATTTGGAGACGTTTGAGCAGGGACACGGGCAAGCCGAGGTAGATGGAATTACTAAAGTCGAGACGCGATAGTACAAGGGCGATCACTGCCTGAGTAAGAGCTGAAGTGGTGAGTAGGTGGGCAATTTTATTGAGTTTCCTCAGCTGAAAAACACAGGAGTAGACTACCGACCCCACTTGTCCCCTAAGTGAAAGGTCGGCGTTCAAAACCACTCCTAGGCTTTTTACAGAGGGAGAAGGGGAGGGAGGTGGGCCAAGGTCAGCAGGCCAAAAATGAGGGCCCCACATGGCAGCGCTGGTACCTGGCAAGATTAGCTCAGTCTTGCCAGGATTGAGTTTTAGATGGTTGAGATTCATCCAGCGCTGAATGTGTAGCATGGTGGCTTGGAATTCAAAGGCTGAGTTAGGCCCATCTAATGTGAAAATAAGTTGAAGGTCATCTGCGTAATTAAACGTTGTGACCTTCATGTTTTTTAAAGAGCTGATAAGGGGTCTAAGATAAAGATTAAATAGTAGGGGAGAGAGTGAAGAACCCTGGGGGACTCCGCAGGGGAGGACCATCCTGGGGGCGGTGAAAATTCCTAGATGGACTGCCTGCGTTCTGTCTTGAAGAAAAGATTTAATCCAGTTGTAGGCGGAACCTTGTATACCTGCTTGTTCGATACGGGATAGTAAGATGTGATGATTCACCGTGTCGAATGCGGCTGACAGATCTAAGAGGATGAGGGCCTGATGATTGCCCTTATCCGCATTAGCTCGCAGCGTGTCTAGTACACTGAGAATAACCGTCTCAGTGGAATGTGCAGGACGGAGCCCGATAAAATTTGAAAGGGACTTGGTAACGTGGGCCTCGAGGATCTTTGCCAAAAAGGGAAGCAAAGAAATGGGGCGATAGTTGGAGTGAGTCAGAGGATCGGCTCCAGGTTTTTTTTAATAGTGGGACCACTATTGCATTCTTAAAGGCAGAGGGAACCTTACCCTGGGTTAGGGATTCATTTAAAAGAGGAAGTACAACATGAGAGAGAACAGATAAGACCTCTTTCAGGATATGAGGGGGACAACAGTCGTTAGGCGATCCAGATTTAACTCGGACCAATAGCTCAGAAAAGAGCTGGGGGCATAAGACTGGGAAGTGATCCAGGGTGACAGGGTTAATCATGATCAGATCAGTGTGGTCTGTGCCGCACGTAGCGGGGATGCTGGCCTTAATCGTGGAGATCTTGTCTAAAAAGAATGAAATCAAGGAGTTGCAAAGCGCCTGAGTGGGTGGCTGGTCAGGGTGTATCCTGTTGGAGTTACATAAGTCATTGACAATGGTGAAAATCTCTTTCGATTTGTTTTGGGCGTTAAGGATTCTGGCTGAGAAGTATGTGGCCTTAGCTTTGCGAATGATCTTTTTATAGTCATTGCGAGCAGAGGAAAACAGAAGTTTCTCCTCCGAGGTGTAGTGAGATCTCCATTTCCTTTCTTTCTGTCTTAGCTCCAGCTTCTGTTTTTTGAGCTCAGTGGAAAACCACATATGAGCGGCAGAGTGGCGGGAACGAGTAAATTTTGTGAAAGGGGCATGAGAATCGCAGGCTTTAAGTAGCCAGTTGGAAATAGTAGTGTTCAAGACATCAACATCTGTGTTGAAGGGAGGGCTGGACCTGGCTAGAGCATCGAGAAAGGCAGGTTTATCCATAGAGCTCCATTTCCTTGCAATGCCACCGCCTTTGGAGGCAGTCTTAGGATTAATGATCACAGTGAGCATGAAATCAATAAGGTGGTGATCGGACCAGATGCAGGGTGAGACAATAGGCGTTGAAAGAGTAAGATTTGAGGACCATATTTGGTCCAAGATGTGTCCTTTAGCATGGGTAGGAGAAGAAACGTTTTGAATAAAGTTTAAACTGACAAGCAGTTCTGTTAATTCTGCAGCATGAGGCCCACATCGAGCATCATTGAACCAATAATTCAGATCGCCTATTAGCATAGTACTAGCGTAGTTGGTGGATAGATTGGCCATTTGTTCACTGAGAGCTACGGGAAAGTTGGGCATGGCATGAGGAGGTCGATATAGTAGCACCAGGGCGATGGAGCCGGTAGTGGACTCTAACTTTATCACTAAATTCTCCACCTCAGTGAGAATCAGAGAACTGAGGGTAGTGAAAGCGTGTTTCTTATGGATAATAGCGGCCACTCTATCGCCGTGTTTGCCCTGAGGTCGATTATCGGTGAGAATGTAGTATTCCGAGGGAAGGGCTGCTAAAATATCAGGCGCGGAGTCCTGGGTGAGCCAGGTCTCCGTGAGCAGGAGGATATCCGGCATTTCGGAGCTGATTAACAGAAAAATGTCCATTTGGTGTTTGACCAAAGAACGAGTATTGAGGTAAAGTATGCGTAGCGAGGTAGATGTAGTGGGTATGAAGGAATCAGTGGTAAGGGTTTGGGAACTGCAAGCAGGGGGGGTGCCATGGTCCAGGGAATAAGCATAGATGTTGTATTCCCTGAGACGGTGTAAAGTGAATTTATTAAGAGGTGAGCAGTGATTGGCTAGCGAGCCCAGGTAATGCGGGGAGTACCTGATGAAATTGCCAGCGACTGTGGCCCCGAGGCCCGTCAGGGCGTGGACGGGCGCAGACGGGCTTGCCTTAGGCGCGCCACCGGCGCGCCCGTTGCGCGCGTCCGCTGCACTCCCACACTGCCACGCACAGTTTAAGTCAAAGCCCCGCCCTCTTTCTCCTCCTCCACCTTACAGCCAATTGGATGGGGCCAAAGGAGGGGAGTGTCAGGGGTAGGCGAGCAAATGAAATTAACAGGACCCCTTTAGCGTAGGGAAGCGGCGATTCTTGAGGATTTTCTGGTGAGTTTCTTCAATTTTAAAGCAATATGAGTAGTTTTACAGACACAGTTTTAAAAGCACAGTGCTAAACACAATTAAAATGCAGGTAGCAATCCGCGCGCGAGCAATTAGACAAATTCCCAGCTCCCGCACTGCCACGCACATTTAAGTCAAAGACCCGCCCTCTTTCTCCTCCTCCACCTTACAGCCAATTGGATGGGGCCAAGGGAGGGGAGTGTCAGGGGTAGGCGAGCAAATGAAATTAACAGGACGCCTTTAGCGTAGGGAAGCGGCGATTCTTGAGGATTTTCTGGTGGGTTTCTTCAATTTTAAAGCAATATGAGTAGTTTTACAGACACAGTTTTAAAAGCACAGTGCTAAACACAATTAAAATGCAGGTAGCAATCCGGGCGCGAGCAAGTAGACAAACTATGTGCCATGGTTTACCGTTTCATTGCATTTTATCACAGTTTCAATGGTTATTCTGTTGTGTGTATTTTCTTGCATTCAAATTCACATATATATTTTAAATATGTTTATACATTCTTGATATTTTAGTTATCTATAGTGTCAACTTTGTTTGGATAGTAACATGCACTTAAACTTGCCCTAAACCACATCCATGGAGTGAGGCCTTGAGATCTTGTAAACTCTACCCATAGAGACATGTATTCTTGGTGAAGACAACTTTCCATGGCAGGCTAAGCACCCTGCACCTTCAATTGAAGATACTCCTAACATACTTAGTGTTGGTGCCGTCTTGAGACATGCCCAGTTCCTGCTTGTTCTGTAAAGTTAAATCTGCAACCCCATGCCAACTTTGTTTTCAAACATCTCCCATTAGAAATTACAGAAATAGGTTGATTTTGCAAAAGTCAGATTGGTGAAGGCTAATAAACATGAGCTTTTCAGAGGCACAAGTTGAAAATGTAGAGGGAAAAAGAAAAAGGCTATTGCTCATGCACTTGAGGTAAAGTTCTTAAAGCTTGAGGCCTGCAAAATCTCCTAAACCCCAGTGGTAACTTGCCTGTGCCCTCACCTGCAACCCTTTTCTATCCTTGACACTGTATACTGAAATACCTGGTTGAGACATACTCTGTTGGAAGCATATGTTTGCATGTTTTGCATCATAAGACCTTTTTCTGAGAGGATTTTCAGGACGTTTCTGAACAGGGAGCAGCAGGTTTACTTATGTGCTTGCCTCTCAATGACCTCTAGTGATCATGGAATTGAAAGTTCCTGCTTGAGTTCCCGATTCTCACTGAAACTTTATGTTCCACGTCCGGTTCAGTTAGAGAAGACGGAGCATATCATCAGGGGGCCGCGATTAAATTATCGCCACGTTAGCGTCCGTTTTCGGCAATAATTTTATCGCTCTATTTGCAAGGACACGCTAGTGCGTGTTTCCTTGCCTTAGCGCCCAGTTTCTCTCCGCCTAGCCTTGCATCGCTAATGAGATGCAAGGTAGGCGTGCCACCTGAAACCGCATTGTAAAATATCGCTAACGGGCCTTCGCGATATTGTCACGGTGGCCCTCAGGAAAACTAACATCTGCTAAAATCCTGACTTAGCTATACTTACCATTGGGGTGGATTATGCTGATACAACCACAGGGTCGTATCAGCAAGGTTATTGTCGTTTTCCATGGAACATCGCTGGAAAACCAGCGATGTTCCATGGAAAACACCGCTATCGCTGGAAAATTATCGCCATTGCGCTATGCGTTGTTAATACAGCGCTAGCATGGCGATAATTTCCAGCGATAGGCGGTGATAATAATTCTCACGCTAAGAGCGGCCAGCGATAATTATCGCTGCCGCTTGATAATATGCCCCGAAATTTGTTAGTAGACAGAGAGCTCTAAGGGATTTGTGCAATTTAAAAGGCCTCTCTCTATGCTGCAGCTACAAGGTAGATTTTCTGTGAGAATCGGGAACGCAAGCAGGAACTTTCCCTTGAATCTTTCCTCATGGCCAATTGATATAAGGGCTCCGAGTAAATCCCCTGCGGATGAGTACCAGGCTGGTTTTCTTCACCTATATGAATAATTCATCAGATCACTCACAGAATGATTGACAATTCCAGGTTGCTCCTTTTCCATTCAGTCACCCAGTCCTGATGAAGACACGCTGTTGAGGCTTAGATTGTCCCAATTACCCTGTACCAATGAGTCTTCTCTGTAATGATTATGATACATGTAAGAGATCTATTTTCTCCTTCCATTCTCTATTGCAATTCCACGCAAGGGCACTCTTTTTTTAGCACTTTTCTTTCTCTTATTTTCTATCCGGAGCAACCAAGAGAAAATAATGTATTGATACTGTTGATTTTCATATATAAAAAAAATCATGCATTTAGCCTTCTGTGTGTGTGATAAGGGTTGACATTGTTGCATATGCCTCCCATAATTGACAGAAGCAATATTTTACTCCTTTCCTCTGAGCAGAGGAGGCTGTGATTGATAATGAAAAAGTTTATTTAAAGACAATCTGCAGGATTTTAGACTTTGAAGGCACCAGATTTCTTTTTACCATGGTAAATTAGTTTTTTTGTCAGTTTTGAAAAGTGTATTTTTCATTAAAAAATAACATGTATTTATGGCTGCATTCTAACTTTAAGGAAAATGATACGTTGTGTTTTCCAGAAGCCCTGGAAGGGAAACAACCTATCAACAAGTAAATTATACCTCTGTTCAGAAATCTGTTATCTCTTTTACCATCTGGACTAGATCCAACAAATAATCTTTTTTTTGAATGAGAGATATAAAAACTATGTAGGAAAGAAAATAAACAGCATTGTTGCTACCAGGAATGTAGCGAGGGGATTGTTATGATTATTCTCTGGACATCCTCTGATCCATTTGAAGTTTAAAGACATTAAATGGATGCGACAAACTATTGTATTGACCTATATTAAAAGTAGTATGGACTAAAGAGCTCAGATCATTTATAAAAATGATGTGAAAAAAAAGATGCAGGATTACACCTCTGCGACTTTATAAAATCAATATTTTTCTTAACTAATATCTATGAAAATCTGAATTTCCTGGCATGCTTAGAGATTTATATTATTCTTAATTAAATCAAGCATGCCACACTGACCAAACGAGTGAAAACATTCAATTAAATATTTGAAGGTGGTCTCTTAGATCAGTGAGCCGCTCTGGAAATGGTCTTCAGACTCAGGTAAGCACCCAAGAAAGTTTTAGAAGCCATACTTTTCATTACCTCCTTGTTAGTCATCCTCGCCACATGACTAACGAAGTGAGCTTCAGCTCCACACCAGAACCCTCCAAAGCAAAAGTTAGCCTCCCATGCCTCCCATCCCTTCCCAATATGGCCGACCCATACACCCCATGGCCACTACAAGAGGTGGGCCGGCCCAACCCCAAAGCCTTTTTTTTTTGTTCTGCACACGTCTCTCCAGAGTGCGTCAGGTAAGTGGTGCCTGCTGTAGCAGGTATGTGGGTCTCGGGTTGGAGGTCCTGCTCTAGCGGACCCTAGGGGCTTGGACTCTGTTTTTTCCCCCCTTCTTTTATCCCCGGTGTGTTTGCACTTGAGCCGGTTAGGCTCTGCTCTAGCGGGCTGTGGGTTTCCAGGGGGGGTGGGGATGCGTGGGGGCCGATACTGCCTTGCCTCTTCTGTTGTTTCCCTATGTGCCTTTTCTCTCGGGAATCTTAGGTGAGGGGGAATGGCTCGTTGCTTCCTTGTGCCGCTGCCCGCCTACCCTTTGTAATGCTGGTACGGGCGGCGGCTGTATGAGTTGTTTCACCATGTGTTCACCGCCTGCCTGCCTCTTGTGGCGTTGTGGCGGGTGGCGGCTTTGCGGTTTGTTTTTGCCGCCCGCCTGCCCCTCGTGTTTCGCAGCGGTGGTCCGCCTTTGTTGTCTCGCCGCCTGCCTTCCCTTACAGGTGCTATGGTGGGTGGCGGCTGTGGTGCATAGTTTACCTGCTGTGCTCGCTTCGTGCGGGCGGTTGTGGGCTCCTCGGCTGCGTTTTTCCTCCACTTGTGGGCCGCCTCTGGTTCCCCACTCGGGCTCCACTCTTCAGGCGATTCAGGACACCGCCGCTTCAGGGCTCTATGGCGGGCGGCGGCGTTACTGCGTTACGCTGCTCGCGCTTTTCAGTCGGCGCTCTCCCTGCTGAGAGGCAGATCCTGGGCCGTCTTGTCCTCCCGGGGGCGGGGTTTGGTACTGGGCTTGTCCCACGAAGGTGTTGTCAGGTGTTTTCATGGTACTGGCCCACCTTTTCCTGCCTACTTTGGGGGCCTCGGTTTCTTTCGCATTCCAGCCCTGTTCCTGGTAAGGCTACTGCTGACTTTTGTGCTTGAGTTCCTGCATTGTGTCTGCTCATGGAGCGTGGGGACGTCCCTGTGGGGGAGGACCCGCCCTCCCAGGTTCCTCCTGAGGTGATCACTCTTCAGTCTATTCAAGACATGATTCAAACTGCTATGACTGCTGCTTTTGTACAGCGCTCTGGTGGGCAAGGTCCCTCTTCTCCTAAACGTCCTCGCTTGGACTCCGCTTCGGTTTCGGATGCTGAAGGGGAGAAGGAGGATCTCCGGGGGCGCTATGTCCAGGGTCAAGAGTTGCGGGATTTTCTCCTTCACATCAAGCAGAACTTGGCTTTTCCTGCTCCGGCGGTTGCAGAACTCTCGGAGGACTTTTTCTTGCAGTATCAGCGTAAGGAACCGGAGTCTCTGCCTCTTCATTCTTCCGTTAAAAAGGTGTTGGAGGGGGAATGGATGGAGATTGACAAGCAGGCCTTCCCGAGGTACCTGGCGAAGCGCTAGACCATCCAGGACTTTGCCAAGGATTACCCTCCCTCTGTGAAGGTGGACTCTGTGATGGCGGGGCTTTCCTCGCAGGGTTCCATAATTTCCGAGGACGCCTCTCCCTCGGACCCTGTTGACAGGCGGGTGGAGGCCGCGGCCAAGCGAGCTTATTCGGCGGCCAATTTTTCCATTCGTGCCTCTGCCTACCTGTCATACACCATGCAGTCCTTGTTGAAGGATTTCCAGTCCTTGGCGGAGCTGTTGGACCAGGGGGCGGATGTGGTTCCTACCCTTGCGCTTATGGAGCAGCAGACTTGGCTCCTGTCTGACATATCCTTCGACACCTTGGGGGCCCCAGCTGCTGCTGGTGGCGCTGCTATTCAGGCCCGGTGCCAGATTTGGTTATGCAACTGGAAGGCTGAGGCTGCCCAAAAGGCTTTGCTGATGAGGATTCCCTTTTCCGGGCCGAAGCTCTTCGCGTCTTCCCTTGAGGACATGGTCAAGAAGTCGGCTGAGGACCGGAAGCTGCTGGCTCCCCTTCGATCATCCAGGGCCCGCTTTCCAGGTCCCAAGAGGGCGTTTTCCACCTCGTCCATGCCCAGGGGTGGTGCGCCCTTTCGAGGTAGGGGTCGCGGCCGGGGCACCCCCTTCTTCTCCAAATCCTGGTCTCAGCCCGCTGCTTCCACCTCCGCTCCCAAGTCCTGACTGTCTTCTGGCCCCGCCGGGTGGGCTCCCGATGGGCGGCCGTCTCCGCCACTTCCTTCCGGTGTGGGAGTCCTCTCCGGTCAAACGGGCGGCCTTGCTCGCTGGCATCCAGGACCTGCTTGTGAAGGGGGCCATCCGGCCTGTTCCGCCGTCTCAGCGGGGCTTCGGTGTCCGATTCTGCGTGGGTTCCTGCCACTACCAGTTCCAGGTACTCCCTTTTGGTTTGTCATCTGCCCAAGGGTGTTCACCAAGGTTCTGGCACCCTTGGTGGGCATTCTTCACCGAGAGGGGATCAGGGTTTTTTCCTACCTGGATGACTGGTTGGTTTCTGCTTCTTATTTTTCGAAGGGGAGGCTTCACGTCCGGAGGGTCTGCGAGGTCCTTTCTGCCCACGGTTTCCTGATCAACCTGCGGAAGTCCCATCTCGATCCCACCCAGGACTTGATCTTCATTGGGGGCCAGTTGGACATGCTTCTGGGGAAGGTGGTCTTGCCCCTGGAATGCTGCAATGTCTTGTGGCGGGATCTGGGGACTCTTCTGGGGCGGGAGTCTGCTCCTGTGAGTCTGTGGTTAATGTCTGCCACCATCAATGTTCTCCCCTGGGCTCGCCTCCACCTGAACCCCTTGGTCAATCACCTCCTGTCTCTTTGGGACCCCTGCTCCGAGGACTACGAAGCTTCGGTTCCGGTGTCTCCCCAGATCCGGTCCGACCTGGGCTGGTGGCTTGTGGCGTCCCATCTCTCGGAGGGTCTTCCCTTTCTGATCTCCCCGTCCCGGGTGGTCACGACCGATGCCAGTCACGTGGGCTGGGGGGCGACCTTGGGGTCCTGGTCTGTTCAGGGTCAGTGGGGTCCTCTTCTGTCCCACTGCTCCCCCAATTACCGCGAGATGAAGGCGGTCCTGCTGGCTTGCCAGGACTTTGCTCCCTCCCTCCGGGGTCATCATGTTTTGGTTCGGACAGACAACCAGGTGGTGAGGTGTTACTTCAACCACCAGGGGGGTTGCGCTCCCTGTGGTTGCTGTCACGGGAACTGTTGTCCTGGGCGGAGGGTGCGGTCTTGTCTCTCAGGGCTGTCTATCTCCCGGGGTCGGAGAATGTAGTAGCAGACTGTCTCAGTCGGGTGTTCGCACCGTTGAGTACCCTCTCCCTGTCGCCAGCGGTCTTTCGGCGTCTGGTGGGCCAGTTTGGCCTTCCCCAGGTGGACTTGTTCGCGGAGTCGGACAATGCCCTCCTGCCCTGCTTCTGTGCTCTCCATCCGTGTCCAGGGGTCTGGAGGGTGGATGCTCTGTCTTTCCCGTGGCCTCGGGGTCTCCTTTATACCTTTCCGCCTTTTCCCTTGATTCCTCGGGTCCTCTGCAAGATCCGTTTGGACCGGGCCCTGGTGCTCTTAGTGGTTCCCGGTTGGGTGCGCCACTCCTGGTATCCTCTCCTGGGCGAGCTGGCGGTTCGGTCTTACTGGCCGATTCCGGATCACCCGTACCCCTTGCGGGGGCCTCCTCTTCCCGGGGCGGTGTTGCGCCGGCTCCATCTGCAGGCTTGGCTGTTGAGCGGGTAACCTTGTTGGCCCAAGGGTGTTCCCCGGGGGTGGTTGCTTTATTGCAGGGGTCCCAGAGGTCTTTGGTATTCTCGTCACTGGTCCTCCTTTTCCCGTTGGTGCAATGTTGTGATCTATGAAGATAGACACCTGGAGCCAGGAGGTATTATTAAGTATTCTTTATTCAGTCTCCAGTACAGGTCACATCTGTCTTGACCCCAGCCAGCCTAGTGTGGTACCAGCCCCACCATGAGCAGCCTGCCTAGCTGCTCAGCCCATCTCTAACTGCCAACACTCATCCACTCAGACACCCAGGCATTCCACGCATCACAGGCACACCAACATTCCATGACCATCACACGCTCTGGCTGAGCAGCTAGAGGCAGCAGGGCTGGAGTACATGTTATACAATTAGGTAGGGTATAACATTATCCCTTTTTCTTCAAAGAAAACGAAACATGAAAGTGATATAACATCAAGCAAGAACTATGAACAAGAAAAATTAATAATGGTACAAGTCTCACGGATGCAGAAATATAAACAAAACATCGCAGGAGAAAGAACCAATAAGGCAAGAAAGGATGGATAAGATACATACATTTGAACAGCAATATCCCCCATCCCCCCCTAAAAAGAGATTATACAACATTTTTAGGCGTAAGCAAAAACGTAACATTACAAGAAATACATTTGTAGCATTTTGTATCATACACTGACGTAATGTTCTATAACGCAAAGGGTAAAAGACCCCACAACACCAATGCCCAAAAGCATAACATAGAGTAGCGCTAAAGGAAGAATACCCTGCAACTACAATCCCAAGAATTAGGGAAACAAAAAGTAAATGGGTCGTCACCCATAAAAACGCCCGTGAAGGGATGTACAATAGTACTGCGCGCAACTGTTAATGGACTATACCATATCCCAACCCAGTGTAAGGGTTAACCTAGGTACTGCGTATATATGGGTACTGAACCCATGTCCCAACCTTCTTGTGGAGATTACGTACCCCCATGTAGGAGTAACAAAAAGAAAATGAGAAAAGAGCTCCTAACCCCCATGTGGAGGTTACATACCCCCATGTAGGAGTAACAAACAAAACTGAGCAGAGGACTGTTACCCAAAACCTTCCCTCGTGTATGGGAACAATGTGATGGCCACCCACAAGACTTATGGACTCACCATCCATAATAAAGCGAAAATCTGTGGCATCACGACAAAAGATGTGCTGTAGAAGATAATCTCACTATCTTAACCTCTGAGAAATGAGAACACTGTAGCTTTAATAAACTACACTCTATAAACATGCCCCTAAAGAAAGTGAAATGCCCACATAAAACACGCTGGTGAGCGCCCTCTCACCCGAGTTGTGCTTGGATAGCACTTCCCCTGCATAAGGGAACCCAAAATAAACAAAAGCTCAACCACATAGAATGATAAACCCATTACAGTTACTTATAAACCAAGAGCAATGACAAAACCAAATGTTCAATACATAACATGTGAGAGTCACAGGGCACCTCTGTACCTGAAGCTTAGTAAGTAAATACATAGACAAACTGTGTGCAGCAAAACTGGTTCTTCACCAAAATGAATCATAGATAATGTAACAGAACGTTACTCATGGTCCTAGCGAGTCGAGTGGACTTCATAGTACCCAAAACAGATGATTTGGACCAGTGAAAAACGAGAAGGATTAAACATGAAAAATCCCATAGAAAAGAAACTTAACTCCGACATACGTGAAACGGAGCTTGCAACCCAAAAAAAAAAAATAATAATCCTCACGGTGTATTCCTCAACTTGTTCTGCCGAATTCCACGTAGTCAGTCCATCCGTCAAATTGTATTCCCCTAACGAACACCGCGTTGTCCCAGACATCCTGTTGTTAGAGTAAAACTTTATTTAGGAGACCAGAAACAGTGTGGTTGGCAATAACGTAGGCACGTGGTTGGCAACTATGCCGCAAACAGGAACCATGAAAAGGGAAAAGACAATAGCGGCCGCCAACCACAAGATGGCGGCACACTGTCTATGTCGCTGCAGAGTGGCTCACGGTAGGTGTATGCACCAAAACACTCCTGTGGAATGGCCCAACGTCACAGAGAAGCTCTCACAGAAGTATGCAGCATGGAGGAAACATCAGAGGCATCACAGGTAAGCGTCCACGCGCTGATTGTAGCGCGCGCCTCAGCTTTTGAATTTTCAAAGTTAGCTGACAAACTGACACTAGTGAAACGCTGCCAGTAACGATAAAAACAAATGAAAGGCTCACCTCAAAATACGCCAAAAAGTGTGCATTCGGGCAATTGCCTCCATACCCTGCCGCATAACATGTAGAAAAGGGCCAAGAGAAAAAAAACTGTAGAATGAATCGGTACTCCAACTCAACTTCAGCTCTGAAGATGCCAAAAGTAGTGCAGCGTCGAGTATGAACCGCAGGGTCGTGTGTAGACACGATGATCTCCCAAACTGTGCACCAGCAGCAACACGTTGCAAATCCTGGGCTTGTGTGGGTCTCCGCTCCAATGCAGACCAAAACCAACGTGCAGACACCCAGAGTACCACATACACCGAGCAGGCACCTCGCCTCTAGAGTAGACATCCAGAGGTCCCTAGTTTCATCAAACAGGCTGCTGCACATTAGCGCGTAGTATCAAATAGATGTAGTCACTTAGGTTGAAATACACTTCACTTGCCTAGATTGAAAGTCCTGTCAGGCATCATACATTCACCATCTGTGGTACTACTGCATGGAGATCGTTGTGACATAGCACCTTTTCAAATAGAATCACTGTGGTGTTGGAGGCACTTTAAATCGTTGTGGCTGGAGCATCCCATGGCTGTAATGTAACCACTACTCCTAGACACTGTAAACCTTTTGTGGCTGTAACACCAAATGCGGTTGTAGTTGAACTACTCCTCCAACTCACTGTAATCCTTTTGTGGCTGGAACACCAAAAGCGGTTGTAGTTGAACTACTCTTCCAACTCACCGTAATCCTTTTAGTTAGCTGTAGTATTCCCAGGCTGTAGTGTCCTTTAGTGATGACACTGCTCTGTGGGGCTGTCCGTTGGAAGGACACTGGTGGGGCTGGCACTGGCTTGCCTGGAAATACTTTCTTTATAGAGATAGTTGCTTGTAGGATCTCTTGGTTTCTCTTGTAGTTTCTTTGTAGTTCCTTTGTTTCTGTGCTTTACCAAGAGTCTCAAAGGTCCAAATCCCATCCTCGTCGCCAAAATTATGTTGTGATCTATGAAGAGAGACACCTGGAGCCAGGAGGTATTATTAAGCCTTCTTTATTCAGTCTCCAGTACAGGTCACATCTGTCTTGACCCCAGCCAGCCTAGTGTGGTACCAGCCCCACCAGGATCAGCCTGCCTAGCTGCTCAACCCATCTCTAACTGCCAACACTCATCCACTCAGACACCCAGGCATTCCACGCATCACAGGCACACCAACATTCCATGACCATCACAGGCTCTGGCTGAGCAGCTAGAGGCAGCAGGGCTGGAGTACATGTTATACAATTAAGTAGGGTATAACATGCAACCTGCTGGGTTCTGACCCGGTGTCTGTGGACCCCATGAGGGTTTTGGATTTCCTGGCGGAGGGTTTTTCCCTGGGGTTGGCTACCTACACTCTGAGGGCTCAGTGGGCTGCCCTGCGGGTTTTCCGCAGTCCGGACCTGGACCTCCTGGATTCCTTGGTGGCCCGCTTGCTGCGGAGCTTTTCTCTGTGGCGGCCTCGGGCTGTTTGCCTGTCTCCTCCTTGGGATCTTCCTTTGGTCCTGGGGGCTCTGCAGGGTCCCCCCTTTGAGCCCCTTCTGTCGGTGGATCCGAAGTTCCTCACCTTCAAGGTGGTTTTCTTGGTCGCCATTGTCTCGGCAGGCTGCATGGGCGAGCTGGGGTCCTTTCTTCGGTCTCCCCCCTTCTTGAGGGTCCTGTCGGACCGGCTGGTCCTGCGCCATGATCCCCGCTTTCTGCCTAAGATTCCCTCCCTGGCTAACCGCTCTCATGAAGTATCATTGCCTTGCTTTTCCCCAGCGGTGGGTGTCTCCCTGTCCTTGTTGGATGTCTGTCGTGCGGTGGAGATTTACTTGGATCGCACCTCATCTTTTTGTCAGTGTGACAGTTTGTTTGTGACCTTTGGTCCGGTGCGTTCTGGTTACAAGCCTTCTGTGTCTACTCTGAGTCGCTGGCTGAAGCAGGCTATCCTGCTGGCGTACGACACCCAGGGTTCTGACCTCCCGGGGGTTGTCCAGGGTCGTTCCACCCGGAGTGTCTCTGTGTCTTGGGCCTCGTTTAAGGGTGTGTCCACTGAGAAGATTTGCCGGGCGGCTACGTGGTCCTCTCCCCACATGTTTATGGAGCACTACCGGGTGGTCCCGGGGGGCTCTCCTCCTGGGGATTTTGCGGAGGCTGTTCTAATTGGATTCTTGATTTGTCCTTTGTTTGGGCTGTATTTTATTCTGTGGTTTTCATTACACAATGGATTAAAGTTGTTTTGTTAACCTTTTTCCGCCTTGGTGGTGTTTTCTTGTGTACCATGAAGCCTTTTTGGCTTGGGTGTGTGCTCACTTCGTTAGTCATGTGGCGAGGATGACTAACGAGGAGGTAATGCCCCGATTACTTACCGGTAATCTTCATTACTCCGATTTAGTCTTTCTCGCCACATGAGTTCCCGTCCCTCCCTCCCTGTCTGGCTATCGGCTTCATGTTTGGCTTGGTAGTTTCAGGCTTTGGGGTTGGGCCGGCCCACCTCTTGTATAGGCCATGGGGTGTATGGGTCGGCCATATTGGGAAGGGATGGGAGGCATGGGAGGCTAACTTTTGCTTTGGAGGGTTCTGGTGTGGAGCTGAAGCTCACTGCGTTAGTCATGTGGCGAGGAAGACTAACTCGGAGTAATGAAGATTACCGGTAAGTAATCAGGGCATCATGCCATGAGCAGTAATGTTCCTGATGCCTCATTCCTGAAGAAAGGTGTAAACCTGCACATGCAGGTATAAAAAGGAAGCACGACTTTCAATAATTTGGAAACGTTTCTAGAAGAGTTTTGATAGACCAAGTGCATTATGTGGTTTGCAGAAATGCTCAAAATAATTTATGTTGAATAATTTTACATATTGTATATTTGGTAATGTGAAAATCAGCCTAGCAAATGCAAATGTGTTTTCTAAGTTTCTTTTGAATCACTGGGAAATCAGTTTTCCATGTTCTAAAACGCTTTTCTTGCAACTCCCTCAAATGTAGAGGTATTCCCTTCTCCTTCCAACTCTGGAAAAGGATTTAAATTGAACCTTTTCATGAAAAGTAGATTCCTCACATGTGAATCTTCGTGGTTGTAAATATGTTTATAAAACCAAAGGAAACTTTTGAGTATTATAAAAGTAAAAAGTTCTTTTAGTTCTTATAAAAAGGCTATTTGACTTTGAAAGCCAAAGTTGCACACATCTCGGTCCTATTTCCTCCTTCCAGTTACACGATTTGTTATAACCACAACACTAGAGAAGGAAATGATACAGGGCCATGGATTTTGCCAAAATATAAGGAGTTATTGAGAGGATGAAATGTATAACTGCTTCTTTCTGTGTAAATGTTCCTTTAATTTACGTACAACAGACAGTTTGGTATGCGAACGAGTGTGAGGCTGTTGCTCATTGCTAATAGATTTACTCCTAATTCAAAGATACTATTTACAACTGAATAAAAACATTGGGCCTCATTTATGAAAACTGACGCATCACTGCGTGAAAACAGTGATGCGTCACTTTTCACTGCACCCTCCCTGCGACTCCAATGATGCGTCATATTTACAGTATGACGCATCTTGTCGCAAGGAGTCACAGATACGTCAGTATTTCTGACGTATCTGTAGGCGCAAAAGTGACGCATTGTTGGAGTGTGTCACGAAAGTGACGCAACTCCAGCAATGTGTCCTTTCACATGGGGCAAGCCCCATGTGAAAGGGCCTGCGTCAGTCTTACGCCTGCTGTGAGGCAGGCGTAAGATATTGACGCATTTGCACCCTAGAAGTGGCGCAGTGAAATCTCGTAGATTTCACTGCGTCACTTCTACGATGCTTACTTACGTGGGAACGCCCACCCTGCATACATTATACCTGACGCAGGTATAATGTAGCGCAGGGGTTTACAAAGTGACGCATCTACCTAGATGCGTCACTTTGTAAATATGGTGCAACAAGGTCCAGTTTTTACGCCGCTTATGCATCACAAAAAGTGACGCACAAGCAGCACAAAAGTGACGCAAGGACTCCTAAATAAGCCCCATTCTGTCTACATGAAAATTCATGGGCCCAGGTTCTGCTACTACAATAGTTGTGAGCACCGCCACAGTTTTCAGAGACCACACCCTCATACAAGAAATTGTGCTTTCCTCGGTGCAGATGGAAACTTATAAAATGTATGGCTGCCCTGTGAAGGGAGCTGGGCAGACAGAGCAGTGATAGTCCTAGTTTACTGCAGCTGAGCTGTCCTGATATTTGACAGTAGGAGGAACCAGCAATAGTCAAATACAGATTGCGACCTCCTGCAGAGCACTGCTGCCTTCTGGGATCTTCAGACCCTTATACAACTTAGGGGCATATCAGCAAGGGCCGGTGATAATTATCGCTCAGCGCTCTTAGCGCAAGGATAATTATCGCCGGCCAACTCTGAATTTTATCGTGGAGATAGCGTGCTATCAGCAACGCTTATCTCCAAAGCGATAAAATTCAGAGCGCAAGCTGCCAATTGTGAGATTATTGCTGGAAATACAGCGATAATCCCACAAGTTTTGGCGATAGCTTGCTGATAGGGATAGACATACTTAGCAATGATTGCCACCTTACATAGGATATCATGGCTAAGTCAGAAAAATACCAGACGTAAAAAAGCAGCGTTAACCGTGGTTAGCGCTGCTTTTTTTTATCTCTAACAGGGTTAGCAATATCCTTGATAATAGGAGAAATGTCGCTTAGCAACATTTCTCCTATCATTTTACTCTGGAACGCCCCCTTTGCATCTCATTAGAGATGCAAGGGGAAGCGTAGAGGAAAAGGGTGCTAACATGCGAATTTGCATGTTAGCACCCTGTTGCTGATAGGGCGCTAGTTTTATCTCTGCTTTTTTGGCTTTTAAAGCCAAAAAAGCAGAGATAAAGCCCTTGTTGATATGCCTCTTAGAATAAGTACCATGCATTCTACCTTGTGAGTTGCAAGGCTTACATATCGGTGTCTTCTTATTAATACTTGCATAGAAGGTTGTTCCCCTATCAAATGTGTTATTTTGATGGTGGGACAGCAGGTTTAAACTGCATCAGTCAGTCTACAATGATAAGCTTGATAAGCCTGAAGCCATGTCTTCCTTTGTCCCACTAGTCGATGGAAAAACAGTTCTGCAGTCCACCGGTGGTATTTAACCTTCCATGCAATGGGTGTACATCTGCACAATAAATTACATGAATGGTAAATATGACAATTGGGGATTAGTTACATTTTTACATGTTTTCGGGGTCATAGTATGTACATTGGCCAATGGACAGCTATTTCACAGTGTGTACAGTCAAAAATCCAGCAATGAATGTAGGTGACGACACATAAAGGGGCATTTTTTAACATCCGTAATTATGTGCAATTTTGCAATCCTTGTTCAATATTACATTAACTGCAAAACCAGCATTCAGTGCTATATTTTAGTGTGAAATGAGTCCTAGAGCACAAAAACTCCCCACAAGAGCCACAAGCAACAGCCATATGCTTTGCTCTTGTGCCCTCACTCAAATGTTGGTGTGTAGGTGGTATAACTGAGTCACTTTGTGAAAAGCTACAATTTATGGAATTTTGTGTAACAAGCATAACATGATATTCACGAAAATAAACATGATTCTGCTGGTGTAACAGAAATGTCACCTGGGCCTTGTGATGGTCCATTGGCAGAAGTCCAATAGTGGAAACAGCAGCCTCCGTATAATGTGATGTGAAGCGATTCACTTCTATCAAATGTGTATAAAGAAAGAACAAGTCAAGTATGGTTTTGGAAATCAGACTGATGCAAATTTTCTTTTGTGCATGCTGATCATGTAAATGAATCTTCTTCAAGTTCACTCCTTTTGGCATTTTGTCCCTGCAGATTCATTTTTGATGGCATAAAAAGAAACTTTTCCGCATGTAAAATACTGTTTAGAATTGCAAGACTGCGTTCACAGTCAGTTTTGCTGCCTGCACACCAGCACAAAGCTTGTTATTAATTCAATAGAAATGTTCTAAGGAATGTTTTCTGAAACAATTAGATCTGAGGGACTACTTTTTATACTGCAGACATATCTTTGCGATGATAGAAATTATTGCTTTCTCACTTGCAGCAGTGCATATTGGGTTACATACACAATGATTTATTCTGAAGTCCCTTATGTGATATCTCTAGCACACGAAAACGCTCCGAGGTTAATGCAAGTGTGGAAGAAATGTCTTAAAAGATAATCAGAGTGTATTTCAAGACACTGCACTCATTTTCTACATAGTGAGCGGAAGCATGCAAGCAGGCAGGCGCGGCAAGTACAGGTAAGAGCGGTGAGACGGGGTAGGGGTGTACCAGGGGAAGTCGACATGTGACGGGATAGGGAAAATAAATAAATAAATAAAACCACGTTCCTTGCGCTCTCTGCATAGCTGACTCGGCGATGCGGCGAGTGCAAGGTAAGTGGTTTTATTTATATTAATGTTCCTATTCCGTTGTATGTCAGCTTCCTCCCCCACCTCGCCCTGCCCCAGCCCCGCCCCACCTCTCCTACCTGTACCGGCCATGTCTGCAAGCAGGACTGGCTTTAGCGCTGGTGACACTGGGTGCAACAATCTTTTCTGGCACCACCTATAATGACCTCCTTCTCCCAGGATTTCCTCAGAACCATCCTCTAACAGCATCCCTCATCCCTCAATACCCCCACTAGAGCATCGCATGCTTGGGGTTGCTGGTAAACTCCAGTGGCGGAGTTCACAGAGTTTTGCCCATCCCCATGGAGCACGGGGTTCGGCAATAACTCCGCCGAACGCCACACCGCAAAGTATACCATCGCCCACCCCTAGCATTTATGCAGAGAAGGTCTGTAAATATGCCCATATCGAATTTATTTAGTATGCCTACTAAGCAGCACAGTGATCTAGACTAGGGGTGGACGGAATTTGCGTAGTCGCGCTACGCAAAGCTGCGCGAAATGGTGAAAAATCTCTGCAAGCACGGAGAGTTCCGCGAACACACGGAATTGCTTGTTCCGCGCGTTCCCAATGCTTTTTTCCTGTTCACGAATGTTGTTTGCGTGCTCGGGGGGAAGTATCTTGCGAACATGCATATTGAAAGCGCGAACAAGCAAAAAATTCCGCGACGCCGCGGATCGCGGAACATTTGCCAATTCCGCATTCTCTGTGGAACGCGAAATTACCCAAATTCCGCAAATTCCATGAGCGGAACGGAATTTACCACCCAGGCCTAATCTAGACTACAAAAATCAGTCATGTGCTGCCCTCTTGTGGCAGCATTTAAAATATGATTTAAGAAGCATGTGAGTGCAACCAAGAGTCATAGAGCAGGTTCATTCATTCGTTGGCAGCAAAGTGAATGGTGTAAGAGGTCAGTTAATCATTACCTTAAGGGACAGTCAGTGCCACTGAGTGAAATACATGCCTCAGGCTGGATAGCTTATGCCCATCAAATCCCACTTAACACAAACAGCTACTCACAACCCCCCAGGTCTCCTGCTCAAGGCAGCTATTGGTAAAAGAAAATCCCAAAGTTGCTTGACGCTGTTCACCCCTCAAAATAGGCTCAAATTGGGGACGTGAGGAAAGAGTGAGAGCGCTCTGTCTAACACTTTGAAGAAAGCGCTGCCAATCCTCTTCAGATGCGCTATCGAAATGGGCCATTCCACCCAAACACACAACTACACACAAAAACAAAACAAGGGGCTGGTACCTTTGTCAGACTTTTAAACACTTTTACTTGTAGAACACAAAACATTCACCCGTGACTGTTTATGTGCAGGAAGGTGTCACTTCCTGCACGTAAACAATCTTAAATGGCGATTTGTAACTTCTATGTGTGCTGCATTGTGCATCACACATAGAACCAGCTACAACATCTAGAAATACAGCATTTCTCCTCGTTTTGCCATGTTAAGACCAGGTTTTTATTTGGTCTTAATTTTGGCACTGCCTCCTATTTACCAGCCGCTGCTCGTAAGAGCAGTGGAGCTGGCTGGGGGGATTTCGAGAGACTACCATGAGGGAAAATTTAATATTTATTTAATTTTCCCTTATGGTCGTCTCTCGAAATCCCCCCAGCCACCCCCACTGCCCTACCGCTCTTACCTGCAGCTGCCGCAGCTGCTATTTGCTCCACCCTTGGAAATAAGGGCAGCATCAAAATCGATGGGTGTTGGGGTGGGACACCCACCACAACATCCATTGCGCTCCCCTTTCACGCTAAATATAGCGTGAAAGTGTGCCTGATTTACAAGGCAGCGTTAAGCCACGTTAAGTGGCTTAACGTTGCCTTGTAAATATGGCAAAGCCTGTATCGCCACAGTAATGTCTTTAAAAGTGGCATTCCTGTGGCGATAGGGGCTTGTAAATATGCCCATAAGTTGAGGACATTACACCAGCTAAAGTACTGTATTCCATCGCCCATTTCTGCCTTGAGAATAGATCGATTTATTGCAGGGGGGAAATTAAAAGCTTCAGAGGAAGCAAACTGAAAATTATGTTCCATTTTATTTTCAAAGCGATGTAATCTTTTGAATCTATTCATGCTATTCCTCTAAAGAGAAAATCACCTGTCACACGATGCATCCATGTATTTGTTCCTCTGACTATACACACAAGTACCACCACTTTACTTGTAGGGAGAAAAACATCTGTTTTTGATGAAAAGAGCACCAATCGAAGTATTGTTTTTAATTCAGGCTTTTCTACCTCCCTCCTATTTCTTTTGTCCTTAAACTCGCCTAATTTCTAATGAAGGGTGAGCATTTTCTGCAATTTCAGAGCATTTTATTTTACTCTTCAGTCACCTCAAGTTTGACACTCCTTGTCTTCTCTGGCTGAAACAAACCACCAATGAAGAAGCAATAAACCAGCCTCACTTGTGGACCTGACACTGCCTCAGCAGTGGCCTGTGGGGGTGGGAGGGGGAACTCTGCAGAATCTCGCTGAATGTTTGTGTAAGGGAAGAGTTGTGGCGCCGCGGCCAGGGCGACTGACTCCGTAATCTACGGATCACGGTTCGATCCCCGGTGCCGGCAGCATTAGTCCAGCACCATGTGACTCTGGGCAATAGCTTGCTTAATCTTCCCGATGGCCCCCAGCGTCTAAAGACCCTTACGGGCGATTGTTCGTGCTTTACAAATGGGGATTATTATTATTAACCCCTCAGAATTCCAAGGAGCAAAATGTGTGAGTTCCGCCCAACCCATCAGACACACGTTACAGAGACATAATGAATCATAGTTGTGTAAATCAGTCTATTTGAAATTATGCATGACACAATGAGTACTATCAGTGTAGGAATCACATGTCATTTGTAGGAAACTGGGTTATTAGTTGTTTGGTCTGCACAAGTAATAGTTCCACAATTCTCCTTACTGGGAACCAATCGCCCAATTATGGCCCTTGACTCTATCAGGATAGCGAGGCAGAGCAGTCCAAGGAGGTGGAGGGGGTGGTGTGGGCTAGTAATCACAATTCACTGGCATGTAGTAAGAACACTCAATAAATAATTGTACAGTCAGTGACTTTTCTTTAGAAAAAGTATGGGGCATATTTAGGAGAAATTCAAGCAGCAAGTCACCTTGCTGCACTGCACTGTGTGACAGGGAAAGGTCTGGAATGTGCCATATTCAAAAGAATATGGCACATTCCTGCCTTTGTCCCTGTGCTGGTGCTGTTTTGGCTGCCTAGCACCAACGCACGTGATTGCACCATGGTGCAAGTGTGCCTGTGCTGCATACAGGACTGTTTTTGTGCAGGAAGGAGCAACTACCTGCGAGGCAAATTCCTCTTTCAATGTATAGAAAGAGGAAGTAACAAGGAGAAATAAAGATATTTCTTCTGGTTACGCCTCCACAAAGAAGGCATATTTTTTTCCGCAGTCCCTGGTCTACCACTTTTGGGAATTCTGGGAATGCGTCAAAAACCATGGGAGTTGTGTAGGAACACACACGCAACACCAATGGAATGCCTATCCAGGGCAGAGTAATGCAATGCAGCGGTTTGGGTTGTGTTGCATTACTCCAGATTCATGAAGCTACTCATGGTCATACAAAGTGGCCTTGCATGGCTTAATAAATCTAATTTTGGACATGCGCCCCTCTTGCACCACAATGCGTGGTGCAAGAGCGACGCAACTTTACTCACAATTATGCCCCTAAAAGTACATTTCACACACACAATACTAAATACTACCCATTAACTAACAGATATACATTGGTAGATAGAAAATCCTGTAGATTACATTCCATAATCACGTTTGACCCCCTAAAAGGAGCATGCAACCATGTAAGATAAATCTACTGGCTTAGTCAAAGGTTCAAGAGCATTAAGAACATATTAAATACATCATGTTGAGCATAAATGCAATCATTAAAATAATAATCATGTAGGAATGCACTTCCTACTGCTAAAAAGCATTTTCATTGTGACCCCAAAACACTGTCATCATTATTATGTCAATATAGCATTATAAAATAAGCAAAACATGCATGTGTGTGCTGTTTGAAGACTTTGAAGCCATGAAAATGTAATCATAAAAACAACCCTGAAAAAAATCACATTTTGATTATATAATCCAATTAGCATTGAGTTAACATATGCCTTCCTTCAACATGTTCAGGCCACAATAATTGCAACCATAAAATAAGCCCATTGAGGGCCCAGCGCTCCCAACTGTAAAGTAGAAGTTACATCCTTGGGAGTGCTTTAAAACGTCAAGGAAAACTCCAGAGGGTCATGTATTCCTGACCTCTGCAGACATAGGGTCAGTTCTTACAAAACCCTTCTGTTACCCCATGCCCTCATTTCAACGTTGGTGGTGCTCCCGCCCATTTTGGGGCTACTACAAGCTAGCTACCTGCAAAGGAGGTTCTCTTTTTATGTGCCGACGAGACAGTTGCATTCCTCTTCTCAATTATTGGTCCAGATCCCACGCTTCTTTCGGCAAAGGCTTGGTGGTTGCTCCCTTGTTCGAAAAGCAGCCCTAGGTTGGAATGCACTGCCCTTGGCTAGTCGCAGTATTCAAGATTCCCGCACTTTCAAGAAAAAGTTGAAAAACTTCCTGTTTTAAGCTCTGATTTATGATCCTCTCAGGTTTCGCGCCGGGACAATCTCTGGAGTAGCCGAGCATGCGACAAATGCATATAACAATAAAAATAACAATAACAAGCAGCAAAATATGCAAATAACAAATCCCTATCGCATTATGATCGCACCTCTGGGAGAAGTGAATACTTTATGAGCGGCTCTCTGGCTGTCTCAGAGAGAGCACTATTTTGTTTTTTCTGCAAGGACTTGTGCTGCATGGTTCCTCCTTTTGTTTGTGTTTTTTGTTTTTAGGGAGGTTCCTGTGTGTGCCCATGCCCCCATTCATTGGGGGCAGCCGAGGGAACCCACCACTGGATGCTGCACTGGCTCCCGCACGGCCCGATCCTCCTTAGGAGCCAGCAGCATTCCACTCTCAAGTCCTTTTTTTTGTGGTGGCCGCCCCATTCACCCAGACACACGCATAAAAAGCGACCTGAAGTACGAGGTCCCCAGGCCAGTTGAGAGTACGCAGAGAGTAATGCATGCAAGCTCCCTCCATTTGGATTTTTTTTGTTAAGTCTTACTCCGACCCATGATGAACCCCAGGTGTAAGGTAAAGAACGGCAGCAGAGCTCCATGTGCTTTGTTGGAAAGAAAAAGTCGCCAAACTTTAAATTATCATTGCATGGACCCATTGAGCTGATTTTCTCGATCTTGGGCTCATTCTACTCCTGGTGGTGAGTTCTAGCTACCAGGGGCAGTTGCAGCAGGCCTCCTCACCACCAAGGGGTGTAACCCTCATGGGACTGGTTCTTCTGGCTCGCTGTGCCAGCCTTACTCATAGTCTCTGTGTGCAGGTGTTCTGGGCTATCCCCCAACTGGTCCTCAGAGGGTATATGCGGGGGGCAGACTGGTCTTTTGGGAGACCCACTGGTCCTTGGGTCAACTGGGCAGAGTCCTTAGGGGTGCATTAATGAAAAAGCGGCGTATTGCAGCACAGCAAATCACCGTGCAGTGCTGCGTAACTGAGTAAGGGCAGGAATGCTTCATATTTAAGTCATATGACATATTCTTGACTTTCCCCTGTGCTCTGGTGCACAATGGGCTGCCTACACCAATGCATGTACCCTTGACCATGGTGCAAAGGTACCTGCATCGCATGCAGGATTATTTTTGTGCAGGAAGGTACACATTCCTGCACAAAAAACAATACTGAGAGGCATATTCCTATATCTATGTGTGCTGCAGACTGCAGCACACATAGAAAGAGAAAGCAACAAGGAGAAATTAAGATACTTCTCTTCTGGGGAGGTGTATCTTTAGGCATATTCCCAGGTTTGCAAGGTCTTGTAAATCTGGAAATGCATCATTATCATTAAGAGTTGCATGGGAACACCCATGCAATACCCCTTGAAATCCCTTCCATGGCACAGCAAATCGCTGCGTTGCATTACTCCAGATTTTTGAAGCCATGCAAAGTCGAATTAATTGGCTGAAAAATTCAGACTTAAAGTTTGTGTTGCTCTTGCACCATGTTGCGTGATCCAAGAGTAATGCACACCAGGTCATACATATGGCCCTTGGTCTTTTGTAGGCATCAGGGGGTTCTTCCTTCTAGTTGTCCATGGCAGCCCCAGGGTCCAGCGGCGAAGTGCAGAGAAGCACTAAGCAAGAGGAAGTCCCCTTTTGTGTATGTATTTTTAAAGGAGAGTTGAAGGTTCAGGAAGCCAGTCACCCCTGACCAATCTAAGGTGCCACATCACCTCTCTACCCCTGTCCGAACCCTCCTACACAGCATGCTGGGACAGTTAAAAATGGTGTCACCTAGGAGTCACTAGTCACATCTCCTCTGGGGACCTCCTCTCTGCCCCTCTCATTGACATCACTACCTGGGCCTTCCTCACTAAGGGGCTTATTTACAAGCCAACTCGGCAATGCAGCAAGCGCAAGGTAAATAGTTTTATTTACTTACTTTACTCCTGGCCATCGTATGTCCAACTCCACTACCCCCCCACCCTACCCCTGCCCCGCACCACCCCACCTCCCACAGCACTCCCTCTGCGAGCCACCACTGCAGCTCTGAGCTTGTGATGAATTTAGCAGGCAGTAGTTAAGATGGAGGACCTAAGCTTATGCTATGACTGAAGGATTATGTTATTTTTCCAATGCTTCTATATTTGTATTTAAAACATATTTATTTTTATATAAAATCTAGTTAAAAGGTGAAAAAAGATAAAATCAGAAATCTAAAAACACACGGAAGTGAGAATTATTAATGCTGTCCAGCAATAAAAAGTTCTGCCTGAGAAATCTGTAGCTAGTGCTAGAAGCATCTCTAATTCTGCTGTCAAGTATTATTTAAGTACTCCACAATGCATGTTTAAGAGTTGTTTAAATGGGACAGAAAGATTTCCAAAAAATAATTTATTCTGTAAGCATTTTCACTTTTAGTTTCAGCCATACTTGCATAAATATTTACACATATTGTATCCATCAGTCCTTTCAGAAACGATTACTGTGATGTAAAAATTAATGAAAGGTCCTACTCATTGTACATGTGGATCACTAGCACAGTTTCGTGTGAGGAATCTGTCAAGTACTGACTGACATCCCAAAATATTTGCACTCTTTCTCATCATGCTCTAGCGACCTTCAAATTAGTGTGCTGTGTCATTTTGCAACTTTTTAGAGGCTTGCAACTGAACGTGTTGTGTGTTTTTATGTATGTGTGTTTGCATGTGTGTGTATATATGAATGCATCTGTATTTGTGTGTTTTTCACTGGAAATCACAAGGTAACATCATTTATTACATATTAGAGCATTGGAATGTTGAGCACTCCATTGTAGAGAATAGAGTGCTCCGGGCTTCTACAGAGCCGGTAGAAGTCTGCAGAGCAACATTCCAATGTTATTTTCCTTTCACAGCTGCTGCTCTGAACAAAGGCCTCATGGAGCCCGAGCGGATTTAAACCCCCTCGGGCTCTTAGAGGCCTTTGTTTTTAGTGATTCGAACATTCTGCCCCCTAGTGGCAGAATGTTCTAATAGCCTTAGAGCCCTCCTAGTGGGCTCTAGTGGCCATTAACCCTTTGTGTGCTCATGATGAGCTGGACTCGTCATGGCACACAGTCGTGGTGTGCTGGCACTCCCCCGTGGGCGGTCGATTTGGTTATCGTAACCGGGGAAGGCAGGGGAAGACCTTCCCCTGCCTCCCTCCCCCTGCGTCATCAATGGCTGGGGAGGGGGGGGATTTTCTCAAAAGAGACATCAAGGGAAAGGAAGGGATTTTCCTTTCCCTCAATGCCTCTTTTGTGCATTCCTGCTGCATGATCGTGCGATCGTGCAGCAGGAATACCCACTAGACGCCAGGGATTTTTTTTTTTAAAGGGACAAGGCTTTACTGTTTGGGGGAGCGGCCCCGTAGGCAAGGGTCGCTCCCCCTTTTGGGGGTAATATATTCTGGCTTAGTCTGCCCCCCTGGAGGGGTGCAGACTTATTATTATTTTTTTTAAATCGTCCCACTGGCCATTTAAAAGAGATGTAGTGGGGAGTGGCCCCTTGGGCAAGGGTCACTCCCCTTTGGGGGCCATTTTTTTCGGCATTGTATGTTTGTTTTGTTTGGGGGAGCGGCCCCTTAGGCAAGGGTTGCTCCCCTTATAGGGGGTATGTTTTAGGTTTTGTCTGCCCCCCTGGGGTGGGGCAGATTTTCTATGTTAAAAAAATAAAGGTCCACTGGGCCACCAGGGAGTGTTTAGTGGGGAGTGGCCCTTTGGGCAAGGGTCACTCCCCTTTGGGGGTTTATGATTCTGGCTGTCTGCCCCCATGGGGGGGCAGATTTCGCCATTTTTAGGTCGAGCACTCAAGACCTCTTGTATATACTTTAGTATATACGTATATGTTTATATGGTTTGTGGGCTCTGGAGATCAGCCCTAGGACTTGTCTGCTTCCGCTTAGGGACTTTTTTTTCTGATCAACTGACTCTATTTAACTGTCGATAGAAAATGACCAGCAGAGGTCATTATAATACCAGAATTGTTTTCTGCTGATGGACTTAATTTTTTAACTTTCTTGATAGAAAACGACCATCAGAGGTCAGTAAAATACCAGAATAACTTCAGCATTCTCTAGTTTTCAGTCCTTAGAAATTGTCTTCCACGAGCACCCATAAACAATAATATTTTTTTTAAATCTTGTATTTTCAGTGATATGACCACCGAAGGCCCAGATTTTATATTAAAAACAGAGCTTTGGACTATACCATTTCCCACTGAAAGGCAATATTTCTCCCCGTGAGTTCCAATACTTGGCATGTCACGCAGTTTGGTGCTTACTTTCCCTCCATGTCAAAGAACAGCAGATGTTTCAGGGCGCAGGCTAATGTGCTGCATAGCTAAGTACATATAAGGTCCCAAAGGTGAGACCGATTGCATTGCAAATGCTTGTTTAATGTAGGGCCCACTAGGCCACCAGGGAGTTATTTGTGGAGAGTGACCCCTTGGGCAAGGGTCACTCTCCTTTGGGGTCAATAGTTGTGGCTGTGTCTGCCCCGCAGGGGGCCAGATCGCCATGTTTTTTAAAAAATTGGGCACACTAGACCACCAGGGATTTTTTTGCGGGGGCGTGGCCCCTTGGGCAAGGGTTGCTCCCATTTGGTGAGCATTAATTTGGCCATTTCTCCCACCCTGAGGGGCAGATAGGCTGATTTGTTTTTTTGTAGGGCCACTAGGCCACCCGGGTTTTTTTTCATGTTGGGGAGCGGCCCCTTGGATAAGGGTCGCTCCACTTTATGGGAGGATGATTGTGGTCATTTCTGCCCTCTTTGGGTGGCAGAATAGCAGTATGTTTTTAGGCCCATCTGCCCTTAAGGGGGGCAGAAACCACTAGACACCTGTTTTTTTGTATTTTTGTGTTCGGGAGTGGCCTCAAGGGCAAGGGTTGCTCCCCTATTATGGGGGTGAATATTTTATTTATACTCTTAGGCCCAGCTACCCCTTAGCTTGGCTGGTGAATTGTGTGTGGACTGGGGTATTATTTGCATATGTGATTGTAATGTTTTTTTCCTCCTTTTTATTCTAGTGTAAAGCTTTTGATTCCTGTTTGGGATTTCGACAGTGGTGTTCTGCAGTTTTGCGTAGTTGCATATTTTTGGTAAGAAAAATATTTTTGTTGTATTTTCTCCAAATGAGTATTTTTGTTATGTATGAATGATTTTTTTTTTGCAAGTGGTGTCATAATGGCAGCTTATTTAGTTAGTGTTTTGTGCATGGAATTATTTGTGATGTGTTTTGCATTGTCTTCTGTGTAATTTTCTTTTCTCTTTCTTTTTTAGTGGGATATTGTTGATCCATACTGTGTCTGTGCAGAGTAGGTGGTGGTGAATTTAGCTGCTTCTGGCAAGTGAGTGGTATTGTTTTGTTTGACAAGTTAATTTTATTAGTAAGCAGTATGGCTAGCCTTAGAATGACTGCTCAGCAGGAGGTTGGTATGCTTCTTGAATCTTCCTCTGAGCAGGATTATGAGACTGACAGTGTGTCTGAGGGAAAAGAGGGAGGGGAAAATTCAGGCAGTGAGTTTTCTCTCCACATGGAATCATCGGATGATGAAGGTACTCTCAGTGCAGATGAAGCTACTCTCAGTGCGGATGAAGTGCCTGTTTTAGAGGAGGATACTGCTGTGCCGATGGTGCAAGAGGCATCTGGATTGCAGCCTGAGGCTGCTAGGCTTCCTACTGGAAGTGCTGGATTCTGGGTTGATCCAAACATGGTGCAGCCGGTGTTGCCTGCCTTTAGTGGTGATGCAGGGTCTAGAGTGGATTGTGAACATTTTTTGCCTATACAGTTTTTTAAGTTGTTTATGGATGATGTATTTTTGGGTGAGATGGTTGAGCAGACTAATTTGTATGCTGAACAGTTTTTGAGGGACGACAGTGACAAACTTAGGCCCCACTCTAGAGCTACCCAGTGGACTCCCACAAATTTGGAAGAGATGAAGAAGTTTTTGGTTTGACTTTATTGATGGGTTTGATAAGGAAGCCGTCCATGGCTTCATATTGGTCTACCAGTCCCTTGATGGCAACGGCCATATTTCCTGCAGTTATGACTCGTGATCGGTGTTTACTTTTGCTACGGATGCTGCATTTTGTTGATAATTCTTTGGCGTTGCCACGAGATCACCCTGACTGTGTCCGTCTTTGTAAGAATCGGCCTGTTCTTGATCACTTTGTAGATCGATTTTCAGAGATCTATACTCCAGGGAAAGAAATATCTATTGATGAGTCTTTGGTCTTGTTCAAGGGCCGTTTGGTTTTTAGGCAGTACATCCCTAGCAAGAGGGCATGCTATGGAATTAAGCTGTATATGTTGTCTGAGAGTAGGACAGGATATGTTTTTAATTTCCGTGTGTACACTGGTAGGGATTCCACTATTGACCCCTTTGGTTGTCCATCCACTTTTGGAGTTTCAGAGAAAATTGTGTGGGATCTTGCTAGAGGACTGTTTAACAGAGGCCACCATTTGTACCTTGATAACTTCTACACCGCTGTGCAATTGTTTAAAAAATTGTTCAAAGTGGACACTTTTGCTTGTGGCACAATCTGCTCTAACTGTAAAGGTTATCCAAAAGAGCTTGTTTGCAGAAAACTTCAGAGGGGACAGTGCAGTTCCTTGCGTAGTGATGAACTACTAGCTGTGAAATTTGTGGACAGGAGGGATGTGTACATGCTGACTACCATCCATGATGAGAGTACTTCACCTGGGGTCAGATTTCTGAAGTGCGCAAACCTGTGTGCATTTTAGACTACAATAAGCACATGGGTGGTGTTGATAGAGTAGATCAGAGGTTGGAACCTTACACAGCTATTCGTAAGGCTTACGTTTGGTATAAGAAGTTGGCCATCCATCGCTTTAATTTAGCAACTTTCAATGCTTTTGTTGTGTTCAAGGAATGTTCTCCTGCATCAAAGTTGACTTTTGTTCAGTTTCAGCAATCTGTGATAGGCAGCCTTGTTGTTGTGGAACAGGCAAGTATTCCTAGAGTTGGAGTGGTGGAGGATGTGGCTCGATTGAAAGATTGCCACTTTCCTGATTACATTCCTCCCACATCCTCAAAAGACTTTCCCACTAGGAGATGTAGAGTCTGTTGGCGAAGAGGTATGCAGAACGAGACTCGTATGTACTGCCCCGAGTGTCCTTCTAACCCTGGGCTGTGTGTCCCTGCTTGTTTTAGAGCGTACCACATGCAAAAGTGGGAGCATCCATGAGTGGTAAAGTGAACTGCCTGGTCTGTATTCTTTAAAAAAATTGATTCTGTTTCAAGGTTGGCATTACTGCAATGTATTTAGTTTCAGATTTTGTGTTAGTAGATTTGTATCTATTTGCAATTTGTTTGTGTTTTTATTTTTGTCTAAAAAAAAACCTAAATGTGATGGCGGTGTGTGTAGGCTGGCGCTTGGCTGGAAGTGTGCATGGACTGGCGCTTGGCTGGCAGTGTGCGTGGACTGGCGCTTGGCTGGCGGTGTGCGTGGACTAGTGCTTGGCTGGTGGTGTGCCAGGACTGGCGCTTGACTGGTGGTGTGTGGACTGGCACTTGGCTGGTGATGTGCGTGGACTGGCGCTTGGCTGGCGGTGTGCGTGGACTGGTTCTTGGCTGGCGGTGTGCATGGATTGGCGATTGGCTGGCAGTGTGCCTGGACTGGTGCTCGACTGGTGGTGTGTGTGGACTGGCACTTGGCTGGTGGTGTGCGTAGTCTGGCGCTTGGCTGGCGGTGTGTGTGGATTGGCGCTTGGCTGGCGGTGTGTGTGGATTGGCGCTTGGCTGGCAGTGTGCGTGGATTGGCACATGGCTGGCGGTGTGCATGGATTGGCACTTGGTTGGCGGTGTGCATGGATTGGTGTTTGGCTAGTGGTGTGCATGGACTGGCGCTCGGCTGGCGGTGTGTGAGTAGTGACTTGGTCACTACACACTGCTAGCTGAGTGCCACTCCATGCAATCCATCAGCTTGTGTGGTTGCTGTGTCAGGAATGTGGGCGTGTGAAAGTGATGGGCCCTTGAATGGCGCTGTCTGCTGGTGTGAGTGTTGTAATGTGATGGGCCAGCAGCTGGCGGTGTGAATGGTTTTGTATGTGTCACACATATGAAAGGTGTATGAATGGCCTGTAAAGAGCTTGGTGACTTGTCGTGGCTTTACAGCTCACGAGCTGTGAGTCAATGGTTCAGTTTCTCAGATTTCAATTATTAACAGTGCATTTCATTTTTGTGAAATAACTTGCTAATACAATTGTCGATACTGAACCATCACTCATCCTCATGCCAAATCCAACCAGTATGTCTGTGTGCTTGAGGATTAGATGGCTGTGCAGTAATATTTGTCTTTCTGAAGCAGGGTGTACCTTGTACATTTTTGTGAATGTTGTAATGTGTTGTGTTTGTGCCTGGTGGTGTGAATGGTCTTGTGTGTATCACGTATGAAAGGTGTGTGAATGGCCTGTAAAGAGGTTGGTGACTTGTCCTGGCTTTACAGCTCACGAGCTGTGAGTCAATGGTTCAGTTTCTCGCCCTTTCAATTATTAACAGTGCATTTCATTTTTGTGAAATCTCTTGTTAATAAAATGCTATATACTGAACCATCACTCGCCCTCGTGCCAAATCCAACCAGTATGTGTGTGTGTTTGAGCAATAGATGGCTGTGCAGGAATCTTTGTCTTTTTAGTCTCTCTGCCAAGGTGTACATTCCATCTAAGAATAACCTACCAACTGTAGCTATTGACGTAAAGCCACGGGAGTTTATGGTGATGTCTCTCTTGTGAATTCCAACAAGTTATTTTATCCCCAATGTCCTGCAAACCTAAAAATGTCTGTCACATTTTCCTTGCAATATAATGATGAAATTCTCACGCTGTAGAAATAAACAACTAATTATGTCAAAACAATCTGGTTTTGCGAGGGGGGTCACCTGTGTTTTTGGCCCCGTGCTCGGCGGCCATCTAGGGAAACCTACCAAACCCATACATTTTTGAAAAGTAGACACCAGGGGCTTCCAGGGAGGTATGGCTTGCATGGATCCCCCAATGTTTTCTTACCCAGAACTCCCTGCAAACTTCAATTTTAGCTGAAAAAATCACTTATTTCACACATTTTTGTGTGGGTAAGTTGTGGCATCACCGGGCTCACACAAATTTCCCACCACCCAGCGTTCCCCCAGGTCTCCCGGTAAAAATGGTGCCTCACTTGTGTGGGAAGCCCAAGTACCCGCGACAGGCAAGGGCTCAAAACGTAGTGAGGCGTCCTCAAAAATTGCCTATCTCAAAACTACCTGGTTTTGCAATGGGGGTCACCTGGGTTTATGGCCCCGTGCTCGGTGGCCATCTAGGGAAACCTACCAAACCCACACATTTCTGAAAACTAGACACCCGGGGGCTTCCAGGGAGGTATGGCTTGCATAGATCTCCCAACGTTTCCTTACCTAGAATCCCCTGCAAACCTCAATTTTAGCTGAAAAAATCACTTTAACACATTTTTGTGTGGGAAATTTGTGGCATCACCGGGCTCACACAAATTTCCCACCACCTAGCGTTCGCCCAGGTCTCCTGGTAAAAATGGTGCCTCACTTGTGTGGGAGGCCCAAGTACCCACGACAGGCAAGGGGCCAAAACGTAGTGAGGCGACATCAACATTGCCTATCAAAAAATGTTTTGGGCCCTTGCCTGTTGCGGGTACTGGGGCCTCCCACACAAGTGAGGCACCATTTTTATCGGGAGACCTGGGGGAATGCTGGGTGGTGGGAAATTTGTGTGAGCCCGGTGAGGATCCATTTTTCTCGTAAGACATTGGGGAATGCAGGGTGTGTGGAAATTTGTGGATCCACGCAGATTCCAGGACTTTCCACCACAGAAATGTGGGGAAAATGTGTTTTTTTGTCAATTTTTTAGGTTTGCAAGGGATTCTGGGTAACAGAACCTGGTGGGAGGCAGTCAAGTCACCACATCCTGGATTTCCCTGGGTGTCTAGTTTTCAAAAATGTATAGGTTTGGTAGGTTTCCCTAGGTGCCGGCAGAGCTAGGGTTAAAAAACTACAGCTAAGCACTTTGCCAAAAAAGGGTCATTTGTCACTGCGAAATTGAGGTGTGTCCATGTTGGGTTTTGAGCCATTTCCTGTTGTGGGCACTATGCCTACCTACACAAGTGAGGTACCATTTTTATCGGGAGACTTAGGGTAATTCAGATTTGTAAGGCAACTGTTATTACCAATTGATTTTTGATGCATTTCTGCCTTCCAAATTAAAGACATTGTGTAAAATAGATGTTATTTTGAAAAATAACCAATAATTCTCATGCAAGTATGAGTATTCCCAATTTCGAAAATGTGCAAATATGTAATGTTTCTAAACTCTATAATTTGGTCCCATTTCAGAAATACATAGGTGTCTTTCATACCGATTTTTTCATGTATACATTTTCCCACAATAAATGCTATATACCCGGAACATAATAAAAAAACACTGCAAATTGCTGCTCATTTTTTGACTCTGGGTTCGTCAGGTTCTTGGTGAACCTACAAGTCCTATATTTCCCCACAACCAGGAAGATCCAGCGGATGTAACGGTATATTGCTTTCAAAGAGCTGTCATAATTATAAGAAGTTACAAGTGAAAACGTTTGATACCATTTACAGAGAAAAACCCAGACGCTTTAATTTGCAGCCAGTTTTTCCAATTTTTCCCTAAAAAAAGAAAACTTTGCTGTATTTTGGTTAATTTCTGATGCCCCTCCAGGGGAATCCACAAAGCCTGGGTACCTTTAGAATCCCCATGATGTTGGAAGAAAAGGACGCAAATTTGGCGTGGATACCTTATGTGGTCAAAAGGTTACTGGGGCCTAAGCGCGCACTACCCGAAATAGCCAAAAAAAGGCTTAGCACAGGGGGGGAAAAGGCCTAGCAGCGAAGGGGTTAAAGACCCACTCATTTGTTAAAGGCCCTTGCCTTCAGCTTGACCCATTAATAGCCGGTAGAGCCCACTAGGTCAGGCTCTAAGACTATACTAAATCAATATAATATAACTGATAATGTATTTTAATCTAGAAGAGGCTAAACAAATGTATAGCTCTGAAGACAATTGACAATAAAAACGTCCAGTTGTTCAAATTCAACTTGCTAGGGGCAAAGGCAATGCAAATGGCAGTGACATCAATAATGAAAATAGGGTCAAAATGTGATTTCAAAGCTGCTTTAAGCAGACTGTGTCTTTTTAAAGAGGGTTGGGAAAGGAGGGTCAGTTACTTTGTTGCTTCTTTATTGTCCTACAAATATATTTGGTTGCTTACGGCAACAGTAGCAAAATGAAATTTGGGAGTATGAAAAACAATTGTGCTTAGGTAAGCCTGAAATTATATTATCCTTAATAATGTGCAAAGTTCTCTTTCTATATGATTGTGTCTCCAACACTCTTAACAGGACGTAGAGCACAGGACAAAAGTATGATCAAATATATGACACATGTACTGAATAAAATTGTGATCAACGGCGTAACTCTACTGTCGTTTGTACAGATTCCAATGATGATTCCCATCTCCACCACCTGAGCCACCTTAAAAGAAAAAAATAAGGACATAAATGAAAGATTAGATGGCTTTGACAACCCTGTGTTCCAATCCATACTAGCACATTAGAATAATAAAATGAAGTGCCACACTTCTGATCATATGGGACTACCAAAGAATCTGTGCCAGTAAAACTTTAACAAGTAAGAGGAAACAAATGGCTTGGTGTCTGCATCAATTAAGTCTAGATTAGATTACCACTTATTGGGCTATTAATGATTAACAGTTAACTTCTTCACGAAATACAATAGTGGCCAAAAATGTGTTTTGATAAAACCCTTTCTATGCTTCTTGTTGAAATAAAAGAAAAGAAAAAGCTAGCTTGACAGTATTTACGTAGATCATGTAGAACCATCTAAATGGATTCAGCATCCATGTTTTGAGGGAAATATAATGACCTTGATATAAAAAGAACAGAGTATGGTATTACTCCTAAAAATATGAACAAATATAGGTGGTAAGCCATCATCTGATGTTAGTCTTTCCACCGACGATCTCATCTTCAGGGTGCAAATGATATATTTCCAAGTATGTTACTGCCAATGCATTAGGGCTCAGTTCACTCTCTGTTGAAGTTTTAGCTTTCATTTTTTTCTGTATCATCTATCGTGAAGTGCTGGGGGTTGGAAAGTTGTTCCATGGCCCCCATGTGCCCCTGATCATGCCGTCTTGTGGTGTCCGAGATCGGGGCTTACTACTTTCACCGGAAAGTGTATGTGAGGCCTGATTCTTCAGTTAATTGCTAGGTCTGATAAGGAGGTAAGTGCATTCTGCATTGTGATGGACTTTGCAGACTCCCTTCTCTCAGGAACCCCCCTCTCCTTCCGACCAAGCCTTTTCAGTGCATATGGATCTGCGGTTCCTGGTTTGTGGTTAGGGACTTAAACTTGCAGGCCTGCTCCTGTAGCTATTTTGAAGGGGTATGGCATGTTGACCAGACTTTGACATTTTTAAAAAACCCAAAGACATGAAAACACCGCTGTGATCATAAGAATATGGGTCAAGGCCAAGAACTGTAACAAACCTTGCCAAGGGATGATGACTGGACCAGGACAGCCTCGCACGCAACTCTGGAATATCTGGCTAACCTGGTGAACCTTGCGACTGACTTGACGCCATGTGGGTGCCTTGCAACTTAATGGCTTTTGGTTTCACGATCTTCGCTATCGATACGGAAATCCTGGCTCAAGTTACCGGAGGACAGCTTTGTTTTAGAACTGAAAGGGGGCCTCCATTTGGCGGGGGGAATCTGGCCTTTTGGGGGTGATGTTGGGGCTATATGCCATGATGGAACTTTTGGTCCTGGGCTGGATGGGCGAGAATGTGGATGCTTCGACCTCTTCATTGAAGCCCGTCCCCATTGACTTTGGATACGAGGACCTGGGTACCTGTTTTTTAAGTACTTTGGGGCATATTTACAAGCCCCTATCACCACAGGAATGTCACTTTATATGACTTTCCTGTGGCGATAGGGGCTTCACCTTATTTACAAGGCAGCATTAAGGCTCTTAACATGACTTAACACTGCCTTGTAAATAAGGCCCCCTTTCATGCTAGGCTTATCATGAAAGGGGATGGCAATGGGTGTTGCTGTGGGCGTTCCACCACAACACCCATTGATTTTGACGTTGCCCCATATTTACAAGGGCAACGTTAATATGGGGCAGCGCCAAAATTAAAACCTGGTCTTACCTTGGTTCAATGAGAGGAAATGTTTAATTTCTCCTTGTTTTTGCTGTTTTCATGTGTGCTGCGTTGTGCAGCACACATGAAAACAGTACAGGAAGGTCCTTCTAAAGCAGCACACATAGAAGTTACAAAATAGCATTTTAAGATTGTTTATGTGCAGGAAATGGGACCTTCCTGTACATAAAAAATCTTCCCCTCAACGCAGACACCCTTGCACTATGGTGCAAGGTTGTCTGCGTTGGCACTAGTTTGCTAAGTTTATCGCCAGTGCAGATGGAAACGCAGGGCTGCACCATATTCTTGTAAATATGTGTTTAATTGCATTAGTGTTGAAAGTTCCCTCCTTTGGCCAGGGAAATGTATGTGCCCTTGTGTGTGCGTGGCATACTTGTCAAACCCTATTAGGTGTTTTAGCCTGTGTGGGAAACCTGGTTTGCATGTGTTTTATTGGTGTCGCTATGATAAGTTTGATAGTTTCAGAGGACAAGATACACCTTAGCTTATTTGTTTTAGGGTCTCTTTACTTTTAAGCTAATTCTGGGGAAAATATACACAGGCAGGTTGCTGCTTATAACTATGCTACCATCAACAATTCAACAGGAACATTTCAGAAGCACAATAACAATGCATATGAAGGGTTACAAGATAGAAAAATTGTGATTGTCAATAAAACAGTATTTGAACAATATTGACTAGGCATCAAATATAGTTTGTGAGAAATAAAAGCACCCTCATATGAAACACTAGGTCATCCACAAAAACACAATACATAAGAGAAAACACAGTTTGCAGTAATTAACAACACCACATATTCCTTACATCAATCAAATGACAGAGGATAGACAGCGGTAGGCTGTTTGAGGATACCGCTGGTATATTGCTTGTTTTTAAACAGCGACCCTAATTCTGCTTGCATTATGCACATAGTATAAGTATAAGTTTAACCTCATTCCTCTCTTTCCTTTAATCTGTTTTTAACTGTGTTAACGGCTGCCTCTCTTCTCTAATAGAAGATTATTTCCCGCCTTCTTACCTTCTCTTCCCTTCCACGGTCCTCCTCAGCAGTCGTGCCGTTTGTTGCGGAGGGAAGCCTGTCAATCTGCTACACTTCCACCGCCACTATTCCGGTGGGGTCAGCAGCCCAGTCTTCTCCGGCACACCCTATTTAGGAGCATGCTGGGCCGGACGTGCGGTGGAGAGATGGCGGTAGGCTGTCTGAGAATACCGCTGGTATATTGCTTGTTTTTAAACAGTGAGCCTAATTCTGTGTGCATTTTGCACATAGCATCAGTACGATTTTTAACCTCATTTATTTCTTTCCTTTAATCTGTTTTTAACGGTGTTAACAGTTGCCTCTCTTCTCTAATAGAAGGTTATTTCCCACTTTCTTACCTTCTCTTCTCTTCCCCGGTCTGCCGCGGCAGTCATGCTGTTTGTTGCAAAGGGATGCCTGTCACTCTGATACACATCCGGCGCCACTCTTCCGGCGGGGTCAGCAGCCAAGTCTTCTCTGACACACCCTATTTAGGAGCATGCTGGGACGGACAGCCAGCGGATAGATGGCTGTAGGCTGTCTGACAATACCGCTGGTAAATTGCTTGTTTTTAAACAGTGAGCCTAATTCTGCTTTCATTTTGCACATAGTATCAGAACGATTTTTAACCTAATTTATTTCTTTCCTTTAATCTGTTTTTAACTGTGTTAACAGCTGCCTCTCTTCTCTAATAGACGGACACTTCCCGCCTTCTTACTTTCTTTTCTGATCCCCGGTCTGCTGCGGCAGTAGTGCTGTTTGTTGTGGAAGGAAGCCTGTCACTCTGCTACACTTCCGGCGCCACTCTTCAGGTGGGTTCAGCAGCCCAGTCTTCTCCGGCACACTCTATTTAGGATCATGCTGGGCTGGACGCGCAGTGGGTGCACCGCTGGCACACCAAAGGTATGCCAAAGGTAAGCCCGTCTGCGCCTGTCCATGCCTCGACCAGGCTCAGGGCCAGAAACCCTGGTTCTTTTTGGGAGAACACAAGGTATGCCTTTAATATTCAGGTGAGGCATTACGCGCTTTACGCCCTCCTCACCACCGCACTTGTACACAACTGTGTTTCTATGCAACAGTGTACTCAGATGAGACGCAATGCTTGGATGGTAACAAAACAATTCTAATTTTACCACCTAAGATTGACCATTGTATTATTGATGCCCCAGAGCCTCTAGTAGGCAAGAGAGGAACTGGCGCAAACATTATGAAAAATCTGAAAACCAACGATATAAAGCTGTCCTTGCTAAATATAAAAAGATGGTGATCAGTGAAAAAAGCCTTTATTACACCCAATTAATTGAAAATGCTGGCAACTCCAGTAAATTACTTTTCCAGGTTATAACGAAGCTTACTTCAGTTACAAAAAACAACTCACCCATGCATAATCAAGAATTCTGTGATACCCTTGCCTGGATTTTTAGAAAAAAGGATGACAATTTTTGACCCATTTGATACATCTAATGCCAACATGGATTTAAACGACCAGAAATTGACTGACTACTCTCTACTCACAAAATTTACTCCGACCTCCCCAAATCAAGTAGCCTCTCTTATTTTAGCTGTCAAATCTGGAACTCCAGACGATCCATGTCCTCCAAAGATTTGAAAGCTTGAAACTTAGCATATTGCCTCTCATCTTTCCTTAGTGTTTAATCAAATGTTCCCGCAAGGGACATTTCCAATACTTTGGAAACAAGCCTGTATTCTTCCTCTTATCAAAAAAATAACTCTTGATACTAGCGATTCTGCCAACTATCGTCACATCTTGAAACTTCCTTTGCCTGCTAAAATTGTTGAAAAAATAATCAATGCAGTTATCCAACTTTATTCTTGAGAATCAGCTTTAAGACCCCAATCAATTTGAGTTCAGAGTGAACCATAGTACAGAGACTGCAATAATAAAAATCACTGAAGAAATAAGAATGGCACTAGATGGCGGAGGGTCAGCAGCTCTTATTCTATTGGACATATCCGCAGAGTTCGGCACTATGGACTACGGGTTATTGGTCCACCATCTGAACGCCATAGGAGTTAAAGGTAAAGCTCTTACTTTATTAACATCCTTCCTATCAAAGAGATTCCAAACTCTGAATCTTGGTCAGTTTAAATCTTCACCCTTCATCACTCTGCCACGCGGTGATCCTCAGGGCTCATCATTAAGCCCAACGCTTTTGAATATCTATGTCTCAGAACTTGCCCCTTTAATTAAAAAGTTTAAATTTAAATCCAACATCTTATGCTGATGACACCCAATTGGTTTTATCAGCCATGGACAATGATGTCAACCACTCTTTAAGATGACAAGACTGCATGACTGCTCTGAGTAGCTGGATGAGCAGACACAGCCTAAAGTTAAGACTTAAGTAAAACTGAGGTTATACTGTTTGGCAATTTCTCTTCAGCATGGTCTCCTGCCAGGTGGCCCAACAGTCTGGTCTCCCCTCCACTCCCCTCCCATGACTAAAGCTAAAAACCTATGTTCCCTTTTACTCCCAAACACAATAGGAAGACCGATGCCTTCTCACTAATCATGTCAAAGCTGGACTATTGTAACGGCTTGTATATGCACCTCCAGGTAAAATTACTTAGGAAGCTCCAGGTGGTGCAAAATGCAGCAGCCAGAATGACTCTCGATATCCCCCCCGTATCAGCCGATATCTCCAGGCTTCCAGGAACTTCACTGGCTCCCAGTGCGACAGCTAATTACATTTAAGGTGCTCTGTGCGGCCCATAAAGCCTTGCATAGAGAAGGACTGACATTTTTATGGAAGGCTTTTAATTGGCATACTCCAAACAGACATCTTCGATTAGCTAATTCTAGACTGATGACCACCACAAGAGTCAGAAAAGTGAACTGGGGAGGAAGGAGCTTCACTAACAGCACAGCCAGGCTGTGGAACTCTCGTCCACTGCATCTTAGGACCATACCCACCCTTCTTGGTTTCAGAAAGAACCCCAAGACTTGGCTGTTTAACAACTAGTAATACCCCGGCTTAGTATGCTCATGTTTCTGCAAGCACCAAGACACCAATGGGTAAACATGTGCTGTATAAGTCTGCATAACATAACAGAGAAATGATGACTTTGTCAAAAATCCCTTAGCTAATTTTGCAAAACAGGAACAGTTTGTTTAATTAAACAGTGCAGCCAGGAGAACAGTTACAGGCATAGGGTCTGAGGACTGTCTCAATTTACATTCGGTCTAGCATAGTTTTTATACAGATCAATGAATGCAATAAAATAGTTCTGGTAATCCTTTTTTGGTAAGAAATGTGAAATTCTGTCTTTGGAAGCATAAATTAATGTATTGAATGAGGAATTTAGGTGGGCCTCGACCGTATGTGGACACAATGCGGCCAGTGGGCAACGTGTCCAGCTGTCCAGCAAGGGGAGGGGAGTGCTTGATCATTGTATGTACTGTGTGTGCTGTGTCCTGATTGGCTAAGTGTTTCTAACGTCATGTAGCATCTGATTTTATGGTGTTTTGGGAATGCGCGCACCCCTCCGGCCATGTGTGGCTTATTGGGGCCAATCTCCTTGGACCATTGTGATGTCGCTGCGCCTATCTATGGGATTGATCTGGGGTTTCCTGTTTGAACATTTGTCTGACAGCTACGTGCCACCCCACCTGTGACCTGTTAATCAGTGACCTCGGACCAGGGTCTCAGAGCCTGCCTAACTACACATTTCTGAGTCGGGGTTCACGTGGAGTTCACAACGGGCAAATTTGTCAATAAAGATGCACTTTTGTTATTATACATGAATGTATCGTTATTCGTATTTACATCGATTTTACATTATTAACAAGTGTTTATACACTGTGATTTACAAAAGGTATTTGTATCATTTTATATGAAAAATATAATAAAAATTACTAATAGATGCCCATACATCACATTTCATAAACACACATCTTAAAAAGGGTAACATTTTAAACATAATTACTCCCAATTCACAAAAAATTCATTTGACCTCTTTTCAAGATTTATTCTTATTCAATTAGATATGATCGTGATAGAGTGAAATTCCTCATTCTGCTTATTAAATGAATTTATCGGCAAAGTATAATTGATAATGGTAAATGGCATGTGCCTATTTAGCGCAAAAATTGTAGTAGGTAATCACATTTAGACATTCTAAGCAAATACTCATACTAACATATTGTAATAAATTGAGTTATCTTAAATGCTGATACTATTTTGAATGTCTATTTTACACGTTTGGAGCTAATAGGCCTGTTTATGTATTCATGCAGCTGCTTTGCACACAATGTTTTTCTTTCTACCCACTGTAAACGCTATATTTTTATGGAAGCCTTCTGTTAGCTAGCGATTCAGCATTTGTTATGTATTAGACAATAAAATTCTCACCAGGAGGAGAGGAAGATGCCAGGAAGAGCGACTCGTGGGAAGAGCTATCTGAACACCAAGATTCTGTTTAAAGTAACATTGAACCATTGAAAAGACTTGTAAAACTGTTGAGTTAACCTGCTCTCAGAGTATGGAGAAGATTGATTGGTTTGCAGGAGTGGAAATGGGGAAAAATCTTACAACTAGAGTTTTTGTCGAATTATAGTAGCATGTGTTCCTTAGATTAGGGTAGGGCAGATCTGGGAGATGCTGCCTAACGTTGAGCAAAGATAACCTTTCTAGCCCCAGCTAATCTCCACTGTCCTAACCCTCATGCCTATGCATTCCTATTATCTCATAAGAAACCTTTATTTGGTTCACTGAAGCTGAAATCTTATCTAATTTGTTTAATTTAAATGTCATTCTTTAATTTAGATTAGGTATTTTTCTTTATGGTACATATTTTCTGCATATTTTGCATTTTATTTTTAATTCTTCAAAATGTGCTATTTTATCTTATTCTGAAATATCCACTTTTAGACTATTTGAATCTGTAATAATGATAACTTAATTTGAATACTTAATGCATTTCTGATCTGGTTTGAATTAATTTGTTAAATAAATCCTTTTAAAGAAATTTTAAATCTCTTTGTTGTTTCCTGTAAAGTCCAACTTGCTTTTCATTGTTAAGGTATTTCATGTAAATCATAGCTCCTTATCCCCTCTACTTGTTGACTAACAAAGGTCCATCGACCAATGGCGGGGTGTTATCTCCTGATTACACTTGACATTGAGATACAAGAAACCATGCTCCGTCAATAGCAATAAAAGACTGCTGATGTAGTATTTCAGTGAAATATTATTGCACATATATTTCATTAATATGAACACATTGAAAACATATGCACTAATATTTCTTTTGTCTAGATTTATATAGTATCCCCCTCTGTTTCTTTCCATCTCATTTGTTATATCACTAGTCTTGATGTGGCATATACCTTATGTTCAATCCTTGTTTTTGGGTACTCAAGGGCCTTACTTTAGTGTATTACTGCACACTTATGTACTTTTATCTGATACCATACTGTCCGGTTCTATTTCTACAGATGGAACTGCTAAAAAGCACCTCATTAGTAAATGCTCTTTATTTCAATATAGTGCGCGACAATCTTCTTATCCACTAGGTATTGCGATTATAGCAGTTTGTTCAACCCAACTCTTCCTCCCCGTTGAGTGATGCCCATAATCCAGAGTGGGTAGTCCACTAAATGAGGTGTACTTAGCCTCTGTGTAATTTAACTTGTAGAAGGGGTTTAGTGTATCTACATAAAGTTGAAAATGCTTAAGATTTCCATTTTATTTGAAGTTAGATAATTCTGAATTTGATCCAATGTGGGTTGTTCCAACAACAATTACACATATTGGTGATACTCTGTAGGATGCGACTTGTGTTTTGCCCTCTGAATGGCTTGATAGCCTGGGGCTTTTTCAAGGGTGCAAATATACATATGGTATGGTTGTTATGAGTCATTATATTGGAGGAACATATGTGTCCACCACCAAACATGATAAAGAAGTGAAAGAAACATAACGTATTTTGACCGAATAGGGTGATATTTACATTAAAGAAATAGGTGCATGAAAGTGTGTCTCTGTCAGTTGCAGTAACCATAGTCTCCATTCACACTCATGGAGGTCTCCTAGTTAGGTAGGGAGGTTCAATTCTAAAGCAGAAGAGCATGAGGCATGCATGATTTAAGGTAAGTAATCCCATTGTCTGTGCATGTTTTACTCATGCTCGGTATGCTGGCATGCGGCTCAAAAATGAGATGATCTAGGTGACTAAACATAGGTGTGGTGTGATGAGAAAATAAACAGCCTTCCAATATGGAACTCGAGATATGTAGTGAATTAGAAAAAGGCCCAGCGAACTTCACTATATATTACGTTATACATTGTACAAATATCAATATAGAAATATCTCTTTCTATAGAATCTATATATCCTCAAATGTCCTATTCCACAATGAAAAATCCAATATTTATTTGACGTTCATGATGCAGTTCTGTTGAAAAGCAACAAAGCCTGATATAACAAAGTAACCTTTAACAGTACAACACATGAAAAGCATTTTTTTAATCTATACTAAAGATCAATCAAATAATCAGGGATTTAAAAAGCACTGCTCCTCACCCATGACGGTCTCAAGGTGCTGGATAGACAGGCAGGGGAGAATTACTCTTTACCAATGGACAATGAGTGATAAAACCAATATATTTGAGATAAGTATGCTACATTGATGACCGACCTCATATTAATAACCCCAAGTCAGGGTTTGATTTAGTATTCTTCCACTGGAAGAATGACCATATGAAAAATGTTCCTTGAGGGATGTCAAGTTAAAATATAGTAGGATGATATTTTGATTCAGACATTCCTCGTCATACTACTCTTTAAATTTATTTTAGCATGTTAACTAAGGCAGGTGACTACCGTAACAATAAATTGATCCGCCAGGAGTTTTGACCATCATAGGTTAAACGTCTTGAGGGGCCTGCGTGGTAAAGGGTATCGTGAGGAATAAAATGTTTGCCAATGGCACATCTGACAAACCAGTTAGGTGTTCCTGTTGTCAGATCTAACTAAACAAATATGGCCTACGCGGCTCACAACAAACAAATTATTGGACTTCATGTGGCGTAATTAAGTCAAACGCACGCTTGCAGGTTACAGCATATGTAATATGTCAGAGAACCGTGCATCAAAGAGCCCTCATGATGTACCCGGATGTCTGCACGGCTCTGAAATCATACGTTAAATATCAAAACAAAAGTGAAAAGGTGGAGATTTAAGAAAGGGGGATGTAATGGTATCCATTAATAAAGTAAGGGCTCAAGTGCTCTCTTGCCGGTAGAGGGTCAGATCCCGGAAAGCCGTCTTTTTGAGGCGCTGGCTGTTAGATGGATAGGTGCCATTTTAAAGTGGAGAGAAGACGGAAGTCCCTTCTTAAATTTTACTCTATTACAGTTGCCTTCAGTATGGTCACCCTGTTGGAGTGTGTTTAGGTGACCACTTTCTTTGCATTTTTATATTTAATTATGTCCTCCATCTTAAAGTATGACCTGATTACTCATAAGTCGAAACAACAAACTGTAAGTGGTAACACACAGGAAGGTTTGGACAGTTTATTTTATCTGAATTAATTAAGATAAAGGTACACCAGTGAAGTGCTGGATAGACAAACATCTTCAACTATGTATAAATGTGTAAAACTGGATGTGTGTAATGGCATCCATTAAGAAATTAAGGGCTTGAGAGTCCTCTTACTGGTAGCGGGTCAAATTACGGATCGCGTCTTTCTGATGTGCCGCTGGTTTGAAGGGTAGGCACCCTTATAAGGAGGACATAAGTCAGAAGTCCCTTCTCAATTATTCCTCTATTACGGTGGCAGTCAGTGCAGTCGCCATGTCTGAGTATGGTTGGGTGACCAAGTCCTTTGTTTTTAGGGGAGTTCAGTGTAGTCGCCATCTCAAAGTATGGTTTAATGGCTCTTAAGTCGATTCAACAAACTGTTATTGTTAACATACAGGAAGATTTATACTGTTTATTATTTTATCTTCTGGAGATATTCCGAAGATTTTGGACTCATCGCACAGCTCCTTTTTGCATAATGTTATATACAAGCAGGTATGGTCTCCATTTTTGACAGAGTGGATGCACTAAATTATAAATTGCGATCAGATGGGATCTCTGCAGATATGTTTGCCAAAGATACCTGGTTGTCATCTGAAAGATTATTGCAGTATGATTCTAATGACAGTATACAAATACATGAGCTAGGTGTTTCAACATCTACTGAACGTTAACTTGCACTTTTTCCAACTTCTCCCTCAAATAATTAAATGCTGTAATCCTTTAATACTGATGGTGTGGTGCTCCAACATGTGGTTTGTGTTTGCAATTTAAGAATTTGAAGAATCCTCATTTACTGAAAAGGATGTTCCACCCACCCCCTAAGAGAGGAATGCCAGTGTATACCAGTATCTTTGCAAATAAGAAAGGCAAAAAAGTGTTTTCAGTTCCTGATGAGACAAGTGCATTACCTCACAATAATATCTAAATACTCTAAACAAGAGAGACTCTCTTTCAGTTGAGGATGATCATGGACAGACTGTGATCCTGTTCAGTCCATTCACCTCAAGTTCAACCTTGTCATATCTCTGCAGGCTCAGGCACACCCTGATGAATTGATTTTAAATGCTTTGTAGCTTGTTGGAAGCCCTACATAAACAACATTTCAGTAGTCTAGTTAGCCAACAACAAGGCATTTTGTTAGAGAAATTCAGTAAGTGGTCTGCAAGAGTAGAATCATTTCCCAGAACCTAGTGTTTCATTATTAAAAGTTTAACAATGTCATTGATATGGGGTGTGAAAAAGAAACTCAATCCTGAGAGGAATCTACTATTCTTAAACATCTGAGAAGTGGTGGGGTTACATCCCAAACAAGGTGGGGGGAATGGTAGAGATGCTGAATCAGTTTCTCCTTGGGTTAGGATTATAGATTTGACAAGGGGAGGATAGGCAGCTGGTGATGTTAAATGGGACACAATGGTCCTTTACCGTACTAATGAAGTCTTGAGGATTGCTGGCCTATCTTCTAATGGATCTATAAACAAAAGAACTGGGTAAGGCTTTAAATAAAGCTCTTGAACAATAGCTGAGAGACAGATGATTCTCAATGGACACCACAGAGTGGTTACTATGAAGAGAATTTTGAAGGTCCAATGCTTTCTTGTTGACTCAATTGCAAAGGCTGAAATGGTTGTAGGGCTGTAGAATGTTTACACTTTATTACTCATCCCTACTTCTGACCAACCTCTGTTTTGCTGATAAAATTAACAACAATAACACAGGGTTTAATTGGTATATGTAAAAACCCTACATAAGTATGTGGAAGCCAAAATGTTTGGGAAGACACATGGTCTGAACTTGTTACTGTATTTTATGTGCTATATCTACATCATGCACATGGCTCCTACAACCCTCCCTTTTCCAATTCAGTGAAAATGATTTCTCACTTCTACTACCTTCCCTACTTCTAAACAGCCCCACCCACACTCCCTGTGACTCAGCACCTTATATGCCACTGCCAAAATGAATTCTATTTGTGTTACACCCTACAGTTAAGATAGAAATGTTTCCTTTCCTGTACAAGTCTGATCGGAGAGTCCACCATCTCATGTTGCTTGTCATATGTAGTATACTATTGCTACTTTTCCCCCGGTTAACTAGATCTGTACTCCTAATGGCATTTGTATGTTTAGTGAGTCTCCTTTCTGCCTCACTAAATTCCTTACCATCAAGTGGAGGAGACTTGAATTTATTCATACTACTGTTAGATACCCGCTGGCACAGCCAGATGATTCGCCAAATTCTACAACATTGATAAGGGCTATAGAGGGTGCCTACACGGCCCATCTAGTGCAACAATATAGGCGCCCCACTAAGCTAAAGAATAACTTCACAATAAGAATTGTAGTCCAACGCAAAATGTGTGCAAACTATCGATGAATTTCAATGAGTAGCCTTTGCAGTTAACAACATCTGAGTCAAGACAGCATGGTTCCACCCCTTAACAGTTGTGGGTGTAGAAAAGTTTGAGTAGGTGTGATGCCTTCTTGGAAATGATGATGAATGGTGGAGGTTGGAGTATGACACATGAATATTTGTCCAACCAAAGGGTTATACCATGCACCAAAAGTATGAATACATGTGGCAGTGTGTGCCTCCTTAAATTCAATGTATTTTTGTTTGTTTCTTCTTCAGCATCAGCATACCTAACATGAGAGTTCTCTGATTGGTTCATAAATACATGTTCACATATTTTAGATCCACTGCATCAGAGATTCATACCTGACTGGAACATTTATGTCCTTAAAGGGACAAGACATCTCTGTATTTTCAGGTGTTTCCAAGCAGGTGATATTTGGGAGCAGGTATTTCAATTGGTGTGGGGCACGATTTGTGAGGGTCCCCTTTTGCTGTAGGAAGCAGCTCATTCTCTCGCTCTCAGCAGACCCCTTCATCATGAAGACCAACTTCCACAACTGCATGACAAACATCACTGGCTGGATGAATACCAACTGTCTGAAGCTGAGCACTGACAAAACTGAAGTTCTGATCTATGGGAACAGCGCCTCCCCGTGGAACAACACCTGGTGGCCCCAGAACTCGGACATACTCCCACACCAACAGACTACACCTGCCACCTCAGCATCATCCTGGACAGCAAACTCACAGTGAAAACACAGATCAACACAATTTCCTTCACCTGTGTGCACACTCTCAGCATGCTTTGAAGGGTCTTCAAATGGCTCCCCATCAGCCCCGGGAAAACCATCACTCAAGCCCTAATCACTAGCCCGCTGGACTAAAGCAATACACTGTATGCAGGTATCACCTCCCAACTCATGAAGAGACTCCAGGCGATACAGAACTGAGCAGCCAGACTCATCCTTAACATTCCCAAACAGACCCACATCCCCCCTCCCCACCTCAGAAACCTCTACTGTCTCCCCATCCAGAACACAAGCCTACAAATCCCTCCACGACCAAGGACCAGCATACATCAACATACATCATGCATACATCATACATACATACCGCCTGAACTTCCACCAACCCTCCAGAGACCTTCACTCCACCTCCCTCACCCTCACACAGACACCATGCATTTGCCAAAGCTTTAATGGAGGCTGATCCTCCTCCTACTTCACCACCAGGTCCCGGAACAGTCTTCCTCTCCACTTCCAGTCAGCACCCTCTCTGGTGGAATTCAGGAAGAGACTCCAGAGCAGGCTTTTCAACTGAGCTCAGCATTAGGACCTGGATACCCTTGCAGGTGAATAGGCACTCTCTACAAATACATATTGATTGATTGCTTAATTGATTGATTGACTTGGAGACAGAAGCAGAGGACTGGCTGTTATTGGAGCCAAAACCACAAGTGATTTTATCAGCTAAAGTATCTGCAAGTGAAACTGGGTCCCAAAGTCCCACACCCGGGATAATCGAGTACAGGAACACTGGACCAATCATGATCAGGTGAAACAGAATTCACACAGGAATTCCACTGTACCTGTCTCGTCATGAGAGTCCTACTGTCATTGATTGCTCTGCAGTGAACTGGAATCTTTGTAAAGTTTGCATTTCACCACAGATAATCAGATGCCTTGGCTGCCCATTGAAACATGCTCCCACCATCTTGATGAAATCTTGAGTATTATCCATTTATAGTACACAGAGCTGTCCTAATTACACTATTGGGCAATGCAAACATTGTATTCATTCTATTTGGACCTCCATGTTGAATTCTTATGACTTCTACAGGACACCAAAAAAGACATCACCTTGGCTACCAGTTAGTGAATGTAGGGCAGATTTATCAAAATGTCACAGGATGAAGCACAAGACACCTTGCCGCGCTGCACTGTGTGACAGAGAGAGGGCGGGCACAGTCTATTTTTAACATTAAATGAAAAGGTGCATTTCTGTCCTTTCTTTGCACTGCCGCACTGATTGCCGCCTAGCACTAATTCAGGCACCATTGCACCATGGTGCAAACTTTGCAGGCAGGATTGTTTTTGTGCAGGAAAGGACACCTTCCAGCACAAAAATCCATGTCAGGCTGTTTCCTCTTTCTATGTGTGCCACAGGATGAAGCACATGTAGAAAGCAGAAAATATTAGGATAAATAAAGACATGTCTCCTCATTATGCCTCCCCTGGGAAGGCATAGACTTTTGACACATTCCCAGGATTACCACTCATGGTAAATCTGGGAATGCACCAAAATCCATGGGTGGATGAGGGGGAACACCCAAGCTCCACCCATGGAATGCCTCCCTGGGGCAGAGTAATGCGAGACAGTGACTTGTGCTGCCTGGCATTGCTTGAGATCTACCACGCCACGCAGGGCCAAGCAAGAGGGCCATGCGTAGCTTGGTAAATCTCATTTTTGGTTTTGTGTCACCCTGCATACTCTTCCATGGCTCAAGGTCTCTGCAAACCCATTGATAAATATGCTCTTAGATCTCCATCCTACATTATAAACAGATTGCAGCATGCACGGATTATTCAGTGTCAGTGCGACCACCGATCGTCATTCTGTGGCGTGACTGAGGCTTTCATTTATTCACAACGTAAGGAGTTTGCTCAGAAAGTTCTATACACATTCACAGTGACCCAATCATTGGCTTGATTGGACATCTTGTATGTCTGTTAAAAACATTTGAGTTTTGAAATCAGAAATTTTGAAAAATCAACTTTTGGATAGTATCTCATGCTGTATTCGTGATCATGGGAAGGGAAGCGCAAATGGTTGTCGGTTAGTTAAGGAGAGAAAAAAAACTTATCATATGGAAGTTATATTCCAGTCACAAAAAAGATTAATGTTAGGGGACTGTTACCTCTTCTATAGAACTGTCTACAATTAAAGGAAGTTTGTAAGTGAAGAGATGTAAGATAATTTAAGATAATTGTAGAGAGAACCGTCTAATAGTGAAAAAAATACATTTATCTGTACCTGGTAGTGTAAAATATGTTAGGGGACAGGCACTGGTCTCACAAATAGGCAAACAACTATAATGCTTGAAGATATGGTTAGGAAACCTCAGAAAAGTAGTGCAGTTTGGAAACGTGTTAATCAGCTGGACCGGGTGGTCTTCATGGGTGTCCTCAGAGTTCTGAGAAACATCTTATTCCTCCCTCTGCAGGCGTTTTTGACAAATCACTGTAGCAGAACAGGGCTCTAGAAGAACAGATGCCATAGGGTAGCTTAAAGGGGAGCAGTAAGGGACCCAGGAAGTTAGCGTGCATCACATTGGAATATATACCAGATTAAATAATAAAGCAATCAATCCGGGGAGATTACAGTGAAGGGGTTACCATTACTCTAGATCCAACATGGCTCTATGTTGGATACAATATTTCAAACAGAGCTTTGTTTTCATATGATTGGATTGTGAAGCTTGGTATTATGTGGTTGTGCATGAGAAATAAATATAGGGGGATGGACAATAGAGCTTTAACATAACATGCGTGGCAACGACATAATGCACAAAAGCAGTTTGAAATGGTGCAAAGAAGCTACAGTAAGAAAAGCACTATAATCCGATTGGAACATTTTTAAAAACACAGAACAAACACAAGATAAGGACAACCATTTTTAGTCAACTGGGGGGCAGAGAATGAATTTATTGACAGTGCAGACCAACATAGAAAACACGGCATTGCCGCACTAAGGGTAATTAAATGCTGCTTGTATGCACAGTATGGGCCATTTTATCCAATATGCTGTCTGCTTCTTCTGTTGACTCTCTCTGAAAACCGGGACATGAGCTAAATTTACTCAAATTTTCCTTCATTGATGGTCAAAAACAACGGGGCAGATTTACAAGAAAGTGACGCATATAGGGAGATGCGTCACTTTCCTTGCGCCACCCTAAAAAATGCTTGTGTCACCATAGATGCGCCGTATTTACAATACGGCGCACCATGGCGGAAGGATTGACAGATGCGTCAGTAATTCTGACGCATCTGTTGGGGCAAAAGTCACGCATTGCTGGAGTCATGTCGCAGGCACGACGCAACTTCAGCAATGCATGTTGAGGCCTATTCCCACTACACTGCGTCACTCCTTACGCCTGCTTCAAGCAGGCGTAAGGTTTTGACGCAGTGGCGTCCTAAAAGTGATCCGGTGAAATCTTGTAGATTTCACTCCGTCACTTTTACGAGGTTTTCCTGCGCAGGAACGCCCCCTGCATACATTATACCTGACGCAGGTATAATGTGATGCAGGGCTTTACAACGTGACGCATCTCCCTAGATGCATCACGTTGTAAATAGGGCACATTGTTTCCACCGCCGTTGAGTCAAAAAAAGTGGCGCAATGGCAGCACAAAGAGGTGCAAGGGGTTTGTAAATCTGCCCCAACGACTTCGAGTACACCTGAGGGGTCTGGCCGCCATTAGCTCAATGAGCGAATCTCTACGAGGTTAAAGCTTAGCTTCATTCAGTGCACTGGACTCTCGTGTGAGCAACACTTTGCTAACATCATCTTGAGAAGAGAGCAGAGCTAATGAGGGGACTGAAAGATGTTATATATAGAATAAGAGCTGAAAGAACCGGATACACTGATGGTCATTCCTAATTACTACAATTTAGGAGACGTGACAAGGAAGGCAAGAGATATATTAAGATAATGAACAGTATCACAAGTAGCATGTTCTCACTACATATTAAAAATGTTCAGGCGAAAGAAAGTATTTCTAGCTACAAGAGTTGCTAGATCTTGCTAGATAATTTCAAGGCATTTTATTGACAATATTAACTTTAAACTTCAAATTTCAAATATTCTTTACAAAATCACAGAAAGAATGCCATGTATACATATATAAAAGGTGTGAATCACCCCGTGGGTGTTAGTCTTGAGATGTAACCAATAGGGAGGAACGAGGGGGGGCCTTTTCCACTCTCAAGGGTGGAAGGTCGAGCATAAACAAAGGCCCGAGCAAATGTTTTACAAGAAGGTTATGCCGTTCCTCTCTAACAGAAAAGTGCAGAGTCAGGGTAGACAAGAAACTGAAGAGCCCCAAGAGCTGGGGTCAGTGTAGGGAATCCATAAATCGGATAATAATGCCCTCACACACCCTTGCAGGTGTCATGCTTCATCATCTGGGCTGCTCCTCGTCGGGTCGGCAGTGCAATACCCGACGGGCTCCCTGTAATAGGGGCTCTTCACCGGAGATCTTTTTTCCGAAAGCCGTATGGTGAAGTGCGGGTGAGGGGGCAGTATAGTGTAGATGAGGTGAAGTGAGTTAAAATAGGGTTGGGAGTGCCGAGGTAAACAAGTATTTATTCTGGGGGTCTCCTACCCTAAATAAAAGCAAAAAACAAGGCACAAGCCCGAGTGTAATGTCTCGTGTAGTGTGATTCCTTGTTTAACTAAGTGTTGGTCAACATGCAAGAAACCTCAGGGCTAACATTTCACCCAATGGCCTCATAGTTAAACATTCTCCAAGAATCTTTTTGGAAGATGGACAATTTAAGGTAGAATGTTCACAGATATCTTGGAAATGTACTAGGGACCTTCTGATATTGATTATCAATACTGCCAAGAGACTGGCCGATGATTTGCTGACCAGAATCCAAATAGCCGAAAGCAGTCTTAAGAGCGCTGCACCAGGCCCTAGCTTCAAGACTAAATCAATAGAGCTCAACAACAAAATCACGGAGCATAGAAAATATCTCATGAAGCAGAAAGTTACTAAGCTTCAGAAAGACATAAAACGCTTCGACAAAGAAAAGGTGTATCCTTATCTTAAAGCTGACTTCGTACCATCTGGAACGGGCTACTTATCAGACACTAGTTCCAACTCTACTAGAAGGGGGTCATCAAGCAACAGTGAATCTAGTGGTGACAATCGACAAACCAACCAATCTAGGAGAGGGGGGGAGACAGAGGTACAATACCTATCCCCCTCCACCTCAATACCAGAAACCTGCCTTTTGGCAATATCCTCTTTTCCCACAATGCCCACCCCAATTTGCACCCCCAGGCATGAGCCAGCCTTTTTTAGGCAGAGGTTGGGGCAGAGGGTGCGGGCAAAGAAGAGGGAATCAGCAAGAAAAGCGGGTCCAGTGGGAGGATCCACAACAGCGGGTGTACAAAACCCGGAGTCACACGAGCAACAAAAAAAGACCCTAGTGGTCAATTTGTCGCCTAGAATCCTCAACAAAACGGAAGAAGAGGTACTAGAGAATGGTCTGGGATTAGTTCCCACACGTCTAGTGGACCATTTCAAACAAACATGTGAACTACACCAATTCTTTCGTAAACTACGCCTCAAAGCATTCTTTGATTGCAAGGATTACCAACGGGATGACGACTCAGGGTTACATAATCCATCAACCTTCACTCCCAGCAATGGGATGATACCCAATGAAGTAATCACCTATGAACAAGCCGTACTCAAAGAGGTCCAAACCCTCACTACCTCCAGACCCTTTTACAACATGTCCAAGGAAGAGATGGTTGCCATTGAATCATTAGCTAATGACCCCACTATCACAGTCAAACTAGCTGATAAGGGCGGAGCAACAGTGATAATGGCTACCACTGACTATGATACTGAGTGCATCAGGCAATTGAGCAACAGGAAATATTATACGCCTATCGCCAGAAATCCCACAAAACACCTGACGAATACCATCACAGGCATTGTTGAATCAGCTGAAAATCAGGGATTGCTGAGCAAGAAGGAAGCCATGTTCCTTAATAAAAAAGATCCAAAAAACCCCTACTTCTACATTCTTCCAAAGATTCATAAGGGGGTCACCCCAGTACCAGGGAGACCCATTGTCTCTGGTATAGGCTAGGGGTGGGTGGAATTTGCGAAATCCACTTTCGCAAATTATCGCAAAAATGTTAAAAATTATCGCAAACACGTGGAAATATCGCGAAGATGTGGAAGTTTTTTTCCCGCATGTTCGCGAGATTTTCTGCGTGGTTGCGGCTCGCCAACTTACCCATGTGGTTGCTCGCGGGCGCGGCCATCTTGTTTTCAGTTGCCTCGCGGTGCATGATCGCGAGAAGAAAGTTGTGCTCGCGCGACGCATGACGCATGACGTCACTGCGGGCGTGAACTGTCGCGAGACAGCGCAAATGGCTAAAAACAATACAACATCTCATGGAGAACGCGACCGGATCAAGAAAACTTGTCGGCGAACGCAGGTATTCAGGTAAGGCAATCGCGCGCACGCGAGAATGTATTATTTTACAGCGCGAGCAAGAAACAAATTATCGCCAAGCTGCGGATTGCGGAAATTTTGCCATTTTCGCGCTCTCCGCAGAACGCAAAAATGTCAAATTATCGCAATTTCCGCGAACGGAACGAAATTTTCGCCCAGGCCTAGTATAGGCTCAGTTTTGGAACCTTTATCACAGTTTTGTGATCATTTCCTGCAACCGTTGGTGAAACTTGTACCTTCATACTTACAGGACACCACAGATGTATTACGCTTACTTCAGCAATTCCCACGGGCACATGAGATTGACTTCCTCATCACCCTCGTTGTAGAAGCACTTTATACTAACATCCCACAGAGGGCCACTCTTGAGGTGATTGAGGAAGATCTTAACCGAGCCACCTGGGAGTCATGGGGAGTTTGTTTGCCCCTAGTGTGGCCTGCCTCTATATGGCAGCTTTTGAGAGACAATATATCTACCACGATTCCAACCCATACCGTGATAACATTATGGAATGGAAGCGTTTCATTGATGACATCCTTATTTTATGGAAAGGGAACTCAGAAACCCACAGGGACTTCTTGAAGAGGATCAATAACCTTAATCCATATTTGAAATTTACCATCACTTTCTCACCAACACACATATCCTTTCCAGACCTCACTATTAAAATCGAAAGAGGTCATTTGGCAACTACTATGTACAGAAAGAGCACTGACCACAACAGCCTTCTTCATTTTAGCAGCCATCATCCAAAATCACTTAAGGAAAACCTACCCTTTGGGCAATTCCTTAGGATAAGAAGGAATTGTAGCACGGTGAATGATTATAAATCTGAATCTGAGACCCTTGCGATGAATTTGATAGCAAGAAACTACCCACCTAAGAGCATCGCACTTGCAAAAAAGCGAGCACGCATTAACAACAGAGAGGCCCTTTTGGAACCCAGAAACCAGAGTGTGTCTGAGACTGAGACGCTTACTTACGTCACAACATTCACACCGATTTCTAACAGACTTACCAAGGTACTAAAGAAACACTGGGGTATCCTGAATACGGGTTCCTTACACCTAGAGCAACCACGATTCACGTTTAAACGCTCAAGAAAGATATGCTCATTAACACAAGACCAAAACCTAAGGACACCATGAGACAGGGGACACTTTGGCAGTTACCAGCAGTCACAGGGCATTACCCTTGTGGTTCCTGTGTGGCTTGCGCTTTCACTTCCGTACACAAGACCATCACACTGAATGAGACATTTATCTGGGAAATGAGAAGCCACACGAATTGTAACACAGCTAACTGTATTTATTTACTCACCTGCCCTTGTGATCTCTACTATGTGGGCATGACCACTCGCCCCATCAGATTGCGTATTTCGGAACACCGCAGCAACTTTCGCTGCCACAAAAACAACACGAAAATGTGCTCACACTTTCTAGAAAAGACATACTCCCCGGACTCTCTTAAATGGGTTATTCTAGAAACTACACAGAACCCTTCGAAAACTAGTCTGTTCACTAAAGAACAGAGACGGATACACCGTTTATCCACATATGATAGAGGACTCAATGACGATATTCCCTGGAGCTCTATCCAGATGTAGGTGGTAATATGAGATTTAACATGGTAACCATTAATGTCTCGCAGCGCCCTTTCATATATTAATGGAGGGTATCGATGGACTGCTCAAACAGATTCATGCCTTTGTGTTTGAATTAACACTCTAGCAGTGCTGTTGCCTTAAATTTTACACCTTACTAACGGGTGGAATCCCACACCAACTCTTTTTGACTAACGTGAAAAAAAGTTCCCATCTTTAAAACGTCATCTTTGCATCTGTTTTTTTTACCTTAATCTTGCACCACTCTTGAACAGCTTCTGCTATATGGCTATGGCCAGAGGACTACCCAGACTAAATAGATTGAATATGTATCACCTGTGCGGCCCTCTCTTCCACCCCTAACTATTTTCTCTACTGAGGAGGGAAGTTATCCCGAAACCCGAGCCATGTCTCGGGCGATATTTTAAAACCCGGGACATGTATCGGGTCTAGAGATCATCAGTTCAACAAGTACTTACTTGCACCCATTGGGGTGAACCACTCAAGAACTCCATCAGAGATCATCAGTTCAACAAGTACTTACTTGCACCCACTGGGGTGAACCACTCAAGAACTTCATGTACCAGCTTCCCTTGGGGCGACCCGGAGGAGGGGCTAGCGGAGTGCGGTCCATTGCGGTTGTTTATAAAAATGGCTCCCTCGAGCTTTGAGCTGACGAGCTCCTGGACGACGCACCTGCGTGCCTGTGCGGGCACTGAGGCCCTTGACGGTTGCTTGGCGGCCCTCTCTTCCACCCCTAACTATTTTCTCTACTGAGGAGGAAAGTTATCCCGAAAACCCGAGCCATGTCTCGGGCGATATTTTAAAACCCGGGACATGTATCGGGTCTAGAGATCATCAGTTCAACAAGTACTTACTTGCACCCACTGGGGTGAACCACTCAAGAACTCCATCAGAGATCATCAGTTCAACAAGTACTTACTTGCACCCACTGGGGTGAACCACTCAAGAACTTCATGTACCAGCTTCCCTTGGGGCGACCCGGAGGAGGGGCTAGCGGAGTGCGGTCCATTGCGGTTGTTTATAAAAATGGCTCCCTCGAGCTTTGAGCTGACGAGCTCCTGGACGACGCACCTGCGTGCCTGTGCGGGCACTGAGGCCCTTGACGGTTGCTTGGCGGCCCTCTCTTCCACCCCTAACTATTTTCTCTACCGAGGAGGGAAGTTATCCCGAAACCCGAGCCATGTCTCGGGCGATATTTTAAAACCCGGGACATGTATCGGGTCTAGAGATCATCAGTTCAACAAGTACTTACTTGCACCCACTGGGGTGAACCACTCAAGAACTCCATCAAAGATCATCAGTTCAACAAGTACTTACTTGCACCCACTGGGGTGAACCACTCAAGAAATTCATGTACCAGCTTCCCTTGGGGCGACCCGGAGGAGGGGCTAGCGGAGTGCGGTCCATTGCGGTTGTTTATAAAAATGGCTCCCTCGAGCTTTGAGCTGACGAGCTCCTGGACGACGCACCTGCGTGCCTGTGCGGGCACTGAGGCCCTTGACGGTTGCTTGGCGGCCCTCTCTTCCACCCCTAACTATTTTCTCTACTGAGGAGGGAAGTTATCCCGAAACCCGAGCCATGTCTCGGGCGATATTTTAAAACCCGGGACATGTATCGGGTCTAGAGATCATCAGTTCAACAAGTACTTACTTGCACCCACTGGGGTGAACCACTCAAGAACTCCATCAGAGATCATCAGTTCAACAAGTACTTACTTGCACCCACTGGGGTGAACCACTCAAGAACTTCATGTACCAGCTTCCCTTGGGGCGACCCGGAGGAGGGGCTAGTGGAGTGCGGTCCATTGCGGTTGTTTATAAATAGATTGAATGCCCGGACTACTGAGAGATCCTCTACCAGTCCACTATTATTATTTTTACTCAACACCATGGAACTTAGGACCTTAGCAAAATACATTTTAATGATTTTTACACTGATTGCTATTGGCTACGTACTGTAGTGAGACCCAATATGCAATGAAAACCATTGGTTTGTCTAAACAGATACCATTCTAAGATGGCCACCACATTAGCCACACAAAATACCAAAAGTAGTAAGTTTAGGATTTTGTCTTAAGTTAATTCTGTGAATCGGGCCCCTAGATGTTTCCCCTACTTAAAGGATGGCATCAGGTATACAATTTGGAACCTCAGACCAACTTTTCAGTACGGTCCTGGAGCTGTAGAAAACTCCCAAAAGTACTGCTTTGTACAACAGTGGATTGCCCTGCTGCTTGAGGTCTCTGCTGTACCTCAGAGGACTGCCCTGCTGCTAACAGAGGACTGTATTGCTGCTTGAAACCTACCTTTTACCCTCAGAGGACTTCCCCTTGCTTCTTGATGCTTGCCTTGCCTGTTGATCCCAGGACTACCAGATTGAATCTACAGGCTAATTGTCTAGCTTCCTATGTAAACTGCAAGGATATAGCAAGCTCCAGAGACCTTGAATCTTGCAGCTGGCCTCTTCCTGGACATAGTCGACCCCCCGCTTAAGTGGTGTCTAATCAGTACTGGACCCTTGGAAGTGATGCCAAAGGTACTCCTCAAGCCAAAACCTGAAAGTTGAGACTTAGAAATATTTCCACCAAAAGTTGCCTACAAGCTGACAGGAGATCAAGACCTACCTACGTGCTGTTCCACCCAAGGTCTATCGACGGTCCATCTGACTTTGCAGTAACTATGTGCTACATTCTTCTCCACAGCACTAAATCCTGTTCTGCTGATCCTTTTGGAATCGCTATTTGGCCTCACTGAGACCTCGTCAGCTACAGTCTGAGCTTTGTCCAACTGGAGTTTTTAAACTTTAAAAAAGTGTGAAATCCAAACATCGAAATCTTCACCATTCATCTAGAGGCTCCCCAATGACACTGCCTCTTGCCCTGACACAGTCGACTGCTTTGCCCCACGGATCTTTACCTTAGCAGGAACTTTTCTTCAAAACTTCTTGTATGTCTGAAGGGAAGCCAGGACCAGGCCAAATCCACCTCCTGTAGCCGAACCGCTTTCTATCATGATCTGCCCTAACCCATGACTTTTCCCGGTCTTGAGAATAGCCACCCACTGTTGGTGCCTTAAGGGCATATTTATGGAATAGAGACTCTGTGCAGCGCAGCAAGTCACCATGCAGCACTGCATTGCAGCACCGGGAAATGGCAGGAATGAGCAGTATTTAAGGCATGCAGCACATTCCTGACTCCCCCCTGGCTTTTGCCCCCTTTTGGTAGCTTAGCTTCAACACCGACACCCTTGCACCATGGTGCTAGGGTGCCTACAGTGCATGCAGGATTGCTTTTGTGCAGGAAGGGACATCTTCCTGCACAAAAACAATTTTTAGAGGCATTTTCCACTTTCTATGTGTGCTGCAAAATACCACACACATAGAAAGATAACGCAAAAAGGATAAATTAAGATATTTCTTCTTGTTACGCCTCACCTAGGTAGGGGCATCTTTTCGACACATTCCTAGGTTTACAAGGTCTTGTAAGTACAGGAATGCATCAAAAACCATGGGAACTGTGTGGGAACACCCACTGCAACGCACACAGAATGCCTACTCAGGGCAGGGTAAGGCAATGCAGTATTTTGTGCTGCATTGCATTACTCCAGATATGTGGAGCCACTCAAACCAACCAAAGTGACTTCGCGTGGCTTCAAAAATCTGACTTTAGATGTTGCTCTTGCACCACGTTGCATGGTGCAAGAGCGATGCACACCAGGTCATAAATATGGCCCTAAGTCTTTTTTCTGCCATTTTTCACTTAAAAGTTTAAAAATTCTTAATGTTGGTCCTACTGTGCGGATTACATTTCTTTTGGTGTCCTTTCATTTATTAAACTTTACTCTATTTTTCTAAATTGGTATGGAATTTTTCTTGTGTTGTGTTTTTATTTTATTACTGTTTGTGCTTTGCATAAGTACTTCACACAATGCCTGTAAGTTAAGCCTCACTCCTTTGTGCCAGCTACTAGAGGGTTAAGCACAGGTCAATTTAGTGACTTTTGTGGCTCACCTTCACTGGGATTGTGGTTGTTGCTTGAGAAGGGTCTTCAACCAACTCAATCAAAAACCCAATTTCCTACAAGACAAAGCCAATTCTACCCCAGCTTTATTATCCAGGTCTTCTGTTAGGCATTTTAGATCTAGTGGATGGAGACTGAGGCAGAACACCAGAGCTAGAGGACTGCCATGTCCAGAAAGATTTGTCGTGTGCATATGTGCATGGGTGCTCGCATTTGTGCGTTCATTGTGTGTATTTCTATGTGTTTGTGTGTGTGTGTATAGTAGAAAGACTTACAGCCTGATAATGAGTGAGTCGGTTAATTCTAACTGATGTGTAAACCCCTGTTTATGCATGGGCGGAATTACAAGTTAAAAAGTATTTAAGAAATCTGATAATTCTTGGATGCATTAAATGCTTCAAGTTTTGTTAATTTTGAGCATGTCAAACCTGCCAAAAGTAAAGAGGGGAAATATGTATGTTATTTACCACACGCTAATCACCAAAATCCACATTTGCTTTCCCACAAAGTCACAATAGGTGCTATTTATCACATCCAACAATTAACTTACCATGTTTTATCTTTAGTTATGAGGTGCACTAAATAGCACCCACACTCGTAATCAGGGCCAGAGACTGAAGAGTCTGTGATTTTGTTGTGTGTTTAGTTCCCCCTAACTTGGCATCATTCAGTGGCCCCTAGTTTGACTTCAAAATCAGAGCACCCGAATATTCTGGTGACATATCCACCTCCTGCTTGCTGATTAGGTCGTTTTCAGATCAGATAGGACCCTGCTCTAGCATTGTGGTTGCAGTTCTTGAAATAATTATGGTAATTTTTAACCTGGAGTGGCCATCCTTGATGTTTGGGCTCTCACCCCTTGCACAAATCTGGAACGTGAATAAAGATGACAATTATTAGCTACTGTGAGTACCCTTTGCATGAATGCACCCACTTTTGAATTGATTCAGACATTGACATATTTATATTACATTTTCGCCTAATGTTGGCATTCATTGCATCATTCTACCCTCATCTGTCTGATAATAGCCCTGCATAATGGTTGTTAAACTTGGCAAATGAGTAAGCAATAGTATATTTACTTATGGTAATATTTGCAAAAAATCTTCATTTTTATGGCTTTCCCTCCCTATTGACTTCCTGTAAGTTCTCTTATGTCAAGCATATATCACTTGTGAGTTAAAAAAAGTCTATTCACACAAAGTGAAGTGACAGTGGAAGTAAGACATTGATTTAAGATATGGGGAATGATGGCAACTGTGACAGTTTTTTTTATGGAAATTGAGAAAGAGGTTTGCAGATGGTAGTGCAGGGTATGGGAAGAGCAGGTATTCTTTTTTAACAATCCAAACAAATGGAAGGTACTTCATTTACTTGATTCCCATTTTGTTTTTCCCGCATTTTCTTTAGATTCAGTGTTACAAAGGGTAAAGGAGCTTTATAACGAAAGGTGATACACTCCCAGTGATACTGACACAAACAATCTTTTAAGGTGATGATTCCGAACAGAAGAACATGCTTTTGCACAAGTATAGCTATAAGTTTATTGTAAGTTCCAGCTTGGCAGATCCTAAAAGTGAGACACCATCAGCTTCAGCAATATTCAGAGGACAGGGCTTAAAGCTGGTTACAATGTAGAGTTGCATCATTTGATGTTCAGTAGAGGTTACAGGCGGGGCCAATTTGGTGAGATTGATACCTGCTTTTTGATCTTCAGATGCTCTGCTTTACTCAAAGTCATTTTTGGTACTCTAGTGACTGAAGACATATTAAGCTTTGTGCATTTCTGCACTTGCAATGGTGCATTGGAATTCAAATGGAACCAGTGGCAGTACGTTCTACGGCCGTCTCTGATTGTAGCATTTTATTTAGGCATTACCAGGGATTAGGCCTGTGGTATTTATCAGACTACTGTTTTGGCACTGAACTGGAATATTTCATGATGGGATCTAAGGCTTACCATAGTCTACATGGTCTTCAGAGTTGTTACTCTTGGTTGTCTTTTGAGAAGGTCCTGTGTACCTTATTTACTGTCTATTTATTCTTAGAAATGAAGACTGGCAGTCATGAGTGGCTACTTTTTGCCTACACAGATGGTGGAGTTTCCTAGCAAAAAACTGTTTCTTGAATATTCACGTGTTCTCATCTATGGAGTTTTGCCTGCCATATCCACAGTTGGGAGGATTGTCAGCTTGATGTCGGCGGAGCCCCAGTGCCTCTGTCAGTAGAAAGACTACTTCTATAGCTTGATGAAGTGCCTGCTGTCAGAGTAGGAGCAGCTGATGGTCTGATGTCCTTATTTCTGTCCATCACTCCAGGGAAACCCTAGTAATGTTAAAGGGAAGATTTTAAATAATGACCAGCACATGCAGAGAATAAACCCTCTGCATATGGGGGTCATTAGTAATTTTTTCAAAAACAAACTTTCACTTTGAGAGTTTTTTAAAAAAAAAGCAAAAAGGTTGGTTTACGGCAGTCAAAAAGGGAAGAAACTGTCCACAAAACTTTGTGTACCTTAAGAGGAACTAACAGTTCCTCTTAAGGTACAGAGATCGCATCTGGGCTTGTGATGATCTTTAAATGTAGCTGGTGTTAGGCCAAGTTTCGCCAACCAGTCAATCACGAGCTACCAGTAGCTCACAGACACCTTCAGAGTAGCTCACAGACCTGAGTTCATTTTTAAATAGGCAAAGAGACACATTTTACTTTTAAAGTGAAGGGAAAGCTGTGTTTATTTTAAATGATTATCTTCAGGCTGCAGATAGCAGGGCCTGATAATGAGCAGTGCTGGAATCAGATTTATAACCTAGGTCACAGAGGTGAAGGTCTGAAGCACTGAGGTATTTAAATCTTAAATAAAAGCGATGTCAACTCAATATTGGAGCATAAAAACAAAATTATGTTTCTAAAAGAGTTTAGGTTGGAGAAAATTAAAACCAAGAGTTAAGTCAATGATTAAGTGGACTCTTCATTTAATTTGTATCCAATTTCAAAGTGTTGCATTTACAAACAGCAGGACTCTTGCTCACAGTGGCCAGGAGACACTGCCATATTCATTTTTAAAAAAATATATATTTTAATAGCATTTTATACGGATCAGCATTCTGGATACAAAAAGAAGGGAAAACAAAACAATTGATATCATCAGTTACAGACTACATTCGCCAGTACTTGCTCCACGACTACAGTAACAGTTATAATACCACAATTATGTGGCCAGTTGTTTAACAGTGGTCCATTGTATGCATATTCCACTTATAAACATGTTCGTATCATACCAATAACGAGGTTCAAACCATGGAAAAAATAAAGACTAGAAGAAAGAAAAGGAAGAAAAAAGAGTAACTTGTGCAGAGGAGTGTTGTGGATGCGTTGAACTGATACTCAATAGAATTGACAACAAAGTCAACCCTCGAGATGGTCCGGGAGGTGGCCCCCTATAGCCGGCATCCCATCTGCATCCAGCTAATAATCCCTAAAATGTCTCAAGCCCTTTCACCACCTCCCTATGAGTCAAACCCTTGGCTCTATGTGGGATCTTAAAAGAGTGACCTGTGCCGCGGCTCCAGTTTGAGGTGGTCCATGAACTGACTCAACCCCCTCACTACCAGAGCCCACCGGGTACTCCCAATTGGCCATTGCCTTCTTCCACTGTTCAACAATTAGGCGCTTTCTCATACCTTTAGCCTCCCCCAGGCTAGCACTCTGCCCTCTGCCCCTCCCATGCTATAACATCCCTGTTCCAGGCTGCAAACTGCGGCTCCCTCGCAGATTTTTACTCCATTGCTATCCTGCGCTTAGCGAGGGCCAGCGCAAGATCTATCAACCGATTCCCGACTTTGCGCTTAGGCGGCCTAGGGAAGAGGCCAAGTAAACATGCCTGAATCATTAGAGCCACTACCCTTCCTAGCACATCTTTTATCTTACCCAGCACTGACTCCCAGAAAGGGCGCACCCATTGGCAGTCCCAAGTCATATGGCCAAAATCAGCATCCAGGTGAGCACACCTGGGACATTGATGTACCTCCCTCCATATGTCACGTTAAGACGATGGGGTGTCATATAGGTCATATCTGTGTAGTTGAATTGGATATATTTCAAACTGGTTTTCCAGGAGACCTTCTGGGTGTATTGTAAAACCATATGCCACTCAAAGTTGGTAAAGACTGTGCCCCCGATCTTGCCCCAATGCGGCCGCAATCTATCTAGGGGGCCAACGGAAGCCTCTACTAATGTGGCATTAAGCCATTTTACCAAGTGACTCGCGGTGCCAAGTGTGAATAGAGCATGAAGGACAGGTGCGTGTCAGGTTCTTCCATCCCGGTACCCCATAAATGTGCAAATGTATGTGTCAAGGCCTCATATTGTAGGAACTGACCCGGGAGAAGCCCACAACCATCGACCAGTTCCGTGAAAGGAATCAATACCTTGCCTAAGTGGCAGTCCCCAACATTGTCCAGTCCGCCCTCCGACCATCTGGCCAATTGGGCACTCTAAATATAGTTTGGGGGTCACCATGGGGCAGCGCCACCAGGGGCAGCATAGGAGAATACTTTGTGGGTGCCCTCCAGTGTGACATCTTCTCAACGCCTGGAAGGCCGTGCACTGCAGCAAGGAGCAGTAAAGGTGTGGGTGCAGCTGGTAGCAGTAGCTTCGCCATCACCAGCCCGGGGCTGGATGCCGGGTCCGCCAGGCACATTCCCTCATTTACTCCCTGCACTCACTATGCTAACCATTGTAACTGGGCAGCCAGCATGTAAAATTCAAAGTTCGGCACCTCTTGTCCTCCCTCCGACATGGGGCGCTGTAGAGTTTTCAGATATGTATGAGGAACAAGGGCATCCCAATATTAAGACCTGGGGTAGTGAATGCTTGAGATAGGTAACAATGGTCTTAAGTGGCCCTAGAAGTCCTAAGGAAGGCTGTTGCCTGAAGCAACTTGAGATAGGGTAAAGTCAGGATACACCAATTAAAATGGTGGTCAAGTGATATGCAACAGATGCTTGGAAACACGATAGATGATTTATGACATTTATTAGCTCCATAAATGATAGATCATAAATTATATGCTAGTTACAGTGCTCAACAAACAAGTGTATAGTGCGCGGTGACAAGGTGATAGTGAAATTAAAAGAAAACATCGCATTGACAACATTGTAAAAACTCCATAGGTAAATTCACATAATTTAGGGAAGTTTTTTGTTGTAAGCTGGTCGACGACGTTTCAATCTCAACTAGTTGAGATCATCATCAGGACGTAAAAATAAGCACTTGGAATCCTGACGTTGATTGGGATAAGACCGGTAGTCTTGATATGGCGGTAATGAAGATGTGGAAGATTCTGAGGACAATGAACCCAGGCATGTGCATGAGACGCCTGTGCGACCCAGTAATAAAGATCAAAATCTGGAGCACCCAAACCATCAGCAGACCATGGCAACATGAGGGTGTCCAGCGAGACCTGCGGTGTCTTACCCGCCCAGGCTAGTCTAGTCATCAATACACGTAATTCCTTAAACATTTGATGAGGAACTACTATAGGGATATTAACGAAAAGAAAGAGAAAGCGGGGTAACACCACCATCTTCATCAATGAGACCCTCCCCACCGGCGAGAGCGGGAGACGAATCCAGCGATCGACATCATCACTCAACTTGGCAATTGCTCTACCATAATTTGCTCGGATCACGAGGTCAGCATCCGAATGGACTTGAATCCCCAAGTACCGAACTGGGTCAGAGGTCCACTGCAAAGGGTAATCTAACTCTGTGGGAGTCGTGCTAGGCATCAACTGGAAAATCAAAGATTTGCCCTAATTGATTTTCAACCCCGATAGCCCACCATATCACAGCACCTCACGAGTAGCAGGAGAGAGATGTATTTCCGGGTTGCTAATATACAAAAGCATATCGTCCGCGTAGGCTGACACTATTAAATTATAGTTAGGGAAGCGAAGGCCCCTATGGCCATAATATTCCTGCAGTGCTCTCAGCAAGGGCTCAGCAGCTAAAGCATATAATAGCGGGGACAGGGGGCATCCCTGTCTAGTGCCCCGCAAAATAAAAATAGGATCAGAAACCATAACTCCAACATGGACTCAAGCTACTGGCAAATTATAGAGTACCACAACCAACTGCAAAAAGACATCACCGACCCCCACGCGACGTAGCACAGCATAAAGAAAAGACCATTCAATGGAATCAAAGGCCTTTTCGGAGTCTAAGAAGACCGCCGCAGCAGGTACTTCCGGATGGGTAAGCTGAAGGGCCCCAAACACCGTCCGTAGATTATGCGCAAGTGAACGGCCCTGAATAAACCCTGCCTGCTCTGGACCGATCAACTGAGGTAATAGCGGGGAGAGACGGTTAGCTAGAATCTTGGCAAAGATCTTAGTGTCCACATTCAGCAAAGATAGCGGGCGATAGGAGGAGCACTTTTGGAGGTCCTTATCTGGTTTCAATAAAGTTACGATCAAGGCCTCCCACATGGTCTGTGGCATGACCCCGTCAGCCCCCATCTCCTGGAATAAGGTGGCCAAATGGGGAATCAACAGATCACTAAAGGCTTTATAAAATGCCACTGTGAGCCCATCCTGACCAGGAGCGCTGCCCTCGCTCATCGAGTTCAGCGCTAAACGTATTTCCGAGTGTTCAATAGGGTGCATCAAAAACTCCCTGTGCCAGTTTTGTAACCAGGGCAACTCAATTTACTTCGGATATTGCAGTATGTCTGCATCACTAGGGGAGACTTTTGAGCTATATAGCTGTTGATAGTAATTCCGGAACTGATTAGCGATATCTACCGGATCCGTCCAAGTCGAGCCATCAGCGTCTGACAAATTTGGCACGCCGCTGGATTCCAGCCTATGTTTGCTGCTAGAACCGAGCCCGGCCGATCTGCCTCGCCATATATATCCTAGCTGTAGCATATTTGCCCATATGCTTTACCTCACCATCTGCTTCGGCATTAAACGTGTCTATCGTGGATTTTAGGAGCTCGAGTAATTGTGGAGAGGACTCCCGTGTCAGCTCTTCCTCCAAAGTAGCTATCCAGGTTTTTAAAAGTACCAGGCTATCTCGTATTGAACGAAGGACTCCAGCATGTTCACTGATGGATATGCCCCTAATATAAGCCTTAAATGATTTCCAAACGGTAGCAAAATATTCTACTGTGCTAATATTAATCATAAATATTCAGAGATTGCATCATTTAGGTCTACTTAAAAACTGTGTTTCACAGCGAATAGGGAGGGAACCGCCATAGAAAGGGAGGCGGTCCTCGCGGAGGTATGGAAAGAGTCAACAAAATAGGTGATTGATCAGAGAACTTTCGAGCTAGTACTGCACAATCCTGTACTCTGGGCATTAAGGCTTGCGAGATGAACCAGTAATCTGTGCGTGTGTATATGTCATGGGGTGCCGAATAGTGTGCAAACCCCCCTTTAGTATTGGAGCGAGCTCTCCACACGTCCACCATTTGCAGTTGTACAGAGATATCAACAATCACTCTGGCAGTCGCCGATGGGGTTCTCATTGGTCCCTTAGGGCGGTCGAGCATTGGATCCAAAACACAGTTGAAGTCCCCACCCCACACTACCGAGAGAGGGGAATGTGCCTTAATAGCCTGAAAAAGGGATTGCTAGAACTGCGGATCATAATATTCGGGCCATAGGAGTTTACTACAAGTAGATCCGTAAAGGTATTATAGCAGCGGGTTATGACATATCGACCAGAAGGGTCGGCATCACAACATTCAATCTGGAGCTTCGCTCTGGGATTAACCAGGTCATAACGCCCCTAGAGTGAGAGGTGAAGCAAGCGGCATGGAATACCCCCAAAATACGACTCCCGGTCAATAGACTTCAGCTCAGATGAAGGTGGGTCTCCTGCAGTAATGCTATGTCAACCTCCTTTCTCTTTAAATAAGCCAGAATTTTGCGCACCTTTCTATGGTCATTAAGACCTCTAATGTTCCACGTCAAGAGCTTCAAACATTCCCTATGTTCCATATTGTTGTGTAATCAGCATATAGAGTGGGCAAGTGTCTGCATAGTACCCACCACCAAGTCACTGAACAACCACCCAATTCAAGGAACAAAAACATCGACATGTGACCCGCAAAAAAGAAATATCATATAAATTCAAAATAAATCCCCACATTGCCACCCCATTCCCACGCCATGCACACCCCAACTGTGCAGAGGCGACAAACGTCCCTCCCTGTTTTCAGAAAAAACAAAACCACCAGACATAATAGAAAAAAACAAACATCAAACCCCAGGACAACATCAACAACAGCGGGTAACGCTTTTGGGCGGATGTTACCCAGCGATCTCAAATTTCAACACCCTCTGCCACACCACCTTCAAGCATACTATAAAGCTTCACTTTTAAAGGAGAAACCTTTGAGGGGGACCAAATCAAACTACATTTCTGCAAGTATCTCTACTCTAATGATACCTTACAGGGCAACAGTAGTGTAAATGTAAAAAAAAAAACCTTCATCTTTAGAGATAAAGGCCCCTCAGCAACCGGGGAAATCTGGGCGGCGTCAACTCAATAAGCAGGTCTGCAAGGTACAGGATTTGAGAGCCTTTTGTAGAGTCCGCCATCAAAGAGAACTTTCAACCGCGCAGGGTACAGCATAGCATACTCGATTTGGTGATCGCGCAACTTGCGCTTCAAGGGGCAAATTGCCTCCGGGCTTCCTGCACCTTGATGGTAAAGTCAGGGAAGAGGTAAAGGGAGGAACCCTCATACTGCAATGTGCCCAGCTCTCTCGCCCTGCGTAACCCTGCATCTCTGTCCGGATAGTTGAGAAGCTTAGCTATATTGGGCCGTGGGGGAGCGCCAAGCTGAGGTCTTAGGCCCAGCGAGTGGTGCGCCATCTCTCCTACAAACATAGCAGAGAAAGCTTCAGCACCCAGGAGAGTTTTAAGAAGATGTTTAACAAAGAGTTCCATGGGGCCGGTAGCCGTTGATTCGGGCAGGCCCGTGATGCGGAGATTACACCGCCTCGACCTTGCCTCTAAATCTTCTGCCCTGTCCTGTAGAATTACCAGGGCTTTCTTGACTTGTCGCTGGGCCTTATTGGTTTCAGTTTGGGCTTCTTCTTTTTCGGCGCTCCGCCATATCTAGATGCTCCGCATGTTTATCAACCTTTTCAGCCATTCTCTCCATTCTGTAGGCCAACGTGTCGATTTTTGGCATATATAGCCGCCATGTTCCAATCACCCATCAGGCCTGCGGCCCGCAGCTCCCGGGAGTGCTCAGCACACCTTTCGATCCGCATTGTTGAGGATCGTCACCGTGACCCTCCACCAAGCAGCAATTCCAGCGAGGGATCGCTGAAGGCCCGCAGCACTCTTGTCGATCTTGTACGCGACTGGCTCGCTCAGGGCTCTGCAGCACACACGCCGGCCACATCTCAAGGCTGCGCACCGATGCAAGAGGCAGCGGCACAGTTATCCAGTCCTAGCGCCGTTAGGCAGGGTTGGGATGCCTTGATAGCTGCAGCGGGCTTTCTGCTCCATTGCAGTGCTAGAGAAGCTGCAAATTATGCTGGATTGTGTCGGTGGACAGCGAAGCTCGATCACCGAGTGGCCATCTTGCAGCTAGGCAAGCTCTGCCCCTCGGGAAACTTTACTATTATTAACGGTGTAGCGGCCCTCTGCTCTTGCCTTTTGCAGGAGCACATCTCTGTCCCTGAAATGGAGCAACTGGGCCATTACCGGCCACGGCGGACGCAACGGCGCCTGGCCGGGACCCTGTGGGACCTTTCAAGAGTGAAAAGGTCGACAGGCCCTCAAATGCCACCACGTTCCTCAGCCACTGTTCCAAGTAAGACACCATATCGCCACCCTCAACTCCCTCCGGCAGGTCTAGGACTCAAATGTTGTTCTGTCTGTTGCATCCCTCTGCATCTTCAGCCATCCAATTCCAGTATGCCCCCCTTGTCCGTAAGGGCTCCCACCTGTAGTTCCAAGGCCTTTTGGGTAGGGGCTATTGAGGCAATGGAGAGCTTCTTATGTTCTTCTTGCAGGAGGCCGAGCCCTACCGCCACCGTGCTGATGTCTTGATGGAGAGTGGCCTTCGTGTCTGCTATAGCTTCCAGTATCTTGCTCAGCTGCTGCTGTATTGGATCCTCCGGAGTAGTCTGCGATTGCTCCTGGGCACTGTCTTCCGGGTCGTGTGAGGCCCCAGCCTACCGGCCTCGAGGATTCCCCATGGCTCCAGAGAGCCCCCCTGGCCAATGAACCACTGGAGAGGTAAAGCAACCCAGTAACTGGCTTCGTGGCACCATCACCCACACTATTGTGTAGGCCTGTGGCACTTCGACCCTTCAACCCCCAAAGCAGTCTCTCCATCGAGGGGGCCGCTGTTGGGGTGCACCCCCCTGTTGTGCCTCAGCTCTCCTCAGGGAGGTCCGCCACGCTCCAGGGCAATTACCAACCTGCCTCACAGGTAGCAGGTCTGCTGGATCCGTCCCCCCCACACTCCAGGGCATGAACAGCCTTTCAACATGGCCGTGGCCACATCCCCACATGTCGCATCCAAAGCCCTCCAACTAGGCACCGCAAGTCCCAGGCACAATTCCGGGGGCAGCCCCCTGGCCGCGTTCACCCCCAAGGAGGCCTCAGCCCTCTCCGCCGCACTCTCTCACCGGTCTGCATACTCCGGCAGAACTCTGTTCCTCTGCAATCGACTTCTGGGGCCCCCATACCTCGACGCAGACAGCAGGGGCAACGGGCACTCCTCTGCCACCAGGGCCGATGGTAAGGCGCACACACCAGTCCCTGAGTCCCGATCTGGACTCCGAGCATATGCAGAGCCCTGCACCTCATCTCGAGAGGCTGTGTTGCGCAGTGCTTGCCTCTGACACAGCAACACCACCACCACAGTTATGTGCCACTCGGCCCCCCAGCTTGCATGGGCACCAGCCAATGGACAGAGAGTAGTCGAAGAGGGAACGAGCCCTAGCAATCCCCAGGCTCCATCGCGGTTCACGGGCACCAATCAGTCCCAGGCCGCCATCTTGAGGTGTCCCGGCTCGGCCCCTGTCGGGAGTTCAGGCTCTCCCCCCTTTACCTGGGAGCAGATGTGGTCGCCGGAACCTGCTTACCGACAACCAGGCACCGCCAGATCAGCCTTGGGATGGTCTCCTGGCTCGGGCACCAAGAAATTAAGCTAATAAGGCGCAGGCCGGCGCAGAGCTTCTAGCTCACGCATCTGCTATTGTCAGCTCCCTGGCCACACCCCTGACACTACCATATTCATAACTGAAAAATACCTTCATTTATTTCAAATTGGTGAAATTCAAAGTGGATACAAATATTTCTATGAAACTTCCAGCCAATATTTTTACTCCATTTTCAATTTAGCCAATTGCATGTTAATATATTTTTAGGCTGGTTCTTAACTTTAAATTCCTCATATTTAAACAAATGGTGTTATTTTTCAGTCATAAATATGGCACCGTGTCTACAGGCCACTGGGTGCATGATGCCTGCTGTTTGTAAATGCAACACTTCGAAATGGATATCCTGTGCCACAAGTACATACGACTCAGCCTCTAATTCACCCTTACGCATATATCCCATTCATATGCACACATGTTCATACATCCCCAAAGACCAAGCGCTCACTGACACAGAAGTATTTTGTTCCAACAATAGTCTTTGGCTCTATGGACATTAGATTTAAATTCAACTAAACTGAGTGTGGGTGTCTGATAACATTCCGGGTGCGATTTGCTTGGCTTTCAGTAGCTCACAATGATTTTCGCTGATCAGAAGTAGCTCTCACTACAGAAAAGGTTGGAGACCGCTGTGTTAGGCTGTTAGGATGGAGAGCGTAATGTCCTCTGCCTTACTTTGGCAAGACTGAAGGATTCTGTTATTTTTCCAATGCTACTGTATTTTCATATAAAATCTAGTTAAAAAGTGCAAAAAAAACCCAGAAATGTAGAAACCAAGGGAAGTGAAAATTAATAATGCTGCCAAGCAATAGTCAGTTCTGCCTGTGAAATCTGTAAGCAATATTACCAGCATCTCTAATTCTACTGTCAATGAGTTTTTTAAGTGCTCCAAAATGCATTTGCTGCAATTTAGAGCTGTTTAAATGAGGTAAACTGTTTACATGATAATTTGCTACTGTAAGTAACTTCTTTGGCAATTGCTAACATACTTACATAAATATTTATGCAAGTTGGTAACAGTCAGTCCCTTTCAGAAGCGTACTTTGTGAGGTAAAATTTCCTGCAACGTCCTACTTCTCGGTCATCGCATATATCATTCTCTAGCATTGAATCTCAAATGAGGAGGCTTTCAAATATTGACTAATTTCACAAAACATTAGCACTCCTACCTGTCATGCTCTAATAACCTCCACATCAGTGTGGTGAGTCATTATGTAACATTTTAGAGGCCTGCACCTGAACAAGGCCCATGGCAGGAAACATCCCAAAACGCAACATGGCTAAATCATATTTTTCCACTCAAAACTGACCCGTTTTATGAAAAGTGTGTAGCTGTGGATTTTGGGCCTAACTCAGCCGTTACCTAGGTAAACCTAGCGAACCTGTAAATTTTTTAATACTAGACACCTAGGGGAATTTAGGATGTGGTGACTTGCATGGCTCCCATGAGGCTGGTTTACCCAGAATCCCCTGCAACCCTCAAACTTTGACTAATAAAACACATTTTCCTCACATTTCTGTGACAGAAAGTTATGGAATCTGTGGGGAGCCTCAACCGTCCTTCCATCTAGCTTTCCCCTAAGTCTTCTGATAAAAATGGTACCTCACTTGTGTTGGTAGGCCTAGTACCTCCGACAGGAAACGGCCTAAAATGCAACATGGATACATATAATTTTTCAACTGAAAACTGACTCGTTATTTACAAAGTAGGTAGCTGTGGATTTTGCGCCCTAGCTCAGCCAGGACCTAGGGAAGCCTAGCAAACATGTATGGTTTTGAAAACTAGACACCCAGGGGAGTCAGGGCTGGTATGCCTCGCATGGATCCCACAAAGTGTTCTTACCCACAATGCCCTGCAAACCTCAAACTTTGCCTAAAATTGCTAATTTTAATTGCATTTCTTTGATGTAAACTTCCGGAATCAGCACAAATCCACAAAATTCCTATCACCCAGCATTCTGCCACTTGCACAGACAAAGATGATACCTAACTTATGTGGCTGGGCCTGGAGCTTGCAACAGGCAAGCGTCAAACCAAGGTCAATGGGATTCTCGTGGAGAGACTCTTGTTAACCCTAGTTTGATTTGTGCCTGTCGACGGCACAAGCCCAAGTCACAAAAATGGGGTAGCATTTTTTACTGGTACAAGTGGGATAACGCTGCGTGATAGGAATGTTGTGGATTCCTGCTGATTCCGTTTACATCACAGAAATGCAAGAAAAATTTGCAAAGTTTGTGGGTTGCAGAGCATTGGGGTAAGAAAACTGTGTGGGATCCACACAAGGCATACCACCCTGGACTCCCCTTGAAGTCTAGTGTTCAGAAATGTCTGGGCTTGGTAGGTTTCCACAGTTTGCAGCTGACCTGAGTCCGAAAAGTACAGCCATTCAGTAGGATATTAGGACTTAGCCAAACTCTGCTACCCATATGCATAAAAAAAATCCATAATCAGAAATTCCCTTCTTGCAAAAAAGATGGGGATGCTGTAGTCCTCAGAGGGGCAGAAAGACTGTTGGCATCATATTGCAGTGGAGGCAAGGCCTGATTTATGGGCGGGTGAGCGGCAGACCACCCCCACAGCTTGTAGCAATAAAACAACTCCCTAGTGTGTAGTGGGCTTTCTGCCCCGCCCACTGGGGTGGATTGGAGTTAAATATCTCTTATCTGTCCCCTGGGGGGGGGGGCAGAAGGACTGTTGCGGGTAATTTGTAGGGTGGGGATAGGCCAATGCTCAGGTGGGCCACCCCACCCATTTCTACACACAAAAAATCATCCCTGTTAACAAGTAGGCTTTCTCCCCCCCGGGCAGTTTTGGGGTAACAACCTCCAAATTTGGGCCTGAGGTGGTTGGGAGCATTATCGATTGCCAGGATGCCCGAACTCCACCAAATATTTCCCCCTGGTGGTCTAATGGGCTTTCTGATCCCATCAGGTGCAGACGGATTAAAACACCTGCAATCTCCACCTCACAGGGGGCAGAAAGAGTGCTGGGTGTTCTGTAGGTGAGTGGGGGCTAGGTCCAATGCCTGTGTGTGCCTTCTCCATCCATTTGTGTCCTATTAAAACATCCCGGGTGTCTAGTGGGCTTTCTACCCCCTAACGGGGCAGTAAAACTTCTGGGGGTTATATCAGTGGGTGGGGGCTAGGTCCGGTGCCTGGGTGGATCGCCCCATCCATTTATGGCCTGATAAATAAGTCCCTGGTGTCTAGAGGACTTTCGGACCCCCTCCAGGGGACAGATTGGAGTTAAGAACTCCAATATGCTCCCAGAGGGGCTGAAAGACTTTGGTTCCCGGGGAGGCAGGGGAGCACTAGCATATTGCTGGGTTGTCACCCCCCCTCCAAATATAGTTGCCAGTGGCCCAGTGGGCTCTGTGCCCACTGCCAGGGGCAGATTGGAGGAAGACACCTTCAATCTGCACCAGATGGGGGCATATAGGAGGTTAGAACCTCCAATCTGCCCCGGAGGTCAGAAAGACTTTTGGGCTTGGGGAGGGAGAGCAGTAGCCCATTGCTGGGGAGCACCCCCTCCAAATATAGTCCATGGTGTCTAGTAGGCTTTCTGCCCACTGATCTGAGATATCCCCCCAAGCACCCATGCAGTGCTTGCTCATTTCACTTTTGTTTTCATTGTAATGGAGTCAGCGCATATGTGTCATTTCAATAAAAAAATACAACCTCGGGTGCTGGTGCAGGTTTTCCCCTGCTCCCAAGGCTGATTTTAGTAAAAGGATATCCCTCTGGTGCTTGCACCAGAGGTATTTCCTGCCTCAGGTGTGAGGATGGCATGGAGCTGTCCTCAGCACACAAGGACTTGTTGGAAGGATGTCACAGAGCCATCCTCCGCACACAAATTAGTTAAACTAGCAGATGCTTAACAGATTCATGTATCTGTGGAAAATGGAGAATGAAAAGGAGCTTTCCAGAGGAACTTCAACTTGGTGAGTTAAAGGCAGGTCACCAAAGCTGTTTGAAGCAGGATGTGCCTTTTTAAAGAGGGTTGTAAAAGCAGTTCAAGTTATTTTGTTGCTTCTTTATTATCCTATAAATATATTTTGTTGCTTAAAGCAACAACAGCGAAATAAACTTGGGAGTATGAAAGGTAATTGTCCCTAAGTAAGCCTGCAATTACAATTTCTGACGTAGTTAGTCATTTATTGTGATTATTTTATAATCGTGTCTTCAACTCTCCCTAACATACTGACACAAATTAAATGGAATGTGGGCCGAAAGATAGTTTCCACTACAAAATCCTATCACTACCTTGGAGCTTGGCTCAACGATTCCATAAAAGCAACTCTACATTTACATAAAATGAATTCAATAGTATAGTCAAAGATTTACGCTTTGTGCAAACTGCACAAGAAACTGCAAAGTCCAACGACAGTCCCAATAAGAAAGGTACTACAATCTAAAATAAGGGCAATAGCGGGTTATGCACAGCAGGCTTTCCCATACAAACTTTACAGTATGTTAGAAAAAGCACAATGCCAGGCGTATAAACGCATAATCAAGCTACCAAAATACAACCGTAATAGCTTGATTCGCCTGGAGTTTGGTCTGGTGCAACAAAACAACGAATGCCTTGGAATGCAGGCAAAATATTACCACCAATTCTTGAAGGCTCCCGTAGGAAGCATGGAGAACATGCTAAAACCCTTCTATGGTAGGACAACCCATAGCAAATCAACATGCAGAAAGCAGTGGAAACATCGGATCTGGCATCACAGATCAGGGGTCAAGAGGGCCTAAATTATGTGGCCGTCAAAAATGCACTCAACAAACAAATTCACCAACTGTCAAGCAAAACAGACTTAGCACACTATGAAATGGGAGGACGTCACCCTGGGCTGATTACAACATATATGGAACAAAAAATATAGCCCTACTTGAGACAAGCATTGGTGAGGAAGGCTCTAAAAAACATTCAGTGGGCCAGACTAGTGCACCTACCAATCAAAGAATTAAATCCCGGATCGAAATTCCTTGATCTTATAACCAGGTGTAGAATTTGCAATTATAAAACGGAATCCTTGCTGCACTTGATGTGCTGTTGCCCCGGCCTGTCACAGTGTCACCAGAAGCTGCTAAAACCAATGTGGCTATTCAAAGCAGCTCAGACACTGAAAGAAGCAGTTTTGGTTCTGTTGTCTTGCACCGCACCGACAGACTTGGTCAGATTTGGGAGATACATGGCTGAGCTGTGCAGCAGACTTACCGAAAAAGAAGGTTTGGACAACACTGGAGGAGTTTTGAATAGCAGCAAGCCGTTAAACAGAAAATAGATCTGCTGTTAATTTGGCTAAAGCATAGTTTCAAATGAAACAAAGAACTTTGTCGTAAAGCTGTTTATATAACGGTTTTTAATACAAATAGTATTTTCCTTACAACCGCAATCAGATAGAATTTTATTCATGTGTTCTTTTTATAGATGTAAGATATACTGCAAAGGATTTGAAACAACTGTGCCCTTTTTTTCCTGATGTAAGATATATTTCAAATGATTTTAAGTAAATGTGCAATAAAAAAATTCAATTCCCAAATACTGACACAAATTATGATTAAACTGCTTAAATCTACTGCCACTTGTACACTTATCAATTAGGATTCTAATCTCCACTAGTTGAGCCACTGTAGAAGAAAGCATTTGGAATTAATTGAAAGACTAGAAGGCTTGGACAACTCTGTTTTCCAATATAGTCTAATACAATGCAATAATACAATAGAGTGCAACACTTTTGATTGTGTGGGTACTTTGTTAGAATCTGTATAGTTACAACTTTTTCAAATAGAAGTAAACTAATGGCTTGGTGTTTACATCAGGATCTGGGAAAGGTACTGTGCTACCCTGTACTCAAAGCACAATGGATGCATTTATGACGACAGGCCTTCCTCTGACAGTGGCTACAATGACCATGCAGCCAGGTGATGCTTGGGCTTGACTGACTCATCTGCGACTAACCCCTCTTCTCCCGACCTAAAGAAAGTTACACTTCTTAACAACAAGTTGACTTCCTCTATTTCCACCGTGCCACCATAGCATGTTGTGCCCGCAGTGTCTGTGGTCCAAGGGCATTCCCTCCATTCTGAAGTAGGGCCCTTCATGACTCTGAGTTCGCAGATCATACCACAACCTCTACAAACTTCTCAGCTCTTGTACCCAGTCAGACTGGAGCAGGCATCAATAGGAGGAACAGGGGGGACAGTCAAGAGGCCTTCTTTTCCTTCTCAGATCTCTCTGACAGTGACTGGGAGGAAGGATTGGATGAAGTGGAGGAGCAGGTGTGGTAGCCTCAGTAGATCAAGCTGGCTGCCTTGTGCTGGCAGCATTCGATTAAGGCGCAATTGATCCTACGCATCATTGGAGGTGGAAGACATATTGCTATGGGATCCTGATGGGTCAGAGCTGATTCCAATGAACCGCTCTCATCTGGGGCAGCTCCTCCAAATATACCATCCTCACTCTCTGATCAGGTTGCGAAGAGGGAACTCCCATCCTCTTTCGGTTATTGCACCGCTGGCCCGGCTCAGAATTTCTGTCTGCTGGGGGCTATTTACCATCTCCTCTTACCAGTAGCTGTCCGTGGAGGGAGTTCGGTGGGGCAGTGAGGCGGGGCGGGGGAGGGGCAGGGTGGGGAAATGTAAGCACCGAATATGGATGAACGGAGGTAAGTACACATTTAAAAATATAAAACAAATTTAGTTGCGCGCACTGCATTGCATTTTGCGATACAGCGCGCGCAAAGGAATTCGTTTTATTTATTTAAATGTGTACTTACTTCCGTTCATCCATATTCCGGTGTTTACATTTCCACACCCTGCCCCTCCCCCACCCCCCTCACCACCCCACCGAACTCCCTCCACAAACCGCTACTGCCTCTTACAGTACAGAGAGGGTTATCACAAGTACTCTCTAGATCTGAAGGCCGCACATCTCAAGATTCAAGTGGTTCTCTGGAAGCTGTCTAAAAACAAGACTTGGAGTAGTTGAAGCTTCTCAGTGAGCCATTCAAAAGGCAGTGATCAGTAATAGCTTGGGGATTATTCAGCATGAGAGGCAGATTACCACTCTATCGTCAAGGGTAGAGGATTTGGAGAACAGATGTTGTTGAAATAATTTGCAGGTCCTGGGTGTCCCCGAGAGGATGGAAGGGGGATGACCCCCCTGTCTTTGTCATTCATCTGTTCTGAGAAGCTTTCCCCTCACTGGTGTGATTAGGATATGGACTGTATGATACAACAAGCTCCCTGTTTCCCATTTTGACTCTCTAGGAAGCCCTCCATGTATCCTAGGGCTTACTGATTATATCTGTAATTTTATTCTCAGGCAAGAGATCTTTCGGGGTACCACTCCTAAGCAGCCGGTGAAAGGTAGCGGCACCGACTTCTTTGTCTGATCAGATTTCTGCCATCAAAGTCATGAGGCGCTGGCAGCTCTGCGAACATATTCTGCTACTTCAGAAACTTGGGGCCTCTGACTCTCTCATGGAACCTGCAACTCTGCTGATTCATAAGGAAGGTCAGACTCTCTACTGCTATGACACTCTATAGGCCCAAGAACTGATAACTAAGTGGTAACCATGGGCTGAGGATGTTCTGTCTTTTTTGATAATTTTCATTTTTCTGTTGGACGTAAAAGACTTCTTATGGGTTTTTTCACTATGGTGTTTAATCCAAGTTGGGGGAAAGTTAGCTTCTAGATTCAGCAGGAGATTGACCCTCCCGGAGCTGGGAAGGGCAAGGGTAAGGCCTATTGGCGTTAGGGCAGGGCTGTGGGCTGTGGGTTGATGAGCTGGTCTTTATGTCCTTTGCAGGACTCATATTTGTGGTTATTTATTTATTTTATTTTTTATTCTTGGCTCTTCTTTTTATTGGGATTTGCTTCAGTTATGTTTTTTTCTCTTCTTTTGCTGTCTCCTTATCTCAAACTAAAGCAAAAAAAAGGAAAAAGAGGTGGAAAACATTTGTTTTCTCTCTTTTAAGTAGACTCTGTGGGTTGTCGGCGATCGGGTCCTTAAAAAAATCCTAGGAGTAGGAGCATGGGCCCTAGGTGTAAGGGGCACAGCATTGTGGGGTTGGTCAGATTGCCACCATCGGAGCTAGGGAGCTCAGAAAGGGAGATTGGGTGGGTCAGGGGAAGAATAGCATGGGGAAGGGGGATCACTTCTTTGTCTTATTGAGCATCCGGGGCAGTATTCTTGGCAATTCGATTTGGAGTAAGGTAGTCAATAGTAGTAAAAACTGTTATCAGAACATTTACATACAAGTTCTTTTTTCAAAATGTATGGTGGAGGAGTAGCTTGTGGACTGTATTTGATAATGGTAACATGTAGTAACAGCGGCATTCCTATTTAGCAGCTGCTTATTCTCTCATGGAATATTAATGGGGTTAAATCACCACAAAAGCATAAACTGGTACAGGAAGAACTAAACACGCTCTGACCCCAAATTCTCTGTCTCCAGGAGACCCATCTGTCTCAGATGGAAGGTGTACTATTAAAAGAGCTAGGCTATCAGATGCTTTCCCTTTCTTGTTACACTTCTGCTCAGAGCACTTTTAGCTCAGGACAGTAGGTAGGGGTACTGCAACAAAGGACAGATTTGGGGGGGTGCTGGCCGATAGCAACGATCCAAAAGGATGGCTATCGGTTCACTCTCTGTGTTTTATACGGTCCGAACATGGAATACCCCAAAGGTTTTTCAGTTCCTCTTATTTGAGTTGCATCTCTGGGTCCCACCTTACATTATCTGTGGTGATTTTAATTTGATGCAGTGTCCCAAAAATGATTCATAAAACCCGCGTGTTTCCTCTTATCCACTTTCTGACAGTCCTTCTCAACGGGGCAAGTATTGGCTCCGGGGGGCAGTTCCCCAGTTACTTTCCTCATATTCTCTTTTTGATCTTTGGCCGTTTAAGCATCCTCAGGATCCGGGGTTTATATTTTAATATGTGCTCCATAATGTTATGTCTAGGCTAGATATGTTTTTGGTTACTAGTACTTTGGTTTCCTCTTCAAGTATTACAATGCAATCCGCAGGTTCTGTCCAACCATAACTCTCTGTCATTATCTATTTCACTAGGGACGGTTACACAGGCACCTGCCCCACGAAGGTGAACATTCGACCACAGGCTTCTGTTGAATTATGGTTATGTCAGTTCCATGAATGCCTATTTAAGTGAATTCCTTACATTTAATATCAGATCAGCTCTACTTCTGGTGGTCTGGGATTGCCCTTAAGGCCTCATGTGGAGGACAGACACTTCAATTTGACTCCCGCGGAAGAAGGGGGCATTGATAGAGGAAATGACAGCACGATGGACTCTAAGAGTTTCAAAGCCTCCCTCAGGAAACAAATCTGGGATAGAGCAGTTAAAAACAGAAGGTCTCAGCAGATTTCCTACTTTAAAATAGTGAGAAGATGGGGTGAATTTTTTCATTTAAGGTAAGAGATAGATCCAGTTTAAATAGCATTCGGCTGATTAGGGATGTGAATAGGTCCTCAGATACCATTTCAGGTAAAATCTGCAAAGTTTTTCCTAGGTTTTTTCAGGACCTAGATAATGATGACTGCTAATACTCCCCCAAGGACATTTGTGCCGGGACAGTGATCCCACACAAACATGTGTGGAAAAAGTGAATATTTTCAGCTAAATTTGAGGTTTGCAGGGGATTCTGGGTAGGGAAATGTTGGGGGACCACACATACCTCACTGGACTCCCCAGGGTGTCTAGTTTTCATAAATGTGTGGGTTTGGTAGGTATTCCTGGATGGCCACCACCCCGGGGCCAAAAAACTAGGTTGTTTTGTGACAGATAATTCTGAAGTCTCCACAGTACAATTTGGGCAATTTCCTGTTGCAGCCACTATGCCTACCCACACAAGCGAGGTACCATTTTTCTCGGAAGACTTTGGGGAATTGCAGGGTGGGAGGAATTTTGTGGATCAACACAGGGATTCTGGAAAACAGAACCGAGTGAGAGCCAGACAAGTCACACTATCGTGGATTCCCATGGGTGTCTCCTTTTAAAAAATGTATAGGTTTATTAGGTTTCCCTAGGTACCGGCAGAGCTATGGTTCAAAATCTACAGCTAGGCACTTTGCAAAAAAAGGGTCAATTTTCACTGTAAAAATGTGGTGTGTCCACGTTGCGTTTTTGGGCTGTTTCCTGTCGCGGGCACTAGGCCTACCCACACATGTGATGTTTCATTTTTATGAAATTACTTTGGGAAATGCGGCGTGGGTGGAATTTTGTGGATCTACGCAGATGCAAGAACTTTCCATCACAGAAATATGAGGACATTTTGGTTTTTTGGTACAAAGTTTGAGGTTTGCAAGGGATTCTGGGTAACACAACCTGGTGGCAGCCAGACAAGTCACTACATCCTAGATTCCCCTGGGTGTCTACTTTTCAAAACTGTATATGTTTGCTAGGGTTCCCTAGGTGCCGGAAGAGCTATGGTTCAAAATCGACAGCTAGGCACTTTGAAAAAAAAGGTCAGTTTTTACTGTAAAAATGTGGTGCGTCCACGTTGCGGTTTGGGCCGTTTCCTCTCGCGGGCACTAGGACTACCCACACAAGTGAGGTATCATTTTTATCGGAAGGCTTTGGGGAATGCGGGGTGGGTGGAAGTTTGTGGATCTGCACCGATTCCAGAATCTTCCATCACAGAAATGTGAGGAAAATGTTTTTGTTTTTTTAAAGTTTGAGGTTTGCAAAGGATTCTGGGAAACAGAACCGAGTGAAAGCCAGACAAATAACCCCATCCTGGATTCCCTGGGTATCTACTTTTCAAAAATGTATAGGTTTGCTAGGTTTCCCTAGGTGACGGCAGAGCTATGGTTCAAAATCTACAGCTAGGCACTTTGCAAAAAAAGGGTCAGTTTTCACTGTAAAAATGTGGTGTGTCCACGTTGCGTTTTTGGGCTGTTTCCTGTCGCGGGCACTAGGCCTACCCACACATGTGATGTTTCATTTTTATGAAATTACTTTGGGAAATGCGGCGTGGGTGGAATTTTGTGGATCTACGCAGATGCAAGAACTTTCCATCACAGAAATATGAGGACATTTTGGTTTTTTTGTTACAAAGTTTGAGGTTTGCAAGGGATTCTGGGTAACACAACCTGGTGGCAGCCAGACAAGTCACTACATCCTAGATTCCCCTGGGTGTCTACTTTTCAAAACTGTATATGTTTGCTAGGGTTCCCTAGGTGCCGGAAGAGCTATGGTTCAAAATCGACAGCTAGGCACTTTGAAAAAAAAGGTCAGTTTTTACTGTAAAAATGTGGTGCGTCCACGTTGCGGTTTGGGCCGTTTCCTCTCGCGGGCACTAGGACTACCCACACAAGTGAGGTATCATTTTTATCGGAAGGCTTTGGGGAATGCGGGGTGGGTGGAAGTTTGTGGATCTGCACCGATTCCAGAATCTTCCATCACAGAAATGTGAGGAAAATGTTTTTGTTTTTTTAAAGTTTGAGGTTTGCAAAGGATTCTGGGAAACAGAACCGAGTGAAAGCCAGACAAATAACCCCATCCTGGATTCCCTGGGTATCTACTTTTCAAAAATGTATAGGTTTGCTAGGTTTCCCTAGGTGACGGCAGAGCTATGGTTCAAAATCTACAGCTAGGCACTTTGCAAAAAAAGGGTCAGTTTTCACTGTAAAAATGTGGTGTGTCCACGTTGCGCTTTAAGCCGTTTCCTGTATTGGGCACTAGGACTACCCCCACAAGTGAGTTATCATTTTTATCGGAAGGCTTTGGGGAATGCGGGGTGAGTGGAAGTTTGTGGATCTGCACCGATTTCAGAAGAGTCCATCACAGAAATATGAGGAAAATGTTTTTATTTTTTGCAAAGTTTAAGATTTGCAAGGGATTCTGGAAAACAGAACTGAGTGAGAGCTAGACATGTCACATCATCCTGGATTCCCCTGGGTGTCTCTTTTTAAAAAATGTATAGGTTTGCTAGGCTTTTCTAGGTGCCGGCAGAGCTATGGTTCAAAATCTGCAGCTAGGCACTTTGCAAAAAAAGGGTCAGTTATCACTGTAAAAATGTGGTTGTCCACGTTGTGTTTTGGGCCGTTTCCTGTAGCGGGCACTAGGCCTACCTACACAAATGAGGTATAATTTTTATAAAATGACTATGGGAAATGCAGCGTGGGTGGAATTTTGTGGATCTACGCTGATGCCAGAACTTTCTATCACAGAAACATGAGGACATTTCTTTTTTTACAAAGTTTGAGGTTTGCAAGGGATTCTGGGTAACAGAACCTGGTGGCAGCCAGACAAGTCACCCCATCCTGGATTCCCCTGGGTGTCTACTTTTCAAAATGTATATGTTTGCTAGGTTTCCCTAGGTGCCGGCAGAGCTAGGGTTCAAAATCTTCAGCTAGGCACTTTGCCTAGAAAGGGTCAGTTTTCACTGTAAAAATGTGGTGTGTCCACGTTGCGGTTTGGGCTGTTTCCTGTCGCAGGCATTAGGACTACCCACACAATTGAGCTGTCATTTTTATCTGAAGGCTTTGAGGAATGCGGGGTGGGTGGAAACTTGTGGATCTGCACTGATTCCAGAACCTTCCATCACAGAAATGTGAAGAAAATGTTTTTTTTTTTAAGTTTGAGGTTTGCAAGGGATTCGGGGTAACAGAACAGAGTGAGAGCCAGACAAGTCACCCCATCCTGGATTCCCTGGGTATCTACTTTTAAAAAATGTATAGGTTTGCTAGGTTTCCCTAGGTGCTGGCAGAGCTATGGTTCAAAATCTACAGCTAGGCACTTTGCAAAAAAAGGTTCAGTTTTCACTGTAAAAATTTGGTGTGTCCTCATTGTGTTTTGGGCCGTTTCCTGTCGCGGGCACTAGGCCTACCCACACAAGTGAGGTATCATTTTTATGAAATTACTTTGGGAAATGCGGCGTGGGTGGAATTTTGTGGATCTACGCAGATGCAAGAACTTTCCATCACAGAAATATGAGGAAAATGTGTTTGTTTTTTTACAAAGATTGAGGCTTGCAAGGGATTCTGGGTAACACAACCTGGTGGCAGCCAGACAAGTCACCACATCCTAGATTCCCCAGGGAGTCTACTTTTCAAAAATGTATATGTATGCTAGGTTTCCCTTGGTGCCAGAAGAGCTATGGTTCAAAATCTACAGCTAGGGACTTTGCAAAAAAAGGTTCAGTTTTCACTGTAAAAATGTGGTGTGTCTACGTTGCGGTTCGGGCCGTTTACTGTCGCGGGCACTAGGACTACCTACACAAGTGAGGTATCAATTTTATCGGAAGGCTTTGGGGAATGCAGGGTGGGAGGAAGTTTGTGGATCTGCACCGATTCCAGAAGATTCCATCACAGTATTATGATTGAGGTTTGCAAGGGATTCTGGAAAACAGAACAGAGTGAGAGCCAGACAAGTCACACCATCCTGGATTCCCCTGGGTGTCTCCTTTTAAAAAATGTATAGGTTTATTAGGTTTCCCTAGGTGCCGGCAGAGCTATGGTTCAAAATCTACAGCTAGGCACTTTGCAAAAAAAAGGGTCAGTTTTCACTGTAAAAATATGCAAGGGATTCTGGGTAGCAGAACATGGTGGCAGCCAGACAAGTCACCCCATCCTGGATTCCCCTGGGTGTCTACTTTTCAAAAATGTATCAGCTTGCTAGGTTTCCCTATGTGCCGGCAGAGCTTTGGTTCAAAATCTACTGCTAGGCACTGTGCAAAAAAATGGTCAGTTTTCACTGTAAAAATGTGGTGTGTCCATGTTGAGGTTTGGGACGTTTCCTGTTGCAGGCACTAGGACTACCCACACAGGTGAGATATCATTTTTATCAGAAGGCTTTGGGTAATGCGGGATGGGTGGAAATTTGTGGCTCTGCACTGATTCCAAAACTTTCCATCACAGAAATGTGAGGAAAATGTTTTTTTTTTACAAAGTTTGAGGTTTGCAAGCGATTCTGGGCAACAGAACCAAGTGAGATCCACACAAGTCACCACATTCTGGATTCCCCTGGGTGTCTATTTTTCAAAAATATATAAGTTTGCTATTTTTCCTTGGGTGCCAGCTGCGCTAGAATCCAAAATCCACAGGTAGGCACATTCCGAAAAAAGGTCTGTGCCTAGTGGGCTTTCTGCCGGCCTGATGAGGGGGAAAATCGACGGCTATTGCCCAGATATGCCCCCAAGGGGGGCAGAAAGACTCTGGCCATTTTTTGGGATGGGTAGGGACTTTGGGATGTACATTCTGGGCAGCCCCCACTCCTACGTATAAAAAAGCCAGCATAATCGCTGGGGCCTAGTGGGCTCTCTGCCCACCCGGGGGCAGATCAGGGGCTACTGCCCCCATCTGCCTACTGGGGGGAGGCAGAAAAACGGTGGCATCATTTTTTTGGGGGGTGGGGACATTGGCATACCCATTCTGGCCAGTCCCCACCCCTGAATGTTGAAAAGAATGTACCCCTGGTGCCTAGTGGGTTTTCTGCCCACCAAGGTGGCATATAAGGTGCTATTGCTCTCATCTGCCTCCAGGGGGGCAGAAAGACTGTGGTTATTTTTTGGGGTGTGGGCATTGACATGCCCATTCTGGGCAGCCCCCACCCCTATGTATAAAAACAGAAAAACAAATCCCTGGTGCCTAGTAGGCTTTCCACCCTTCGGGGGGCAGATCAGGGTCTACTGCCCCATCTGCCACCTGGGGGGCATGAAGACTGTGGCTATTTTGGGGGGGGGGGTGGGGGAATTAAATCCCTGGTGCCTAGGGGGCTTTCTGCCCCCTGGGGGGCAGATAATGGGCTATTGCCCCAACTGCCTCCCAGGGGGGCAGAAAGACTGTAGCATTTTTTTGGGGGGTGGCGGCATTTACATTTCTGGGCAACCCCCACCCCTAAGTATATTTAAAAAAAATCCTGGTGCCTTGTGGGCTTTCTGCCCCTCCCGAGGGGGCAGATCAGGGGCTACTGCCCCATCTGCCTCCCAGGGGGGAAGAAAAAACTGTATAATTTTTTGGGTGGGGGCATTGGCTTACCCATTCTGGGCAGCCCCCACCCCTATGTTTATATAAAAACAAATCCCTGGGGCCTAGTGGGCTTTCTGCCATCCCTCGGGGGGCAGATCAGGGGCTTTTGCCTTCTGGAGGGGGCAGAAAGTCTTCTGCCTTCTTTAGGGGGTAGCATGCCCATTCTGGGCAGCCCCCGCCCCTGTCCTATAAAAAGATCCCTGGCATCTAGAGTGCTTTCTGCCCAGCCCCCGGGGTTGTAATTACAGTACGTTCACTGTGAGTTCAAGGTGAGCATTGAGAATGATGGGTGAGTTGTCTGAATGCAGACTAGACATAGTGAGTAGCAGCATGTTTCTTATCTATGGTAGCAAGTGGGGTCTCAGATACTGTTTCTATTATTGCATCGATCAAGGAAGGAGGATGGAGGATGGAGGAAATAAATATTTTTGGTGTCCTGCAACAAACTTACAGACTATTGATATGCCTTGATAGATGATATATTGATATGTCTTGAAATTGTAAAGTATGTGGTATAACTGCCAGAGCTGCTGGCATTGAGTTGGTAAACTAGGTCTGAGTCTCAATGCCAGCTCACCATCTTGTGATTCTGGGCAAATCACTTAATGTCCTGTTGTCTACAAAAATGAATGTGTCCTTGTATAATGTAACTGGTGCTCAGTTAAAGTGCCACAATACCTTCGGGTCTAGCTCAAGCTATATAAAACTGCAAAAAAACAAAGTCTAAGGTAATTTTTCAGGGAATGCATTCTCACACTTTGGAAGCAAAATCTATTTGCAAATGTAAGGAATAGGCAGAATGGAGACGAAGGGGCTCCAGGAAACGATAGAAAAACAAAATAGCCTCGTTAACACATAAAGATCTTTTAAAGACCTGTGAAATACTTGGATGATGCTGAGATAAGACGCCAGACCATTGAGACCAAGCAGCTCAAGAACTGTGTGTGTTTGTTCGGTAAGCTGCCGCAGCTCAGGCTGACACACACGACAAAGGGGGTGTAAAGTCCTTCCTGCCCTATTGTTGTGGCATGCCTGAGTTAGGCCCTGTACCTCTGTCTTACATTCTAAACAGCCTGTAGCGTGCTCTCGTTAAGCAGAGTCAATGTACCCACTGACTGTTGCTCTGTGAGCAGTAGGCTTTCATTTATTCACAATGTTCTGTTCCTGTAAGGGGTTTCCTTGGAAAATTACATACAAGTTCACAGTAACTTCCTCTTTTGCTTCATCAGACATGTTCTGTGGACATGAAAGGCATTTTTAATTGTAAAAAACTGTAATTTAGAAAAATCAACTTTGAATAATGTGGTGATGGTAAACGGTGCGCAAATGGTACTCAGTTAGTTGAGGAGACCAAAAAACGTATTGTGTGGTAGGTATGTTCCCCTCACAAAAAAGTTGAATGTTAAGTTGTTGGAAGCTGGCTCTGTATATGCTATACCAAAGTGAGGTATAGTGTGCACAGAGTCCAGTGGATCCCCAAAGGTAGGCAGAGGCTAAAGTAGATAATACCTTACTCTCTATTTGTGGGCGGGCAGTAAGGCTTTATCAGAGGGTAGTGTTAAGCATTTATTGTACACACTCAGACAAGAAATTATGTCACACACTCAAAGACTGAACTCAGACCAATCTGTTTGTATAAAAATATAATTTAGTTGTATTTTTATTTCTAGAACCAAGCCGGGCCTGGTACAGGTAAGTGTAATAGCACTTTGCAAGAATAATGCAGTTGAATACAGTTTTAATGCAATTGAATGCAATTGGATTGGTTACAGGTGAGTCATTTGTTCATAAACTGTTGAAATTCCTTTTCAGTTACTTTTGAAATTACTTTTTAAGTAACTTTTCAGGTTGCTTTTTTTACACAATGTTGTATACCTAGATAGTGATACAACACTGGGGCTTTTCCTGGATAAAGGTAAGTATGCAATATGTTATCAAAACACACTTGTATGGTTTTTCATAGAATTTCCAATCCACACACAAACCTTTTTTACAGAAAAGCAGTCAATGCAATCCTATGGGAGGAAATGGAGTTATCGGTTTACAGGTAAGTACTTGGTTTTGGAAATGGGTTTCTGGGGTTAGAACAGGGGTTTCCTCAGGGTCAAGTATGCACTCTCAAAGCACCCTCAGTGGCACTAGGGCGACCAGGCGCAGAGTGCTGAGGCTCAATGTTTTCCGAATAGGGATGGGGACCTCTGGTTGGTGGCTACTCACAAGCAGGCCACAAGGTTGCGGGAGCACACCTCCTGGACTTAAGCTCAGGGCAAAGGGGGGTTCAAGTAAGCACCCAAGGTACACCCACAGCGGCACTAGGGTGGCTAGATGCAGGGTGCTGTGTTGGTGTCTGGTGCCCTGTTACTTTCAATGGGGATTCTCCGGTTTGAACAAACACTGCAGGCTCGGCCACGAAGATCTGCTGAAGGCAACCAACGGTTGGCGAGGTTAGTTGAGACGTCATGGAATACCAGGACACCATCGGTTGGGCTGCCCAAGGCCGTGGGGTGTCAGGTGCAGGGGTGTCTTTTGGCATCTGGTTTTTCTTACCGGTTCCAGTCCCGGGGATCCTCCAGAAAAGGGCTACACGTGTCATCAGGCGATTTGAGGTAGGTCAGGGATCACCAGATCCCAGGTCAGGATTTCCAGGGAGATCTCCTCATGGTGTTGGGCCACTCGAACTCGGGCAGTGGGTGTTGGATGCAGAGTGGTACAGACTCGCTGATTTGGCCGGAGCCAGGGTCTGTTGGTGAGCAAATCCAGTGCTAACTGGAGACAAAGTTTGGTTGGGGAAGGCAGGGCAGGTCCTCTGGGTTCTGAGGGGCTGCTGGCTGCAGGACACACCAGCAATCTGCTGGAGCAGGTCGAGGTCAGGACAGACCAGTAGGGCTGGGATCAAGTCAGTTGGTGTCATCCTCGTCTTCCTTCAGCACGGCTCTTTGGGCCTTCTTCTTCTTGTTTCTTCTTGTCTGAGGAGGCAAGGTTCGGGGTTGCCCCTAAATACTGGATTTAGGGGCATTTCAGGTAGGTACAGGTTGGGGCCAATGGGTCCCTTCCTTGGGGTGGGCACGCCTCCTATTATGCCACCCTCCAGTGGAAGGGGGCATGAGCCTCACTCTGGTTGGCTGGGTCCCCCATCTTCAAGATGGTGGGGCCTGAGAGTTGTGCTTCACCTAGCCTCCCCCACCTGAGGGTTGGGGTTGACAAAGGTGGGCACACCTCTCTTCCTATCTCAGTTTTCCCACCAATTCTCCCATCGAAAGTGGGGGTCAGTTGCTGGGAGCAGCAAATGGCTGAGGCAGCTCACAAAGGTGGCAAGCCTTTGAAGCTTCCCCTTCATGAACTCTGCCCTTCCTGGGGGAGTAGGCTTGGCACCTCTGCCCAGGATGTTCTTTGTTTCAGCACCTCAAGAGCAGGAGGCTCTCGAGCCAGGGGTCCAGAAACATGTCTGCGGGTGGCACCTGTTAAGTAGCCAGTCAGCCAAGACACTAGAGTCAGGTCGTTTTCAATTTCAGTGTATTTATTCATTATGATTTGGAATTCCACATCAAAGTACATCTTAAAAGCAACATTACATTCCATAAAAATTGCCAATACTAAATTCATCATATCATCTCATTTAAAAACACAAATGAACATATCAGTAGCAGCCATTGTATAAGTTTTCGAGTGCCAGGAGGAGTGAAAATAGTCGGATTACAATGAATGAATACTTACAGATTTATACGGAATTATAATCTAATACTATCATAAAACATTCAAAATTAAAACTTATTATACAATGCGAAAATTTAACAATTCGCCATACAGTACTAGACAACGAACGAAATAACAATATATGAGACAAAACAATAATTTGTCTCTTCACTAAACAGTACAATATAACCAGCAGCATAATAACAGTGCAAGAGTATTTAAATACTTTAAAAGGGCCGTTTTCTGCGTGAAGCACACAATAATTAGCAGCAAAACAAGGGTTTAGTAAGGTGCAAGAGATCATACAGGACATGTAACTAGCAGCGAAAAAGTTTGTAAAAGTGCACGTGCTCAGTTGCATACATAGTAAATCAGCCTTGAAACTGAAGGGTCGAAATGTGCAAGTGCTCAGAGAATACATATTAAATAGATCCTTACTGCTTTAGTATAGGCCTGGGCGGCAAATTCCGTTCCGCTCGCGGAATTTGCGGAATTTAGGTAATTTCGCGTTCCGCGGAGAACGCGAAATTGCCCAAAAATCTGCGTTCCGCGACTTCGCGAAATTTTTTGCTTGTTCGCCTTCTTAATATGCGTGTTCGCGAGATATTTCACCCCGAGCACACAAACAGCGATCGCGAACAGGAAAAAAGTATCGCGAACAAGCAATTCCGCGTGTTCGCGGAATTTCTGCGTGTTCGCGGAGATTTGTTACCATTTCGCGGAGATTTGCGTAACGCGATTACGCAAATTCCGCCCACCCCTACTTTAGTATATATTTAAAAATTGTTTAAAAAGGCAAAAAAATTTAAAACACATAAGTTCAGATGGGGGAGACAGCAGACAATTCCGGGCCTCTTCTGCTGTGGCGATAATATACTTTAAAAAACAATTCCTAGATGTCTGCGACGTTTTGATTGTAATGCGGGACAAACGAATAAAACATGATTTAGGTCTTGTATACATGAATAACATAAATGACAATATATTTCGTGTCTAGCAATACCCTCCCAGGCTCCTGTTACAGTTCTTAGGGGAAGTAAATTCAATCTAAGTAGCAGAATCACCCTACGCACTCCATGTTTAAGATTCCATAAAACATAAGGTTGGGGTTTTTTGCCAATACTACTCCCCACAATACAGTCATTATTACTATTCTCTGTGCACATTTTAATATCTCTTTCACAAGAAACCCCATAGATTGTTTTCTTAATTCTGATTTTCAAAGCCCTTTTACAAAGAACCGCTGCCCCATCCTTATCTAATCCAAACATTGTTAGCGCTTTTAGATAATTCCTAAAAAGAACACTCTTTTCTTTCATATTTACAAACATTTCTCTGTACAGTGCTACCCGTAACAGGTTCTCTGAGCTATTTAGCAATGCATTGCTCCATCTTAAGCACGCGGCCATCGATAGCACATAAGTGGAGAGTAAACCAAATTCGAGCCTAAGCGCTGCAATAGGTGCCTCGCGATTCAAATTACATATTTGACGCCAGATTTGCCCTTCCACTTTCTTGAATTTGTCCCACTCTTGTGCATCTATTGTTTCACTGGCATAGCTCAGTGTGGGTTGGATATTTATTTTACAGACTGATATAATATGTGAGAAATGTCTTTTCCCACAGTGTGTGTACAAACGGTTGATTGCAAAGGCATGTGAAATTGCTTGATAACTTGATAACTAAAAATCATGCCTTTGCTCTTTAATATATTTATTTTTAAATAATACTCTTCTGTATACCTGATCAGCTCGGCAAGTCGTCTTTGTTGTCCAATTGGGGTTAAATCCATAATTATGGCGTCATCTCCATAAAGCAGACAGCTCAGCTCTAAAGTTCCTAATTTAGGGGGATCCCCTTTACTGAACCCCACTCTTCTTGGTAAAACATTAATATAAATAGTAAAAAGTAAAGGGGCCAAAAGGCACCCTCGCTTCAACCCATTATTAGTTACTATTTTTCTTGAGAGGCCTTGTGTTCCCCCTAATAAAACCTGAGTCCAAGTGGAGGAGTGAAGAGCAATTACTAATCGGAAAAGATTCCCTGGTATCCCCATGGTGACCAATTTCTTCCACAGCTTCCCCCGATCTACCCTGTCGAATGCTGTGGAAAAATCTATAAAAGCCGAATATAACGGCATTCCCCAACTTACTGGATATTTTTCAGTTAAAGTTTGCAAAATGGTGATATTATCCAAGGTGCCTCTATTTTTACGAAATTCTGTTTGTTCCAAAGGGATGAAATTATTTCCAAATGCCCACTCTTGCAGATGAGTGAGAATGCTCTTTGTAAATAATTTCCCAGTCGCTTCCAGGAGAGAAATCTGTCTAAAACTGGCAAGGGAATTTTCTGGACCCTTTTTGTATAGTGGAACTAATATACTTCCCTTCCAGGATTGTGGGATATCACCATGGGTATAACAATGGACAAACAACGGATGCAGAAATTTCGCCCACTCTTCACCATCCTGTTTTATTATGGCAATTGGTACATCATCTGAGCCCATTGCGCTGGAATATCTTGCCCCTTTAATGTAACCCTCAATCTCCAAGCATGACGGTGCACCATAGTCTCTCTCTGCGGTCGGGGCAATGCTAACCTCTTGATTCTGCCCAACTGCGAGATTTGAAGCATAAAGCTGGGAAATATACGTGGACCATTCTGCTTCTGGGATTAAAATAGGCTTTGACTTCTCTCTCCCATCACAACATTTTGCAATCAGTGCCCAATATTTCCAAGTGTCCCCAGAAAGAGCAACCTCTCGAAGTCTAACCCATTTTGAGTCTTCAACCCTTCTATGATCTGATGTCTTTTTCCTTTTTCGTACTTGTTTCAGTCTATTAATTTCTCTTTGCCTTTGTATCGTGGGCTGCCTAAATTGGTCTCTAATTAAACCGTTAATTTCCCGATTCAGTTTTTTAATTTCCCATGGAATTATTACTAATGGTGCAAAACTGATGACTTGGTTCTTTCTTCCAAAGGTTCTAATATCAGCCAAGACTCTCTCAAACCTGTGAACCGGGGTTTCTTGGGTGGAAATACAGGCAGTATTTCAAAGACCCTCTTAAAATTAGAAGCAATTTATTTGACCAGCAAGTACGCCCATTATTGCGATTATATGAGACCTTTTCATCCCTCTGATTCCATAGTTCAGGATTCTCAGTTTCTATATCCATATTTACAGTTAAAATACTGTGTTCACTCATATTTGTGGAAAATACCTTAAATTGTGTACATACAATAAATAGTTGGTAAGATACTGCCATGTAATCAATTAGGGAGTGACCATATGCGCCCCGAAAGTTATAGGCAGCAGGGGAGTCCTCTGGAAATCTACCATTTAACGTTACAAGTTCTAAAATTCTAAGATTATGCAGAAATAACAAGCCTTGTTTATCTGATCTTAGATGGACCGGAAATACAGAATCTGGGATGGACCATAGCTCTTCCAATTCAGGGTTTGAAAAAGACATGACTGCACTGTTGGATAATTTAGCGTTAAAGTCACCCACCATCATTATACGTGAGCATTCTTCGTTGTTACTTAACCTTTGCACAAAAATACAGATTGAATCAACCAATGCGTTTGATGCTCTCCCTGGAGGAATATACACATTTACCAGTAAAAGAGAAACTGCTTGCCCAAGTTATCTTCACCAATCCTCAGCTTTACTCCAATACAGCATTTTAAGGGGTTCTTTTAGACCACAGGATCCCATCTTATGGCACAGCTGAGTAAAAAAGCTAAACCACCACTTGCGTGCCCTTTTACAGATTTATTTGCTGTACAACAATACACATAAAAATTCTCAAACTGAAAATCCTCCCCCATCCATGTTTCCTGGAGGCAAATTATTTTGGGGTCATATTCTAATAATGATTTAAGCTTGCAACTCCTTTTTCCTACCCCCGCTATATTCCAGGATAGGATTCTTCCCAATTGGCTACCCCCGCACTTTGGGCTTTATAGTGGGGCATTTTTTAACCTTTCAGGGTATCAGCTACCCAGCTCCACTTAGCTACCTCATCCTCCACATTGAGACTACTAAGTCATTCGAGCTTCGGGACCTAAAATATTAATTTCTCTGTTTCCTAGATTTCTCCCTACCGTTATTTCAATGTCCTTAAGGTTTATAGGGATTTTTGCGTCCCTGTTATTAGAGAACCCATACCATTGCATCTGATGAATCGTTCCTAAACTTTCAGATAGCACTGGGCAAGGGGGTACACTAGAAATCACATCTATACCTCTTTTCCTAAAGCAACCTACATTGGCTATTACTAACGTTAAAACTACCCCTGACGTGAATGTAACTCTAGTACTTGGGGGTGTACTCCTCCAATCTACGTAGACCATCTCAAGGTCTTTACTTGTTATCGAACCCAAATCTTTTATCTCTGTTAACAGCTGTAGAAGGGCACTTCTATTCAGTAACATTGTTTCAGTTTTGAACTGTGAGACAAAAAACAAAGTCCTGCTCCCCTGCCCGACTACTGGCCCTGGATTCCTTAACGACCTATTACCAGGCTGCCCTAAGATCGGGCCCCTTTCTAGCATGCCCCTGTAACTATTACAAACTGTGATCAAGTCCCCCTCCCCAACTATCCCCTGGCCGGACTCAAACCGTGCTGGGAAAGTATCCCGTCCACTGTAAAGGAGAAGGGCACCTCCAGTAGCTAAATCTTGATCGATTACAGGCTCATGTGAGTTTTCCGATACATTTCCAGGTGTGGGGTCTCTACTTATCTCATAATTAATCCCACTTTCTTCCTGTCCCTCTTGGCACTGTGGGTAAGTCAGCACTAAGTTCGAGCAGATCGACTGATTATCATTATCTTGCCCAATTTTTTGACCCGTATTCAATTTGAGTTGCCCCAGAGTCCCTGGGACCTTTCTACTTGGAGGAGATTTTGTACTATTTAACTCTTCACTTACTGGAGGGAACCGCAATTCTTTCTGCTTCCGTTTTGGGATACATCGAATCCTGTTCTTCTTCTTACCCCTTCAACCTAGTCTGATATTACTTTCTCTCAATACGGGGGCCTCCCCGAAGGGTACAATATCTAAAGTATTTGCTGATTCTTCAATTAACTGTAGACATGGATTGTTTGGGCTACTTTTTTTAAAAATAGGGTAGACCCGTATAGGGGGCGTTACCGGGGATACTTTTAAATTTAGATTTCCCCCTTGACTAGTATGCTGGGCACTCTCAGGGTGTTGCTTAACTGAGTATAACTTTACAATTGGGCTACCTCTGAGCGGGACACTTTTAGAGCCCTCATTCGTTTCCTTCATTTCCCCATGCAGTAATTTCTTACCACTTTTTGGCATCCCGTTACATATCTGACATGAGCAACTGGGTACCTCGGGAATCTTTACAAATTTATTTATGGCTTGAATAATCTGATTGAGCTCTTGGACCCCTATTAGAATGGGAGAGAGGACTTCCAATATATGATCAGAATTTACCATACTTTTTTCTAACAAAGATAAAATTGAGTAGAAAATTCTCTCCAATGCATAGAACATCTCCAGGGTCCCTCCCCCTCCGTGCATTCTCAAATGAGTTCATGATGTTCCCCACCCCCTTATCCAGTAATATTCCTGAAGTCCATTCTGCAGAAAATTCTAATAAATGATCATGGGATGAACTAGTTGGGGTACTACTATACAGAGCAGGCATATGTGATTGACCGGCTAATAAAACCGGAGACACTCCCAATTCCGGATCCATCTCCATGGTGCCTGTTTTTTTCATATGCGCCATCAGTTCTTCATTCTTTTCTATTTGTTTAGAAATATCCGGTAGAGTGTAGTCCTCCATTTTCGCCAGTTCAGAGCTAGAGCTAAGGTATGTACACTGTGGCACCTTTAGCAACAATTCACCCAATTTAGGCGGGAAGAGACCTGACTTAAATCCGTTCATACTTCTTTGATTGACTTGAGAAATGTCGAACAGTGATACCAACCCTGCCAGTGGTGATAATGGTGTAATTCCCTTTTTTTTTTCAAGTTCTCTTTCGAGGAGCCTTCTGCTTTGCCTACCGCCAGATCCATTTCTATCTTGCTATCCTCCCCTCCTGTTTGTAAAGCAACAATTTCACCTGGTGGCTGTGCAGATGACAACAAATGAGTATTTTCACCATTATTGTTCTGTTGAATAATTACGGCGGGGTAAAGGGCTGCTTTAGTTTCTAGATTAGTGGACTGAATGCCCTCCTCGTTCTCTGATGTTACATGAGTGTCCATCGCCACATCTTCCTGGACCTCCTTTTTCTCTTCCTTTGTCCCCTTACCACGCTTGGAGCACCTCACACCTTTTGTAAACATTGACATCACTGATGGATAAGTTTTCAGATGAGAGAGGTGATCCCTATTTCTCCTGCGCCGGATGGTTTTTTGGAGTTTAAGGGGACTACTATGGCTTGTGTGACAACTTACTGAGCTGGCTGATGGCCCTGATGGCCCTAACTGTCCTGCTGCTGTTTTTTTCTGATACGCTTGAGCGCAAGCACCTGGATGGCATTACAAGATACTTAATTAAATGTTATTATGGTCTTACAATAAACCACTGAAATCCCACTGGGCAGGAAGTGTGAAGAATAAGAAGTCCAGTTCTCTGCTTCTCTACAATTACTCCACTTTCACCAGCTCCCACCACCTCGCCCACGGTCAGTAACTGAGTCCTGTGTAAGTTACTACAACTTACTGGGCTGCGTGAAGGAAATGTGAGTGGGGAAGTCCATGCACAACTGACCTTTACTGACCTTTACTGGAAAGTGCTGGAATGTACGAGTAGCACAGGTCCACACGTCCAGAGGTCCACTAGGCCATAGGCCCACAGAAACTCACAGAAAACCACAGCTTCAGTTTTCAAGGGCACTTCGTTATGCACACCGCTGCTGCTGGCGCCACCGCCACTGACCGCTGCCTTTGACCAACACGGACCTCAACCTCAGCCTCCGCCTCCTGCTGCGAGCAGGGGCATGCGGGGCAGTATGGGTTGCGGGGTCACTAGATTGCCTCTTGATCACGAAGCACAGGTCACACAGCGCAAACACACAGACAGGACATGAAGCAGCTTGCTCCGGCGCTCCAAAGCCTCGGCCTCTGATGACCTCAACCGACCGCCACCTCCGCCGCCACCTGTCGCCTCCTGCTGCTGGCAGGGGGGCCGTAGAGGTCACACAGTTGATCCGGGTGCGGGCGCGGGCACAGCACAGGCACGCGCTCTGGAATTTAGTAGTAGTAAAGTTAGGACTCCTAACTTCACTACTACTAAATGCCTTTTGTGAATACCGAAAGTCATAAAGTTAGGATTTTGTCTCAGTTTAGTAGTAATAAATTTAGGAGTCCTAACTTTACTACTACTAAATGCCTTCTGTGAATACCAAAAGTAGTAGGTTCAGGATTTTATCTCAGATTAGTTATGTGAATCGGCCCCTCCATATTTGTGAAGCCATTCAAAGCCATGCAAAGTGGCTTTGTGTGGATTCATAAAATTGACTTGGGGCTTTGCGCCGTGCATGTACCACACTGGGTGGTGCAAGCATGATGCAAGACCCTTGTAAAGATGCCCCCAAGTAAATAATAGAGATGCACGACAAAAAAAAGATAAGATGATTGCATGGAGACGTGTCTATCAGTAAAAATAATACAGTTAACTTCTCTTAGTAGTGTAAAAATAAATTATGGGACCGGCATTGGTCTCTAAAACAGACAAACAACAATAATGCTTGAAGATTTGTGTTAGGTGAGTTGTGAAACGTAAAAACATGATAACAAATTGAAAACGTCTAAATCTGCTGGACCTAGTGACCTACGTGGGAGTCCTCTGAGTACTGAGTGAGATATGACTCATGACTGTACTCGGCAATTTTGAAAAATCACTGTAGAGTGTTGCTGCAGCAGAGAACTCTTGAAGAGCAAATGCCATATGGCATTTGAAAGGGGCGCAGCTAGGGACCCAGGAAGTTAGCACTCAGCATATTTAAATACATGCCAGATAAAATCATAAAGTAGTCACCAAAGGGGGATCACGTTAAAGGGGGACAATTAATTGAGAACCAACAAGGCTCTTTGCCAAATACATTGGGGCAGATTTATGAGGTTTTGCCGTAGGGAAGCGCAGCAGGCCTTCCTGCTGCGCTTCCCTACGGCAAAAGAAAAGGGCAGGGATGCGCCGTATCTATAAAATGCCGCGCATTCCTGTCCTTTCCCCCTGCGCCGGCGCACAATGGGCTGCCTGCGCCAACGCAGGCACCTCTGCACCATGGTGCAAGGGTGCCTGCGTTGCGGAGATGAATATTTTTGTACAGGAAGGGAAGCCTTTCTGTACAAAAATAATCATAAGAGGTTTTTCCTCTTTGTATGGGTGCTGCAGCACACATAGAAAAAGGAAAAACGAGGAGAAATAAAGATATTTCTCCCCGTTGCGCCTCCCTTACGCCTCCCCTGGGGAGGCGGAAGCTTTTGGCGCTGCCTCAGATTTACAATTTCTCGTAAATCTGGGGCAGTGTCAAAAGGCCATGGGTGTTGCTGGGAACGCCCCCAGCAACACCCATTGCACGCCCTTTTAACGCAGAACACTGCGTTAAAGGGACTGATATTTATGAGGCAGCATTAAGCCAAAAAAAGTGGCTCAGTGCTGCCTGATAAATATCACGCAGGCTTCTGCGCCACAGAACGTCACAAAAAGTGACGTTCCGATGGCGCAACGGGCCTCATAAATCTGCCCCATTATTTCAAGCAAAGCCGGCTATCATAGGGTTGGATTTGAAAGCTTTTTGTTATATGCTGTAATATTTAAGCGAAATAGACATGTAGGGACCTGGACAATACAGCTATGACAGCGCATTCCACAGGCACCGACGTAATACTCAGATGCAGCATTTAAATGCTGTGTAGCAAGTATAGTTAGGAAGAACTACGTAACCAGATTTAAAAACACAGAACAAACATACAATTTTTTGTTCTCTAAGGGGCAGGTAATTGACAGTGCATACCAACGTGGAGAACATGAACAATGGGGTACTAAAGGTAATGAAAAGCAACTTTTACACATGGTATCATCAATTTTATCAAATCAGTTTTCTGGTGGTAGCTCTCTTAAGGGCATATTATCGAGAAACATCGTTAAAATTATCGCCGCTTTATCGGCAGAAAACTGCCGCTAAAGCGGTGATAATGGGCTTGATAATATGCCGCAGAGAATTCCAATAGAAGCCCATGTTGACACCAGAACATGGGCTTCTATGGGAATTCTCCAGGGCATATTATCAGCCCATTATCGCCGCTTTAGCGGCAGTTTTCTGCTGCTAAAGCGGCGATAATTTTAACGCCGTTTCCATATAATAAGCCCTTAGCGTTCTGTTGAACCTCTCTGAAAATAGTGGCATGAGCTAAATGTACTAACATTTGTCATAACATATGGCAGAAAAACAGGCTCCTGACAACACTGGGGAACCTGACACCCTAAGCTCAACGACTAAACCTCAATAAGGTGGGAGCGTAACCTCACTTACCCCACTGGGCTCTAGGTTGAGCATTGCCATGCTAATAATAACTTGAAACGAGAGAAGAGCTAATGAGGGGACCAAAAGATGTCATACACAGAGGAGCTGATAGAAAGAATACACTGCTCACCATACCTAATTATCAATATCAAGGAGACGTGACACAGAAGGTGAGACGTGACAAAGATGGTAGGAGATATATTAAGGTAATGAACAGTATCACAAGAAGCCTTTTCTCACTACAGATTACAAATGTTCAGGTGAGCTAAGTACTTCCAACCACCAGAGTTGTTAGATCTTGCTAAAAGTTTTCAGTGGCACTTTATTGAAAGGATTAACTTTAAAATTCACATTTTAACCTTTACATTTCAAATCTACTGTACACAAACACAGAAAGATTGAAATATATAAATATGTAACAGCAGATGGGCACCCCCACCACGTGGTTGTAATTCTTAACCACAGATCATAGAAGAATCTATATGTACCTCAACCTCTTCATCACCCAGATGGTCTGTCAGGCTTTTTGAGGTCTTTTGGACAAATACAAAAATGGAGGGCTAGAAATTCTGGACTGCTATGTTCAGAATGCTAGGGTATGTCTGTACTTGATTGTGTGTGTGTGTTTCTGTGTATGTGTTAATTCTGCACATTGTGTGTGTGTGTGTGTATATGCATGTGTGTGTATGTGCGTCTGTGTGTGAGTGGGTGTGCAGGAGTGTGTGTGTGTTTGTGTGTTAGACCTGTCAGCCATAGGGCTGTCTTCATCCAAATGTTTTGTCTTCCTCCTCTATGTTTGCTTATCTTGTTTTTGTTGGCCTTAGGACTCTGCATATTTTACCACCGTTGGCCAGTTCTAAAGTGCATGTGCTCACTCCTTAAACCATGGTAATATTGGCTTATCCCTAATTGCAATATTTAATTTGCTTGTAAGTCCCCAGTAAAGTGGCACTACGTGTACCCAGGGTTTGAAATGTAAATGCTGCTAGTAGCCTGCAGCACTGATTATGCCAATCACTTACGTAGCACTTTAGACATGTCTCTGGTCTGCCAGTCCAGTCTGTGTGTGTGCACTTTTAAACTGACATTTCAATGTGGCAGAATAATCCTTTTTCCTGACCCAAACCTGCGTTTTAACTACATATAAGTCACCCCTAGGGTAGGCCCTGGACAGCCCAGTGGTAAGTTGCAGTTTATTTAAAAAGTTGAACATGTGCCTTTCTGTTTTACATGTCTTGATAGTGAAATACTCTTAACTTCGTTTTTCACTACTGCAAGAACAGCCTCTACTGTAGGATAATTGTAGTTATCTTTAATAAGCTGTAATTTCAAAATGGGAACAGGTCATCAATTCATGCCCTGCACCACAAATGCCATACATATGGCCCTTAGGTCCCTGGGTCACATGACTGGATGTAGCTGATAGTTGGGCTTTGTGTAGTCCTTCTAGACAGACACACACAATTGAGAGTTTAGGAGTGCATCGATGAGCCATTATTGTCAGGATGGGAAGGTAGAGCTGGGCACAGCCCTACTTACACTGAATAAGCTGTACCCTGCCTTGACACAAAGGGATGCACGACCCCATGTAGTTAGTCTGGAGCCAGCCTAGGGAATGCAGGATGCTTAAGATCTTCAAAGGGAAACTTCTAGAAGCTTCTTCCCCACTTCAAGGGCACAACTGGGTATAAATACTGGACCTCAGACAACAACACTTCAGTTACACGTCTGGACCTGTGGATACTCTACCAGGAAGGACTGCTGTGCTGCTGAAGGACTGCCACTCTGCTGGACGTTTGCCCTGCTGAACTACTGCCTTGCTGGACCACATTCTTGAAGTGATGACTTGATGCCCTCTTGCCTGGTGGAGAAGGACGGGACCTGCAACTCTTGAACCCAAAACCCCAGAGTGACTCCAAGGACTAGTTGTCTGGCCTCCTGATCGGAAGCCTCAGGGATGGAATAGGCTTCCAGCAACCTTGAAAGTGCATCTGGACTCTGCCACCTGTGAGTCTATCCTGCCATGTAGTGCCACCACAGTTCTGCACACATGAAAGTAAGCTAAGGTGCTCTCCCAGCCTCTGTGGATCCAGCGAAACTGACACATCTCCTCTGCTGCACTGCGCAAACTCAAGCTGAACAGATGCATTGCTGCTGCTGTGTTGGTCAGAAGGGCCTCAAAGACAGCAGCCTCAATGACATTGCTGGACTCCACAACTCAGCCTTGTAGCACCACAGAACTGATGCACCAACTTAAATGTGTGATGGAGCAGCCTCAATGACATTGCTGGAATTCACATCTCAAGCCTTATCAGCGTGATACTCGACAATGATACAGGACCACATATCACTGCCTTCCCACATCTTGGAACCACTGAATCGCTTCAGCTGAGCAATGCATCTTCGAAACTGATCCTCACAATGCTCCACAATCCAAGATTGAAGGTGCTCTTTTCAGCGGGACTAACTGGGTCCCTATAGCCGGCCTGCTCTGGATTGCATTGGGCCTGCACTTATGACTTCATATCGGTCCAATGCAACCAGATAGCCGCATTTGGTGCATTTTGCCTTTTGGCACTATTGTTATTAAAATATGTAAAATGTGATATCTCTGGTTTCAAAAATTGCATTTTTGTCGATTTGGTCTTGTTTTATTGATTATAAATTACTCTATGTTTCTAAATCTATTGTGGTGTGTTTTCACTGTGTTACTGTTTGAAGTGTTGTACAAATATTCTATTACAATCGGGGGGGGGGGAGCTAGAAGAAGCTGTAATCCATTCGGCTTCCTGTCATTAATTCATAATCAATAGGCAATGGATCACTTGTACCTGCAACCAGGGTCCAGATCGTTCTATCCGTCAGTACTCAATATAGGTACTTGGAGAACCCTCATTCTCGTAAACAGGTCGTGGGGGTGTTTATCTTGATTCTCCGCCTTTCTTTATATACGTAACAGCATCATCATTGGGTCTCTTTTTTATGCTTCCTCGACCTGGAGGGAACCACTGGATTTCACAGTAGTGATCAGAAATTAGTAGTGAAAGGTGCCTTACGAAGTCCCGATCAGCGCCAAACTGAAGAGAATGCTAAAGTTCTGTGTTCACTTGATTGCTATTAGAAACTTCTCAGCACAACTTGTGTCCACTGGTGGTAAATGGGGGCCATCAGGAAGAAATGCAGACACTTACTTGAACTATGGTTTATTAGTTGTAGACGAAGTTGAGTAGATAACCACACTGTACTATGCCCCCAGGTTTTTGTTCCACAATGCCTCGTATGAAGGTAGAGAAGTCCGTTTTTAACGGATGCCTTCCCAATCCGTTCCTGGCTTTGGAAAGAGTCACATATATGCATTCCTCACCAACACCAGGACAGAGATGTTGGCCAAGAGCCAGACAACTTTTCCATATGACAACACCAGATGCACAATACAGGAAGAAACCCCTGGGCAAGCTAGGGGAAAGAACAATCTTTTGCTATATGGATAGAAACAAGCACTGGCAAACCCACTAATTCTAGACTCCAAAAGGCCAGGCTACTGGCTTTTCTAGTGCTATTTTGATTGTGATTCAGATGAAAGCACTTGCATCATGAGGTATTGAGACAACCATATGGAATAAACAAGGACGAAGAGCTTCATGTCCATTTGTAATGTTCTAATGAAAACACTAAAGAGAAATATCATTGACTCTCTCTCAAAAGAAAAGCTGAAGACAAATCATTTTTGTAATTATGTTTTTTTGGTATCAAGATGGATTCAATTGTTGCCAGATTACTAATGGTATAATTTGTTTGGAGAAAACAAGTGCAATATGGGAAGATTTCACCACTAAGCGAAGCACTAGCTTCCAATGACTTGTACTAGCAGAAATTATGTGGTAAGAGAACTGAATACAAATTGTCACAGTGTGATGTCTGTTTCATATTTTCTATAATTATATTAAATGACATTTTTGTCTGTGATTAGTCAATTACAATTCTCTATTTGATTAATAATGCATGGCTAAGCCACGTAGGCAAGAAATGTTCAGTCTACTGATGAATATGCGCTTATGTTAACAACATGCTATTTAACTGTTGATTGAGTATATAATCCAAATTGTTGAGTGCTATTCAGTAAATCAATAAAGAGTGTAGATGCATTATTTTATATTTTACATGTGTATTTTCTGAATGGACTTCATCTCCCAAAATGCAGCATTAAGAACATGAGTAGAAGAATATAAATAGCAATAAAAAACACACTTTTATCAGCCGTGAAAAAGACCAACGGTTAAAATGCATTGGCGTCATGTTTCCCCCTAAATTAAATAAATAACTGTGTCCTTTAATGGGCCCGATTCACAGAACTAACTTAAGACAACATCCTAAACTTACTACTAATCTGGTATTCACAGAAGGCACTTACTCATTTTGGTATTCACAGAAGGCACTTACTCATTTCAGTATTCACAGAAGTTAGGAGTCCTAACTTTAGGACTCCTAAATGCCTTCTGTGAATACCGAAAGTCTTAAAGTAAGGATTTTTCTCAGTTTAGCTGTCCTAAAGTTAGGAGTCCTAACTTTACAACTCCTAAACTGAGAATAATCCTAACTTTAAGACTTTCGGTATTCACAGAAGGCATTTAGGAGTCCTAAAGTAAGGAGTCCTAACTTTACTACTATTAAACTGAAAAAAATCCTAACTTTAAGACTTTCGGTATTCACAGAAGGCATTTAGGAGTCCTAAAGTAAGGAGTCCTAACTTTACTACTACTAAACTGAGAAAAATCCTAACTTTAAAACTTTTGGTATTCACAGAAGGCATTTAGGAGTCCTAAAGTTAGGACTCCTAACTTCTGTGAATACCGAAATGAGTAAGTGCCTTCTGTGAATACCAAAATTAGTAAGTGCCTTCTGTGAATACCAAAATGGTAGTAAGTTTAGATTTTGTCTTAAGTTAGTTATGTGAATCGGGCCCTAAGAGAGTGGTGTCTTCTTCCCCACTGGGTAGTTATGGTTATGTCTGCGTTTCCATAGGAAGTACCATTTTTTGATTTGCCAATAACGTTTGCGCGGTTTCACAAATCTTTACAAAACTTTCAAAAACAGTGCTCTTTTTGTATAGTTTTTTTATGCAAAGATTTGGGGTGATCCATCAAGCAGGGGCCAAGAAAAAGAGAGGTCCCAAGATGCAAAATCTCCATGCATTTTCCATAAATATTTTTGAACAGTGCTACTGCAAAAACTGCTAAATGGAATTACACCAAATTAGCCAGGAACATATATCTTAGTCCAGAAAGGGTGCATTATGTGATTTGGTGTAAATTTGATCAGTAGGTTTGAAAGATTAAGGAAGAAACATCAAGGAGTCATGGGGAGTCAGCATTCAAGCACAAATCAGTAGTACTGAACTTCAGTGTCTGCATGACTTCAAGGCTTATGTTTATTCTTTGGATTCTGTGGCACTTTCATATTTAGATATTGATATAATTTAATGTTGTATGAATCAATATGATCGATATGATTTTTTTCTGAAGATTGTATGTTTTACTTTTTCAGATACATCTTGTATGACAAAAACATGAAAGAAAATTATGTGGCAGCCATTTTAGGACCACAGGTTCTTAGTACCCTGTCCTGAAAATAGTAAAAATAAAACATATCAGGGGCAGGGTAGAGATACTCTGCCCCCAAGCCCTTTTGGTAGAATCCCAGTGAGACCCGCCTGGGGCCAAATAAAAACCAAATCGAGGATTTAGCCATGACCCAGCATGTTATTATTATAAATTGTATATTGTGAATTACTGAAATGCACATTTGATTGAAAATATTGGTGATTTTTTTGGCGAAAGATGATAGATCTGCCTTATTCATGTTGGTATGCTCACCTCTTGATAAAGCCAATAGTCCCGCTTTTTTTGTATTGGTGTTTTGACTCTTTGACAAAGTCAGTAAGTCTGACTGAGTGCAGTCAGGATCTGAGAGACCAACCAGATGCTGCGCATGAGGAAAGGCAGTACAAGGCCGTGGGCAAGCCAGGGCCCTGCATCCAGGCCGTACATGCCCTGTGGCCACTCCCACGCCACACATGACTAATGGCTGTGTGCAGTCGGGGGTTGGCTGTCCACTGGGGATTGAACCCAAGGCGTGGCCATAGGCCAGGCCCTGTGGCCCAAACCCATGTCAAATAGATTCTTTGGCCGTACACAGCTGCGATTGCCTGCCCCACAGCAAGTTGGATGGAGGCCCTTCATTCAACCTCATGCCACGCACGGGCTGACACCATGTGCAGAGAGAGATTGGCTTTACAAATGGCTATAAAATATTACTTTTCATTAAAAAACTTAGAAATGCACCGAAAAAAACAAAGTTTATAGTGACGTTATATATAGGAAGTGGGAATATATCTTACTTTACATTAAAAAAAACTTTGGAATTTAGTGAAACACTCAAAGGTTAAATTACGGCTATAGTACTACATGTCAGCCACTGAAAACATGATCCATGCATCACAGAAACTGTGCAACACCCTTTCTGACCAATTCCACAACAAAATAGCCACCATCTATAAAAGCTTCAACCCCCAAAACTCCAACTACCACCGCTGACCACTGGCTCACCACATTGGAACAACTAAACACATTGAACACAACCACTCTGATAAACACCATCCACTCAGGAGCTCCCATCGACCCCTGCCCCCCACAGACTGTTCAAATTCGGAATAGACAAGGTCAACTGCCAACTCACTACCATCTTCAATGCCTCGATAGCGGTGAGCAGTCTATATATCGACTTTTTAATATCGAGGGACATAAATATCGAGTCAAAAATATCTAAAGTAAGTAATATCGTTAGTAATATTATCGACATGTTAAAATATCGTTATTGTATGTTTAGTAAATATTTTGAAGTTGTTTGTATAAATAGTTAAAATGTATATAATATGAGAAATATTTATATTCTTTTAGGGGCGGGATGTTGGGTTATAGGGGATAAGGGTGGGGAGTGTTTAAAAAATATTTATTAATTTTGTTACATATTTTTAAATTTAAATAGAAAATTTGAAATAAATTTGACATTTTATGTTTAATTTTAGGAGCGGGATGTTGGGTTATAGGGGATAAGGGTGGGGAGTGTTTTAAAAAAGTTAAATTTTTTTGTAATATATTGTAATATTTAATTAGTAAATTTTATTTCAAATTTGAAATGTATATTTAATTTTAGGAGCGGGATGTTGGGTTACAGGGGATAAGGGTGGGAAGTGTTTTAAAAATGTTTATATATTTTAGAATTTTTAAAAAAATGTATTTAGAAATTTTAAATTTAATTTAGAATTTTAAAATTAATTTTAGGAGCGGGATGTTGGGTTATAGGGGATAAGGGTGGGAAGTGTTTTAAAAATGTTTATATATTTTAGAATTTTTAAAAAAATTTATTTAGAAATTTTAAATTTAATTTAGAATTTTAAAATTAATTTTAGGAGCGGGATGTTGGGTTATAGGGGATAAGGGTGGGAAGTGTTTTAAAAATGTTTATATATTTTAGAATGTTTTTTAAAATAAATTTATAATTTTAAATGTAATTTAGAATTTGATATTTAATTTTCGGAGTGGGATGTTGAGTTACAGGGGATAAGGGTGGGAAGTGTTGTAAAATTATGTTTTTAATTTGGAATATTTAATAAATTTAATTTGAAATTTGGAAGAAAAATATATTTTTTATATTTTATTTTAGTAGTGGGATGTTGGGTTATAGGGGATGAGGGTGGGGAGTGTTTTAAAAATGTTGATTTATGTAGGAATAATTTGTATACAAAATTTCGAAAATTAGAATAACATTTCGAATGTTATATTTAATTTTAGGAGTGGGATGTTGTGTTATGGGGATAAGGGTGTGGAGTTTTATAAAAATGTGTAAAATGTTGGTAATATTGTATAAAAAGTATTTATAAATTTTGATTTAGATTGTACAATTTAAAAATTTGGGGGGGATTGGGATGTTGACTTATAGGGGATAAGGGTGGGGAGTGTTTTAAAAATGTATTTTAAATTAGTAATATTGAGTAATTTATATTAAAAAAAATTATATTATAATATAATATTTTGGGATAAATTTTAGATTGGGGAGTTGGATTTGTAGAGGATAAGTGTGGGTATTGTTTTATGTAAAATTTTTAATAATGATTAAAACATTTCTTTTTTTTATATATTAATATTTATATTGCAATTTTTGTAATTACATACATATTGGAGTGGGAATATAAAATTAATTAAGATCAGTATACATGATGTAGTGTAATAAAATATATTTATGAGTGGGAATACTAAATTAATGAAGTTTAGTGTTTTGCACCTACTATAATTAAATATAGATTTGAGTGAGAATAGTACATTTATTAAGTTCAGTGTCCAGCACCTACCCTAATTAAATATATTTTGGAGTGGGAATAGTAAATTAATTCAGTTCAGTGTCCGGCACTTATTTTAATTAAATATAGACTGTAGTGGGAATAGTAAATTAATTAAGTTCAGTGTCCAGCACATACCCTAATTAAATATAGATTGGAGTGAGAATAGTAAATTTATTAAGTTCTGTGTCCAGCACTTATCTAAATTAAATGTAGACTGGAGTGAGAATAGTAAATTAATTTAGTTCAGTGTCCCGCACCTACTATAATTAAATATAGATTGGAGTGAGAATAGTAAATTTATTTTGTTCAATGTCCAGCACTTATGTTAATTAAATATAGACTGGAGTGAGAATAGTAAATTAATTCAGTTCAGTGTCCAGCACCTACTCTAATTAAATATAGATTGGAGTGAGAATAGTAAATTAATTCAGTTCAGTGTCCAGCACCTACTCTAATTAAATATAAATTGGAGTGAGAATAGTAAATTAATTAAGTTCAGTGTCCAGCACTTATCTTAGTTAAATATAGACTGAAGTGGGAATAGTAAATTAATTAAGTTCAGTGTCCAGCACCTACTCTAATTTAATATAGGTTGGAGTGAGAATAGTAAATTAATTACGTTCAGTGTCCAGCACTTATCTTAATTAAATATAGACTGGAGTGGGAATAGTAAATTAATTAAGTTCAGTGTCCAGCACCTACTCTAATTTAATATAGGTTGGATTGAGAATAGTAAATTAATTAAGTTCAGTGTCCAGCACCTACTCTAATTTAATATAGGTTGGAGAGAGAATAGTAAATTAATTAAGTTCAGTGTCCAGCAGTTATCTTAATTAAATATAGACTGGAGTGGGAATCGTAAATTAATTCAGTTCAGTGTCCAGCACCTACACTAATTAAATATAGGTTGGAGTGAGAATAGTAAATTAATTAAGTTCAGTGTCCAGCACTTATCTTAATTTAATATAGACTGGAGTGGGAATAGTAAATTAATTAAGTTCAGTGTCCAGCACCTACTCTAATTTAATATAGGTTGGAGTGAGAATAGGAAATTAATTAAGTTCAGTGTCCTGCACTTATCTTAATTAAATATAGACTGGAGTGGGAATAGTAAATTAATTAAGTTCAGTGTCCAGCACATACTCTAATTAAATATAGGTTGGAGTGAGAATAGTTAATTTATTAAGTTCAGTGTCCAGCACTTATCTTAATTTAATATAGACTGGAGTGGGAATAGTAAATTAATTAAGTTTAGTGTCTAGCACCTACCCTAATTTAAAATAGGTTGGAGTGAGAATAGTAAATTAATTAAGTTCAGTGTCCAGCACTTATCTTAATTAAATATAGACTGGAGTGGGAATAGTAAATTAATTAAGTTCTGTGTCCAGCACCTACTCAAATTAAATATAGGTTGGAGTGAGAATAGTAAATTAATTAAGTTCAGTCTCCAGCACTTATCCTAATTAAATATAGACTGGAGTGGGAATAGTAAATTAATTAAGTTCAGTGTGCAGCACCTACTCTAATTAAATATAGGTTGGAGTGAGAATAGTAAATTAATTAAGTTCAGTGTCCAGCACATACTCTAATTAAATATAGGTTGGAGGGAGAATAGTAAATTAATTAAGTTCAGTGTCCAGCACTTATCTTAATTAAATATAGACTGGAGTGGGAATAGTAAATTAATTAAGTTCAGTGTCCAGCACATACTCTAATTAAATATAGGTTGGAGTGAGAATAGTACATTTCTTAAGTTCAGTGTCCAGCACTTATCTTAATTTAATATAGACTGGAGTGGGAATAGTAAATTAATTAAGTTCAGTGTCCAGCACCTACTCTAATTTAATATAGGTTGGAGTGAGAATAGTAAATTAATTAAGTTCAGTGTCCAGCACTTATCTTAATTAACTATACACTGGAGTGGGAACAGTACATTAATTAAGTTCTGTGTCCAGCACCTACTCTAATTAAATATAGGTTGGAGTGAGAATAGTAAATGTATTAAGTTCAGTGTCCAGCACTTATCTTAATTAAATATAGACTGGAGTGGGAATAGTAAATTAATTAAGTTCAGTGTCCAGCACATACTCTAATTAAATATAGGTTGGAGTGAGAATAGTAAATTAGTTAAGTTCAGTGTCCAGCACTTATCTTAATTAAATATAGACTGGAGTGGGAATAGTAAATTGATTAAGTTCAGTGTCCAGCACCTACTCTAATTTAATATAGGTTGGATTGAGAATAGTAAATTAATTAAGTTCAGTGTCCAGCACCTACTCTAATTTTATATAAGTTGGAGTGAGAATAGTAAATTAATTAAGTTCAGTGTCCAGCACTTATCTTAATTTAATATAGGCTGGAGTGGGAATAGAAAATTAATTCAATTCAGTGTCCAGCACCTACACTAATTAAATATAGGTTGGAGTGATAATAGTAAATTAATTAAGTTCAGTGTCCAGCACTTATCTTAATTTAATATAGACTGGAGTGGGAATAGTAAATTAATTAAGTTCAGTGTCCAGCACCTACTCTAATTTAATATAGGTTGGAGTGAGAATAGTAAATTAATTAAGTTCAGTGTCCAGCACTTATCTTAATTAAATATAGACTGGAGTGGGAATTGTAAATTAATTAAGTTCAGTGTCCAGCACATACTCTAATTAAATATAGGTTGGAGTGAGAATAGTTAATTTATTAAGTTCAGTGTCCAGCACTTATCTTAATTTAATATAGACTGGAGTGGGAATAGTAAATTAATTAAGTTCAGTGTCCAGCACCTACCCTAATTTAATATAGGTTGGAGTGAGAATAGTAAATTAATTAAGTTCAGTGTGCAGCACTTATCTTAATTAAATATAGACTGGAGTGGGAATAGTAAATTAATTAAGTTCTGTGTCCAGCACCTACTCTAATTAAATATAGGTTGGAGTGAGAATAGTAAATTAATTAAGTTCAGTCTCCAGCACTTATCTTAATTAAATATAGAATGGAGTAGGAATAGTAAATTAATTAAGTTCAGTGTGCAGCACCTACTCTAATTAAATATAGGTTGGAGTGAGAATAGTAAATTAATTAAGTTCAGTGTCCAGCACATACTCTAATTAAATATAGGTTGGAGTGAGAATAGTAAATTAATTAAGTTCAGTGCCCAGCACTTATCTTAATTAAATATAGACTGGAGTGGGAATAGTAAATTAATTAAGTTCAGTGTCCAGCACCTACTCTAATTTAATATAGGTTGGAGTGAGAATATTAAATTAATTAAGTTCAGTGTCCAGCACTTATCTTAATTAAATATAGACTGGAGAGGGAATAGTAAATTAATTAAGTTCTGTGTCCAGCACCTACTCTAATTAAATATAGGTTGGAGTGAGAATAGTAAATTAATTAAGTTCAGTGTCCAGCACCTACTCTAATTTAATATAGGTTGGAGTCAGAATAGTAAATTAATTAAGTTCAGTGTCCAGCACCTACCCTAATTATATATATTTTGGAGTGAGAATAGTAAATTAATTAAGTTCAGTCTGTAGTGGGAGTAGTATATTAATTAAGTTTGTTAAATAGCAATTATTATAATTAAATATAAAGTTGAATAGGAACAGTTAAATTACTTTGTTTTAATTTACAATAAATCTGTAGATTTTAGTTTTGGTTGGATAAAAGATAGAAGTTATATCAGAATGCAAATTGCAAATTTTTGTATAAAATAGTAGAAAGGAAATTAAGATTTGTTTTATAGTTGTTGGAATGTATATTAATTACAGAGAAAATATTGTTTATTATTACGCATATTATAATAATTGAATCATTGAAATAAACATGTAATAAAATAATTAATATTTAACATTTGTATTATTGTAATAATTTTTTTATAATGGATATATATTTTTGTAATGTATATTTTGGACATTAATATATGAACAGACAAAATAGATAAACAAAAAACATTTCTGATTTTTATATTTGTTTAATATTTTTAAATTTATATTGTGTACTCTCAATATTTTTAGACTTTATTTGAATTTATAAGAAATTGTATCTTTTGAAATATATGATTAATATATTTTAATTATTAATATTAATATTAGATCATTAATATTGAAAATGTTTACATTTTAAAACAGTTATTTTTATTTTTAGTTTTGGTATGTTGTAGATACAATATATTAATTATATCATGTTTATACATTTGTTTTGGTAATATAGACATTTTTATTATTATATTAGTAAATATTTTTTTTTATTATATTTATTATTATAAGTTAAATAATTTTCACATATATGAATTAAATAGGTATTATTTTACAGTATTTAGTTCTAATGTTTTACAAATTTTTAAAGTAATGTGTAATGTTAAATAAATATTTAGGGCATTTATTGGTATTTTTTTAGTTGTTATGTTTGTTTGGGTCTTTTATTTTGTAACCGCTCGCTGTTGTTTTGGGGTATTTTGGTAGAATCCAGGTCGCGGTCGGGAGCTGTTTCGCGTTTGAGAAGGTAAGAGTTATTTTCTTTAATATTAAATAGTTTTAAGTGTTTTGTGGAAGTAGTAATGTTGTAATAAGTGTGTATGGATTGATGTTTTAGAAGTTAGGGTGTTAGTAATAGTTTGTATACGGTTTTATAATTTACGTTGTGTTCCGTGTTTGCGGCTTTGTTAGTGTTTTGTTATTTAGGTGTGTTAAAGTTTTATAGTCTTTGAATAATGTTTGTAGTGATGTTTTTAGGTGCATTATGTGTGTTTGTGTGTGGGTGGGAATGTTTGTTTCTCTTTTGTAGGTTTTACGGAGAAGATATTTTCGTCTCTTCCAAACACCGTTTTTTTTTTAAAGGAAGTGTGTATTAGTTGTGTTTACTAATATTTATTTTACACTTCCTTTATTGTTCGGGTTTCCAGGAGCGGTATTTATCTTTTTAATATTTTTCGGGATTTTTAGGGTTAATGGATTGTCGTTTTTTGGCGTAGACGTTTTTTTCGAAAAACAGTTGTATTTTTCCATTTTATTTGGATTCATTTTTGATACCTATGGATTTTGAACTACCTGGATTTATTTGGAAGGAATGTTATCATCCTATTGGAGCAACTAGACAGGTAAGTTCATTTAAATATTTTAATTGTGGGTGGGCAAATCCTATATATTTAATATTGTTGTTGTGTACTTGTTTTGTTTAATTATGTTGTCTAAATATATGTAGATATAAATTATTTATATATTTTAGACCACATAATTAAATATGTGATATAATAAAGTGGTTTCTTTATGTTGTGATAGTTGTTTTAGTAGAATTCTGGGTTTATATTTTTGAAAGGGTTTAGAAGAGAGTTTGAGCTATTATATTTAAGTACTCAAGTCCTCTTGTGGATGGGTATAGCTGTACCTGTTGTTGTAGGTAATTATACATTTGAGTAGTTTGTCTAGATTGTTTTGGTTTTAATTGTAGGACAGATTGTTGCATTCTTAATTCTTGGAAACTTTGTTACTTTTGTATGGCAATTAGTAGTTTTTGTAGTGTTGGAGTTGTTCTCCCAGTAGAAGTTAGGAATGCATTATGCCAGCCCTCGACTGCGTTGTTAGTTTTGGCTTGTTGGTTGAGTGTACTTACATATACATTCCACCAAGGTATTTGGAACTTGGGCTGACGTCTATGGCCTGATCTGTGTAGTCTCCCCACCCAGGTATCCTCAAAATAATCTAAGAGGGGAGATAACTTTACTTCATTTTGTTTGTAGAATGGACTTTCTAATAAAAGATTGTAATGTTCTGCAACATCTGTGGTTGGTACATAAGCTAGGGCTGTTAGAAGTTTTATTTGATGTGCAAAAGTTATGTTTGTGGCATATTCTACACAGAGGTGCCGATCACGATCCGGTAAAAAAATTCCCCGTACGACTCGTATCCGGTCTTTTTACCTTACGAATCGTACAAGTGCCGTACAAACTGCCAATTACGATTCGCATGGGAAAAAGACCATACAAATTGCATTGGGAATTATTCCCCACACGTCCTCGGGTCGGAAAATGTGTCCGACACGTCCTCGGACGATTTACCGTACAAATGTGAAAAGTGAAGTCCGACCGAGGAATCACGATCCATCCCGTGCGTCCGATGTTACAACCGTATGAAAAAACACCGTCCGCACCGAACACCCAAAGCAACCATGGAGACATGTGCCCGCATACGCGCCCAACACTCCCCCCAGCCCCCTAATGTTCGAGACGTACCCCCGTGTATGTACACCCCCACCCGTGTATGTACACCCGTGTACGTGTTGTACCCCCTGTGTATGTACACCCCTGTACGTGTCGTACCCCTGTGTATGTACACCCGTGTATGTGTCCTACCCCCCCGTGTATGTACACCCCTGTACGTGTCGTACCCCCGTGTATGTACACACCTGTACGCGTCGTACCCCCCCTGTATGTACACCCGTGTACGTGTCGTACCCCCTAGTGTATATACACCCGTGTACGTGTCGTACCCCCGTGTATGTACACCCCTGTACGTGTCCTACCCCCCGTGTATGTACACCCGTGTACGTGTCGTACCCCCGTGTATGTACACCCCTGTACGTGTCGTACCCCCGTGTATGTACACCCCTGTACGTGCCGTACCCCCCGTGTATGTACACCCCTGTACGTGTCGTACCCCCCGTGTCTGTACATCCGTGTACTTGTCGTACCCCCCGTGTATGTACACCCCTGTACGTGTCCTACCCCCGTGTATGTACATCCGTGTACGTGTCGTACCCCCGTGTATGTACACCCCTGTACGTGTCATACCCCCCGTGTCTGTAGACCCGTGTACGTGTCGTACCCCCGTGTATGAACAGCCGTGTACGTGTCGTACCCCCCGGTGTATGTACACCTCTGTACGTGTCGTAACCCCCGTGTATGTACACCCCTGTACGTGTCGTACCCCCGTGTATGTACACCCCTGTACGTGTCGTACCCCCCCCTGTATGTACACCTGTGTACGTGTCGTACCCCCTCGTGTATGTACACCCGTGTACGTGTCGTACCCCCGTGTATGTACACCCCTGTACGTGTCCTACCCCCGTGTATGTACACCCGTGTACGTGTCGTACCCCCGGTGTATGTACACCCCTGTACGTGTCGTACCCCCGTGTATGTACACCCCTGTACGTGTCGTACCCCCGTGTATGTACACCCCTGTACGTGCCGTACCCCCGTGTATGTACACCCCTGTACGTGTTGTACCCCCCGTGTCTGTACACCCGTGTACGTGTCGTACCCCCCATGTATGTACACCCCTGTACGTGTCCTACCCCTGTGTATGTACACCCGTGTACGTGTCGTACCCCCCGTGTATGTACACCCCTGTACGTGTCGTACCCCCTGTGTCTGTACACCCATGTACGTGTCGTACCCCCGTGTATGTACACCCCTGTACGTGTCGTACCCCCCCGTGTATGTACACCCCTGTACGTGTCGTACCCCCGCGTGTATGTACACCCGTGTACGTGTCGTACCCCTGTGTATGTACACCCCTGTATGTGTCGTACCCCCGTGCATGTACACCCCTGTACGTGTCGTACCCCCCCATGTATGTACACCCGTGTACGTGTCCTACCCCTGTGTATGTACACCCCTGTACGTGTCGTACCCCCGTGTATGTACACCCCTGTACGTGTCGTACCCCCCCCGTATGTACACCCGTGTACGTGTCGTACCCCCTCGTGTATGTACACCCGTGTACGTGTCCTACCTCCCGTGTCTGTACACCCCTGTACGTGTCGTACCCCCCGTGTATGTACACCCCTGTACGTGTCGTACCCCCGTGTATGTACACCCGTAAACGTGAGAGTCGCACCCCCACCACAACCTCCTAAGTACGGAGCGCACCCCAGGCCCCAACAACACAACCGCATGTACGAGTCGTACCAAGCCACACACAAGGACAGCACTGTACAACAAAATGGCCCATGTGCACCCCGTACACACGCTAAAAACGCACGTACACAACCAGGACAAAACAAAACAACACAAGAATACACCATTCGAATGGCACAAAGCCACTAAACATGTCCAACAACCACTAAAACAACACATTCACTGATCTGCAACTGCCAAAAACAAACAGAGGGCCCAAACACCACCACTCCTTATAACACACCCACCCAAACTTCAAACACAGCCACACCCACCAATGGACCAATAAAAAGGGCCCACACACACAAACCATGAGCCTTTGCAACAGACTCACTGATGCCAGACCCCACAGACAACCTACAGCACCAAACTGGAAGCTTTACCACACCTTACACTTGCACACCTTCACACAACCACCTTCACAAACACCCCCTCATCACATTCACACACACACCTGCACAACCACACCCACACACCCACAACCATCCACACCCCCCCCCACCATCCACACCCACACCCCTCACCATGCCCTCTAACAAGAATCCAAAGTTCAGTAACCGAGAGTTGGAGGTCCTTGTCGATGAAATCCTCAGAGTCGAGCCACACCTCTTTGGAACATTGGTCAGACAGACCAGCATGTCAGAAAAAACAGCCATGTGGCAGACCATCGTCGATGCTGTGAATGCTGTTGCGGACACCAGAAGGAACAAGCAGGAATGCCAAGCCAGGTGGTACGATCTGCGGAGGAGGGTCCGAGCCAAGATGACGGATGAACACAACCAGGCCAACGTCACTGGAGGAGGGCCGTCCTGCAGACCCGTACACTACCATCCCTGGGAGGAGAGGGTGATGGCCATACTGCCGGTGGAGACAGTGGACGGATTAGGAGGACTCCGAGACCCGGGTGAGTACACAAACAACGCACCTCACATGGGGGGAACGTCATCCACAACCAAACTCACAAACAGGCACGCAACCACCCCAAGCTATCGCATGACTCAACCACACTCCATAAACACGCACATGCCACTGGCGCCACCATGCCCCATGCACCCAGCTGGACAATGTCAAGTCACAGGCCACAGAAGACACCAACACATGACACGGTAACCCGGATGGCGGGAGGGTGGGTCCCAAAAATCACATAGTGCAACTCAGAAGCAGACAACAATGCCCTCTGCCCATATGGCCTAGGTCACAGCCAGACAAACAGTGTGTCCCCACACAGGAAAGACTTGCCAGCAAATGGCGGACGCCTTGCATTAACACATGGGGGTGAAGGCACGTTTTTGCACATGACAGCAGCTAATGAACAGCCAACACTGTGAAAGAGTGGCAGCACACACCACCACAGCAGCAGCGCAGACACAGACACTACACCCAATGGGTGCCTGAAGATCAGAAACAAACTCACAGCAACAATCCAAGGGCCATTCAAAGAACTGCTAACAGTGTGTGCCCAGGAAGCTGGGCTGAGGTGACAGAGGGTGACACACAGAGGGAGGGAGAGGGGGACAGAGAGGGAGGGAGACACAGGGAGACGGACAGAGGGGGGAGGCCGACACACAGAGGGAGGGAGAGGGGGACAGAGAGGGAGGGAGAGGGGGACACAGAGGGAGGGAGACACAGGGAGACAGAGAGAGGGAGGAGGCTGACACACAGAGGGAGGGAGAGGGGGACAGAGAGGGAGGGAGAGGGGGACAGAGAGGGAGGGAGACACAGGGAGACGGACAGAGGGAGGAGGCTGACACACAGAGGGAGGGAGAGGGGGACAGAGAGGGAGGGATTTGATTTGATTTGATTTGATTTGTCTATTTATAAAGCGCACGAATACCCATGGGTGTCTTGGCGCTAGGAATTGTCCGGGAGAGGGGGACACAGAGGGAGGGAGACACAGGGAGACGGACAGAGGGAGGAGGCTGACACACAGAGGGAGGGAGAGGGGGACACAGAGGGAGGGAGAGGGGGACAGAGAGGGAGGGAGACACAGGGAGACGGACAGAGGGAGGAGGCTGACACACAGAGGGACACACAGAGGGAGGGAGAGGGGGACACAGAGGGAGGGAGAGGGGGACACAGAGGGAGGGAGACACAGGGAGAGCAAATCAGCCTTGTGGTGTGTGGGAATGTCTGCTCGTCAGCAGGTGGACTGCGTGCATGTAGACAAGGGTGGCCAGTGCCAGCACCCCCACTCTCCTCCATGGCAAAACACAGGGCCATGTCACAACCTGTGCACGAGCACAACGACAGCTACCTGCATCATTGAAGTGTGTGGAACAACTTCATGTGCCCACGTACAGTGCAACACGGAAGGCGCCAATACACGGCACGACACCTGCCCACTCCACTGCTAACTGCAGTCACACTTGACGCAGCAAGTAAGACTGTGCCACACATAGTTAAAGGCGCCAAAGTGGTGCCCAAGGGACACACCCATGCACAAGTGCACTGTGAGTGGAATGCAAGACAGATCCTAATTCCCAGAGGAAATGTTCCAACTTTGAAACTGATGAAACATGGATGTTGCATGGACCAAAATTAACATTGTCTCTCTCACACACAGGTCAACCTCGTGGTTCACCCCCCAACACTGGGGGGGAAGACTCACAGGACCCGGCTCTGCGGGAGGCCGATCCCACCGGCAGCGACGACTCTCACCACTCCGTGGACGACCCCGACCAACCTGGCCCCTCTGGTGTCCAACGACCTGCAGCACCTGCGTCAGGTACAACGGGGCCAACCACCACCCCCACTCCTGCCACATCCCAGGAGACACCCAGGATCCCTGCCCCACCACCATAAAGCAGCCAGGCTGGCCAGGAGGGACACGGTGTCCCGGGCACCCAGGAGGAGGCAGGCGACAACGCCAATGCCACCCCTCAGGGGTCCCGGAGACCCGATGTGCCCACAAGGGCAGGCCAGGTGCAAGTGGGCAGGGGTGGTGGGAGTGGAGGACGGTGGAGGCGCCAGCCTGACCAGTTGGCTGGGGATCCGGTATATTCCCATGTCCGAAACATCCTGGACACATACCGGCAGGACACCACGGGCATGGCCCAGGTTGTGTCCGTCCTCGAGGGGATCAAGACCCAGCAGGCCCAGCAACATGCGGAGCTACATGCCTGTCTACTGCAACACCAACGGAGGATGGAGGACGGACAGGCTGAGCTCGTGACGGTGTACACGGGAATTCACAATACACTCCGTCGGATGGCCGACAACATGGGCAACCCTCCCTGTGCCAGAAGGCGTAGAACATCACCACCCACAGGGAGGGATCAGGAGGAGGAGGAGGAAACATCCGATGGAGCATCCCAAACATCGTCACGGCCTGCTTCTGAGGGTCCCCGCAGGAGGCCGGGTCGTCCACGGAAAGGACCGTGAGGGTTGGCGCTACAGCACCATCTCCCAGGACACCTGGCCTGGCACCTGGCCCACTGGAGCAACAGCAGCACAGCATCAAAAGACATTCTCTGCCACATGGCCTTGCTGGTCACTGTCTGACCAATGTTGACAAAGACTGTGGCATGGACTCTGAGGATTTCAAATGGCAAGGACACCAACTCCCCTACTGAACTTTGGATTCCAAACACCCGGAAAGCCCCTCATGTCATACCCCCCCCCCCCCACTAAAATAAAAAGTCACACCATGAAGAGAAGATGCATGCTGGTTGCATTATTACCTTACATGTGTCTTATAAAGTCTAAACATGCCTGAGTTCTCTTTTGACTTCAACCATCCACACCCTGGGGCCTGAGTCTGGCACAGGACACACGGGTCACAGTGTATTAGGCAAGACAGACATGGAGCACCATACACACCCGTGATGGGCCCAACCAGCTGAGGGGGTGGCCGCACAACCGTGCTGACAGACATATTGAGTACAGCAACAGTCATGCGCAGAGGTCAGGGATCCTGTCCAGTGTCCTGGGGGGCACCCAGGTATGTGTAGACAGGTGGCCGAACCATGTCCTGCAAGCTTGAGTCCGGTGGATGCAGATAATGGGGGCCTGGCCAACGTTGGATGCATGGGGATGGCACATGTCACAATACCCACACAGTCATGGACATCATGCACAATACACACTCTCATCCCACACACACAGCTTGCATCTTGCTACTTGACACATAGACACATAGCCACTATCAGAGAAAACCATGCCAGACATGCTGGATGCACCGTGGCAACACACCAGCATTGACTGAGAAGAGGCACCTTGGAGGCATAGGGACACCTTTATTAGTCATGTTTTCGGGACTGCAGAGGCAACTTGAAGTACACATGAACACTTCATGTGGAGTAACATGTGGGTCCAACACTGGCACCCCCCTTCTGCAGCACAAATGCGTGATAGCCATGGAAGTGGCACACAAGTGTAGGCTAACAGCTAAACACCCACAGCTGCTCGCGGAGAGACTGCCATACACCATTGATCCGCTGATGTGGAAGTCCCACACCATGTCAAGCCAATGCAAACCGTATGTGTCCGAGGGCAGTGTTACACACATTGATGCCATCATCACAATCCACTATCCCATCACTGATGACTGTCAACAAGTCTGACCATCTATTCAGGTGTACCCAGCTGCATGTCATGTGTACCATGGTGATGCAACATGGCTGCAGAGGAACCAAACATTGACAGGGGCAGTGTGCATACATTGTGAACAACTGCCACACCCAATACACCCCTAAAGCATCCCTTACCCCAAGGAGACTTCCAAACGTGTCCGTGCCTGTAACGCTGAGTCAGCACACGATGACGTCTCCATGAGGAATAGCAGTGCCACAACAATGCAAGCAGCAGACGGCATGCGCAAGTACCTGGGGAAGAGAGACACACAAGAAGTCAGCCACAAAAAGCACAGCCACTTGCATGTGCATTTACTCGACACATGTATGGATGACAACATGCTAGGTCACAATTATGACTGGGGAAATACAACCATCACTGGCACCATCACTCCAGTGACACTCCCACACACACCTCTGACTCACATGCCATACATGCAGGTGGAGACACACATCACAACACATGCCACACAGGGACCAATGCGTGCACACTCAGACACTGGTACTCACCACTAAGCAAAGAAGTCGCGTATGAGCCGACTCCGGATGTCCTCTTGCGGCTCCACATCACTAGCCCCATTGCCAAGCCCTTCGTCCTCCACGGGTGGATGGTCCTCATCATCTTGATCCAGGATGAGTGGCACAGCTTTCTCAACTGCCATGTTGTGCAGCATGCAGCAGACCATGAAGATTTTGCAGACCTTCTCCGGGGCATATGGGAGCGCGCCGCCGGTCTTGTGTAGGCACCTGAATCAGCTCTTCAGCAGGCCAAACGTCCTCTCTATCACTCGCCTTGTCCGGCCATGGGCGGTGTTGTAGCGGAGCTGGGCCGGCGTGATGGGGTTGCGGAGAGGTGTGATCAGCCATGGCATGTTGGGATAGCCAGCGTCCCCTACATGGGAAGCACATGGACATCGTTAGAACAGGAGAAGCGGTCGTGCTGGTAGTCTACGCAAAATACAGGACAGACAGACTGTACCCACCAACAACACATGCTCATTCGTTGCGCAGCTGCGTCATCATTTCAGGCACCCTGCTACGCCTCATGATGTAGGCATCATGTGCTGATCCTGGAAAACGAGCACAGACATGTGAAATCACCATGTTGGACAGACACACCACAAGGGCATTGATGGAGTGGTAGTGCTTGCGATTCCGGTACGCTACCTCCTGTGCCTGTGGTGGTACCAAAGCAACATGTGTCCCATCTATGGACCCAATGACATGGGGCATCCCTCCCAGGGCATAGAATCCACGCTTGACCCCAGTCAACATTTCTGGGGTAGGAAAATGTATGAAGTCATCCAGGTGAATCAACATGGCCTCTAAGAAATCATGCAGCACACGGCAGAACATGCTCTGGGACATGCCACCAACATGAGCTATGGTATTTGGAAAGGTACCCGTGGCTAGAAAATGTAGGGCTGCCATTACCTTCAGCTTGGGTGTCAGTGCCGTAGGATACCTGTGCAGCGGTTGCAGGTGTGGTGCCAGTCTCGCCGTCAACTCCAGAATCAACCGTTGGGGGAAGCGGTAGCACCGGATACGATCATTCTCCCACATGGCAGCCAAGTCCGGAATTGCTCGGGGAAGAGGCGGCGCTCTGCAGTAATTTGGAAGTGACAAGGAAGAGTGAGTGCACCACAACAACAAATAATTTGTACTGAGCACATGTTAATCTGTCTATACACATATGCTACATACGGAGTCAGGTATGTGCCACATGCCCTGGACACGTATGGCTGGCAGGTGACACTCCTACCAAGACCCAGCTACACACGGAGATTGTGAACCTCCACATACCATGGCATGGGATTAGCTGTGCCCCAGTGCAAGTGAACAGCCAGACGCAAGACAGGAGTGACATACATCCACACATCAGCAGAAGTAGGATGTCGATTGCAGAGACTGGTAGCGGAACACTAGAGCCACTGGTCACATGACATTACACTAGGACAGCCCACACACCTTGCCATGAAGGTGTACATGTCATGACTCACCCCACATTCATAGAGAGGATGCAGACATGTCCTTGTTACGCTACTCCGTGGCCCATGCATACATATGCACCTCACATCCGATACCACATGTGGCATGGTGTGCGGAACAGTGTGCAATGTCAATCTACACACAGACACATGTTGGTTGCTGCAACAGCTGCAGCTTTTGAGGGTGCTCCGACATCAACCTAATGGGAACCCCCACACTTACATGACATAGTCACATCGTGCACCGTGGGTAGTGACATGTCAGGTGTGGTAACCCCTGTACCGGGCATCAGGGGACACTTACGTGTGTTGGTGTCCGTGCCATGCCAGTGACGCTCATCCCAAGTGTGCAGTACGACATGCACACATGTCAAAGGAGTCAAGGGCATGCCTGGCACACATTGCACCGTCACACATAACATCTGTACACATCTCATCATACATCTGGTGCCTTCTCGACTCAGGAGTAATGTGCCACATCACAGCCTGTCACACCTGTGCCCCACACATGTAGTACTGCCCAGACAATGCCTTTATGTCCATCCATGGACAAGTATGTCAGCCCTATTCCTTCCTGTGTGCTGCCTGTCACTACTGTGATGTGTGAATACCACCGTACTGCTGCTAAGAGGGCCTGTGTACGTTCCCATATCACTATGGGAGTGCTGCCGTATGTGTACCCATAGTGATGGTGAGCGTACAGGCATGTGTACGGTCAGTAAGTACGCATACACAAGAACACCCATAGTGGTACGGCCCGTACACGCGTGCGTACGTTCACTATCACTATGGGTGTCCTTGCGTATGCGTACTCATACTGGTACGGGCCGTACACACGCCTGTACGCTCACTACCACTATGGGTGTCCTCGCGTATGCGTACTCGTACTGGTACGGCCCGTACACACGCCTGTACGCTCACTATCACTATGGGTGTCCTCGCGTATGCGTACTCGTACTGGCACGGCCCGTACACACGCCTGTACGCTCACTATCACTATGGGTGTCCTCGCGTATGCGTACTTGTACTGGTACGGCCCGTACACATGCCTGTACGCTCACTATCACTATGGGTGTCCTCGCGTATGCGTACTCGTAGTGATAGTGAGCGTACAGGCGTGTGTACGGGCCATACCAGTACGAGTACGCATACGCGAGGACACCCATAGTGATAGTGAGCGTACAGGCATGTGTACGGCCCGTACCACTGCGAGTACGCATACGCGAGGGCACCCATGGTGATAGTGAAAGTACGCACGCCTGTACGGGCCGTTGCTATGCATTTGGGGTGCCCTAGGGCCCCGGAACGCACCGTACCTGTGTGTGAAGCTCAAAATTACATAGGGGACACATGAAGGACAAGTATTAAGGCCTACATGCATGCTGGTTGTCATGGAGACCAAGTTTTAACTTTGAATTTGTTCTGGAAGGTGCACAGCAGAAGTCAGTTGGAATGAATCTACTTTGTTGCAATGTGTTTGTGGGGTTGACATCATGCTGAAGAAAAAAACACAATAAGAACCCACTGACTGTGCTAGGTTTGAAGGGATTGGAGGAAACATAGGATGCAAATGTGAGTGACCAATCACTCTGTACTCCTGTGCATGAAACAGGACAGCAAGGCAGATATAAGGCAGCCAGGTCCCATGAGGGAGCACTTGCCTGCACATCTCTGTATTCCACGACCCAGCTGCTGCTACTGATTCCCTGGAACCATGACAAGGTCTGTGGAGAGGTCACAGCCCTTCACCCTGGAGGAGAACATGGCTCTGCTGGATGTGATCCTCCCACAGTACCCCATGCTGTATGGGCGAGCAGGGTATCAGGTGAGTGCAGAGCTACTAGCACAGACTGTGTCCCTTTTTTTGTGACTGTGACTTCTGCCATTGTGTCCAGGTGTGACACACATGCTATGTACTGTAGGGGGGGTCCCAGGGGGGGGAATGCCTGATGTCTCCCAGCAGTGCCCAGAGTCAGGAGGGGTGGGTGCAGAGTCCTCCCAGCAGTGCCCAGAGACAGGAGGGGTGGGTGCAGAGTCCTCCCAGCAGTGCCCAGACACAGGAGGGGTGTGTGCAGAGTCCTCCCAGCAGTGCCCAGAGACAGGAGGGGTGGGTGCAGAGTCCTCCCAGCAGTGCCCAGACACAGGAGGGGTGTGTGCAGAGTCCTACCAGCAGTGCCCAGAGACAGGAGGGGTGGGTGCCTATCACTCCCAGCAGTGCCCAGACACAGGAGGGGTGGGTGCCTATCACTCCTAGCAGTGCCCAGGGACAGGAGGGGTGGGTGCCTATCACTCCCAGCAGTGCCCAGACACAGGAGGGGTGGGTGCCTATCACTCCCAGCAGTGCCCAGGGACAGGAGGGGTGGGTTCCTATCACTCCCAGCAGTGCCCAGAGACAGGAGGGGTGGGTGTGATGCACAGTGTGAGCCTTTGTAATTGATTGTGTCTTTGCCCTCATTCCACCTGTGTACTTTCACTGGCACGTACTGCTTTTGCCCTTCCCCAGAGGAGTATGTCCCTATGGCAAAGGTGCAATGCGTTGGCTGCATGACATGCCTTGTTGTAACCAGCTAATTTGTTCTCCTATGTGTCTCTGTGACATGTTGCAGGTGTATTGATGTAGTGTCACTTGTTCATCCTCACAGGTAGGCGCCACTGCCAAGGAGCAGATCTGGCTGACCGCCGTCAGTGCCGTGAGGAGTGCGGATGGTCGGAAGCGGCGCCTGTCCCAGGTGAGGAAACGCTGGCAGGATATCCGGTGCTGGACGCGGAGGATCGCACGGGTCCTGCTGGGGGACTCACCTGAGAGCCATAAGAACCGCGGGCGCCGCCGACTGAGCCACATCCACAAGCGTGTGCTGCCGGTGGTCTTTCCAGACTTGGAGAGGCGCTTACAGGAGATGCAGCAGCAGGAAGGGGGTAGGTACATGTGTGTTTGTTGTGTTTCACCAGCATTTGTAAGTGCACTGTTCCATGGATGCACTGCCAGGGTTTAATGGTGCTGTGCAGATCCTGTTACCCACAGGATTGCAGTGCTCTCCTGCCTCCCTTCCCCTCCTTGCAATGTGTTCCCTGGTCTGTGTGAAGTCACTCCGTCACAAGGTTATGTAGCCTGGCATCCTTCTCCACGTGTACAATGCCTGCAGCATCATGTGTGGGGGTGGTGTGTAACAGGTTTTGGGACCTTGCCTGTGCCCTGTCGAGTTCTGATCTTGTGGGTTCCATGTCAGTTGGCACTAATGATGAGTCCAGACATGGGAGTTAGTCTCTCAAGTGTGAGGCCTTACAGCACGCATGTCCTATGTGGTGGCCTGTGACATGATGTGCATGAGTGTGCGGCACGCATAGTGCGGGGATGGTAGCGTGTGTTGCAGTCATTCCCATTCAGGAGCATAGAGTTGTGTGGCCACTACTGTCCCCAGGGGCATATTTTCCTAGGTATCATGTGTGTAATCCGAATATATGTTGACAATCTCTGTGTCTACAGCATAGGTTGTGCTCTGTGCCATTGTCCCCTGGCCAAATGTATATTGACGTGAAATGTGGTACAAGTGTCCACTGTACAGCCTGCCCTGATTTTCCTTGTTCATACTCACGGTGGACATTGCCTGTGTGTCTTGTTACAATCATCTGATGATGCCCATTTGTACATGATTATTTGGACAGGCGCACCTTGGGTATTTTGTGTGCAACCTTGATTTGTTGCATCCCATGTGTATTTCACCCAGAATAAGGGATGTATGTGCTTCCTGTGTCTCCAAATATTAGTCTCATGTAGGGGGTGGGTGGTGCGGGCATGGCCTTCATGTCACAACCTGATATCTCCTTGCTAGGACTGGCCAGTGTGTGATGTTTGTCTGGACATGCACTCAAGGTGCAGTGGGCCAGTCATGGTGGGCATGTTTTCAGTATGACCTATGCTGCATGTGCCTCTTGTTCCTGGATATGGTCCCTGCTCATCCCTATTTCCTGCCACACTGTGTGGTGCAGATGCAGTGCTGGATTGTCCCCAGGGCCTTGCTCCTCAGTCAAAATTCCATTCCATCTCATTTGCTATTGTGTCATGCTCTCCATAGTTTTTAGGTGGCATGGTGGGTCAAACAACTGTGTCTTGCATCCCCTACATATGTACCTTGTTTTGTAGATGTAACTCTTCTTTTGTTTCAGGCTATGCACTGTGACCTATGTAGATTGGACTCATGTGACATATGTATACAGGTGTATGATTAATTTCTGTCTCTTCACCCTGCCCACAGCATCGTCGGGGGACACGGAGGGAGACATGGGCACAGACGGAGCAGAGGGACCGAGCACCAGTGCCAGCGGTGACATCGGGGCTGGCACATCAAGTGGGACTGAGGTGGAGGAGAGTGAACCCCGGGACCTGTCGACTGGCACAACAGAGTATGAAGCTGACGGGACCGAGGATGATCTCTCCGAGTGGGCGGCGGCTGCACCAGCAGCTGACAGTGACACTACATCTCGCCCCGCCCCCTCCATTGCCATCAGCCGCCTCCCACTTGCTCGTGTCCCTTCCCAACGTGCCCGGTCACCATATGTCTCCTTCCTGCCAGGCACCGCACCCCCTGCCCCTGTCTCCACTGCTGCCGCCAATGCCGAGTCTGTGGACATCCAGCGGCAGTTGCAGGTTGGTCAGGCTGTGATCCTTAATGTCCTCCATGGCCACAGCCAAGTGCTGCACAACATGGAGGCATACTTGGAGGGCATTCATTCATCGCAGGCTGACCAACGCAGCTTGCTAAGGTCGATAGACTCGACACTGACTGCAGCAGTGGGTCTCCTGCAGCGCTACGTCCCACCCCCTACCCCTGCCCCATCCACACTTCCCACTCCCATGCCTGTCCCACGTACACCCAGACGTCAGCATGCACCCACCACAACACACACATGCACCACACCAGCAGGGAAGGTCCACCGCACACCTCCTGACACGCACACACAGGGTGAAGTAGGCACACCCACTGGGTCGGGGGCAAACGTGTGACACGCAGCCAGAGTGGGAGTCCGCATTCCACCCAATCCACTCCCTCCAAATCCCCTCCCCTCAGCTCTCCTGGCTACATCTCCCCCAAAGACTCCTTCATGGTCGCTCTGTCCCTGAGCCCCACAGTGACGCCACCACGCAAGCGGTCAAGGAAGTCCTCGGTCAGTGTGGTTGATTTCCCCCCCTGTCTACACCCTCCCCCAGTGGTGCTGCGACCCATCCCTCTGACCCTCCCCCTCCTTGGGGCCTGTGGTTCTTTCGGGTGCAGGGGATTCCCTGGAGGACCTTGCTAAGGTGTGCAGCGAGATCCTGGCCTCCGCCTTTGGCCCTGCCCCACCCCCTGTGGTGGAGTCCTCCATCCCTGCACCCACGACGCCTACCCTTCACCCTCCTGTCCCTGCGGTGCCTGTTTCTTCCCCCCCACATGATGCCCTCACCCCTGTGGAAGACGACGGAATGTAACTGTGCAGGCAAGCTAGGGGACACGCATCCCACTGTGTCCCCCATCCAGCTGTGACTTCTGGACTGCCCAATGGGCTTTGTAAATATTGAACTTTATACGAACATACAATTTTTGATCATGCTGATTAAAGCCATTTTTGTTTCCTTTGAACACTACTGCTTTTCTGATATTGCTGTTGGTGGGGCTGCTACATGATTTTGGGTGGTGATCATGTGTTGGTTGTGTGGGAAATGTAGTAGTGTGCTGGTCATAGGGGGGACCCTGGGATCTGTGTGCCATCACACGGTGTTAGCTAGGTTTCTGTGTTCATGTAAGCAGTTGCTGCATGGTGAAATTGTCCAAAGGTGTATTCCTTCCTCTGTGTACCCTGCCATCTTCCCTGCAGGGTGTTCCCAATATTTAGCGCAGAGCTGTGTGTACATTAGCTGGGTGTGTGACGGACTCCTTCTACTTTGCACATGCATGCTGTGCGATGTCTCCACCTGCATCATTCGTGGCATTCTTGATAGTCATTGTACTTGTGTATGTGGACTATTGACATGACTTCATGTGGACATGTTTTCTTTTCTGCTTTATGCATGCGTATACTCCCAGCTTCGCACACATGTGGTTACATGTACTCCAGGGTCTTTGTGCACCTGACTGACATTTGTGGGCATGGTATCTGTGGCTACTCCACCCTTTGCGTTACATGGGAACTGCTGTAAGTGTTAGGCACCCACCCCTCCTGTGTCTGGGCACTTCTGGGAGGACTCTGCACCCACCCCTCCTGACTCTGGGCACTGCTGGGAGGACTCTGCACCCACCCCTCCTGTCTCTGGGCACTGCTGGGAGTGATAGGCACCCACCCCTCCTGTCTCTGGGCACTGCTGGGAGTGATAGGCACACACCCCTCCTGTCTCTGGGCACTGCTGGGAGGACTCTGCACACACCCCTCCTGTCTCTGGGCACTGCTGGGAGGCCTCTGCACACACCCCTCCTGACTCTGGATACTGGTGGGAGTGATAGGCACACACCCCTCCTGTCTCTGGGCACTGCTGGGAGGACTCTGCACACACCCCTCCTGTCTCTGGGCACTGCTGGGAGGACTCTGCACACACCCCTCCTGCCTCTGGGCACTGCTGGGAGTGATAGGCACACACCCCTCCTGTCTCTGGGCACTGCTGGGAGGACTCTGCACACACCCCTCCTGACTCTGGGCACTGCTGGGAGTGATAGGCACCCACCCCTCCTGTCTCTGGGCACTGCTGGGAGTGATAGGCACACACCCCTCCTGTCTCTGGGCACTGCTGGGAGGACTCTGCACACACCCCTCCTGTCTCTGGGAACTGCTGGGAGGCCTCTGCACACACCCCTCCTGACTCTGGGCACTGGTGGGAGTGATAGGCACACACCCCTCCTGTCTCTGGGCACTGCTGGGAGGACTCTGCACACACCCCTCCTGACTCTGGGCACTAGTGGGAGGACTCTGCACACACCCCTCCTGACTCTGGGCACTGCTGGGCGGCCTCTGCACACACCCCTCCTGACTCTGGGCACTGGTGGGAGGACTCTGCACACACCCCTCCTGCCTCTGGGCACTGCTGGTAGTGATAGGCACACACCCCTCCTGTCTCTGGGCACTGCTGGGAGGACTCTGCACACACCCCTCCTGCCTCTGGGCACTGCTGGGAGTAATAGGCACACACCCCTCCTGTCTCTGGGCACTGCTGGGAGGACTCTGCACACACCCCTCCTGACTCTGGGCACTGCTGGGAGTGATAGGCACACACCCCTCCTGTCTCTGGGCACTGCTGGGAGGACTCTGCACACACCCCTCCTGACTCTGGGCACTGCTGGGAGGCCTCTGCACACACCCCTCCTGTCTCTGGGCACTGCTGGGAGGACTCTGCACCCACCCCTCCTGTCTCTGGGCACTGCTGGGAGGCCTCTGCACACACCCCTCCTGCCTCTGGGCACTGCTGTGAGTGATAGGCACACACCCCTCCTGACTCTGGGCACTGCTGGGAGTGATTGGCACACACCCCTCCTATTTAACAATATGTACGCTTTGTCCATACACATGTGTGGGTTCGCTCCATGGGGGTACGGGTCGTACTTACACTGTTGGGGTGGGGGGTACGCTCCATACGTACGCGGGTGAGGGTACGGGTCGTACTTACACTGTTGGGGTGGGGGGTACGCTCCATACGTACGCGGGTGAGGGTACGGGTCGTACTTACACTGTTGGGGTGGGGGGTATGCTCCATACGTACGGGGGTGAGAGTACGGGTCGTACATACACTGTTGCGGTGGGGGTACGCTCCATACGTCCGCGGGTGAGGGTACGGGTCGTACTTACACTGTTGGCATGGGGGGTACGCTCCTTGCATACGCGGGTGGGGGTACGTGTCGTACTTACACTGTTGGGGTGGGGGGTACGCTCCATACGTACGCGGGTGAGGGTACGGGTCGTACAAACACGGTTGGGGTGGGGGTACGGTCCGTACATACACTGTTGGGGTGGGGGTACGCTCCATACGTACGCGGGTGAGGGTACGGGTCGTACATACACGGTTGGGGTGGGGGGTACGCTCCATACGTACGCGGGTGGGGGTACGTGTCGTACTTACACTGTTGGCATGGGGGGTACGCTCCTTGCATACGCGGGTGGGGGTACGTGTCATACTTACACTGTTGGGGTGGGGGGTACACTCCTTGCATACGCGGGTGGGGGTACGTGTCGTACGTACAATGTTGGCATGGGGGGTACGCTCCTTGCATACGCGGGTGGGGGTACGGGTCATACTTACACTGTTGGGGTGGGGGTACGCTCCATACGTACGCGGGTGGGGGTACGTGTCATACTTACACTGTTGGCATGGGGGGTACGCTCCTTGCATACGCGGGTGGGGGTACGTGTCGTACTTACACTGTTGGGGTTGGGGGTACGCTCCATGCATATGGGGTGGGGGTACGGTCCGTACATATCCGTCCCCACGCTATGTGATGCTTGTGCGGGCCGTACCCAGGCCTTTGCCACGTGGGTACGAGCCGTCCCGCCATTGTTGGGGTGACGTAGGTGTGGGCGTGGTATGACTCGTACCCACGCTCTTAAGGCGTGGGTACGGGACGTACCTGTCTGGTTGTGTTGCCGGTTCGCGTCGTCAAGAACTTCCGTTGTGGCGGTCGCTGGCTTAGCTGGACACACCCCCACCCCCTCGTAGTGACCAGGGCCTGAGGGTCAGGTATGTCCAGGGCATGTGTGCTGTGTGACTTTGGTGGGGGTTTTGTGGCCTGCCCTGGTCCTGCCACCCCCCCCCCCCTTTCCCCCCTCCCTTTGTTGTTCTGACCTTCTGCGGCGTCTGCGTCGGAACCTGTAGAGGAGGTCGACTGCTATGAGGGCCGGGATGACACGTAGGTTCGGGTCCATGTCTGTCCGTCGCGTACGGGTACTCCTTGTTCGCATCGTCCTGTCTGTCCGTCGCGTACCGGTACTCCTTGTTCGCGTCGTCCTGATTTCCCGGCAGTTTTTGGCAGCCGGAAAATATTCACCGTGCGGGATGACGTTGGTGCGAATCGTAATTCCTGGTTCGTGAATGGCAGGCTGCGTGCATCCCGACGTCACGTCGGCGCTTTCCCGGATCGCATTTGTACGTTTATTTTCGTCGGTCGGGGTTTTGTACGATTCGTACGGAAATGGTGTTTCCATGCGAATCGTAATTCCATGTTTGTATATTTTGACGACCGGGTACGCGTCGGACGGAGAATATGCTCCGTCCGACGGTTCGTACCCGGTTTTTACAGGCTTGTGATCGGCACCTTAGTGAAGATTTTTGTAAATGTCTCCATATACATTGGTTTAGATGGAAGTAACATCCTTGGATAGCTGTATGGGGGTATAGTTTTAGAATGCAATTTATCATGGCTTGCTCAAAGTCTATGATAATTCTTTCAGGGGAAAAATCATTTGATTCTTGTTTTAGTTTTCCTAGCATTTCATTATATGTTGTGTTTTGTTTGTTAGGTAATAGTGCATAGATTAAAGGTATGGAAGTGTTGTGATATTGACCGTGTATTGTGTAAAGCTGGTAGAATGGTTTTGGGCATATTGTAAAGGTGCCATCCATCATCCATGTTTGGCATTGTTGGAGTTTAGTTATATTGTTTGCAGTAGCAAACATTATGATTCTTTTTTCTGTACTTTTGTTATCAAAAAATATAAAAGGTTCATTATTGTGGGTGATAGTTAATTCTGGTGGAATGATGATATCTTGAAAAGTTTTAGGGGATGGTATTGTTGTTGTGGTTGATTTTTTGGTCCTAGCAATTGTTCGTTTTATAGAAGCAATTGATGGTAATTGGCCTCTTGCTTCTTTGAGCACTCTAGGTAATAGTTCTTTTAGGATTACACTTGTAGCAGTTTGTGAACCAGTGCTTAATTCTTTTATATTTTCAAGGGTTGATCTGACTTCTATTTCAGAGAGATTGGGTGGATGGTTATGCTCTCTTGTATATAGTACAGTTGTTTCTCTTGTTGTTGCTCGTCCGTAGCATTTGTTAGAATAATATTTAGAACACTTCCAGTTCACTTTTCGTTCCGTCTGCTTTTCTTGGGTGTATGTGTAACCCATGTAACACAATAGGAATTTTCCTTTTTGCGATGTTATAAATTGGGCTTCTTCTGTCATTGTGATGTGTTAGAAATCTGGAAAAAATTTATATGAAAATATATGCAATAGTACTTTATATATTTCTATGAAAATAGGAAACAAAAAAACTTTTTTATATATACTTACCAAGTGTTTTTGTTTGTATTTGAATGAAGATGTTCTTTGTAGACAAAATGCTGTTTAGTTGATGTAGTCTCTGAAAGTTAAAGAACATATATTGTTTTGGTTGTTTTAGTTTTTTTAAGTGTGGTGGTATTGCTGTTTGGTATAGACTATATTTTTTTTGTTGAAACTTTTTTTATTGTTTTCCAAATCAACAACTCAACAAACATCCCCCCGCCTCCACCTGTCCAGGAAGTACCACACATTTATCATCAAGACCAATTATCCAGGAGAAGGAACAACCTTCCCACCCAGTCCCCTCCCCCCCCCTCCCCCACCCCATGTTAGTGTGCCCCCGTCCCCTACCCCTCTTCCGATGGGCCCCTCCTCCCTAATAAATAAGATACAGAAGCCCAACCTCTCCCTAAGCAAACGGAGCCTTCCCTCATGCCGAGTGGTATAGACTATAGGTGTTAATTTATACAGGTTTTTAAAAACTTAAAAAAGAGAACATGGATTTGTTTAGGGGTTTAGGATGTTTTGGGGTTTGAGTAGGATGTAATTAATCTTTTAGAAAGTATTTTGATAGTATACTTACTTTTTTAGTGAGTCCTTTCTGGCAATGTTCAATCTTTTCTTTAGCTGTTTTGAGTAATATCTGTAGTGGAAACATAAAGAGATGGAATATATAAGTTAGTTATTTATTTGAGTAAAGATAAATTAGTGTTTTAGTTTAATTTGGCAGTTTAGTTAGAAAAGATAATTTACTTACGTTTTTAGAATAGTAGTAGGATGTAGGTTTCTTCTGTTTAGCAGAGTTTCCTCTTCGTTCAATGCTTTGGTTTAAGGCACAGTAGAAGACTTGTTTTAATTGGTTTATATAGTAGTTTTAAATTGTTTCTTGAATGCTATTGGTTGTTTTCTGTATGTGGCCTTTCTATTGGATGTTTTTATTTTTTTTTATTTAATTGGTTTCCTTTTATGGAAAATGCTAAGTAAGAGTATATTTAGTTTTAAAGGAGGAGAGTTTTAAATAATTATATAGCAAAAGATTGTTTATAATGTGTTTTAATTTTTTTGAATGTGCTCGAAATGCCTATGTGATAATTATTTCAGTGTTTTTTTATTATGTTGTTAAATATTTATATAGTTATAAATGTTATGTTTATGTTTAAGTAGAATCTAATTGGAAAATGTATGTTTTAGGAAAATATTGTATTTATGTTGTTTAAAGTATTGGTTTTATTAGTATTAGAATTGTTGATATATTTAAAAAAAACGATATTATTGATGTCTATATTTTGGTTATCGATATTTGTTACATGTGTTATATTTATTTATTTATGTCGATATTTAGTATTGCGATATTGATGTGTGCGATTTTTGTGTGATCGATATAATTGTATTACGATATTGTAGTGTCGATATTATTGTAGTTTTTTAATTAAGTATACAATGTCGATAATTTTGATGTCGATATTTCTGTTGCAATATTTGTGTAGTTCGATAATGTGTCTTTCGATAATATGTCAGAGATCCCTCGATAGCCACAGCTACTTTCCCAGAAGCCTGGAAACACGCTGAAGTTTGATCTGTGGCAGCTCGCCATGGGAGTGCTGCGGGACGGTGGGGCGGGGTGGGGGAGGGGAATGGTGGGGGGGTAGTAGAGTCCGACATACGATGGACAGGAGTAAGGTAAGTTAATAAATAAATAAAACAATTTTAATTATGTGCGCAGCATCGCTGAGTTGGCATTATTGGTGAGTCAGTAGGTGTGTCAGTGGCTGTTGTGGGTGAGTGAGTGCAGGTGGGACTGACTCTATGGGAGAGTGAGTGGGTGTTTGAATGGCTGCATGAGTGAATGACTGGGTATGTAAGTGTGCCTTATGGGTGACTGAGTGGCTCCTTGAGTGGGAATTTGGTTAAGTGAGTTGGTGTGTGAGTGGCTGTATTGGAGAGTATGTGACTGTGTGATTGGCTATGTGTGTGAGTGAGCATATGTTTGAGTACTGCATGGATGTGTGAATCGGTATGTAAGTGGTTGTGTGGGTGTGTGAGTAAATATGTGATTGGTTGTATGGGTGAGTGAGTGGCTGTGTTGAGAGGTTGTATGGGTGAGTGAGTTGGCATGTGAGAGGCTCTATAGGTGAATAAGTGGGTGTGTAGTAGCTGTATGTGTGAGTGTGTGTCTGTGTGAGTAGCTGTTTGGGTGTGTGAATAATTTGTGTGAGTAGCTGTATGGATAAGTGAGTGGTTGTGTGAGTGGCTGTATGGATGAGTAGATGAATGTATGAGTACTTGTGTGCATCTGTTAATAGGTATATGACTGTTTGTGTGCATGTGAGTGGGCATATGAGAGGTTGTATCGGCTGTGAGTTGGTGTGTGAGTGGTTCTGTAGATGATGTCATCAGTGATGTCATCATTTATGTCATTCAAGATGTCATCAATGATGTAATCAGTGATGTCACAGACCATGCCATGAGTGATGTAATATGTGAGGTCATAAGCAGGTCTTTGCAGGGGCATAAGTTGCAGTTAGCTCAGGTAACTATAACTGCTGAATTTCTATGATTTAGTACGAGTGAAGTCTGAGCCTGACTAAAACATCCCTTTTATCTTTTGTTTTTTTCATTGAATTTCTATGCTTTTTTTTAAGTCTATGTCCTAACTATAAAGTCCCCGCAACTTTAGTTTTTTATGGGAATTTCTATAGTTCTTTAACTAGCAGTCACATTTGCAGAGTGTTGGGGAAAGGGGGAGGGGCCTCTGACCAGCTCTCAGCAATCTCACTGTGTGGGTCTTGCTGGAGGATTTCTTGGCCACCAAGGATCCACAGCTTCCAAGAGGACTTCATCCCCCAACCAGTAATGCCATCTTTCTGTGGGTGCACCCAGTGGATCCACTCTCCAAGGAGACCGTGGAGAGAGCCTTAAGGCCCCTGCAGTCCCTGCAAGCTCCCTGCTTCCTGCGGGAGCCAGCATTGCTTTCAGACATAGGGAGCTGCTAAACAGGCAGCTCCCTGTGTCCAAAAGCAATTCGTCTGTTTTCCTGCTCGCTTGACCGCGGGCCGGGAAACAGATGAACGCTCTACTTCCAGCAAGCGAGAGCATTTTCATAGCACTCGCTTCCGGGAAGTGTAGTGTTTGCTGTGGCTTAGCAGGAGTGGTAAAACTCCCGTCCCACGCCACAGCAAATAGCTCTGTCCCAGGGGTGGGCGCCCTGGTACATAGCAGGAGCCAGTCCTGGGTGGTGGCTGTCCCCATCTATGGCTCCAGGAGTGGGGCCACGTGGCGTGAAGAAGTGTGTGAGTGTGACTAAGTGTGTGAGTGGCTGTGTGGGAGTTTTAGTGGGTGTGTGAGTTGTTGTGTTGGTGTTTAAGGGTGTGTGAGTGGGTGTGTAAGTGGGTATGTCAGTGGCTACATGGGTCTGTGAGTGGGTGTGTGAGTAGTTTTGTGGGTCTGCGAGTAGGTGTGTGATTGGCTGTATGGGTGTGTGAGTGGTTGTGTGGATGTCTAAGTGAGTGTGTGAGTGGGTAAGTGCATGGGTGTGTGAGTGGCTGTGTGGGTGTGTGAATGGGTGCCCTAAAACTAAAACTCATTTTGGACAATTCCTTGCCCACAAGAGGGGCCCTCGCAGACCCCTCTATCAGACCCATGGAGTCAAGGTACCTCTGCCCTGACCCCTTCTGTCAATTTTACATTCCTCCCCTCTGCCTATAGCCAAGTGCAGCATGGGGTTGGTCATAGGGCTTGGCCAAACTCCCCAGAACGCTGCCAACCCCACACCGTGCACAGCCTTTGGTTTGCACAGCAAAGGTTAGGACTTCTGGCCCTCTAAACCCCATCCCCTGGGTCCAAAACATATTTGAAGGGGAGCAGGCATGCAACCTCTCCCAGACCCTAAATGATCCCGGAGACCCCACCTCCCTGCTTTAATGTTGCATATTAAATCAATCATGACATACCCATTAGCTACACCATAACATCCCAAATCACATCTGAAATGCCATCATTGTTGATAATACTGTGCATGGCAGCGGCACAATTTATAGTTACTCTAGTACACAAGTTATAGTTAGTTGAGATAACTCTAACTGGTGAATTTCAGTGTTTCTGTTAGTTTTAAATGGTTTGTTTTACTTAACATTTTCACCTAACTATAACATCCCTTTAATCTTTGGGTTTTTCAACGAACTTCCATATTTTTGTCTTTCATAATGTTAGGTTTAGTTACAATTTTAGAATTTCTAACTATAACATCACTTTAAGCTTTATTTTTTTTGGTAAATATATAGGGTTTCTTTACCTTTGCAGTGCACAATGTGGGAGTTGAATGCAGGGCCTGGCATTTTCAGTTGTGCTTTCCTGCCAAAGCTTGCTGCCCCTACCCCCTTCCTCCTTGACCTCAATTGTCCAAGTTCATGCCCCTGCCCTCTCATTCCTTCCTTGTTTGGCCGTTATTCTGCCACTGCCATTCCTGCTGACCCTGCACGGTTTGCTTACTGTCCAGACCCACCCCCTCCCTGTCCTCTGTTTTCTGAGTCTATGCTCTTGCCCCCTCCCTCCTGCCCTGTATGGTCTGATGGGCTGCCACTGCCCTCCAATTACCTTGCTGTCCTTGCCCACCGTTCCTGCCCTCCATTGCCTGAGTCCATGCCCCTGCCCTCCTGCTTAACCTCTGTGTTTGCTTGCTGCCCATACCCTGCTTCACCCTGCCCTCTGATGTCCGTGAGCAGGCACATGCTTCCTCCCTTTTGCCCATCATACTCCATGGAGCTGCAACTGCATCTCCTTTCTACTCTGGGTATTCCGTTGAGCTGCCACTGCCCCTCCTGCCTGCCCACCGTGGTCAGATGCCTGCCACTTGTCCCTTACCCCTCTACCCTGCCTTCAATGGTCCAAGTTCCACGTTCCTATACTCTTCCTCCTGTCCGTCATGGTCCATTTTGCTTCCACTCGCTTCTGCCCTCTATGCTCTGTTGTGTTCAACTGCTTGTCCTGACCCCCTATGCGGTCTATTCTGAAGCCCCTATCCCCTTCCCCAGCTGTTCAGTTATCTGAGTCCAGCCCCCAACCCTCCCTTCTGCCCTGCACGAGCCTTTGTGCATGCCCCTGCCTCCTCTCTCTTGCAATTTAAGACTGTTGTGCTGCCACTAACCCTGCCACCTACTATTCAGAGTCTTTTGTTCTACAACTGCCCCTCTCACTTGCCCTGTGTGGTCATCTTGCTGCCCCTGACCCCCTCCCACCTACCCTCTGTTGTCCTTATGAATGCCCTTGTGGGCTCCCTGTTGTCCTCCATGGTATCTTGTGCTTCTAGTGCCCATCATGCCTGCCCTGCCATTCCTTCTTTTCTCCTTCCCTCCATTGCATATGTGCAGGCCTGTATCCCCTCCCTCCTGCTTTCCATGGTCCATTGGCATACCCCTGCCCCCTTCCTTTTGCTCTTCATGGTCCATTGTGCTGCAACTGCCCCTCCTGGATGTCCTTTATGGTCAGCTTGCTGCCCTGGCCTCTTTCCTCCTGCCCTCTGTTGTCCTTGTGCATGCCCTGTCTCCACCGTATTGCTTTCTATGGTTAGTTGTGCTGCACTGCCCTCCCACTTGCCCTGTATGGTGTATTGTACTGCCACAGCCCCTGGTGCTTGCCTTGTAAGATCCTGCCTTCTATTGTTCGAGTCAATTGCCATGCCCAGTTCATCCCTCCATTCATGGTCCTTTGTTCCATACATGATAACATTTCAAACTTGGTAAGAGGGAGATTTTAAAAAGAAAATTAAGGGATTTGATTTTCTGTATTCCCCTACATTGCAAAGAGGAGATTTGAGGTGGGAGTTTCCTGCCTGAATCGGGTCTGTTGGCATGTATGGTTGTTCGGCCACTGCCTCTTCTTTCTACCTTCAACTGTTCATTGTGGTGTGACAGCCTATTTTGCCTGTCCTGCATGGTTTGGTTTGCTGTCCCTGCCCCCCTTTCCCCAGTTCTCCATGGCCCCTTTTTGCTGACACTGCCCCTCCTGCCTGCCTAGCATGGTCAACTTGCTGCCCCCTCTTCCCTGTCCTCTATTGTCCGTTCCCTTAACCTCTGGCTTTTCATAGTGTTCAAATGAACAACCAGATTGCTAACATTCTGTATTCATTACAAAAATGTGGCACACCTGAAGTCATCTTGATGGAATCAAAACTGTAAAACATAAAGCATTTCCTTTATAAATGATAAAAATTAGTTTTTTTTCCCATAGAAATTATGGTTGGTACTCTAAAATCAAAAATGAGGACACATTTTCTGAGTTCTCAAATAGTGACAAAGCATTTTTTACATTATCTATACTCGCGACTGCATCCATACACTATGTTTTGCCACATTATACAATTTTAGATGTTATAAGTGTTGTTATTAATGCAATAATTTCACAATCTCTAACTTCTGTAATATGCAAGGGTATAGGTAGTGTTTGGATAAGGAGCGAGTTATAGTTAATGTAGTGTGGCGATTGAGGTGAGAAGACTGCGTATTGAGGTGCAGAAGTTATATGAATTTTATGGTGGTGCGAAAATATATATATAAGTTATAAATATGACATATTCATTTGAAAGTGGTGCATAAATGGTAAATTATAAATATAACTATAACTTTAGAATGTCTAATGTTTGTGTAGTTTAAGTTGGGTTTGTATAGCAAGCATTAATAACGTTTTCCCAACTATAACTTATCTTCAACCTTTGTTTTTTTGTACGAATATTTATAGATATATATGCATATGTATATGTAAAGGGTAAGGGTGTCAATTTGTGGGGAGGAAAAGGTTACTGCTGCTGTCACACACATCTGTCAAAGTAGGCAAAATTGACAAAAATTGAGAGAAATGACAAAAACAATGTGAGCAACAACAGGGTGAGGAATAGTGAAATTCCAGAATCAGGTCTTATGTGTACTATGGGCCTCAAGCAGTGAACAGCATCCAAATAGACAGATAGACTTCCACTTTATCCTGCAATTTATAAATAATTTATCTATATTAGGCTGTCTTATACATTTCTTCTAGCCATTCCCTGTGAGTAGTAACTGAGGTGATTGCCAATATTTTAATATAGAAATATTGGCAGATGCCAAAGCCTTTGCCAGTAAACATCTCAAGTTGCGTGTCATGAGTGGTAATCAGTCATACCACCTAGCATGAACGTTTTTTTTTATAGAGGAGGGTGTAGTTACACAGTCCCTCATAATATATTTCCAAATAACACCGAATAGATGAATAGCACAGGACAATCAATAAGTATGTGTGCATTGTAACTTTCAGGTACACATCATCTCCAGCAGGCCGAATGATTCAAAAAAGCCTGCCCTTGGCAGCTTTTGAGGTTTCTTCTACAAGTCATGTAATTCCTTTAAAATACAATATTTTATTCTAGATTATCTGACCCCTTTTTCTACATTGTCAACTACTTCCACCCATTCATCCTCTGTGTTTAGAGTCTGTAAAACCTCTGCCATTTAGTTAGTTTGTAAATATTCCAGAAGAGGTCTAGAATGTAGTTGGTACCGCAAAAGGTCATATAATCCTGAGGTCATCCAGTTGTACAACACCCCCGCCATTGTTTCAAGCCCTGCATATGGAAGAATCCTGTATCACCAATGTTGGCATCTCTAATCTTCTTTTGAGGCAGTGCTTCAGTTGTATATATTTCCATGTTTGCAAGTAGTATAGGTAGAATTCCTCCTGCTGCATTTCCTAGGTTCCAAGTTTGCATTGCATTAGCAGCAGTTCCAGCATGATAATTCCAGCCCTCCTCCACTCCTCCCAACAAACAGGCCCACTCCCTATGCATATGCTTACATTTCTACGAAGAGGTGCTCTGGTGTGTAGTTAGGCATCACTCTTCCATAGTTTATGAGAATAGTTCCATGGTTTATGATTATACATCACCTGCAGACCCCCTTACCCCATGTGTGATTTCCTTTTCGATATGGACCCAGAGGGTCACCTTCGGCAACATATGCACTAGTTGTGATAGTTGGAGTGCTGTATAGTAGTATACAACACAGGGCAATCCCACATGACCACATTTCCTATTGGCTGCTTTTTGGGATATTTTCAACATTGGCTTCATGTTACCCATACAAAATCCTTAGTGCCTTTGTCAATGTTAGAGTGAGATTCTGACCATCAGCGGCAAAAAAGATTTACAAGCCCCTTGGGACATTTGCGCTGCCGTTGCGTCACATCTGTGCCGCCGCAGCAGCGTAAACCGTGCGCCACGTTGCGACTTATTTACAACGTCGAGGCAGATGCGTCACGTTGTAAAGACTGCGCCACATGAAACCTGCGCCAGGTTTCATGTGGGAGTTCCGTCGCAGGGTAGGTGTTCCATCGCAGGAAAGCCTCGTAAAAACTGACTCCGTGAAATCTACAAGAATTCACTGCGTCAGTTTTACGATGCCACTGCGTCAAACCCTTACGCCTGCTTGAAGAAGGCGTAAGGGGTGACGTTAAGTATGGGTGGCCCCTGTGCATTCCTGGAGTTGCGTCGCACTTGCGACACGATTCCAGCAATGCGCCACTCTTACGCCACAAGATGCGACACGCATGTGCCTATCCTTGCGCCACGGTGCGCCGCATTGTAAATGCGACGCATCCGTGGTGGCGCAAGGGGAGAATTGCGTGTCTCATCTATTCTGGCGCATCCCTGCGGATTTGCAGAGATGCGCCAGACCTTGTAAATATGCCCCCCAGTGCATATGTAAAGCAAGGGATCACTACCATCTTCACTGCCTGTATTTGCCGCCCATAGCAAAACATTTAACTGGGACAACTTCTCATAATTTGTACTGGTTTCAGCAATAAGTATAGCTAATGTTTCTGGGATCATAATTTTTAGTTCCATGTTGACATATACTGCTAAATATTTAACCTGTCAAGTTTCCACTGGAACCTATAGTCCGCTATAGCAGCCTTCCTTGTAACGCAGTACATATGTAAGGCTTTGCTATTGTTTCAATTGATTTATAACCAGAAAGCCTGAAAATCTGTTATAGTTGACAAAAGGGGCAGAAGGGAGCTGAGCTGCTTATTCACCAAGTGGGAACAAAATATTGTCTGAGATAATATGATAATTGAGGGGCCTTTTGGCGTAGAGACCTCTGCCATTGAGAGAAATTATTAGATATCTGCCATCAAGGGCTACAAGGTAGGCAAAAAAGAGTAAATTAACACCCTTGATATATCCCCCGAACAGTTAGGAAGGGGTCTGATAAGAAACCATCACAATTAACCTGAGCACTGGGTGCTTCCTACAGCCATTGTACTTTAACAAGGAAGTCAGCAATTGATCCTATCAAGTGCCTTCTTGGTGTCAAGTGACAGGGCTACTGTTTCTTCCTTGGAGACCTTTGAGAGCCAAACAAGTTGGGCTAGTGTGCGCATGTTATTACGGGAGGCTCTAACAGCTAGATGTCTACCTGTGGAGTATGAATAAGCTCAGGAATAACTTTGTTAAATCGCATTGCCAAAATCCCCCCAGCTGTGACATTGTCATAAATATTTCCTGGCTTTCAGGATGACTGAAATCAATCCCCTATCGCAAAGGAATGCTATACTACCTGTACGTTTTGCTTCTTTGTAAGCTTTACAAAACATATCCACTGCCTCTTGCTCAGCCGATTTGTAACACTCTCCTGGGAAGACATCTTCCCCAGGAGTCTTGTTGAAAGGATGGAAATTGCTTGAGCTATTTCATCATTAGTGATTTCCCCATCCACAAATGGCTTACCATCCTCATTGGGTCATGGGAGTGCCAGGCATGTGAAGATGTCTTTAAGTCCCTCTCCATCACTAATTCAGAACTAATTTGGAACTGTACACCCTTTTGTTATAATCTGCAAAGGCTGCAGCGATCCCCTGCGACCACAAGATCCCCTAAATCATGAACTGAAGGGATGGCGTCCACAGCTTCCCTCTGTCTGAGTTGGATGGGAAGGAACCTGCCTGCTTTTTCACCTTGCTCATAGTGACAGATTATAAGTGTCTACAATGTACAATCCAATTTGGCAGTGTATAAATTATTTAGATCGTTTTTTGCCCATTCTAAATTTTGCCTGTTCTAATTTGTTGGGTTCCTGGCATACTTCCCCAAAAGGCATTTAATGTCCCATTCAAGTTAAATTGTCATGTTGCTCTTTTTCTATTGACCAGCGGGGAGTCTCGCATAACATGCCCGCATATAATAGCTTTAGCTGACTCCCACAATATTTGTTCTGAGCCACTGAACCTTTGTTTTGCTAGAAGAATGTTACAACAGGGGAGTTTAGCTGGGCTTTTTCAGTGGGCATTTTGTTGTGTGAGATATTAAGGCACCAGTGCTTTCTCACTGATTTGCTCAAGTTCCAGACGATACATAGGCAGCCAGATGCATAATATGTGAGAGAACCCTCTAAGATATCACGATCTAGCACTAAGGGTGTCACTGCTAGGGAAATCAGGTGGTAGACTAGGTTCCATGTACAGCCAAGAAGCCTGAGTATTCCTTTTTCGAGGGGTAGAGGAAATGCCAAATGTCTCACAACCCATAAGCCTCCGTCAGTGTCTGAGCATTGCCCTGTCTCGGCAGCTGGCTGCATTAATCAGCTCCATCCCATCCATAGTTACTTCAAGGGCTAAGTTTTATTCACCCCCTAGGATCGTGTGTGTTGTTCTTACCTCAGCTATAACTCTTTAAAGTCTGAGAAGAAAACTATTTTGTTTGGGGCATAATTTGAGCCTACGCTGACTACTCTGTTTCCAAACTGTAGTTCGGTGAAACCATATAACCTCTCCTCATCTGACCAATTCTTTAACACTGTTGAGGGCAGTTGGAGGAGTGGAGGAGTTGTCCTAATGGCTAGGGCGCTCGACCTCGGGCCTGGGGAACTGGGTTCGAGTCTCAGGAATGACGCTGAACATCCTGTGATTCTGGGCAAATCACTATGGGGCATATTATCAAGCACGGCGATAAAATTATCGGCAGAAAACTGCGGCGATAATGGGCTTGATAATATTCTCTAGAGAATTCCCATAGAAGTCCAGCCCAGGGTTTTTTTGGAATTGTATAGAGCATATTATCAAGCGGCAGATAAAGCGGCGATAATTTTATCGCCCCGTCTTGATAATATGGCCCTTAATCTCCCCGTGCCTAACAAAGAATAAATGTGTGTCCTCATGTAACGTAACTGTTGCTATGTAGAGCCTCTGATACCTGATTGGCTTCGGGTCAAGTTGACGCTATATAAAACTCTGCAAGAAAAAAAAGATTTAGACACTAAACTTGCTACTCTACATCTCTTTGAACCAGTCTAAAAGACGCTACCAGTGGCTTTCGATCGGGGTTGACGAGAACTAGAGAGGACTCTTCCCACCAAGTCTCTCTTGAGCTTTTCTAACTCAGAATGCACCAAATGTGATGTAAATGTAATTCATGGAGCGCAGCTCATGCCCAAGGGCGTTTTAGCGCTATCAAATGGGTATCCTGAATTAGGCTGACGTCCATATGTTTGGTGATTAGGTAGGACAGTATTTTCTTTCTTTTGACATAGTTTATAACCCCATTAACATTTAAGAAAACAATGTTCAGGTGTCTTGGTGCCATGTCAAAGTCACTGGATGTGTGTGATCATCTGGAGTACTAGTTTCACACCAATTTTTCTCAGAACTTTCAACTGCTGGTCGATGACACTTAAGGGAAATCTAAGCTACCTTGACCTTGTGCAGAGTGTACAGAGATGTGGAAATATGAACAATTACAAATGCTAATTTGGAGTTCCCAAACTGAGTCCTGACTATACTAATAAATACATAAATTACTAATCTCCCCTGAAGATCTCAAGGTGCTGGGGACCGTCGAGGAGATTAAGTAAGCTATTGACAGAGTCAAGTGGTGCTGAGCAGAGCACCGGGTATCGAACCAGGAGTCAGGCGCTCTAGCAGCAGCGCCACACCTCTAACACTAATGCCTTGGGAACTTCAGCTGTTCTACACCTTTCAGCAGTGGGTCCTTTTCTACACTCAGCCCAGTAAGGGCAGGGATGAGTCTTCAGCCCATCGGAAGAGTAACTTGTGTCACTTGTCCAAAACAGAGGGATGAAGGGAACTAGAAGACGGGAGCGAGGAAATAAGGGTAGGGATGGAGGTAATGAAGGGAAGGGTAGGAGAGAGTAATGGGGTGGAGCATTGAGTCCTCAAGCAGGGAGTGACAAAAAGGTGTCTGTCCCAGCTCGGAGCTAAGTGCTTGTGAGCAGTTGTTGAAGTGGGTGGGATCGGAAGGGGGCAGGAGTGCCCCTACTTCTTTAATCCAATAGATTCCGTCCCCCTACTTTTAATTTTAAACATGCATCCCAGGATGGCAGAAATACCCAAGGCCTACAGATAAGGTTCGGCGTTCGTGACCGTTCAGGGACGAACGGGTGGGCAGAGAAGGAAAAGGACCCTGTCTTTTCCGTCTTGCCCAGAGAAGCCAAGGGCAGTGTCCACTTTTGCCCTGCCCTGGAAGCTGCCCCCCTTTCTCTTTTTTCCTCTCATTCACTCTCTCTGTCCAGTTCCTCCTCACTTACTGAAAACTATAACTTCAAGGAATGGTTCTCAACCTCTCTTTCCTCCTTTAGTATTTGTTCCCCAGTGAAATAGATCCAAAAAAGAAAAACACCTTTGATGGAAATGTCTTCTTTTTTTACATTTTTCTGTTCCAAAGTGCAGCCTCTGTAATAAAAGGTTCAAAATATGAGAAATAAATAAATAACTAAATAAAGCAAGACAGAGTGGTTGCAAAGTGGCCTGATTTATTTTATGCACACCCTAACACATCAGCATCACTTGACAGAGTTTGCCAGTGAAGCGCTACTATTATTTTCTTGTCTTTCTTTGAACAACATTGTTTCAAACAGGTGGGTAAGTGCATCAATCCTGAACGTACTGCAATGCCTGATTGATGAGTGGATTGGAAAACAAAATGTGTACCGTGGCTCTGTGTTCATGGATGTGGTCTTTTTCAACCATACTGCTTACGTTTTGTAAGGACATAAGCAATTGACATGAAAATGGGTCTCTTTTTGTCCTTAACTTTTGAGGCAAACACACTCACTGATTTCTGATTAATGAGTGTAAAAGCGTTAAGGTAACCATGTTGTTCCTGCTTACAATTTCAAATGCTTTACTTAATTTTGCATTCCCTATGAGTGTTTACTTTTCCCAGGATGCTGTTACTTTTTTATTTTAGGCGTAATTTGAATCGAGTCACATCCAGGTGTTTACAGCAGGGCACAACTGGGTTGTAGTTGATGGCAGTGCGAGTTTCTTTCAGTGGGACACTATGGTGTTCAGTAGGGCAGAGGATGAGACACTATAGTCAGAGCTGCCATATTTAGAACTGGTGAACCAGGTTCAGCATTCGTGACCAGTCCACCATACCACTCTCCCAAGGGAGCACATTCCCATACTAGACCATAGAAGGACCTGCAAGGCCTTAGAATCCCTGGTTTCTTAGCACCAGTAGATAGACCCTAGCAGTGGCAAGTGTGGGTTAACCTTGAAGGCTTGTCTACCACAATCCATTCTGAATTTCACCTCCAGTCTCTTGGACAGGCTATGAGACCCTCCTCTAGAATCCCTCCCCAGACCAGACAGACATCAAGAACTACAGGCCCATCTTTCTCCTCCTCTTCACTGCCAAAGTCACTGAGAAGATCGTCAACATCCAGCTAACAAACTTCATAGAATCCAACAACATCCTTGACACATCTCAATCCGCAACCACAGCACCGAGACCGCCCTCCTAGTCACCACGGACGACAACCGCACACTCCTCGACCAAGGCCACACTGCAGCCGTCAATCTACTAGACCTCTCAGCAGCCTTCGACACTGTCTCCCACCGCATACTACCTGCCAGTCTCCATGAGGTCGGCACACAGGGAACTGCCCTAGACTGGATCTGCTTCTTCCTTACCAGCCAAACTCAAAGAATTAGACTCTTGCCCTTCCACTCCAAACCCACAAAGATCATATGTGGAGTACCCCAAGGATCCTCCTACTGTCCCATGCTCTTCAACATCTACATGGCCCCCCTCATAACCATCATCAGAAAACACAGACTCAGCATAGTATCCAACGCAGACGACCCCCAGCTCATCCTCTCCCTCACCAAGGAACTTGACATCACCAGGCACAACCTCCAGGAAGGAATTAAGGACCTCGCGACCTGGATGAGCAGCAGCTTCCTGAAGCTCAACTCTGAGAAAACGGAAGTCCTCCTCCTCTGAACCACCCCCTCTGCATTGGATGACACCAGGTGGCCCCCCACCGACGGCATTCCTTCCACTCCCAAGGACCACGTCCGTAACCTTGGCATCCTACTCGACTCGCAGTTAAGTGTGGGAGGGTGTCGACAGATGACGGACTAGGGAAAATAAAATAAATAAATAAATCCTATTCCGTCGTCTATTTATTGACTCCCCCCCTCCCCCCCCCCGCCGCGCATACCTGAAGGAGCCGCGATTGGTTGGAACGAGAAGAAAAAATAGATGGAAAATGATTGGATGGATGGAATTAGAAGAGAAGATGGAAGAAATGATGGAACAATGGAAGGATGAAATGGAGGATGTCACAAAGGGAGGACGTATGGGAATAAAGATGGTAGGAATTATTCAAGAAAGGAGTGCAGGAAAAATGTAAGGATGGCAGAGAAGATAGAGGGATGGAGGGACAGCTATTTGCATACACCATTCTATGAAGTGGATTGTGGCATCCTGAATGTTCCTTCTTGGTGACTATCAGAGTCTCCAACATAGGTTGATACTTGCTCACTTGTCTTGCTCTCTTACTGTCATTGTGGATATGGCTCAAAGTGACGGTGTTTTATAGTTCTGGCTACTCCCTTAATACCATGTGCACAAGTCATTGCACTTAGAACGATTTTTCTTCTCAATTTGCTCCATAGACATTTAGAGCATGATTACCAGTTTGGCACTTCATCGGACCGCCAAACCCATGTTGAAGGTGCTGTGGCGATCGGGAACCACCGCATCAGCGGTCCCACCACCATATTACGGGGGTCAGAGAATTCGGGACTCCTGCAACCACCAGGGACTCGTGATCCCTGGCGGTGGCGCAGAGGTCTGGGAAACAATGTGCATGGCTGGCAGTGGGGAAACAAAGGATGCCCCTGTTCAAGGGGGTGCATGAAGGGGGCACAGACCCTAGTCAAGAGCATAGAATCTAGCTAAACAGTATTTTAAGAATCTGATACAAACTGAATTATTGAATTCTGTATTGTTGACGCTGCTCAAGCTAATCAGACCCATCTCTATGGGCTATGTGTGTGAATAAAAGTTAGCATCATCTGGCAATGCGTGCTACGCTAAATATCAAAGTTTCTGGTTAGTAGTATGGGAGCCATTCATAAGTAAGTTGCTGGTTCTGATTAGTTTTATTGTTCCTTCGGCAGGGGCGTAACAGAACCTTAAGAGGAACCTCCTGTGAAGAATGTGGAGAATCACCCTGTACACCCAGGCAGACTTTCAGGGAGGGCAAAGATGGCGTGAGGCTTCGTTCCACCCCACCTTCCCAGTACTAGGACCAGGAGCTGCGGTGTCCACTTGTACCACATGAAATGTAGGATACTGTAACATCCCTGCCACCCAGCTGCCTGTTGGTTGTCGAATGTAACTACAGCTTAGGTGCCGATCACGATCCGGTAAAAACCGGGTACGAACCGTCGGACGGAGCATATTCTCCGTCCGACGCGTACCCGGTCGTCAAAATATACCAACATGGAATTACGATTCGCACGGAAACACCATTTCCGTACGAATCGTACAAAACCCCGACCGACGAAAATAAACATACAAATGCGATCCGGGAAAGCGCCGACCTGACGTCGGGACGCACGCAGCCTGCCATTCACGAACCAGGAATTACGATTCGCACCGATGTCATCCCGCACGGTGAATATTTTCCGGCTGCCAAAAACTGCCGGGAAATCAGGACGACGCGAACAAGGAGTACCAGTACGCGACGGACAGACAGGACGACGCGAACAAGGAGTACCAGTACGCGACGGACAGACAGGACGACGCGAACAAGGAGTACCCGTACGCGACGGTCAGACATAGACCCGAACCTACGTGTCATCCCGGCCCTCATAGCAGTCGACCTCCTATACAGGTTACGACGCAGACGCCGCAGAAGGTCAGAACAACAAAGGGAGGGGGGAAAGGGGGGGGTGGCAGTTCCAGGGCAGGCCACAAAACCCCCACCATAGTCACACAGCACACATGCCCTGGACATACCTGACCCTCAGGCCCTGGTCACTATGAAGGGGTGGGGGCGTGTCCAGCTAAGCCAGCGACCGCCACAACGGAAGTTCTTGATGACGCGAACCGGCAACACAACCAGACAGGTACGTCCGTACCCACGCCTTAAGAGCATGGGTATGAGTCATACCACGCCCACACCTACGTCACCCCAACAATGGCGGGACGGCTCGTACCCATGTGGCAAAGGCCTGGGTACGGCCCGCACAAGCATCACATAGCGTGGGGACGGATATGTACGGACCGTTCCCCCACCCCGTATGCATGGAGCGTACCCCCCATGCCAACAGTGTAAGTACGACACATCCCCCCACCAGCATACGTATAGAGCGTACCCCCACCCCAACAGTGTAAGTACGACCCGTACCCTCACCCGCGTACGTATGGAGCGTACCCCCACCCCAACAGTGTAAGTACGACCCGTACCCTCACCCGCGTACGTATGGAGCGTACCCCCACCCCAACAGTGTAAGTACGATCCGTACCCTCACACGCGTACGTATGGAGCGTACCCCCACCCCAACAGTGTAAGTACGACCCGTACCCTCACCTGTGTACGAATGGTGCCTACCCCCACCCCAACAGTGTAAGTACGACACGTCCCCCCACCCGCGTATGCAAGGAGCGTACCCCCCATGCCAACAGTGTAAGTACGACACGTCCCCCCACCCGCGTATGCAAGGAGCGTACCCCCCATGCCAACAGTGTAAGTACGACACGTCCCCCCACCCGCGTACGTATGGAGCGTACCCCCACCCCAACAGTGTAAGTACGACCCGTACCCTCACCCGCGTACGTATGGAGCGTACCCCCACCCCAACAGTGTATGTACGACCCGTACCCTCACCCGCGTACGTATGGAGCGTACCCCCACCCCAACAGTGTATGTACGACACGTACCCTCACCCGCGTATGCAAGGAGCGTACCCCCCATGCCAACATAGTACGAACGACACGTCCCCCCACCCGCGTATGCATGGAGCGTACCCCCCACCCCAACAGTGTAAGTACGACACGTATCCTCACCCACGGACGTATGGAGCGTACCCCCACCCCAACAGTGTAAGTACGACCCGTACCCCCATGGAGCGAACCCACACACGTGTATGGACAAAGCGTACATATTGTTAAATAGGAGGGGTGTGTGCAGAGTCCTCCCAGCAGTGCCCAGAGACAGGAGGGGTGTGTGCAGAGTCCTCCCAGCAGTGCCCAGACATAGGAGGGGTGGGTGCAGAGTCCTCCCAGCAGTGCCCAGACACAGGAGGGGTGGGTGCCTATCACTCCCAGCAGTGCCCAGAGACAAGAGGGGTGGGTGCAGAGTCCTCCCAGCAGTGTCCAGACACAGGAGGGGTGGGTGCAGAGTCCTCCCAGCAGTGCCCAGACACAGGAGGGGTGGGTGCCTATCACTCCCAGCAGTGCCCAGACAAAGGAGGGGTGGGTGCAGAGTCCTCCCAGCAGTGCCCAGACACAGGAGGGGTGGGTGCAGAGTCCTCCCAGCAGTGCCCAGATGCAGGAGGGGTGGGTGCAGAGTCCCCCCAGCAGTGCCCAGACACAGGAGGGGTGTGTGCCTATCACTCCCAGCAGTGCCCAGACATAGGAGGGGTGTGTGCCTATCACTCCCAGCAGTGCCCAGACACAGGAGGGGTGGGTGCAGAGTCCTTCCAGCAGTGCCCAGACACAGGAGGGGTGGGTGCAGAGTCCTCCCAGCAGTGCCCAGACACAGGAGGGGTGGGTGCCTATCACTCCCAGCAGTGCCTAGACATAGGAGGGGTGGGTGCCTATCACTCCCAGCAGTTCCCAGACACAGGAGGGGTGGGTGCCTATCACTCCCAGCAGTGCCCAGACACAGGAGGGGTGTGTGCCTATCACTCCCAACAGTGCCCAGACACAGGAGGGGTGGGTGCCTATCACTCACAGCAGTGCCCATGGAATGCAAAGGGTGGAGTAGCCACAGATACCATGCCCACAAAGTTCAGTCAGGTGCACAAAGACCCTGCAGTACATGTACCACATGTGTGCGAGGCTGGGAGTATACGCATGCATAGCGCAGAAAAGAAAACATGTACACATGAAGTCATGTCAATAGTCCACATACACAAGTACAATGACTACCAAGAATGCCACGAATGATGCAGGTGGAGACATCGCTCAGCATGCATGTGCAAAGTAGAAGGAGTCTGTCACACACCCAGCTAATGTACACACAGCTCAGCGCGAAATATTGGGAACACCCTGCAGGGAAGATGTCAGGGTACACAGAGGAAGGAATACACCTTTGGACAATTTCACCATGCAGCAACTGCTTACATGAACACAGAAACCTACCTAACACCGTGTGATGGCACACAGATCCCAGGGTCCCCCCATGACCAGCACACTACTACATTTCCCACACAACCAACACATGATCACCACCCAAAATCATGTAGCAGCCCCACCAACAGCAATATCAGAAAAGCAGTAGTGTTCAAAGGAAACAAAAATGGCTTTAATCAGCATGATCAAAATTTGTATGTTCGTAGAAAGTTCAATATTTACAAAGCCCATTGGGCAGTCCAGAAGTCACAGCTGGAACGGGGGACACAGTGGGATGCGTGTCCCCTAGCTTGCCTGCACAGTTACATTCCGTCGTCTTCCACAGGGGCGAGGGCATCATGTGGGGGGGAAGAAACAGGCACCGCAGGGACAGGAGGGTGAAGGGTAGGCGTCGTGGGTGCAGGGATGGAGGACTCCACCACAGGGGGTGGGGCAGGGCCAAAGGCGGAGGCCAGGATCTCGCTGCACACCTTAGCAAGGTCCTCCAGGGAATCCCCTGCACCCGAAGGAACCACAGGCCCCAAGGAGGGGGGGGGGTCAGAGGGATGGGTCGCAGCGCTACTGGGGGAGGGTGTAGACAGGGGGGGGGATCAACCACCCTGACCGAGGACTTCCTTGACCGCTTGCGTGGTGGTGTCACTGTGGGGCTCAGGGACAGAGCGGCCATGAAGGAGTCTTTGGGGGAGATGTGGCCAGGAGAGCTGAGGGGAGGGGATTTGGAGGAAGTGGATTGGGTGGAATGCGGACTCCCAGTCTGGCTGCGTGTCACACGTTTGCCCCCCGACCCAGTGGGTGTGCCTACTTCACCCTGTGTGTGCGTGTCAGGAGGTGTGCGGTGGACCTTTCCTGCTGGTGTGGTGCCTGTGTGTGTTGTGGTGGGTGCATGCTGACGTCTGGGTGTATGTGGGACAGGCATGGGAGTGGGAAGTGTGGATGGGGTAGGGGTAGGGGGTGGGACGTAGCGCTGCAGGAGACCCACTGCTGCAGTCAGTGTCGAGTCTATCGACCTCAGCAAGCTGCGTTGGTCAGCCTGCGATGAATGAATGCCCTTCAAGTATGCCTCCATGTTGTGCAGCACTTGGCTGTGGCCATGGAGGACATTAAGGATCGCAGCCTGACCAACCTGCAACTGCCGCTGGATGTCCACAGACTCGGCATTGGCGGCAGCAGTGGAGACAGGGGCAGGGGCTGCGGTGCCTGGCAGGAAGGAGACATGTGGTGACCGGGCACGCTGGGAAGGGACACGAACAAGTGGGAGGCGGCTGATGGCAATAGAGGGGGCGGGGCGAGATGTCGTGCCGCTGTCAGCTGCTGGTGCAGCCGCCGTCCACTCGGAGAGATCATCCTCAGACCCGTCAGCATCATACTCTGTTGTGCCAGTCGACAGGTCCCCGGGTTCACTCTCCTCCGCCTCTGTCCCACTTGATGTGCCAGCCCCGATGTCACCGCTGGCACTGGTGCTCGGTCCCTCTGCTCCGTCTGTGCTCATGTCTCCCTCCGTGTCCCCCGACGATGCTGTGGGCAGGGTGAAGAGACAGAAATTAATCATACACCTGTATACATATGTCACATGAGTCCAATCTACATAGGTCACAGTGCATAGCCTGAAACAAAAGAAGAGTTACATCTACAAAACAAGGTACATATGTAGGGCATGCAAGACACAGTTGTTTGACCCACCATGCCACCGAAAAACTATGGAGAACATGACACAATAGCAAATGAGATGAAATTGAATTTTGACTGAGGAGCACGGCCCTGGGGACAATCCAGCACTGCATCTGCACCACACAGCGTGGCAGGAAATAGGGATGAGCAGGGACCATATCCAGGAACAAGAGGCACATGCAGCATAGGTTAAACTGAAAACATGCCCACCATGACTGGCCCACTGCACCTTGAGTGCATGTCCAGACCAACAGTCCTAGCAAGGAGATATCAGGTTGTGACATGAAGGCCATGCATGAGACTATTATTTGGAGACACAGGAAGCACTTACATCCCTTAGTCTGGGTGAAATACACATGGGATGCAACAAATCAAGGTTGCACACAAAATACCCAAGGTGCGCCTGTCCAAATAATCATGTACAAATGGGCATCATCAGATGATTGTAACAAGACACACAGGCAATGTCCACCATGAGTATGAACAAGGAAAATCAGGTCAGTCTGTACAGTGGACACTTGTACTACATTTCACGTCAATATACATTTGGCCAGGGGACAATGGCACAGAGCACAACCTATGCTGTAGACACAGAGATTGTCAACATATTCGGACTACACACATGATACCTAGGAAAATATGCCCCTGGGGACAGTGGTGGCCACACAACTCCATGCTCCTAAATGGGAATGACTGCAACACACGCTACCATCCCCGCACTATGCGTACCGCACACTCATGCACATCATGTCACAGGCCACCACATAGGACATGCGTGCTGTAAGGCCTCACACTTGAGAGACTAACTCCCATGTCTGGACTCAGCATTAGTGCCAACTGACATGGAACCCACAAGACCAGAACTGGACAGGGCACAGGCAAGGTCCCAAAACATGTTACACACCACCCCCACACATGATGCTGCAGGCATTGTACACGCGGAGAAGGTGCCAGGCTACATAACCTTGTGACGGAGTGACGTCACACAGACCAGGGAAAACATTGCAAGGAGGGGAAGGGAGGCAGGGGAGCACTGCAATACTGTGGGTAACAGGATCTGCAGAGCACCATTAAACCCTGGCAGTGCATCCATGGAACAGTGCACTTACAAATGCTGGTGAAACACAACAAACACACATGTACCTACCCCCTTCCTGCTGCTGCATCTCCTGTAAGCGCCTGTCCAAGTCTGGAAATACCACCGCCGCCAGCACACGCTTGTGGATGTGGGAGAGACGGCGGCGCCCGTGGTTCTTATGGCTCTCAGGTGAGTCCCCCAGCAGGACCCGTGCGATCCTCCGCGTCCAGCACCGGATATCCTGCCAGCGTTTCCTCACCTGGGACAGGCTCCGCCTCCGACCATCCGCACCCCTCACGGCACTGACGGCGGTCAGCCAGATCTGCTCCTTGGCAGAGGCGCCTACCTGTGAGGATGAACAAGTGACACTACATCAATACACCTGCAACATGTCACAGAGACACAAATGGGAACAAATTAGCTGGTTCAACAAGGGATGTCATGCAGCCAACGCATTGCACCTTTGCCATAGGGACATACTCCTCAGGGAAAGGGCAAAAGCAGTACGTGCCAGTGAAAGTACACAGGTGGAATGAGGGCAAATACACAATCAATTATCAAGGCTCACACTGTGCATCACACCCACCCCTCCTGTCTCTGGGCACTGCTGGGAGGACTCTGCACCCACCCCTCCTGTCTCTGGGCACTGCTGGGAGGACTCTGCACCCACCCCTCCTGTCTCTGGGCACTGCTGGGAGTGATGGGCGCCCACCCCTCCTGTCTCTGGGCACTGCTGGGAGTGATAGGCACACACCCCTCCTGTGTCTGGGCACTGCTGGGAGTGATAGGCACCCACCCCTCCTGTGTCTGGGCACTGCTGGGAGGACTCTGCACCCACCCCTCCTGTCTCTGGGCAATGCTGGGAGGACTCTGCACACACCCCTCCTGTCTCTGGACACTGCTGGGAGGACTCTGCACACACCCCTCCTATGTCTGGGCACTGCTGGGAGGACTCTGCACCCACCCCTCCTGTCTCTGGGCACTGCTGGGAGGACTCTGCACACACCCCTCCTATCTCTGGGCACTGCTGGGAGGACTCTGCATACACCCCTCCTGTGTCTGGGCACTGCTGGGAGGACTCTGCACCCACCCCTCCTATGTCTGGGCACTGCTGGGAGGACTCTGCACACACCCCTCCTGTCTCTGGGCACTGCTGGGAGGACTCTGCACCCACCCCTCCTGTCTCTGGGCACTGCTGGGAGGACTCTGCACACACCCCTCCTATGTCTGGGCACTGCTGGGAGGACTCTGCACCCACCCCTCCTGTCTCTGGGCACTGTTGAGAGACATCAGGCATTCCCCCCCTGGGACCCCCACTACAGTACATAGCATGTGTGTCACACCTGGACACAATGGCAGAAGTCACTGTCACAAAAGAAGGGACACAGTCTGTGCTAGTAGCTCTGCACTCACCTGATACCCTGGTCGCCCATACAGCAGGGGGTACTGTGGGAGGATCACATCCAGCAATGCCAGGTTCTCCTCCAGGGTGAATGGCTGTGACCTCTCCACAGACCTTGACATGGTTCCAGGGAATCACGAGCAGCAGCAGTGTGTCAGATAGGAAATATGTGCAGGCAAGTGCTCCCTCATGGGACCTTGCTGCCTTATATGTGGCTTGCTGGCCTGTTTCATGCACAGGAGTACAGAGTGATTGGTCACTCACATTTGCATCCTATGTTTGCTTCAATCCCTTCAAACCTAGCACAGTCAGTGGGTTCTCATTGTGTTTTTTCTTCAGCATGATGTCAACCCCACAAACACATTGCAACAAAGTAGATTCATTCCAACTGACTTCTGCTGTGCACCTTCCAGAACAAATTCAAACTTGAAACTTGGTCTCCATGACAACCTGCATGCATGTAGGCCTTAATACTTGTCCCTCATGTGTCCCCTATGTAAAATTGAGCTTCACCCACAGGTACGGTGCGTTCCGGGCCCCTAGGGCACCCCAAATGCATAGCAACGGCCCGTACACGCGTGCGTACGTTCACTATCACTATGGGTTTCCTCGCGTACGCGTACTCGTAGTGATAGTGTGCGTACAGGCGTGTGTACGGGCCGTACCAGTACGAGTACGCATACGCGAGGACACCCATAGTGGTACGTCCCGTACACGCGTGCGTACGCTCACTTTCACAATGGGTACGCATACGCGAGAACACCCATAGTGAAAGTGAGCGTACAGGCGTGTGTACGGTCCGTACCACTATGGGTGTCCTCGCGTATGCGTACTCGTACTGGTACGGCCCGTACACACGCCTGTACGTTCACTATCACTATGGGTGTCCTCGCGTATGCGTACCCATAGTGAAAGTGAGCGTACAGGCGTGTGTACGGGCCGTACCACTATGGGTGTCCTCGCGTATGCGTACTCGTACTGGTACGGCCCGTACACATGCCTGTACGCTCACTTTCACTATGGGTACGCATACGCGAGGACACCCATAGTGGTACGGCCCGTACACACGCCTGTACGCTCACTTTCACTATGGGTACGCATACGCGAGGACACCCATAGTGGTACGGCCCGTACACACGCCTGTACGCTCACTTTCACTATGGGTACACATACGGCAGCACTCCCATAGCACTCCCATAGTGATAGTGAACGTACAGGCGTGTGTACGGGCCGTACCAGTACGAGTACGCTTACGCGAGGACACCCATAGTGGTACGGACCGTACACACGCCTGTACGCTCACTTTCACTATGGGTACGCATACGCGAGGACACCCATAGTGATAGTGAACGTACAGGCGTGTGTACGGGCCGTACCAGTATGAGTACGCATACGCGAGGACACCCATAGTGGTACGGCCCGTACACACGCCTGTACGCTCACTTTCACTATGGGTACACATACGGCAGCACTCCCATAGTGATATGGGAACGTACACAGGCCCTCATAGCAGCAGTACGGCGGTTTTCACACATCACAGTGGTGACAGGCAGCACACAGGAAGGAATAGGGCGGACATACTTGTCCATGGATGGACATCAAGGCATTGTCTGTGCAGTACTACATGTGTGGGGCACAGGTGTGACAGGCTGTGATGTGGCACATTACTCCTGAGTCGAGAAGGCACCAGATGTATGATCAGATGTGTACAGATGTTATGTGTGACGGTGCAATGTGTGCCAGGCATGCCCTTGACTCCTTGGACATGTGTGCATGTCGTACTGCACACTTGGGATGACCGACACTGGCATGGCACGGACACCAACACACGGAAGTGTCCCCTGATGCCCGGTACAGGGGTTACCACACCTGAGTTGTCACTAACCACGGTGCACGATGTGACTATGTCATGTATGTGTGGGGGTTTCCCATTAGGTTGATGTTGGAGCGCCCTCAAAAGCTGCAGCTGTTGCAGCAACCAACATGTGTCTGTGTGTAGATTGACATTGCACACTGTTCCGCTCACCATGCCACATGTGGTATCGGATGTGAGGTGCGTATGTATGCATGGGACATTGAGTAGCGTAACTAGGACATGTCTGCATCCTCTCTATGAATGTGTGGTGAGTCATGACATGTGCACCTTCATGGCAAGGTGTGTGGGCTGTCCTAGTGTAATGTCATGTGACCTGTGGCTCTAGTGTTCCGCTACCAGTCTCTGCAATCGGCATCCTACTTCTGCTGATGTGTGGGTGTGTGTCACTCCTGTCTTGCGTCTGGCTGTTCACTTGCACTGGGACACAGCTAATCCCATGCCATGGCATGTGGAGGTTCTCAATCTCCGTGTGTAGTTGGCTCTTGGTAGGAGTGTCACCTGGCAGCCATACGTGTCCAGGGCAAGTGGCACATACCTGACTCCGTATGTAGCATATATGTATAGACAGATTAACATGTGCTCAGTACAAATTATTTGTTGTTGTGGTGCACTCACTCTTCCTTGTCACTTCCAAATTACTGCAGAGCGCCGCCTCTTGCCCGAGCAATTCCGGACTTGGCTGCCATGCGGGAGAATGATCGTATCCGGTGCTACCGCTTCCCCCAACGGTTGATTCTGGAGTTGACGGCGAGACTGGCACCACACCTGCAACCGCTGCACAGGTATCCTACGGCACTGACACCCAAGCTGAAGGTAATGGCAGCCCTACATTTTCTAGCCACGGGTACCTTTCAAAATACCATAGCTCATGTTGGTGGCATGTGTTGTTGGTGGGTACAGTCTGTCTGTCCTGTATTTTGCGTAGACCACCGGCACGACCGCTTCTCCAGTTCTAACGATGTCCATGTGCTTCCCATGTAGGGGACGCTGGCTATCCCAACATGCCATGGCTGATCACACCTCTCCGCAACCCCATCACGCCGGCCCAGCTCCGCTACAACACCGCCCATGGCCGGACAAGGCGAGTGATAGAGAGGACATTTGGCCTGCTGAAGAGCCGATTCAGGTGCCTACACAAGACCGGCGGCGCCCTCCCATATGCCCCTGCGAAGGTCTGCAAAATCTTCATGGTCTGCTGCATGCTGCACAACATGGCAGTTGAGAAAGCTGTGCCACTCATCCTGGATCAAGATGACGAGGACCATCCACCCGTGGAGGACGAAGGGCTTGGCAATGGGGCTAGTGATGTGGAGGATGTGGAGCCGCAAGAGGACATCCGGACTCGGCTCATACGTGACTTCTTTGCTTAGTGGTGAGTACCAGTGTCTGAGTGTGCACGCATTGGTCCCCGTGTGGCATGTGTTGCGATGTGAGTGTCCATCTGCATGTATGCCACGTGAGTCAGAGGTGTGTGTGGATGTGTCACTGGAGTGATGGTGCCAGTGATGGTTGTATTTCGCAAGTCATAATTGTGACCTAGCATGTTGTCATCCATACATGTGTCGAGTAAATGCACATGCAAGTGGCTGTGCTTTTTGTGGCTGACTTCTTGTGTGTCTCTCTTCCCCAGGTACTTGCGCATGCCGTCTGCTGCTTGCATTGTTGTGGCACTGCTATTCCTCATGGACACGTCATCGTGTGCTGGCTCAGCGTTACAGGCACGGACACGTTTGGAAGTCTCCTTAGGGTAAGGGATGCATCAGGGGTGTATTGGGTGTGGCAGTTGTTCACGATGTATGCACACTGCCCCTGCGGATGTTTGGTTCCTCTGCAGACATGTTGCATCACCAGGGTACACATGACATGCAGCTGTGTACACCTGAATAGATGGTCTGACTTGTTGACAGTCATCAGTGATGGGATAGTGGATTGTGATGATGGCATCAATGTGTGTAACACTGCCCTCGGACACATACAGTTTGCATTGGCTTGACATGGTGTGGGACTTCTACCTCAGCGGATCTATGGTGTATGGCAGTCTCTCCGTGAGCAGCTGTGGGTGTTTAGCTGTTAGCTGACAATTGTGTGCCAGTTCCATGGCTATCACGCATTTGTGCTGCAGAAGGGGGGTGCCAGTGTTGGACCCACATGTTACTCCACATGAAGTGTTCATGTGTACTTCAAGTTGCCTCTGCATTCCGGAATGCATTACTAATAAAGGAGTCCCTATGCCTCCAAGGTGCCTCTTCTCAGTCAATGCTGGTGTGTTGCCACAGTGCATCCGGCATGTCTGGCATGGTTTTCCGTGATAGTGGCTATGTGTCTATGTGTCGAGTAGCAAGATGCAAGCTGTGTGTGTGGGATGAGAGTGTGTATTGTGCATGATGTCCATGACTGTGTGGGTATTGTGACATGTGCCATCCCCATGCATCCAACGTTGGGCAGGACCCCATTCTCTGCATCCACCGGACTCAAGCTTGCAGGGCATGGTTCTGCCACCTGTCTACACATACCTGGGTGCCCCCCAGGACACTGGACAGGATCCCTGACCTCTGCGCATGACTGTTGCTGTACTCAATGTGTCTGTCAGCACGGTTGTGCGGCCACCCCCTCAGCTGGTTGGGCCCATCACGGGTGTGTATGGTGCTCCATGTCTGTCTTGCCTAATACACAGTGACCCGTGTGTCCTGTGCCAGACTCAGGCCCCAGGGTGTGGATGGTTGAAGTCAAAAGAGAACTCAGGCATGTTTAGACTTTACAAGACACATGTAAGGTAATAACGCAACCAGCAGGCATCTTCTCTTCATGGTGTGACTTTTTATTTTTGTGGGGGGGTGGGGGGGGGGTATGACGTGAGGGGCTTTCCAGGAGTTTGGAATCCAAAGTTCAGTAGGGGAGTTGGTGTCCTTGCCATTGGAAATCCTCAGAGTCCATGCCACAGTCTTTGTCAACATTGGTCAGACAGTGACCAGCAAGGCCATGTGGCAGAGAATGTCTCTTGATGCTGTGATGCTGTTGCTCCAGTGGGCCAGGTGCCAGGCCAGGTGTCCTGGGAGATGGTGATGTAGCGCCGACCCTCACGGTCCTTTCCGTGGACGACCCGGCCTCCTGCGGGGACCCTCAGAAGCAGGCCACGACGATGTTTGGGATGCTCCATCGGATGTTTCCTCCTCCTCCTGGTCCCTCCCTGTGGGTGGTGATGTTCTACGCCTTCTGGCACAGGGAGGGTTGCCCATGTTGTCGGCCATCCGACGGAGTGTATTGTGAATTCCCGTGTACACCGTCACAAGCTCAGCCTGTCCGTCCTCCATCCTCAGTTGGTGTTGCAGTAGACAGGCATGTAGCTCCGCATGTTGCTGGGCCTGCTGGGTCTTGATCCCCTCGAGGACGGACACAACCTGGGCCATGCCCGTGGTGTCCTGCCGGTATGTGTCCAGGATGTTTCGGACATGGGAATATACCGGATCCCCAGCCAACTGGTCAGGCTGGCGCCTCCGCCGTCCTCCACTCCCACCACCCCTGCCCACTTGCACCTGGCCTGCCCTTGTGGGCACATCGGGTCTCCGGGACCCCTGAGGGGTGGCATTGGCGTTGTCGCCTGCCTCCTCCTGGGTGCCCGGGACACCGTGTCCCTCCTGGCCAGCCTGGCTGCTTTGTGGTGGTGGGGCAGGGATCCTGGGTGTCTCCTGGGATGTGGCAGGAGTGGGGGTAGTGGTTGGCCCCGTTGTACCTGACGCTGGTGCTGCAGGTCGTTGGACACCAGAGGGGCCAGGTTGGTCGGGGTCGTCCACAGAGTGGTGAGAGTCGTCGCTGCCGGTGGGATCGGCCTCCCGCAGAGCCGGGTCCTGTGAGTCTTCCCCCCCAGTGTTGGGGGGTGAACCACGAGGTTGACCTGTGTGTGAGAGAGACAATGTTAATTTTGTTCCATGCAACATCCATGTTTCATCAGTTTCAAAGTTGGAACATTTCCTCTGGGAAGTAGGATCTGTCTTGCATTCCACTCACAGTGCACTTGTGCATGGGTGTGTCCCTTGGGCACCACTGTGGCGCCTTTAACTATGTGTGGCACAGTCTTACTTGCTGCGTCAAGTGTGACTGCAGTCAGCAGTGGAGTGGGCAGGTGTGGCGAGCCATGCATTGGCGCCTTCCGTGTTGCACTGTACGTGGGCATATGGAGTGGTTCCACACACTTAGATAATGCAGGTAGCTGTCGTTGTGCTCGTGCACAGGTTGTGACATGGCCCTGTGTTTTGCCATGGAGGAGAGGGGGGGTTCTGGCACTGGCCACCCTTGTCTACATGCACGCAGTCCAGCTGCTGACGAGCAGACATTCCCACACACCACAAGGCTGATTTGCTCTCCCTGTGTCTCCCTCCCTCTCTGTCCCCCTCTCCCTCCCTCTGTGTCCCCCTCTCCCTCCCTCTGTGTGTCAGCCTCCTCCCTCTGTCTGTCTCCCTGTGTCTCCCTCCCTCTGTGTCCCCCTCTCCCTCCCTCTCTATCCCCCTCTCCCTCCCTCTGTGTGTCAGCCTCCTCCCTCTGTCCGTCTCCCTGTGTCTCCCTCCCTCTGTGTCCCCCTCTCCCTCCCTCTGTGTCCCCCTCTCCCTCCCTCTGTGTGTCAGCCTCCTCCCTCTGTCCGTCTCCCTGTGTCTCCCTCCCTCTGTGTCCCCCTCTCCCTCCCTCTGTGTCCCCCTCTCCCTCCCTCTGTGTGTCAGCCTCCTCCCTCTGTCCGTCTCCCTGTGTCTCCCTCCCTCTGTGTCCCCCTCTCCCTCCCTCTGTGTCCCCCTCTCGCTCCCTCTGTGTGTCAGCCTCCTCCCTCTGTCCGTCTCCCTGTGTCTCCCTCCCTCTGTGTCCCCCTCTCCCTCCCTCTCTGTCCCCCTCTCCCTCCCTCTGTGTGTCAGCCTCCTCCCTCTGTCCGTCTCCCTGTGTCTCCCTCCCTCTGTGTCCCCCTCTCCCTCCCTCTCTGTCCCCCTCTCCCTCCCTCTGTGTGTCACCCTCTGTCACCTCAGCCCAGCTTCCTGGGCACACACTGTTAGCAGATCTTTGAATGGCCCTTGGCTTGTTGATGTGAGTTTGTTTCTGATCTCCAGGCACCCATTGGGTGTAGTGTCTGTGTCTGCGCTGCTGCTGTGGTGGTGTGTGCTGCCACTCTTTAACAGTGTTGGCTGTTCATTAGCTGCTGTCATGTGCAAAACAGTGCCTTCACCCCCATGTGTTTTAATGCAAGGCGTCCGCCATTTGCTGGCGAGTCTTTCCTGTGTGGGAACACACTGTTTGTCTGGCTGTGACCTAGGCCATATGGGCAGAGGGCATTGTTGTCTGCTTCTGAGTTGCACTATGTGATTTTTGGGGCCCACCCTCCCGCCATCCGGCTTATCGTGTCATGTGTTGGTGTCTTCTGTGGACTGTGACTTGACATTGTCCAGCTGGGTGCATGGGGCATGGTGGCGCCAGTAGCATGTGCGTGTTCATGGAGTGTGGTTGAGTCATGCGATAGCTTGGGGTGGTTGCGTGCCTGTTTGTGAGTTTGGTTGTGGATGAGGTTCCCCCCATGTGAGGTGCGTTGTTTGTGTACTCACCCGGGTCTCAGAGTCCTCCTAATCCTTCGACTGTTTCCACCGGCAGTATGGCCATCACCCTCTCCTCCCAGGGATGGTAGTGTACGGGTCTGCGGGACGGCCCTCCTCCAGTGACGTTGGCCTGGTTGTGTTCATCCGTCATCTTTGCTCGGACCCTCCTCCGCAGATCGTACCACCTGGCTTGGCATTCCTGCTTGCTCCTTCTGGTGTCCGCAACAGCATTCACAGCATCGACGATGGTCTGCCACATGGCGGTTTTTTCTGACATGCTGGTCTGTCTGACCAATGTTCCAAAGAGGTGTGGCTCGACTCTGAGGATTTCATCGACAAGGACCTCCAACTCTCGGTTACTGAACTTTGGATTCTTGTTAGGGGGCATGGTGAGGGGTGTGGGGGTGGATGGGGGGGTGTGTGGATGGTTGTGGGTGTGTGGATGTGGTTGTGCAGGTGTGTGTGTGTGTGAATGTGATGAGGGGGTGTTTGTGAAGGTGGTTGTGTGAAGGTGTGCAAGTGTAAGGTGTGGTAAAGCTTGTAGTATGGTGCTGTGGGTTGTCTGTGGGGTCTGGCAGCAGTGAGTCTGTTGCAAAGGCTCATGGTTTGTGTGTGTGGGCTCTTTTTATTGGTCCATTGGTGGGTGTGGCTGTGTTTGAAGTTTGGGTGGGTGTGTTATAAGGAGTGGTGGTGTTTTGGGCCTCTGTTTGTTTTTGGCAGTTGCAGGTCAGTGAATGTGTTGTTTTAGTGGTTGTTGGACATGTTTAGTGGCTTTGTGCCATTCGATTGGTGTATTCTTGTGTCGTTTTGTTTTGTCCTGGTTGTGTACGTGCGTTTTTAGCGTGTGTACTGGGTGTACATGGGCCATTTTGTTGTACAGTGCTGTCCTTGTGTGTGGCTTGGTACGACTCGTACATGCGGTTGTGATGTTGGGGCCTGGGGTGCGCACCGTACTTAGGAGGTTGTGGTGGGGGTGCGACTCTGACGTACACGGGTGTACATACACGGGTGGGGGTACGACTCTGATGTACAGGGGTGCACATACACGGGTGGGGGTACGACACGTACAGGGGTGTACATACACGGGGGGTAGGACACGTACAGGGGTGTACATACACGGGGGGTACGACACGTACAGGGGTGCACATACACGGGTGGGGGTACGACACGTACAGGGGTGTACATACACGGGGGTAGGACACGTACAGGGGTGTACATACACGGGGGTACGACACGTACAGGGGTGTACATACACGGGGGTACGACACGTACAGGGGTGCACATACACAGGTGGGGGTACGACACGTAAAGGGGTGTACATACACGGGGGTAGGACACGTACAGGGGTGTACATACACGGGGGGTACGACACAAACAGGGGTGTACATACGCGGGGGGTACGACACGTACAGGGGTGTACATACACGGGGGGATGACACGTACAGGGGTGTACATACACGGGGGTAGGACACGTACAGGGGTGTACATACACGGGGGGTATGACACGTACAGGGGTGTACATACACGGGGGGTACGACACGTACAGGGGTGTACATACACGGGGGGTACGACACGTACAGGGGTATGACACGTACAGGGGTGTACATACACGGGGGGTACGACACGTACAGGGGTGTACATACACGGGGGGTACGACACGTACAGGGGTGTACATACACGGGGGTAGGACACGTACAGGGGTGTACATACATGGGGGGTACGACACATACAGGGGTGTACATACACGGGGGGTACGACACGTACAGGGGTGTACATACACGGGGGTACGACACGTACAGGGGTGTACATACACGGGGGGAACGACACGTACACGGGTGTACATACACGGGGGGACGACACGTACAGGGGTGTACATACACGGGGGATAGGACACGTACAGGGGTGTACATACACGGGGGGTATGACACGTACACGGGTGTACATACACGGGGGGTACGACACGTACAGGGGTGTACATACACAGGTGGGGGTGTACATACACGGGGGGTAGGACACGTACAGGGGTGTACATACACGGGGGTAGGACACGTACAGGGGTGTACATACACGGGGGGTACGACACGTACAGGGGTGTACATACACGGGGGGTACGACACGTACAGGGGTGTACATACACGGGGGTAGGACACGTACAGGGGTGTACATACACGGGGGGTACGACACGTACAGGGGTGTACATACACGGGGGGTACGACACGTACAGTGGTGTACATACACAGGGGGGTACGACACGTACACGGGTGTACATACACCGGGGGGTACTACACGTACAGGGGTGTACATACACGGGGGTAGGACACGTACAGGGGTGTACATACACGGGGGGTACGACACGTACAGGGGTGTACATACACGGGGGTACGACACGTACAGGGATGTACATACACGGGGGTACGACACGTACAGGGGTGTACATACATGGGGGTACGACACGTACAGGGGTGTACATACACGGGGGTACGACACGTACACGGGTGTACATACACGGGGGGGATGACACGTACAGGGGTGTACATACACGGGGGTAGGACACGTACAGGTGTGTACATACACGGGGGGTACGACATGTACACGGGTGTACATACACGGGGGTGTACGACACGTACAGGGGTGTACATACACGGGTGGGGGTGTACATACACGGGGGGTAGGACACGTACAGGGGTGTACATACACGGGGGTAGGACATGTACAGGGGTGTACATACACGGGGGGTACGACACGTACAGGGGTGTACATACACGGGGGTACGACACGTACAGGGGTGTACATACACGGGGGGTACGACACGTACACGGGTGTACATACACGGGGGTACGACACGTACAGGGGTGTACATACACGGGGGTAGGACACGTACAGGGGTGTACATACACGGGGGTACGACAAGTACAGGGGTGTACATACACGGGGGTACGACACGTACAGGGGTGTACATACACGGGGGGTATGACACGTACAGGGGTGTACATACACGGGGGGACGACACGTACAGGGGTGTACATACACGGGGGTAGGACACGTACAGGGGTGTACATACACGGGGTACGACACGTACACGTGGGGGTACGACACGTACAGGGGTGTACATACATGGGAGGGGGTGTACATACACGGGGGGTACGTCTCGGACGTTAGGGGGCTGGGGGGAGTGTTGGGCACATATGCGGGCACATGTCTCCATGGTTGCTATGGGAGTTCTGTGCGGACGGTGTTTTTTCCATACGGTTGTAACATCGGACGCACGGGATGGATCGTGATTCCTCGGTCGGACTTCACTTTTCACATTTGTACGGTAATTCGTCCGAGGACGTGTCGGACACATTTTCCGAACCGAGGACGTGTGGGGAATAATTCCTAATGCGGTTCGTATGGACTTTTTACCATGCGAATCGTGATTGGCAGTTTGTACGGCACTTGTACGATTCGTACGGTAAAAAGACCGGATATGAGTCATACGGGGAAAATTTTTACCGGATCGTAATCGCCACCTTAGTGTTTCAGTTTAGTTTTAGTTTACCACTTCAGCCCTAATCAACACCACTGTTCCAAACGTTTCCACTAATCTGGCTTACCCTCGCACAATAATTGTAATTATTAACACAGTATATGTATGCCATGGGTTATTTTCACACTTGTGGAGTAGCATTTGGGTGAGTGTTCTCCCCGCAGTACGATATAGAATCATTACTTTCAAATCCACACTGTCACATTCGGGTTTAGGATTTTATTTTTATCTATGAAAAAGTATAGGTTCTGCAAACTATTAAGCAACATTCACTTATTAAATATGTGCAAACCCCTATGAATGTTTATCATGCACTTTGCAATGACATACATTATTTATTACCTTAAGTGTGACCTTAAAGAAATGCTCTCAGATCTGCTTTACTTCTACAGCCCTTTCTCTGTGAACTCCTGCCAATACTCATTGCTGCTAATGCATTATAATTTATTTTAGTAAGATTACATTATGGGACTATTTTATAGGCCGTACGAAAGTGACACTTGGCTTGTGGCAGCCCCTGCCCTTTTTACACCTTATCTGAAACTACTTTTTCAGATGCCCTTGTTTCGGATTAGTTCATTATTCTTTCCTCTTCTTTCCTTTTATTAGTCATTCGAACCATTTTATCGGTGTACAGTGACATGTTTAGAAAGAACATTATTATTGATTTCTTGGAGCATATTGCACCTGACACTTCAGTTAGTGGAAGAGCTGCAGTGAATTGTAGCTTGTACAAATTGTCTTGTTGTCAAACATGCCACCAGCTGCTAAATTTACAGAATAATTGCTGTGTTCAATTCATTGCCTTTGGGTTGTTTCCTGCTTATGATATGATTGCTTTATGTGAATTGATTTTTGTTTAAACTTGCTATGTGCGGCCAACGAACATCTTATGGCAATTAATTCTGAGATAACAAGGGATATAATAACTCCTTACAAGCCAAACATTACTCATTCAAAATATGTTTTAGGTACCTGAAATTGTGTTTTAAAACATCAAATCTTTCATACCTTTGATTTTTATGTTTTTGCTACAGACAAACTTAGATGCCTGTTGGCATGACCTAATGTTTCTAATACAAATGAATGTACTTAGAGTGGGGCCTGAGATAACCCCCTTGCTCATGATTTTATGGCTCTGTTTTCTATCTCAGGTGTGTGCTATTGATTCAATGACTTTCTTCCCTATTCTTGTGTTGGAAAATTGGAGGCTCACAGTGTTCTCATCGAAGAGTTGTATCTTCCCAATGCTAACGTCCAAGAGCTAGTTTTCTTTTCACATGTTTAAATGACATTTGACTTTAGATTCTCAAAAGGAGTGCATGTCTTTGCTGACTCTCTCCTCTGCAGAACCTCCTACAGCCCATTACTCTTTCCTGCCACTACACTTCCCTTTTTCTCCTGCTTCCAGGCTTTCTTGGATACCCGTGATAGCTCACTCACAGTGGCTCCTCCACTAAGGTGGAGGAGTGTCGCTCCACTGACTTCAATAGGAAAAATAAAATGATAATAACGTATCGTTATTATCTATTATCATTTTATTTTTCTTATTGAAGTGAGTGGCTCTCGGGCGGGGTTGGCCAGAGCAGGGAGATGAATGGTTTACCTCCTTATGTGCTTGACTGCTTGGCACTTTGCATCGTCCCCACCAGGCTGCATTACACAGCCTGGTGCGGAACATGCAAAGCCTCCCAGTCCCTGTCTGAGCACCGTGGTTCGGTGCTCAGACCAATCACAAAACTGCATTGCAGCGTTGGCTATAGGGAGCCCGTGTGCTTCCTGCCCCTTCCTGCAGCCGGCAGAGATAGGAAGAGGAGGATGGAGAAGAGGTGGCGGCCGGCCGAAGTATGTGTATTTTTGTTTTAAATGACTGTTCCACGACCCCACCGCCCCGACTCTGCCCTACCACTCACAATCGGTAGCAGCCACACCTGCTCACTCATGCCATTCCACTTTGTCCCCACGCACTCCGCACCTGTCTTTTCTCCTCTTCAACGAGCCCCGGTGGAGAATAGCTCCTTGCTCGTAAGGTTTCACTATTGTTTCATCGCAGAGATGTTATGCAGGGTGTCTTGAGAATTTATCAGCAGTCATTTCATGATTATCTATTCATTTTTGGGAGACAGTGACATGAGCACAAGGCCTTAAACATTGAGGCCTGAGGAATTAAGGTCAAGCTACTCAGTCACATTGCAGTATACCTTTCTTGTCTATAAAGAACATAAAAGGTAAGGAAACCAAGGGGCATATTATCAAGACCGGCGATAAAAGTATCGCCGCTTTAGCGGCAGAAAACTGCCGCTAAAACAGCCAAAATGGGCTTGATAATATGCTCTATGGAATTCCAATTGAAGCCCATGTTAAATGTGAAGGACGTCTAACATGGGCTTCAATTGGAATTCCATAGAGCATATTATCAAGCCCATTAGTGCCGTTTTAGCAGCAGTTTTCTGCCGCTAAAGCGGCGATAATTTTATCGCCTGGCTTGATAATATGCCCCCAGATTATTTCATAGGGAGGTAAACATGGGAAACCCTATCAAACCGACTGCTCTCTGAGTTTCTAACTCTCCATGCAGTCTGATAGCAGCTCAACTTCAGTCAATTATCACAAGTTTGTTCCATAATTTTAACGCCATCTTTTAATTCAGAAAGATAGTCCCTTTAGTTTTTTATTCTCTTTGTTTTATCTGTCTATGTGTGATGCAATCTAGGGCATAGATAGAAAGAGGACAATACCTCGAAAGATTGTTTTTGTGCCGGAAGATATCGCTTCCTGCACAAAAAAAATCACCTTGTAAAACAGGTACCATTGGTGCTAGGCTGCTTGAAGTGTGCCGGTGCTATGACAGAGCAGAAGAGCCCTATATCTTAGTAGATATGGTGCATTTCTGCTCTCTGCCTTTCATGCAACTCAGCACAGCAAGTTGCGTTGCTACACTGCATTGCATGAAAGGTTGGTAAATATGGCCCAAAGTGTATTTGGCTCTGGGTGCATATAGTCAGCATGTTTATCTTGTTGTGTTGGTTGCATATTTGAAAATCATATGGATGTTGGCTTCTTGGTGCTAGCACAGCACAACAGTGTAAGACAGACAAAAATGAGAAGGAGTATCCCTTTTGCAGAACAATTAGGTTTTATTTACTCTCCTGAAAAACCTGGAAAGCTGGGGGAGGTGCAGGGGTAGAGTACTTCAGAGGTTGAGCAGACACACAGGAAAGATTGTAACCCTCACTAGAGAGTTTAACTTTGAGGAAAATCATTAAAACATTAGATTCTGAGTGGAAAAAATGTACAGGTGATTATAGGAGTGCAAGGAATACGTTCAACACAAAGCTAAGACAAAGTCAAACTAGCAAAAGAGCAGAAAACCCTAAATAAAAAATATTCCTGAAGTCTATTTTGTTGCGATGAAGGTATTAGATCGAATATATGATGGTCTCTGGGGAGAAATGGGAAAGGTTTTCTTTGGCGGCAGTTGATCCAAAGCAGCTGGCAACAACCAAGTATGTTTGGGTAGTATACGACAGGTCTTTGTCGAGACTGATGCCTACATTTAAAATTGAGGCTACAGAAGAAGGAGGATTTTCTTTAACTGTATGCCTGGGATATCAGCTCTCATGCACATCCTTGCCGCATCAATAGAACCCCTAGTTTATTGTTATTGAGATAACCGTATTTGTCACTCATGGAGTAGGTGACAGGTGGACAAAAACATTCCTTAATGCAGAATACAATACTGGCATCCTTACTACTGGATATCATACGCACAGGAGAAGAATGAGCCCCAAAAATAACTAATGTGAAGTGCAGGGATCTAAACATAGATACTAAAATGAGACAGAGATAGTGGATCCCTCTGGAACACCACAATTGACTGTAAACAATTTTGGAAAGAGTAGAGTGAGAAAGAGTGTATTAAGTCCCCATAGAAGTAACAAAATCATTAAATTGCAGTCCCAGTGATCCTATCAGAAGTTGCCCATTCAGAAAAAATTGACAGCCTTAAAAACCTCTGATAGATCCTAAAAGAGTAACCTTATAGCAGAGTATTTGACCTGCTGAAATAATTAGGGTGGATAGACTCAGTGGGTTGGGTGTTCACTGCTGATAATTGTAAAGTGAAATTCACAACTTCAAATTGTGTCTGAAAAGATTCAGTGTTATATTCTTGCAAGGCCACTAAATTGAGCGGTGAACACCCTAAATATTGATTCAGAAATATGGACTGCCCAGAAAATCGAATTCAAAATATACAGTGGACAGAATATCGAATTATCAAAATATAGATAGGTCAGAATATCGAAATTGGGGTACGAAATATCGATTTCCATAATATAGAATTTAAAAATATAGAATTCCGTAATATCGAATTTTAAAATATAGATTACCATAATATCGAATTAAAAAATATAGATATCTATAAAATCGAGAAAAAAAAATGTGTTATGTATGGTAGTATATGTGTTAAAATTATGTATTATTTTTGTAATGTATGTTTAATTTATTTAAACTAATGAATGTTATGTAATTTAATTTTTGTGTAATTTAATTATGGTTAGTTAAATACTAATTATATTTATATGTTTTGATAATTAATTGATTGATAATTAATTATTAATTGGTGATTAATTTTTATTACTTGGTAATTAATGTATATTAATTGATTAATTGATAATTATATTAATTGTATTTTGTATTATTAGGAGCGGGTTGTGGGTTTGTAGGGGAATTGGGTGGGAAGTAATTTAATTGTAATAAAGTAAATAATAATTTTTTTATTTATGTGTATTGATAATTAATTATTAATTGGTAATTAATTTGTATTATTGGGTAAATAATTTGTATGAATTGCTAATTAATTTTTATTAATTGCAAAATTATTTTTATTAATTGATTAATTGATAATAATGTTAATTGTAATTTTTATTATTGGGAGTGGGTTGTGGGTTTATAGGGGAATTGGGTGGGAAGTAAATTAATTGTAATAAAGTACATATTTTTTTTTTATTTATGTGTATTGATAATTGATAATTAATTATTAATTGGTAATTAATTTGTATTAATTGGTAATTCATTTTTATTAATTGCTAATTATTTTTTTTCCAATGGTAAATAATTGTTATTAATTGGTAATTATTTTTAATTAACTTTTTATTGGTATTGATAATTAATGTAATCTTATTTTAAAATTAAATCATTACTTTCCCTACTTTTGCACTCTCAGGAGTGGGAATAGTATTTTTTACCCTCCCGCTATCCAACTCTTTCCCTACTGTTGCACTCACCGGAGTGGGAATAGTAATTTTTACCCTCCTGCTATCCAACGCTTTCCCTACTGTTACACTCTTTGGAGTGGGAATAGTAATTTTTACCCCTACACTATCCAGCGTTTTCCCTACTGTTGTATTCACTGGAGTGGGAATAGTAATTTGTACCCCTACGCTATCCAACGCTTTCCCTACTGTTGCACTCACTGGACTGGGAATAGTAATTTTTCCCTTCCCGCTATCCAACGCTTTCCCTACTGTTGCACTCTCTGGAGTGGGAATAGTACATTTTATCCTCCCGCTATCCAACGCTTTCCCTACTGTTGCACTCTTTGGAGTGGGAATAGTAATTTTTACCCCTACGCTATCCAACGTTTTCCCTACTGTTGCACTCACTGGAGTGGGAATAGTAATTTTTACCCCTACGCTATCCAACGCTTTCCCTACTGTTGCACTCATTGGAGTGGGAATAGTAATTTTTCTCTTCCTGCTATCCAATGCTTTCTGTACTGTTGCACTCTCTGGAGTGGGAATAGTATTTTTTACCCCTACGCTATCCAATGCTTTCCCTACTGTTGGAGTCACTGGAGTGGGAATAGTAATTTTTCCCTTCCCGCTATCCAACGATTTCCCTACTGTTACACTCTCTGGAGTGGGAATAGTAATTTTAACTCTCCCCCTATCCAATGCTTTCCCTACTGTTGCACTCTTTGGAGTGGGAATAGCAATTTTTACCCCTACGCTATCCAACGTTTTCCCTACTGTTGCACTCACTGGAGTGGGAATAGTAATTTTTACCCCTACGCTATCCAACGCTTTCCCTATTGTTGTACTCACTGGAGTGGGAATAGTAATTTTTCCATTCCCGCTATCCAATGCTTTCCCTACTGTTGCACTCTCTGGAGTGGGAATAGTCATTTTTACCCTCCCGCTATCCAACGCTTTCCCTACTGTTGCACTCTCTGGAGTGGGAATAGTAATTTTTACGCTCTCACTATGCAACAAAAGCTCTACTTTCTTTTCATTACTTTTATTATGTTTGATATTTTAAGCTTTTTATATTATATTATGTATGTTTTATGTAATTGTTTTTAATATTTCATTACTTTTATATTATTTTTAATACATTTAAAAAATTCGATATTTTAGATAACTATATTTTAACATTCTATATTTTTGAATCAATATTTTAGTACTTACCTGTTTGTAGATAGGGAGTCGATATTCTGTCCTTCTATATTTTGGCGTCAATATTTTGGGCATTCTATATTATGTTCCTCGATATTTAGTCACTGAACCAATTGACCACCATAAATTGGGTAATAATATCATCTATTGTTTCAAATACAAAGAATAATCGTTATCTCTAACAAGGATTAAAAGGGACTGACTCTGGACGTCTGGATTGCCTGAATTCTCTGTCTTCCAGGTTAAATAAACCCACTGGCATCAATTAATTTTGAGCTGTTATAACAAGCCTTCTCCACAAACTTAGATATTAAGGATAATAGGGCCATTGGACTGAATTCAATGGGATAATTAGGATCTAGATGCTTTATCATGTACTGCTTCTCAGTACCCAGTTTCTAAAAGATGGCGCAGGATACAGTTTGTTTGTGACAAGAAAATGTAGATGCTCCTTGAAAGCAGCTATATGAGCCTGATATTGAAAGAGAGAAACTTGGCGAAGATTGTCAGGCAATCTAACAGGTTGTTTAAAATTGGGCCTCTAGCTGGCAGAGGTATGCACCCTGTCCAAGTAGGGACCACAATCCTAGACATGGTAAGTCACTTACACACCATATATTAACCTGTGATCTCCCTCAGGTAGCTTGGCACAGAGCAGACAGGCTTAATTTAGGAAGTAATGTGTAAAGTATTTGTGCAACACTTAAAACAGTGAAAAAATGACACAAACATATTCCACACCAGGTTAGAAAAATAGAGCATAATTGAATGAACAAACCAGACAAAAACAACAAAAATTCGATAAGTAGAAACGGAGGTATGAATTTTGAATCTATTACTTAAAAGCATGAAGCTCCACCTGGGGTATCTGGTGGCCCTTGACCAAGGCAAATCCAAAAGTTCAGGCTGACTTCTATGGAGCATAGGTCATATACAGGAAACAACCTTATCCCGCTGAAAAAGCACCATCGGATGGAGGATGCATCAATGTCGAAGACCTGATATGAAGAGCAGAGGAGGCGATGCATTGTCGTAGATCTGACTGGATGTCTGTGATGCGTCAGTTCCGATCTGCACAATCCAAAATGCTTCATGGGCAAACCCTTTAAGATGTGGGCGATGCGTAGTCATCGAGCCGCACAGCTGGTGATGCAATGTTTATGTCCTCAGTAACAGCGGAGATGCCTCAGCATCGAGGGGAGATGAGGCGGTTCTGACCAGTGCAACAATAGCAGTGCATGGTTTTTGCAGCAAACAGCCGTAAAACCCAGTTCCAAGGACCCAGGAGTGTATTAACACCACTTAACAGGTCAGGACTCAGAGGTGACAGAGTCCAGATGCTGTAGCATGGTTGTTGAAAGTCTTTGATGTACCTGAAACTTCAGAACAGGAGGCAAGCCAGCAAGCCCTTGGATCCACTTTGGCTCTGAGGATGTAGAGATGCAGGTTCAGTCCTTCTCACTCACAGGCAAGTAGGAAAGCAGGAGTCCAGCAAAGTCCAGCAGAGTGACAGTCTTTTTAGCAGCACAGCAGTCCTTCTTCCGGACAGAATGTCCTCAGGTCCAGAAGTGTACTGAAGTGGTGGTGTCTAAGGTCTAGTACTTCTACCCAGTTGTGCCCTTGAAATCCACAGAGTCCCTGCCCTTCCTGCTCTGGCTCTAGACTCACTACAGGGGGGTATGAAGCTCTTTGTGTGGAGACATGAACAGCCCATTCAGGTATAAGAGCCAGATTCTCCCTCCCATCCTGCTCAGGATGACCCATCAGGATGTTGATTGCTCATCAGTCACACCTAAGCTCCCTTTGTGTGTGACTGCCAGGAGGAATCCACAAAGCCCAGCTATCCAACAGCCCAGTCGTATAGTTAGAGACAGGTAGAAGGCATAGAATGGTTACAGTAAGAAAAGGCCAACTTTCCAACATTAGCATACATTGTGATTTTTTTCAATTGAGAGTCGAGAGACATCAAACTTGAAATGACCATTTTTTGCCAATTGGAAATTACACTTATAAATATAATAAGGTAATCTCAATGTTAATGTATGGGAGAGTTAGGCCTTGCAGTAGTGAAAAATGAATTCAATATTTTTTCACTACCAGTACATGTACAACTTAAAGGTACATGCCCTACTTATTAAATACACTGCACCCTGCCCTTATGGCTGTCTAGTGCCTACCTTAGGGGTGATTTATGAGTATTAAAAAGGAAGGTTTGGGCCTGGAAAGAGAGTTACCTTGCCAGATCAACATAACAGATTAAAACTGCACACACAGGCTCTGCAATGGCAGGCCTGAGACAGGTTTAAAGGGCTACTTAAGTGGGTAGCACAATCAGTTCTGCAGGCCCAATAGTCAAATTTAATTTACAGGCCCTGAGCATATGTAGTACACTTTACTTGGGACTTATAAGTAAATTAAATATGCCAATTGCGGATACGCCAATGTTTCCATGTTTTAAGTACAGAACACATGCACTTTAGCACAGGTTAACAGTGGTAAAAGTGTCCAGAGTTCTAAATGCAAAAAAATGAACTTAGCAAAACAGGAGGTCAGAAGGCAAAAAGTTAGGGGAAACCACGAAAGGATGCCAGGTCTAAAAAAAGTCTCACAGCAATGCAGTTGAGGAAAGAAAAACTGTTAAAGATGCATGTCTGAAAGTGACTTTGTTTGAGCAGGTTTTTGAGAGTAACAAATGGTCAGGCATTGATCTAAATTAACATACTCCTCCTTTCTGTAGAAATTGTGTTGGTGCGCTTTGATGTTTCTGCTGCAAAATGGCATTTCAGCATGTTTTTAAAGGAGTGTGAATTGTTGTGAAGGTTTCCAGGTGCAAACAATTTCTATTGTTAAGTTATTAAATCTGCATAAGATTTCCTGCATTCCATCACAAAGGCCACAAAACCTAAAACGGTAGCTACCTCTATAGAATAGGAATACTATATTTACATTTCAAATTAGGTTTGGCTGTAGTTTTAAATGTAATTATATTAACTAAACTGGAGATCCAATAAATAGTGAAGTTATATTTATTTAATAGAGTCACAGCTTTGTAGGGCATCGCTCAAAACTGAGCAAAATCTCTGCAATGCCTAACTTTCCCATTAGCACTCTGGATAAATCATCTCCAAATGCTATATATAGTAAACAGCTATTTTTATTTAGTTGAAATTACTAGTGTGGCAGACTGAATAACCTGCATGGTCTTGCAGTGCTCTGTATTCATTTTATTATAACATTGTGACTGTTTCTCACTTTGCAACAGGCTATGAATATGGTGTTGCTTCTTTAAAGGATACAGTAGTTGACTCCAAATGTCAGAAAAATTCTGTTTCTCCTTTAAGAAATTAGATCTTATGGAGATTAGGGCTGTCCTTAACTGCTGCTTTGTATGAAAGTGAGAGGGCATAAATTCTTCATATTTACAAAGACAGGGGACATCTCTGCTGTCTCCTTGAACTGGTGCACTGTGTGCTGCCTAGTGCCAACACAGACACTCTTGCACCATAGTGCAAACGTGTCTCCATTATAGGCAGGATTGTTTGCGTACATAAAGAGACTCCATCATGCACAAAAACAATACTTAGAGGCATATTCCTCTTTGCAGCCCACATGGAAAGAGAAAACAATGAGGGTAAATAAACATATTGCTCCTTCTACCTACCGAATTTGGGCCTTATTGTCTTATCAAGGGGTCAGTACATGAATATGTATAAAGCAGACTATTGACTTTGTCCAAAAGTCACCAATAATTATGATTGAATGTATATTTTATAAATACATACATTGAAATGTTTAACAATAGTGAGTATCACAAAATATTCTCAATGAAGCATTTTTTTCTTAAAAACATTTACATTTCTCTGTGTCTTTTTACCACAGCTATAGAACCAACCACAAGGAGTCCTTACACTCCAGCGCAAGAGGATAGAGCTCCAGCTCAGAGTCTTTTGAAATAATGGTAAGTTCTCTTGGCGTCATGACTTCAATGACTCAAGAAACTTACTGTGTTTTTAAAAAAAAAAAGGTTGTGAGGGGGTCTGATGAGCTTCCTAAAACCTCCCACAACACTTAAAGAAATGCATTGTGGGTCTGTCTCTTCTAGGGGCACCATTAGCATCAAAATATATTGTTTTGAAAAGCAGTGGCAGGACATTATGTGGTTCTCCCCAGCGGGAGCAGTGAGTGTGAAATGAGCGGCTACTCTGCTCATTTAACATTCCTGTTTTATTTATGTTTTTCTTATTTAGGGGTCGGGCATGCAGCCCTGGAGACCCCATCTCCCAAAGCTGATGATATTTTTAACTGGGAGGGGGCATAAGGCCCTCCCCTCTGAGCCTTTTCAAGGTCCCTGTAGCCAATAACTTTTGTAATGGGGAGGCGGGTGTGGACATCTCATGAGCCTTTTCAAGACCCTGGAGTAATAATCGACAGGGGCAAAGTATTTTTCATTTGGAGAGGGGGCATGGCCCCCCTCTCTGAGACTTAATATGACCCTGAGGACCAAAGACATCAGTGTTTCAGGGACCCCACCCCAGGGACATTGCGTGGTTCCCTGCCAGAGAGAGCATGGGCAAGGAGAACTTCAACTCTCTGCCCGTAGCACTCTCCCAGGCAGGGAGCACAGGTTTGCTGCTGCCCGGTGGGAGCAGTGAGAAAAGCTGCTCCTGCAGGGTGGGAGCAGACCAATTTACCTGGCTCTTCCTTACCGTGATGGATGTAAGCAGGGGAGCCAGTGGGGCTGAGTGGGTCCTGGGTCTCCTCCATGCCCTGTAATTGCTGTTGTTGTCCTGCGTGAGACTGGGGTACTCACAACAAGTTTCTAACATTTAATAGTGCCCCTTCTGTTGCTTTCACTGTAGAGGGAACAGCAGTTCTCACACCCCTAAAATCCAACATGCTCCCATCTATTGCTTATGCTAGAGAGGGAATCATAGATCAAATCCCTCAAAAGTCCAACACTTTACTTACTGTGCACAAGCGGAAGTGGAAAGAGTAGATTTGAAACCGCAAAAGTGCAATGCTTTCCCTACTACTGAATAGGTTGCAGTGGGAATAGTAAACATGACTCCTTCATAGTCCAACATTTTCTGTTCCATTGTTTACATTGTTTTGGAAATAATAAATCTGACTCGTCCAAAGTCCAGCACTTTCCCTATTGTTGTCCAAGTTGGAGTGGGAATCAATAGTCCCCTACGACACCGCTGCGCTGGCGATCTACTGCTCGCTGTATTACGAGTTGTGCTGTCTGAAACGCCAACTGCGGTGGTCTTACCGCAGGTATCGCGGTGCTCTGTAATGTTGTTGTTGTGTCCACCGACGCCATCAGGTCTGTGGTCTACCCACCGAGCGTATTACGACTACACAGTTGTACTCAAGGTCTCCCAGCGGCGGTTACCCAACGGCAGTTGACCACCGCAATTAGTGCAAAAAAAAACACCACAACAGTGACCATTGTATGGATTTAAAAACTACACACCTGATGTGCTTTGGCAAGTAGGCACTTCTGCAAATCACACTATAAAACACACCCCATCCCTGATCGGCATCATTTGCTTAAAACTGCAGTACAGCAACACAGGCAGCCCTTTTCTCAGCTACCCATTTTCAAATTCCCATTTAGCACTATCCAGCACCTGCAATTTTTATTTTGTACATTTTTACCTCTATCACTTGTTTGCTTTTCATTCATACATTCACTCACATTTAATTTTTTCACCATACCTGGCAAGAAAAACTTGTTTCACTGAGCAAGAGTTGACAGTCTTTATGGATCTAATTATCTAATTATTAGATTAGAGCCGCAGCATTTTGGTTCCCAAGTTCAGCATACTCCTCTCAGTAGGAAACTACCATGAGGCCGTCATTGCAACTCTAACCAAGATGCTAGACTCCTTTTCTACCGTCTCACTTGTCTGCCATGTCACGACTAATCTTCACACATCATTCAGCTAACCATTTCTCAAGTGTTGGTAAAGTGAGATTTAAGTGACTACAACTACCATGAGGCCCTGTCATTGTAACTCTAACTGAGATGCTATACTTCTTTTGCCCCTTCTCACTTGTCTGACCTGTCACTTAATGATCTTCAATCATCATGCAGCTCAGCATTTCTCCAGTGTTGGTAAACTGAGATTGAAGTGACTACAACTACCATGAGGCCCTGTCACTGCTACTCTAATGAAGATGTAGACTCCTTTTGACCCATATCACGTGTAAGCCATGTCACTAATGATGTTAACTTCTCATGCAGCATACCATTTCTCAAGTGTTGCCCCTTCTCACTTGTCTGACATGTCACTTAATGATCTTCAGTCATCATTGACTGTGCAATGTACCGACAATGCTCCACTCAGACATTTACGTCTGAATACTTTGCTTGATGATGTCCTGATCTCATCAACTGAATCTATTGATGGCATGAGTGACACCACATCAACTGTGTACTCCTAATATATGTGGGTCATTAAGGAAACTCAGCTGATAAGTTGCAGGTGGCCCCTTAACTCTGCACTTCTAACATGATGCACAATGCAAAATATGTAACTACGCCGGGTGTTTGCTTCTATTGGACACAACTAGGCCTTTGATTGGACAAATACACATTCTATGACTTCAATGTGTTTGTAGTAGTGTTTTGGAGAAGTCATGTCTATCTCTAAAGCCAAAATGCCACATATCTACACATCTAATGAGCTGATGAAATCTCCTACCTCCATTGAATGTCTGCACATGTTTAGTAACCAGCTTCAACTACAAGCAAATAGATGACAATATTGACATCTATTTTGTTCCCCTCTAGGTCTGCATTTACTTTGACACAAACAATGTGGATGTAGATACCTCACTTCCACCCTTTACCATGTTCTCTATTTCTTAACAGGTCGATCCACCACTGCACCTGCACAAAGGTTGGAAACAGAACAGAGCTCCTCTCCACCCCAGGATGAAGCCCTCAGTGATGACAATGCCCCTGAAGAGGTGGACATGGATGACAGTTCTGGCCCATCTGATCAGCTTGGACAGACAGCAACAGTGGCGCTCACTGTGCGGTAAACAGCCATTAGTATGCGACTTTTACCTTGCATACCATTACAATGCAAGCATAACAATGCATGCGCTGTAACACCGTGTAGCCTTTACTACGCATGTTATTACAATGGAACAGTTGAACGCTCGTGCCTGTGCCAGGACTCGGAGATCAGCGGTACTATTCCTGGGGGGGCAGTTGACTGGGGCATTCCTGCAGGGTGTTTCCCTCGCTGGCGGTTTATCTCACCTGCAGCCGCGAGAGGAGACTACGAATCCCAGCAGCCCCTGCTCCTCCTCCGACGTCACTTCCGCCGCCAGCGCGCCCGGAGGCGCTAGAAAGGCGACAGCTTCCTCGGCGGAGAGGAGGGAACAGTTGAACGCTCGTGCCTGTGCCAGGACTCGGAGATCAGCGGTGCTATTCCTGGGGGGGCAGTTGACTGGGGCATTCCTGCAGGGTGTTTCCCTCGCTGGCGGTTTATCTCACCTGCAGCCGCGAGAGGAGACTACGAATCCCAGCAGCCCCTGCTCCTCCTCCGACATCACTTCCGCTGCCAGCGCGCCCGGAGGCGCTAGAAAGGCGACAGCTTCCTCCGCTTCGCGGGACGCACGCGGGCGTCGCCGGGCTGAGCCCGGGCAGAGGGCGGGCCGTCTGTGGCCGGAAGAGGCCGGGCTGGGCATACTATCTGCGATTGTCATCAAGACAAGGTACTGTGTTTAGTGGCATTTGGTTAGATATAATCATGGTGAAAAAGAAGTCCACTGGAAGCAAATCAAATGGGGTGGTAGGAGCAACCCTGGACTCATATCTGGTCAGAGCTGCTAGTGTTTTGACCGAGGAAATAGAAAGAACGGAAAGGCGCTTGTCGATGGGGGTTGGGAACAAGACATCAGCCATCATCCACGACAACCCTGACACCCCAGTCTTAAACACACAGCAGCAATCACCAGGTATTCCCAGGGATCTAGCAGATCAGCTAGAACACATGCCGTCTCCACCATACACTATTGATCATTGTGTGTCCACCTCTTCAACCCATACTCAAGAGCCCCCAGTTTTAGAGGTCTCCCCTTCCCCCCCGGTCTCAATTCAGACAAGACGTACTAGAGCGGGGGGTCTGGCTCCAGTTGGGCGCTTAAAGAAACAGCCTGTGGGCCGATCTGCTAAAACAGGCTTGGGTCCCCAGCCTCAAGTCGAGGTTTTACCTAATAAACTCTGGGCAGTAATTAAGAAAAAACTGGATGGTATATTGGCCCCCATTACTGACAGACTAACATCAATTGAGGCCAGATTTTCTTCATTGGAAGTGAAGCTTAGCGCCATGCCAACAATCACGCAACATTCTACCCTGGAGTTGTTGGAAGCAAGGAATCATGACCAAGTTCAGTGCTCTGTGCCTGTGCTAACGAGTGAAGCTCCTACAAATGCTGCCCATTTGCCCCCCCCAGCGGTGGGAGGCTCTTCCACTTACAGACTGATTCCAACATCAACTACGCCTACCCAAAACCCCCACATTGATAATGCTTATAACAACAAACCTCCTCCTATCGACCCTACCCCTACTATGAATGTGAACAAATCCTATGCAGGAAAAGGTCTCCCGTTTGTTAGAGAGGCCATCCCTCTGGTTCTTGTCCTTGCCAATGTTCCCCAGCTAAGACCAGGCCAAGTAGAGACAACAACTGCGCTGATGGACAAAGCTTTACATTGGCTTAGTAGGAATATGAACTTTGGAGGAGTGGGTGGCCAACAACAACTGGCAAGAGAAATTATAATGGCCAGACGTGTTCCATGGCTTGGTAACAACGCGAAAAAATTTGGGGGTGACTGTGTTGTTATAAATTTTGCCACTATGTATGTTTTACCCAATGTTCTTGTCAATCTATTGCCACCTCAGAAAAGGGATTCCGATATAATTCCACTCACATTGGAATTTTTTATTGGTAATCCTAGATCCCTAAGACCCAATGTGATGCCAATATTATTTAATGGCCCAAATGTAGCTACTGGTAGGAGGGCACTTTTAAGTTTTTCTAGTGATCTTAGGCTAGAAAATAGATTTAATGCTTTGACCGATCTGGAGGAATGCGATTGACATAGGGGGAGTGATAACTACCCTACTCAAACGCATCCCCAAGTAAATACGCTGATCAGTGACAAAACTCTGGATGAAATAAACGCCTGTACCGGCACTCGAGCTGTCACGCACACCCTTACGAATAACCACCAAATAGTGGTATCTGTTTGTAATAGCCCATCTGAACAAGTGATCCCTTCGGGCAACATAGCAATTAATTACTTGGCAAGCGAAAGGTGTAGGTCCCCACAAAATACTCCCAATAGTGGTTGCAAAATATCCATGATATCATGGAACATAGCAGGTATTGCACAGAAAATGTTGTCTCCTGATTGGGGCAACTTTATTAACAAATATGATATTTACCTATTTCAGGAGTCATGGGCTGTCGATCCAGTGTTTAGGGATGGATATCTAAATTTTTATATTCCTGCAAAAAAAAACCCTAAAGGACGTCCTGTAGGTGGCCTTGTGGCCTGGGTTCGGCAAAGCCTAGACTACAGTGTAGAATTGTTAAAATCCCCTGATAAAGATATTCTAGTGTTGAAACTCAGTAGGGCTAATGAGAGTACCCTTGCCATCTTCAATGTGTATGCTAGGGGTCAGAGGGGAGGACTCAGCTCAGAGACTATAACATCTCTGGACTCACAATTAGAAAATCTTCCCATTCACATTATTCCTATTGTAGCAGGGGATTTCAACACTACATTTGAACCATTGGGTAATGAGGTACAGGAGCTATCATCAGAGCAAGACCTTAGATGGGGAATCCCAAGGCTTGACTTACCCCCTGTCAAAAGATGGTCAAATGCTGCAATTCAACTTAAGGCGCTGTGTCTTGAAAGAGGCCTTAGGGCTGCAAATGGGCGTACTAGATCAGACTTGAAAGGAGAAATTACTTTTGATAATGGGCGTTCCACTAGCCGTATCGACTATATATTGATTGATCTTAGGATATGGCATAGACTTGATGACATGAAGGTAACATGGCGGCTTGAAAGTGATCACAACCCTTTATGTATTGATTTGTGGGCAACTATCAGGAAGGGAACAGTGACACAAATTGAGGGAACTATTACCTCGGATTTAGTGATCGCAAATGATAAACGCCATGTAAAATGGAACAAAATAGTTGATCATCCAGAAAAGTTGGAAGCCCTTAAAGCTGAAGTAGTCAAGAGTACCAACTTCCTTATGTCAAGAGTCAATAGTGATGATTTCCCACAAATTGTGCTAGAAGCCCATACTAGTCTATTTGAGAACTTGAAAACTTATTTCTTAAAGGATGTTAAGCCAGGGAGACAGTCTCTGAAAAATTATGATGCTAGCTGGTTTAATACTTCATGTAGAGTGGCTCGCCAGAAGCTGAGTGAAGCTCTAAGATCAAGAGATCAATCGGGGGTTAGGGGTGCAAGGGATCATTATAGGGATGTGCAAAAAAAAGCTAAAAAAGCTTGGGACGAATCATGGTGGCAGGACTTAAGAAGTGCCTGTGCAGCAAAGGATTCGAGAACTTTTTGGAGCATTGTCAACTGGGACAGGGGTGGTCGTCCGGAGCCCCCCCAGAACAATGTTCCTCAGGCACAATGGGTTGAATTTTTTGGACCTCAGTACGCTAGTAGAGCAACCAGTGAAGAGGTTTTACCACCACATTGAAAAATTCTATTCTGGTACAGTGTTTTGTATTAAGGATGTTGAGATAGCACTTGACTGTGTGGCAAGGGGAAGAGCTCCAGGTATGGATGGAATTCCGGCCGACATATTTTTAAGTGATAAGCCAACTTGGTGTCAGTATATAGTCCTTCTTGCTAATGCAGTGGCTAACGGAGCTCCAGTGCCTCCATCTTGGAAAGGTGCTGAGATAATTCCTGTTTTTAAGAAAGGAGACAAATCCCTCCCCAGTAATTACAGGCCCATAAGTCTTATCGACTCAATACAAAAGGTTATGGGTCGTTTAGTTCTTGGAAAAGTACAGACCTGGGTAGAGGATGCTAACATTCTGTCCCCATTCCAAGCGGGGTTTCGTTCCTGTACCAGTACTATAGACCAAATTTTTCGGTTTATAACTATTTACTGGAGGAACGTGCTCCTGAATGAGGGGGTCACTCTATGCTGTTTTTGTAGACCTTAAATCAGCGTTTGATTTGGTCCCTCGGTGGAAATTGTGGGGTGTGCTTGGTGACCTGGGGATGGCTCCGGAACTGTTAACACTTCTCGCCCGCTTACATGAGGGCAATTTTGTAAAAGTTAGGTGGGGGGCACAAGGGGAGGCTACTGACTCCTTCCCTGTTGGGCGGGGTGTCCGACAGGGGTGTGTGTTGGCTCCTACCCTGTTCTCCTTGTACATCAACGGGGTAGTTGAGTATCTCTCGGCGGCCCCCACCGATGCTCCCCTTCTGGCTGGCAACCATGTCCCTGTCCTCATGTTTGCGGACGATACTTTGCTCATCTCCAGGACTCCGAGCGGTCTCCAAAAGGCCATTAATGCATTTGTAGAATTTTGTACTTTAAGAGGGCTGGAAATAAATACCTCAAAAACCAAGTTTATGGCTTTTAATCAGCATAAATCTTTTAGAGGCAGTATTTTATTAAATAATGAGCCCCTAGAACAGGTGAGTGCGTTTACGTACCTGGGTATTTCTCTTCAAAAGGACATGGGCTGGAAACACCACTTGAATCTTACAGCTCTTAAATTACATCAGCATATAGGGTGCTTAACTAAGAAATTTAAATCCTCTTTCTCCAAACCAGTCACTCCTGCATTAGAAATCTATAATGCTAAAGCAGTGAGCTCGGCCCTTTATGGAGCTGAGCTCTGGGGACTTAACGATATAAAACAGCTAGCAAGATTAGAAAATAAATTGCTGCGTAATCTAGCAAGTGTTCCCCAAAGCACTCCTACGATCCCGCTCCATTTAGACTTAGGGAGAAAAATTATAGCGGACCTAGCAAAGCTCCGGCCACTCCTCTACTGGAGGCGTCTATGGGTCACTCCTGAACTTGTGCAATATGCTTTGGGTCTTAAGGATGTGATCTTGCGGGACTGCTTCCACAGAATAGGTTGGCTAAAAGAGATTAGGTCCCTACTCATTAAATTGGATTTAGAGACACTTTGGGACAATCCCGAGACGGCATTCTTTCCATCAAAGGTGCAATTGAAGCAGAAATACTGGGAAATGGTTTACGTATGTGTAGGTCACTCCAGCATCCCAACTAGCCTAACTGGTCGCTTTTTGGATTTTAAATCGTGGCCAGTGTGTGAGGCCTATTGGGATCTGATTGAGAGGCCCATTGACCGAAAACTCTATTTCCAGTTCAGGATAGGTAGCTTGCCTAGCAAGACCTATACCTGTAAATGGGCCTCTAGAACTGATGACAAATGCCACTACTGTTTGACAACGGCAGAGACCATTCCCCATGTCCTTTTTGTCTGTCCGCTATATGCGGCCCCACGGCGGAGATGGCTGAGGCCGATCTGTAGCCTGTTGGGCGTTCGGAGTTGTGTTGTTGCACTGAGAATTTTAGGGTCTGACTGCAGGCCTAGCATAGCTATAGCAGTTGCCAAATTCCTGGGCTGGTTTTGGATTATACGCACTCGCACTTTAAACAAAAATACTGCTGTTATTTTCTCCTAAGATTACTTTTTAATTAGGATTTGCTTATCGTGCTGTCTCTTCTCTTTTAATTGTTCTTAAAGGTTTTTAGACATTTGACAGTATATGGAATTTAATAATCTTTTACCCTCTAACTATATTGTATTATGTGTTATTTATTTGTGTGACATGTGTTGTATTGTTGTGCTTTTATGACAAACTGTTGAAATAAAGCTTTTTGAAATGAAATGTTATTACAATGCATGCTTTGTAATGCAATCCACATCTTTGTGAGGAAACTAAGGCTCTTCCATTTCCTCACAACGACGTACACCGAGCACCGCCCCTCTGATGATGCTGTAAAAAGAGAGGAACCACTGTGAATTTAATTTACAGGCCCTGGGCACATGTAGTACACTTTAATTGGGACTTTTAAGTAAATTAAATATGCTAGTTGCGGATACGCCAATGTTACCATGTTTTAAGTACAGAACACATGCACTTTAGCACTGGTTAACAGTGGTAAAGTGTCCAGAGTTCTAAATGCAGAACAATGAACTCAGCAAAACAGGAGGTCAGATGCAAAACATCAGGGGAAACCACGCCAAGGATGCCAGGTCTAACAAAGGTCTCACAGCAACGCAGTTGAGGAAGGAAAAACTGTTAAAGATGCATGTCTGAAATTGACTTTCTTTGAGTAGGTTCTTGAGAGTAACAAATGGCATTGAGCCAAATTAACATCCTCCTCCTTTCTGTAGAAATTGTGTTCGTGCGCTTTGATGTTTCTGCTGCAAAATGGCATGTCAGCATGTTTTTAAAGGAGTGTGAATTGTTGTGAAGGTTTCCAGGTGCAAACAATTTCTATTGTTAAGTTATTAAATCTGCATACGATATCCTGCATCCCATCACAAAGGCCACAAAACCTAAAGCAGTAGCTACCTCTAAAGGAGAGGAATAGTATATTTATATATCAAATTAGGTTTGGCTGTAGTTTGAAATGTGAATATATTAACCAAACTGGAGATCCAATGAATAGTGAAGTTATATTTATTTATTAGAGTCACAGCTTTGCAGGGCATCTCTCAAAACTTTGCAAAATCTCTTCAATACCTAACTTGCCCCTTAGCGCTCTGGATAAATCTTCTCCAAATGCTATATATAGTAAACAGCTATTTTTATTTAGTTGAAATCACTAATGTGGCAGACTGAATAACCTGCATGGTCTTGCAGTGCTCTGTATTCATTTTATTATAACATTGTGACTGTTTCTCACTTTGCAAGAGGCTATGAATATGGTGTTGCTTCTTTTAAGGAAACAGTTGTTAACTCCAAATGTCAGAAAAATTCTATTTCTCCTTTAATATATTCGATCTTATGGAGATTAGGGCTGTCCTTAACTACTGCTTTGTATGAAAGTGAAAGGGCATAAATTCTTCATATTTACAAAGACAGGGGACATCTCTGCTGTCTCCTTGAACTGGTGCACTGTGTGCTGCCTAGTGCCAACACAGACACTCTTGCACCATAGTGCAAACGTGTCTGCAATATAGGCAGGATTGTTTGTGTACATAAAGAGACTCCATCATGCACACAAACAATACTTAGAGGTATATTCCTCTTTCAATATGGGCTGCAGAATGCAGCCCACATGGAAAGAGAAATCAATAAGGGGAAATAAAAATATTGCTCCTTGTTCCTATCGAATTTGGGACTTATTGTCTTATCAAGGGGTCAGTACATGAACATGTATAAAGCAGACTATTGACTTTGTTCATAAGTCACCAATAATTATGATCGAATGTACATTTTATAAATACATACATTGGAATGTTTAACAAAAGTGAGCATCAAAAAATATTCTCAATGAAGCATTTATTTTTTTTAAAACATTTACATTTCTCTATGTTTGAAAAAAATATTTTTAAGGCCACAGATAGAACCAACTACAAGGAGTCCTTACACTCCAGCGCAAGAGGATAGAGCTCCAGCTCAGAGTCTTTTGAAATAATGGTAAGTTCTCTTGGCGTCATGACTTCAATGACTCAGGAAACTTACTGTGTTTAAAAAACAAAAAAGGTTGTGAGGGGGTCTACTGTGCTTCCTAAAACCTCCCACAACAGTTAAAGAAATGCATTGTGTGTCTGTCTCTTCTAGGGGCACCATAAGCATCAAAATATATTGTTTTAAAAAGCAGTTGCAGGACATTATGTGGCTCTCCCCAGCGGGAGCAGTGAATGTGAAATGAGCGGCTACTGTGCTCATTTAACATTCCAGTTTTATTTATGTTTTTCTTATATAGGGGTCGGGCATGCAGCCCTGGAGACCCCATCTACCAGGGCTGATGATATTTTGAACTGGGAGGGGGCATAAGGCCCACCCCTCTGAGCCTTTTCAAGGTCCCTGGAGCCAATTACTTTTGTAAAGGGGAGGCGGGTGTGGACACCTCCTGAGCCTTTTCAAGACCCCGGAGTATTAATCGACAGGGGCAAAGTATTTTTCATTTGGGGAGGGGGCATGGCCCCCCTCTCTGAGACTTAATATGACCCTGAGGCCCAAAGACTCCAGTGTTTCAGGGACCCCACCCCAGGGACATTGTGTGGTTCCCTGCCAGAGAGAGCATGGGCAAGGCGAACTTCAACTCTCTGCCCGTAGCACTCTCCCAGGCAGGGAGCACATGTTTGCAACAACCCGGTGGGAGCAGAGAGAAAAGCTGCTCCTGCAGGGTGGGAGCAGACCAATTTACCTGGCTCTTCCTTACCGTGATTGATGCAAGCAGGGGAGCCAGTGGGGCTGAGTGGGTCCTGGGTCTCCTCCATGCCCTGTAATTGCTGTCGTTGTCCTGCGTGAGACTGGGGTACTCACAACAAGTTTCTAACATTTAATAGTGCCCCTTCTGTTGCTTTCACTGTATAGGGAACAGCAGTTCTCACACCCCTAAAATCCAACATGCTCTCATCTATTGCTTATGCTAGAGAGGGAATCATAGATCAAATCCCTCAAAAGTCCAACACTTTACTTACTGTGCTCAAGCGGAAGTGGAAAGAGTAGATTTGAAACCGCAAAAGTGCAATGCTGTCCCTACTATTGAATAGGTTGCAGTGGGAATAGTAAATAAGACTCCTTCATAGTCCAACATTTTCTGTTCCATTGTTTACATTGTTGTGGAAATAATAAATATGACTCCTCCAAAGTCCAACACTTTCCCTAGTGTTGTCCAAGTTGGAGTGGGAATCAATAGTCCCCTACGACTCCGCTGCACTGGCGATCTACTGTTCGCTGTATTACGAGTTGTGCTGTCTGCATCGCTCTGTATTGTTGTTGTTGTGTCCACCGACACCATCAGGTCTGCGGTCTACCCTCCAAGCGTATTACGACTACACAGTTGTACTCACGGTCTTCCCAGCGGCGGTTACCCAACGGCAGTTGACCACCGCAGTTAGTGCAAAAAAAACCACCACAACAGTGACCATTGTATGGATTTAAAAACTACACACCTGATGTGCTTTGGCAAGTAGGCACGTCTGCAAATCACACTACAAAACACACCCCATCCGTGATCGGCATCCTTTGCTTAAAACCGCAGTACAGCAACACAGGCAGCGCTTTTCTCAGCTACCCATTTTCATCTTCCCATTTAGCACTATCCAGCACCTGCAATTTTTGTTTTGCGCATTTTTACCTCTATCACTTGTTTGCTTTTCATTCATACAATCACTCACATTTAATTTTTTCACCATACCCTGCAAGAAAAAATCATTTCACTGAGCAAGAGTTGACAGTCTTGGTGAATCTAATTATCTAATTATTAGATTAGAGCCCCAACATTTTGGTTCCCAAGTTCAGCATACTCCTCTCAGTAGGAAACTACCATGAGGCCGTCATTGCAACTCTAACCAAGATGCTAGACTCCTTTTGTCCCGTCTCACTTGTCTGCCATGTCACGACTGATCTTCACACATCATTCAGCTTACCATTTCTCAAGTGTTGGTAAAGTGAGATTTAAGTGACTACAACTACCATGAGGCCCTGTCACTGTAACTCTAACTAAGATGCTAGACTCCTTTTCCCCCTTCTCACTTGTCTGACCTGTCACTTAATGATATTCAATCATCATGCAGCTCAGCATTTCTCAAGTGTTGGTAAACTGAGATTGAAGTGACTACAACTACCATGAGGCCCTGTCACTGCAACTCTAATGAAGATGTAGACTCCTTTTGACCCATCTCACTTGTAAGCTATGTCACTACTGATGTTAACTTCTCATGCAGCATACCATTTCTCAAGTGTTCCCCCTTCTCACTTGTCTGACATGTCACTTAATGATCTTCACTCATCATGGACTGTGCAATGTACAGACAATGCTCCACTTAGACATAAGTCTGAATACTTTGCTTGATGATGTCCTGATCTCATCAACTGAAACTATTGATGGCATGAGTGACACCCCATCAACGGTGTACTCCTAATATATGTGAGTCATTAAGGAAACTCAGCTGATAAGTTTCAGGTGGCCCCTTAACTCGGCACTTCTTACATGATGAACAATGCAAAATATATAACTACGCCGGGTGTTTGCCTCTATTGGACACAACCAGGCCTTTGATTGGACAAATACATATTCTATGACTACACTGTGTTTGTAGTAGAGTTTTGGAGAAGTCTTGTCTATCTCTAAAGCCAAAATGCCACATATCTACACATCTAATGAGCTGATGAAATGTCCTACATCCATTAATTGTCTACAAATGTATAGTAACCAGCTTCAACTACACGCAAATAGATGACAATATTGATCTCTATTTTGTTCCCCTCTAGGTCTGCATTTACTTTGACACAAACAATGTGGATGTAGATACCTCACTTCCACCCTTAACCATGTTCTCTATTTCTTAACAGGTCGATCCACCACTGCACCTGCACAAAGGTTGGAAACCAAACAGAGTTTCTCTCTACCCCAGGATAAAGCCCTCAGTGATGACAATGCCCCTGAAGAGGTAGATGTGGATGACAGTTCTGGCCCATCTGATCAGATTGGACAGACAGCAACTGTGGCACTCACTGTGCGGTAAACAGCCATTAGTACGCGACATTTACCTTGCATACCATTAGAACGCAAGCGTAACAATGCATGCGCTATAACAATGCGTAGCCTTTATTACGCATGTTATTACAACGCATGCGGTGTTATAATGCATGCTTTGTAATGCAATCCACATTGTTGTGAGGAAACAGGCTCTTCCGTTTCCTCACAACGATGTGCACCGAGCACTGCCACTCTGATGATGCTGGAAGAAGAGAGGAACCATGAGGAGAGAGAGGTAAGAAGGGCTGTTTAGTTTTGAAGGGTTTAGGGTAGGGGGTGGGTCGTGCAGGGGGTAGTCTTTTAGGATTAAGGGTAGTGTTGTTGTGTTTGAGGAATAGTGTTTTTGGGTTTAGGGTAGTGTTGTGGGTCGTTCAGGGTAGTTTTTGTGTGTAGGGACAGGGGTGGGGGTCAGGGAGGGTTGTGCAGGGGGTAGTGTTTTAGGGATTAGGGTAGTGTTGTGGTGTTTGTGTAGTATTTTAGGGTTTAGGGTAGTGTTGGGGTGTCGTGCAGGGTTGTGTTGGAGTGTAGGGAGCGTACTGGGGAAGGGGTAGTGTCGTGCAGGGGTAGTGTTTTAGGGTTTAGGGTACTGTTGTGGTGTTTGTGTAGTGTAGGGTAGTGTTTTAGGGTTTAGGGTAGTGTTGTTGAGTTTGTGTTGTTTAGGGTAGTGTATTTGGATGTAGAATTTAGGATAGAGTAGGGGTGTTTTAATACAAAAACTGTGCGGTAAAAGTATGCGGGATAAAGGGATCCGTTGTAATGACTTTTTAAAAGCATTTCCAGGAACTTGCTATCTAATGGTATGCGTAGAAAAAATTGCTTTGTAATGGTACTTGCAAACTAATAACTTTGTGGTAAAAGTATGCGTTTTTTTGCATTGCGGTGTATCGACATATATTCCCACTGTGCCCACAACAATACTTACCACCATAGCTGCAACAACACAACCAACCACTCTACCCCCAACCTGTGCTCCTAGCACAGTCAGCCCCCTCCTGTACCCCCAGTACTAGATTCTAAGCTGTCTATCACCACCCCAGTCACGGAGGACCCAGGACTCAGTGGGAGGGTGCAGTCTGTGCCAAGGGCACAAGGTCATGGGGGTAGGTATAGTTGGAGGGTAACTATGGGCCTGCAGAGTGAGCCCACTGGGGAGACCAACACATAGGGCTGCTATCACTCAAGTCCTGGGTGTCTACCAGGACTCCCAAAGTGTCATGGGCCAGGTATTGACTCAAATCCATGACTTCAAGAAGCTTCAGAGGGACACATACCAAGAGTTTGTTGGTATACACACTGAGATGGCTGGCATGAACACCAAAATGACCTCCCTGTTTGGGGTAATGCAAAACATGAAAAACACCCTCTGCAGGGCTTTTCCACCTGCATATACCCCTTCCTGTGGTCAAAGAACATCCAGGCCATCAGCATCTGCTGCAGCATTAGGAAGGGAGGCCCTGTCAGAGGAGCTACCACCTGCACATGGGGCACATGATCCCCTGACCTGATACTTCTTTCTATGACCCAGAGTGTCAATGTTTGTCTGCCACTAATGACTGTCCTCTAACTCACAGACCTGTTGACACTTTTCTAATAGTGTTGCTTACCCTGTACAGGCTTATTGAACACATGAGACATGAAAATGGTAGATAGTGGGTTACTTTTTAATAGATGTAGAACCGTGAATCATCTGCTTAGCTGCATTATTCTCTATCACACTACATAGTAAGTCACATCACATTCCATGTGGGATGACCCTATCCTACATGATGTTAGTGGGCTGCTTCAGTCAGTGTTGGTCATGACCAGGGTTGAGGTTAGTCATCAGATGACCACAACAGTGTGTATCCATGCTTTATTTGTGCTTATCATGGGACATGGACCCATGCATTGTGTTGACTCAATGAGTGTTTGTGCTAGGTGTAAAAAAACTGTGTTTCAACCATACCGATTTCCTTAAACTTCCAGTTACAATCTGTTTCTACATCTATTGCATCCATACAGGTCTACGCCCATCAGAAGAAGGCCATTTGGTGAGCCATCGCCCAGAAGGTGCGGACCTTGGGGTCTTCGACCGGCATAGTTCCCACTGCAGAAAGAGGTGGAAGGACCTGCAGTGCTGCTCCCGGTGGAACACGGCGGTCCAGCTGGGGAAGTCCTCCCAACTTGTAAGGGGCGTGCGTCTGACCCCCCTGATGGCTCGCATACTGGTTGCGGCCTACCCTGACCTTGATGGGCAGTTGAGGGCCTACAAAGGGGTGAGTCCTGGCTAGAATCATACATGTCATATTGCCAACTTTGAGTGTTACAGACACGCATTTTACCAACCATATTGGCGGTGTCACATGTGCCACGTACAGGATGTGTCATTAATGTAGGTGTGGCAGTAGGTGCATATTGCTGTGCTGAGGCTGTTGTCTATCTGGCCTGGAACACAACAGAGTTTTGTCCACATCCAATTCTCTCCATTGAGCAGACACCTGACTGAATTAAGTGAGTAATCAGCTCATGTTCTCTGTAAATCTGGGTGACAATTGTACCACACAGGCAACATGTCTTGCTTGTACGAGGAGTGATGTTCCCTCACCATTGTGATGCTGGCCCTATTACATGTGACATGTCATAGAGTGCACAGTACATGCAGTGACTGTTCAACAGTTCCCATTGGTAAGTACAGGTTATACAGTGAAATGAGAGGGCATATATCACTTATTAGTGCCTACATGCTGGCAAGTATACATTTGCTAGTTGATGATCCGTCTGCAATAGTGTTTAAAAACACTTATTCACTGACTGGTGACATGCATGCGAGAGTGAGCTGTGTAACTGCGGGGATCACATGTGAGTGTCTACATTGAAACTTACAAGGCAATCTGAGTATGCAATACCAAAGAATGGTGTGATTTGCCAGCCCATTTGGACTTTATTGAGCCCACATTTTCATGTCATAGATGTTCAGAGATACCCAAAACCTTCAAAGGTGTATTGACTTGTGGATATACAATCTATGACTGGAGTCACCACCAGTACCAAGCAGGATTGGAGATGTTTATATGGATACATGGAGTGTTGTGCTGTGTGAATTCAGAGTATCTATCTCCCAAATGTTGGGACCTCAGTAGTGAATGCCATCCAAGGGCAAAGCAACAAGCTGACCCTGATGGTTGCCTACTTGGAAGGCATTCACCCTGCCAAGTATGCCCTACAGAGATCTTTTCAGGCTCTGGCCTCCTTCCTCAGGACAGCCCTCCACCCATCCAAACCTTCCACCCCACCACCTGCCCCTTCACCATCCGAATTCCCTAGTCTCATTCTATACCAAGCACATGCACACCTAAGCATGCACACACTTAATCAGACACAAGTACTACACACAAACACAAGACATCCAAAAAATGTAAACATCCATGCACACAGAAGACTCTCACCTCCCTCACTACCTCCACCACAGCCAGCATACCTCCAGGCACCACAGCAACACATACAGAGCCCTCCACAACCATACACACAGATACCACCCTCACACCCACAGACCCTCTACAACACCCATCAATCCCACAGACACCACACTAACAGCCAAAGTTACCTCCACAACACCCAGCACTACCACAGACACTGTACCAACAGACACAGACCCCTCTACAATACCAAGCATTCCCACAGACAACACACTCCCACCCACAGACCCCTTCATAACACCCAACACATCCACATCACTCCCACCTAAAAAACACAAATGCTCACAGTCAGCCACACAACACACACCAACACAGCATACAGTGTAGACAACAGACCCAACTCACACTTCCACTCCCTCTTCCTCCCAAACCATATCCATCCCAAACACTCCACCCGTTTTCCCATGAGAATGTCATGCTTGCCCTTGCCCTTACCCCTCTGAAACCTGACCTCCCCCTAAATCTCAAAAGCGTCTCCCACACCCAAACCCATCCCTTCCTCTTCCCCACCCCTCTAAACCTAGCCTAAAACCCCCCAAACCCAAGAAGACCCCTCTCACAACTAAACTCACCCCTACCTAAACCTCTGCCCCCTTCCAAAGTACCATCTTTGACCCTGTCCTCAGGTAGGTCGCCCCCCCAGCCGCCACACGGTCCTCCTGTGACGCTGCCCCCGCTTCTGCTGTGATTAGACTGCCTCTCAGAGGTCGGCCTTGCCCTTGTCTTTGCCCATGCTTGTTGTTCTGCGTCCGTCCTCCGCCGTTTTCCGTCTTCTGTTGCCCCTTTGTTTTTTTTATCACTTGTTGCCTTATTGTACTATATTGTTGCCTTATTGTATTTTCTACTGCTACTGTTGTGCTCTTTGTGTCCTCGCCCCCCTTTCCCCCGTTTTTTTGCTTCTGTGTCACCTTCCCGCCGCTGCGTCCCTGCAGCCCCGCCCCCCGCTGTCCCATTCGCCGCCCCGCTTCCGCCTCCCAGCTGCTCCTCCCTCCCACAGCCCCTCATATGGAGGCTGCGCAGCGGACGCGCGCAGCGGGGGAGCCGCTGGCGCGCCTAAGGCAAGCCTGTCTGCGCCTGTCCGCGCCTGGACCGCGCCCAGCGCCAGAATCCCTGGCCCCCGCCGGAGCCAGGTTACCCGACTGAGATACGACACCGCCGCCCTCAATGCACTCAACACCGGACGACCACCCGCCTGCTAACGAGCCACCCCGAGGCGCACCCACGGACCCTTCACCTGCCTAGCCTGCAATTTCACCTGCCTCCGAACCTGCACCACGCCCACCGGACCTAACATCAACAAGAACCACCTCAAGTGCATCCTCCTCAACACCCGCTCCGTCCACAAGCACGCCGTCGAACTCTGGGATCTCCTCGACACAACAGCACCGGACATCGGCTTCCTCACGGAAACATGGATGAACGCCTCCTCGGCCCCCGACATCGCCATAGCCATCCCGGACGGCTACAAGATCACCCGGCAGGACCGCATCAACCAAACCGGAGGAGGAATCGCCATCATCTACAGGAACACCATCAGCGTCACAACCAACGACGAAGACACACTCTCCGCCGCCGAACACCTACACTTCCAAATCCACACCGACCCCAAAACCACACTCAGAGGAACCCTCATCTACAGACCCCCGGGCCCACGCACACAATTCAGCGAAACCATCGCCGACTTTGTCAGCCCGCACGCACTAACCTCGCCAGAATACATCCTCCTAGGGGACCTGAACTTCCACCTGGAGAACAACAATGACAACAACACCACCACCCTGCTCGACAACCTCGCCAACCTCGGACTCAAACAACTGGTGAACACCCCCACCCACTACGCTGGCCACACGCTGGACCCCATCTTCTCCGCTAGCAACCACGTCTCCTTCAGCCACTCCACCGGACTACACTGGACCGACCACAGCTGCATCCACTTCACTTTCACGAAGACTACATCCCACCACCGCATGCTACAGATCTCCCGCAGATACTGGAGCAAAATCACCACAGACCAGCTAACCACATCACTGAGCCAGAACCCACCAGCCAACACCTCTGACACCAATGACGCAGCCCACAATCTCGCACAGTGGATCACCAACTGCGCCGACAACCTTGCTCCACTGAAGAACCCAGGCAAGACCAGCAACAGGAAAACCACATGGTTCACCAACGCCATCAAAGACTCAAAGAAATCCTGCCATACTCTCAAAAAAACCTGGCGCCACGAACGGACGACAGAAAACATGACAGCCCTCAAGAACGCCACTCGCGAACACCACCAGCTGATCCGCACCACCAAAAGGACATCGTTCAAAGAGCGGCTAGACAACAACACCCACAACAGCAAGGAGCTCTTCAACATCGTAAAAGAGCTCTCCAACCCCAGCGCCAGCAACAACGACATCACACCGTCGCAAGACCTCTGCAACTCCCTCGCCACGTTCTTCTACCGCAAGATTGCAGATATACACAACAGCTTTGACGGCCAGACTCCGCCTCCAGTCACCAAACCAACGACCCCCACCACCACCCTCAGTGCCTGAACCCCCATCAGCACTGAAGACACCACCCACGTCATGAACACCATCCACTCTGGATCGCCATCTGACCCATGCCCTCATCACATCTACAACAAAGCCGACACCATCATCGCACCCCACCTCCGGAATGTTATAAACAACTCCTTCGCATCAGCCACCTTCCCAGAGAGCACGCAGAGATCAACGCCCTTATGAAAAAACCCACAACAGACCCTAAAGACCTCAAGAACTTCCGCCCCATCTCCCTTCTTCCCTTCCCGGCGAAAGTCATCGAGAAGACCGTCAACAAACAGCTGACTGCATTCCTCGAGGTAAACAACTCGCTCGACCCATCCCAGTCCGGATTTCGAGCCAACCATAGCACCGAGACCGCCCTCATCGCAGCCACCGACGACATCAGAACCCTGATGGACAACGGGGAGACAACGGCCCTCATCCTCCTAGACCTCTCAGCCGCCTTCGATACCGTCTGCCACCGCACCCTAATAAACCGCTTCTACAACACTGGGATCCAAGGAAAAGCCCTGGAGTGGATCACCTCGTTCCTCTCCAACAGAACCCAGAGAGTCCGCCTCCCGCCGTTCCGCTCTGCGGCCACCAAGATCATCTGCGGCATACCCCAAGGCTCCTCTCTCAGCCCAACCCTCCTCAATATCTACATGAGCCCCCTCGCCGCCATCGCACGCAAACACCACCTCAACATCATCTCCTACGCCAACGACACCCAGCTGATACTCTCCCTCACCAAAGACCCAGCCACCGCCCAAACCAACCTCCAGGATGGAATGAAAGACGTCGCGGAATGGATGAAGCTCAGTCGGCTGAAACTGAACTGGAGGTCCTCATCCTCGGACAATCCCCATCCGCCTGGGACGACTCCTGGTGGCCCACAGCACTGGGCACCGCACCAACACCCGCGGACCACGCACGCAACCTGGGATTCATCCTGGACTCCTCCCTCACAATGACCAAACAAGTCAACGCCATCTCATCCTCTTGCTTCATCACCCTGCGCATGCTCCGAAAGATCTTCCGGTGGATTCCCACCAAAACTAGAAAGACGGTCACCTAGGCCATCGTCACCAGCCGACTTGACTACGGCAACGCCCTTTACGCAGGAACCATTGCCAAACTTCAGAAACGACTTCAGCGCATACAGAACGCCTCCGCACGACTCATCCTTGACATCCCTCACCACAGCCACATATCAGCCCACCTTAGAAACCTGCACTGGCTCCCCGTCGGCAAGAGGATCACGTTCAGGCTTCTCACCCACGCACACAAAGCACTCCACGACATGGGCCCCGAATACCTCAACAACCGCCTCTCATTCTACACTCCTACCCGCCAGCTCCGCTCCTCCAGCCTCACCCTCGCCACCGTCCCACGGATTCGCAGAACCACCACCGGAGGAAGATCATTCTCCTACCTGGCCACCAAGACATGGAACTCCCTCCCCGCACACCTGCGACTGACCCAGGACCATCTCACCTTTAGGAAACACCTCAAGACCTGGCTATTCGAGCAGTAGCGACCCCCTCCTCCCTTCAGCGCCTTGAGACCCTCGCGGGTGAGTAGCGCGCTCTATAAATGGACTGATTGATTGATTGATCTTCGAGGTGCCTGCTATGCCCAATGTATGACTCTTTGTGAGGATGCTCCCTGACAGTGTCAGTAAGGGCAGGTTTGGGGGCACAGCCTTGTGCTGTGGTACAGTGTGCTAGAATGGACTGGACATTGGCCTTTGTTTTATCCATTCAATAAAACTTTTCCGACTTTTGAAGACACTGGTCCTCCGATTACTTTTCTGACCATTTGATGTTATTGTATTGTTAGTTATGTGTGAGTACAGTTGTGCTTGTTTCATCCCCGATTGCTGATCCAGTTGAAATAGTTAGTATGATTTAACCTTGGACCCAACGCTGGAGTTATACAGGACATTTGGAAATGTTGAATGGATGTGTATGTGGGATGACATCCAAATGAGGCAGACATTGCATTGGGTTACATGTTATATGGTAAGTAATTCAGCTTGGCCTGGCCAATGTCAACATATTTAGGTTGCACTTTTACCTACAATGTAGTTTGGATATGTGTTTGATGTGTTGAAGTTAGATATTTGTGTTTCCATACATGGAGGATGTCAACTTGTCATATCTTTGTGAGTTCTGCATGGATATGTGGCCATTTTGCAATGCGTACCATACAGCTACTTCATCTGAATGTGTGCCACATGCTCTTAGTGCTGTGTTTGTATTCATAAGTCACACTTACCTATTGCCTACACATGCATGGCACTTGGTTATGCTATTGGTTGTCCCTGATGTACAGTGCCCCAGGTCACCAACCTTTCAGAGTTCCCCCGATCAAGGCATAGCTATCCTGCAGAGAGTGTTTCCATTGTGCAGTTAGTATGCTTCTCCCACTGATTCTATGTAACCCATTGACATACATTGACTTTTCATGTGGGTGATGTGTGAGTCCAATACAGAATTGTAGCAGAGAAGGTATGTTACACTTTATTGACACATCCATATTAATGTTTCTTTGTCATCAAAACAGGACCTGGGATGTGTGCAATGCAAGTGTGTCACATTCATTATATCCTCTTGGTTAGAGTTGGAATGAGAGGGCCTCATGGTAGTTGTAGTCAGTTCAATCTCACTTTACCAACACTTGAGGAATGCTAAGCTGCATGATGTGTGAAGATCAGTAGTAACATGGCAGACAAACGAGAAGGGGCAAAAGGAGTCTAGCATCTTGGTTAGAGTTGCAGTGAGAGGGTCCCATTGCAGTCATAGTCACTTCAATCTCACTTTGTCAACACTTGACATGTGGTAAGCTGCATGAACAGAGAAGATCAGTAGTAACATGGCAGATAAGTGAGAAGGGGCAAAAGGAGTCTAGCATCTTGGTTAGAGTTGGAATTAGAGGGCCTCATGGTGGTTGTAGTCACTTCAATCTCACTGTACCAACACTTGAGAAATGGTAAGCTGTATGAACATTGAAGATTAGTAGTAACAAGGCAGACAAGTGAGAGCAAAAGAAGTGTGTGACAGACATTAATAGGTGTGATATTGATAATGAGATTGTTGTAAATAAGTAGGTCCATTCATTACAACAGAGGTGCTGTTGTGGAACACAAAATAATGCATAAATCACTATCACTAAATATAATTTGCAAACACATGGCCATTTGTGTAGAATGCGCCTGTGCAGTACCAATATGTTGGCGTAGGAGGGCATCCTATAGATGTATTCTTTATTATTGTTATGAAACAATCTCAGACAGGGTTCCTGTGTACATGCAAATTACTTAGTTGCCCGAACCCCCTTGCCTGGTCCATGGTGGGCATCGTTTTGCAGAGGAGTCAATGGAAACTGGTAGTTGTATGACTTACCGCCAATTTCGTCCACGATGAAGCTGGTTTTTAATGTGCTTGAGCAGGTACAGCAGCGCCAGGACGAGTCCGATGGTCTTCACAATGGTAAAAGAAGAGATGAGTACAGGTGAGTTTCAGCCTTATAAATCTCCTGTTCCGCAATCTTAGATGTGGTGGTTGCACCGCCACAGTCACGCCGGCTCTAATGTTGTATATCTGATTTCGCTATTATAATTGTTAGAATTTTTTAATTATTTGTTTTTGCAAGTTATACTTTTATATACTCTTATATGATAAGTATTTTCTCTTAAAGATTCACATATTATTTTTAAAGTTAATACATATATTTAAAAAATGATATAGTGTATAATAGTTAAAATTCAATATACTTACTCATTTTTTGACAATAACGTAGTTGTCTATATTTTTGTTGTCTATATTTTCAACTTTACATACAATGTATATAAAGCCGATATTTGTGTCTTCAATAATTTTGATGCTGATAATTTTGTTGCTGACATCACCATTATCATCATAAAGGCTTTATGTGGTTTAAACCAAACCATAAAAGCACATCATAAAATACAAACAGGTAAAGTTTAAGTTAAAATAGAATCAATTGTGCAAACAAATTACCGTGCTATCAGTGAATAAAGTGCCTTAGTGCATAAGAATTTAAAATACAATTCAATCAATCAATCAATCAGAGCACTTGTAAAGCGCGCTACTTACCTGTGAGGGTCTCAAGGCACTGAGGGAGGGGGGATGCCGCTACTGCTCGAAGAGCCAGGTCTTGAGGAGTCTTCTGAATGTGAGCAGGTCTTGGGTCTGCCATAGGTGGGTCGGGAGGGTGTTCCAGGTCTTGGCGGCGAGGTAGGAGAGGGATCTGCCGCTGGAGGTCTTTCGTTGGATGCGGGGGACAGCGGCGAGGGCGAGGTTTGCGGAGCGGAGCTGGCGGGTGGGGGTGTGGAAGCTGAGTCTGCTGTTCAGGTAGGCTGGTCCGGCGTTGTGGAGTGCTTTGTGTGCGTGGGTGAGGAGATTGAAGGTGATCTTCTTGTCGATGGGGAGCCAGTGCAGGTCTCTCAGGTGGGGGGGTGATGTGGCTGCGGCGGGGGATGTCGAGGATCAGTCGGGCGGAGGCGTTCTGGATGCGTTGCAGTTGATGCAGGTCTTTGGCTGGGATTCCTGCGTAGAGTGCGTTGCCGTAGTCTAGTTTGCTGCTGACGAGGGCCTGTGTCACCGTTCTTCTTGTTTCGGTCGGGATCCACTTGTAGATCCTGCGGAGCATGCAGATGGTGTTGTAGCAGGAGGAGGAGACGGCGTTGACCTGCCTCGACATGGAGAGGGAGGAGTCGAGGATGAATGCTAGGTTGTGTGCATGGTCGGTCTGTGTCGGTGCTGTTCCCAGCATGGTCGGCCACCACGAGTCATCCCAGGCAGAATGGGTGGGTCCGAGGATGAGGACCTCCGTCTTGTCCGAGTTCAGTTTCAGACAGCTGCTCCTCATCCAGTTGGCGACAGCCTTCATTCCCTCGTTGAGGTTGGTTTTGGCAGTGTGCAGGTCCTTGGTGAGGGAGAGGACGAGCTGGCTGTCGTCAGCGTAGGATATGATGTTGAGGTCGTGCTGGCGGGCCACTTGTGCGAGGGGGGCCATGTAGATGTTGAACAGCGTCGGGTTGAGGGATGAGCCTTGGGGGACGCCGCAGATGATGTCGGTGGCAATGGATCGGAAGGGTGGGAGGCGGACTCTCTGGGTTCTGCCGGAGAGGAAGGAAGTGGTCCAGACGAGGGCCTTCTCTTGGATTCCGGCTTCTTGGAGGCGTGTTTTTAGAGTGCGGTGGCAGACCGTGTCAAAGGCAGCTGACAGGTCCAGGAGGATGAGGGCTGATGTTTTGCCATTGTCTAGTTGGCGCCTGATGTCGTCTGTGGCGGCGATGAGGGCTGTCTCGGTGCTGTGGTTTCGTCTGAATCCGGACTGGGATGGGCCCAGGATGTTGTTGTCTTCGAGGTGGCGGGTCAGTTGCGTGTTGAAGGTTTTCTCGATGACCTTCGCCGGGATCGGGAGCAGGGAGATGGGCCGGAAGTTCTTGAGGTCCTTGGGGTCCGCCTTGGGCTTCTTTAGGAGGGCGTTGATTTCGGCGTGTTTCCAGCTTCCCGGGAATGTTGCTGTTTCGAAGGAGATGTTGATGACCTTCCGTAGTTGGGGTGCGATGGTTGCGTCGGCTTTATTGAACACGTGGTGTGGGCATGGGTCTGACGGTGATCCTGAGTGGATGGAGTTCATGACCTTGCATGTCTCGTCGTCGTTGACGTTGGTCCAGGAGGTCAGGCGGTTGGTGCGAGTGGTGTTCGCAGGGGTGGAGTCTGGCATGGTCCGGGTGGTCATGGTGTTGAAGCTATCATGAATGTCAGTGAGCTTTCGGTGGAAGCAGGTGGCCAGTGAGTCGCACAGTTCTTGTGAGGGCGGGATGTCGTTGGCGTTGGCGTTGGCGCTGGGGTTGGAGAGTTCCTTAACGATGCTGAAGAGCTCTTTGCTGTTGTGTGTATTGTTATCCAGGCGGTCTTTGAAGGAAGATCTCTTGGCTAGTCTGATAAGGTGGTGATGTCTGCGGGTGGCATCCTTGTGGGCTGCGTGGCTGTCTGGTGTGCGTTCGTGGAGCCATTTCTTCTCTAGTTTCCGGCAAGTGCGTTTGGAGGTCTGGAGCTCAATGGTGAACCAGGTGGCTTTCTTGCTGGCGTGGCTGATGGAGGGTTTCTTGAGCGGAGCTAGGGTGTTGGCGCAGTCGTTGATCCACTGTTGGAGGTTGCGGGCGGCGGTGTCTGGGTCGGTGGGGTTGGTTGGTGGGTTCTGGGCGAGGGTGGTGGTCAGGTGATCTTTGGTGACTTTGCTCCAGCAGCGACGGGGCAGCTGTTGGGTGCGGTGGTGCGTGGTTGGTTTCTTGAAGGTGAAATGGATGCAGCGGTGGTCGGTCCAGTGGAGCTCGGTGATGTGGTTGAAGGTGACGTGGGTGCTTGTGGAGAAGATGGGTTCCAGCATGTGGCCGGCGGCGTGGGTGGGAGCGGTGACAAGATGTCTGAGGCCGAGGTTGGCGAGGTTGTCAATCAGGGTGGCGGAGTTGGCGTTGTTGTTGTCCTCGAGGTGGAAGTTCAGGTCCCCGAGGAGGATGTAGTCCATGGAGGCGAGTGCGTGGGTGCTGGTGAGGTCGGCAATGGAGTCACTGAACGGTGCCCGGGGGGTCTGTAGACGAGTGTTGCTCTGAGGGTGGTGTTGGGGTCGGTGTGGATTCGGAAGGGCAGGTGTTCCGCGGTCTTGAGGGTGTCGTCCGCGTGGGTGGAGACCTTGAGGGTGGACTTGTGGGCGATGGCTATTCCTCCTCCGATTCCGTTGGGGCGGTCCCTGCGGGTGATCTTGTAGCCGTCCGGGATGGCTATGGCGATGTCGGGCGCCAAGGAGTCGTTCCACCAGGTCTCGGTCAGGAAGGCAACATCTGGGGCGGAGGTGTCGAGCAGGTCCCAAAGCTCGACAGCATGTTTGCGTGCGGAGCGGGTGTTGAGGAGTATGCAGCGGAGGTGGTTGGGTCCGGTCCTTGGAGGTTTGGTGGCTCTGTCGCAGGTGAAACTGCAGGTGCGGCAGGAGAAGGGTCCAAGGTTGCGTTTCGGGGCGGTCTGGAAGCAGATGTTGTCTCGGCCGGCGATGAGCGCATGGAGGGTGCTGGTGTCGTATCGGAGTCTGGCGTTGTGGCGTTCGCGGGGTCTAGGGGTTCTGGCGCTGGGTGCGTCCAGGCGGGGATGGGCGCAGACGGGCTTGCCACTGGCGCGCCTCTGCCGCGCCAGCGGCACAGTCGCACAGCGGCTGCCATTTAAGGCGGGGAGGGAGGGAGGAGCAGCTGGGAGGCGGGAGCGGGGCGGCGAATGGATGGCGAGGGGGCGGGTCCGCAGGGGAGCAGCGGCGGGAGAGGGTACCGAAGAGAAAAGGGGGTGAGGGGGCGAGCGGTCACAAGGGCGGGGAAGGCAGACAATTAAACCAAAAACAAAATAAACACAGTACAGCGCACAGAGCAGAAAACAGTGGCAGAAACAAACACGGCACAATTAACTGGCACAACTGGGCACAAATACTTAATACAAATAGCAAGGCTGCTGGGAACAGCTGACAGACAGCACGATCAGGGGGTACAGCAGGAACGAACTCCTGATGAGAGCGGCAGCGAGGGGGAAGGCAGAGGCTCACAGGTGGTGCTGTGCGGCAGGAGGGGGGCAACCTGGCCTGCAAGCAGGGTCAAGGGTCACTCCTACTGCCGCGCAGTAGCCGCCATTTAAGGCGGGGAGGGAGGGAGGAGCAGCTGGGAGGCGGGAGCGGGGCGGTGAATGGATGGCGAGGGGGCGGGTCCGCAGGGGAGCAGCGGCGGGAGAGAGTACCGAAGAGAAAAGGGGTGAGGGGGCGAGCGGTCGCAAGGGCGGGGAAGGCAGACAATTAAACCAATAACAAAATAAACACAGTACAGCGCACAGAGCAAAAAACAGTGGCAGAAACAAACACGGCACAATTAACTGGCACAACTGGGCACAAATACTTAACACAAATAGCAAGGCTGCAGGGACAGCTAATTCAATTAGGCCATATCATAAAAGGATTGCAAAAAGAGAGGAGCCGGCCATTAAGTTGTCTGTATTTTCTGTTTGCACTCCATTGTTTTACTGCAGAGGCATATTTGTCAGTGGTAGCTCGTCAGACAACCAGGCTGAAAAACTGTATACAAGCATTGTCAGACTGAAACCGCGAAAGAGCAAAACTCGAACTTCACAAACTGTGCCAGCATAAAAATTGATTTCTCTCATCTTTATGGCAGAAGCTAGCCTTTGCATTGTAAAGGGCCACTGCTGGATATAAATTCAAGAATATGAGCATAGTCTGTTTATTTTGTCAGTTCTGACCATAAAGCATCTATTTGCTACTGGTCTTTTATTTACAAGATTTTATTCACTGAGACCTACCTGCATTATAAGTGGTGTAACGAATACCCATGTAAGATCATTATTAAGAAGCAATAGTGATTCTCTGTAATTGGCATTCGACAAAGGATTCGTCTGAAAACTGCTGGAAAGCATTGGTCTGACGGGCATCCTGATTTTTTATTATGTCATACTAGTTTTTTAATTGATTATTCAAACTTGGTGAAGAAGTTTGGTTATTTTGTGCTCACCTGAAAGATTACTGATACAATGTATCAGGTTCAGGTGTTTGTTACTCTGAAGATAAGAAGGATCCTATGTTATGTGGTTTCTAAAGAAAAATCTCTTTACTAAACATGGATGCAAGCTATTCACTCCATCCTAGCTGGGATTCGTGGTCCCTGCAACCAGGAATTATTGACTTCAGTCATTCCTGTTTCATGTACAAAAGATGATGTGGAGATAACATAAAAACATAGTCCTTAGTAGCCTATATGATGGTCACAGTACCCCCAAAACAAGCTATCTTCATGTAGCTTGGTGCAGAGAAAATATTTGACTGGAAGAATTGGAACTGCCTTGAGTTGATGCTGAAGAGGTTGAGAGTTGGGTTCAAATGAAAATTCTGGGTATTGGTGAACTATCTGAACCAGACTGACACACTTAGAGTATGGTACCAAGCTGGGGTTTTCACATGCCTCATAAGTGTACGCCCTTACAGTGGAACAGCTTGCAGAACACATTCAGCGCAAAGCAGTATTAAGTGTCACCATATGTAGATGAGGTTTTGAAGACTGTGAAGGACGCATGCAGCACTCAACCACTGATTATGTTAGTATTTGAGTTGTGCCTGGCTCTAAAGTAAATCTCCAAAAATCACAAGCACTAAATATCTCAGTCCATCAGGACCACATCCTTCCACTGAAGGTCTACTTCCTGTTCCATTGGGTAAGCGAATTGATTTCATACCTGGGTTTCCTGATCACACCATCTATTGAGAAGATGTTTCTGCCAATTACTCTGGAGGAGGAATGAAGAAAGATATACAGGAATTAATGGTTCCTCTCCTAGTTAGATACAATAGCAGCCATTAAAATGGTCATACTCTCCAAAACTGCATTTCTATTTCAGGCCCTTGTAGTGGTCTTGGCTGCATTATTGCTCTAACAGATGCAGCGTGTAAAAGACGGTTTTGGGTGGTCTAGAGAGAAACCTAAGCTAGTAAGGATATTGTACAGCAAATCTCAAAGGGAGTGGGGGCTTGGCATCACTAATGTTGTGAGATAATATCAAGTATCACAACTGTCCTTCATGGTTGAATGGGAGAGGAAAAATTGCAAAAATAGGGATGCTAGTTCCACCAAGTCACATCATAGACACATGTCTGCAAAGAACCTTTGCTGGAAATTAGGCATTGGGCCTTGGGTTTGTACTCAGCATCTGCCACCTGGACGACTCTGGCAGTCTGTAATAAAACACCTGTCAAGTACCGTAGCATGCCATCTTTCTTCACTCACACTGTTAAAAGGAAACCCAGTTTTTACACCAGGTTTGATGTGAGCTCCTTTAAAGAATGGTCAACTTCAAGTCAGGGATAGGGTTTTAAGATCTTCATTTCCTTCTTTGTCCTCCTGGTGTTATTCTGACTATAAACTACATTCTGTAATAGAGGAACAGACCACCAATCTTCAATGGTGGCCTCTTCCATCAAGGGCTGTGCTAGTTATTTACAGTGTAAAAAATAAAGAGCCGGGAAGGTGTTCCTTTTACATGTGTTTTTTCAGCTATGTTGGATTTGTTTGTTTTTTTGTTTTGTATTTTGCTTTGCTGTTATGAAGGGCACATAAAGAGGTTCAAGATATCTCAATTTATAGTTTTTATAAACTCAAGTGGATTCTGATCATTGGCCTACTTGGAGCCTGTGTAATTGTTTATGTTTTTACACCTACTTTGAACTCGTGACGTTCCGTTGCATGGGAGTTGATTCAAGAAGAATGTTTTACAGGCACAACAAAACTGGATGTGTGCCATGTCCTTCACCACCCCACTTACAAAACTGGACATTGACCACTCGTAAGACGAAGGTACATAGCTCAGAATGGAGTTTCATGGTGATATCATCGCAAGTAGTCTGAATTTTTCGTAGTGGCCACCCTAGCATGATAGTTGTAAAACCCATAGGGGCATATTATTTAGGGCTGGAGATAGACTTATCACCTCTTTAGTGCCCGTTTTCCGGCGAAAAGCAGCGATAATTCTATCGCATTATAAACAAGGACACGCGAGCGCGTGTATCCTTGATTTAGCTCTCGTTTCTGTGACCACTCGCTACGCATCGATAATGAGATGCAAAGTAGGCGTGGCTGACAGAAAAAACATGGGAAAATATCGCGAAGGCAGCTTCGCGATATTAGCAAGGAGGGGTAGTGATGATAATAATCTCGCTACCTCTGGCCTAACGCAGGAATTTAACGTCTGCTAAATTCCTGTGTTAGGCATACCTAACATGGGAGGTGGATTATGGGGTTAAGGCCACAGGGCCTTATCACCAAGATCATCGCCGTTTTGGGAGGGACATCGATGTTTTTTAGGCGATGTTTGGCGATTTGCCCCGCTATTGCTGGAATATTTATCGCCATAGCTCTGAGCGTTGGTAACACAGCGCTAGCTTGGCGAGATATTCCAACGATAGCCGGCGATAAAGAAAAGCTCGCTAAGCGCGCTCGGCGATAATTATCGCCAGCCCTAGATAATATGCCCCATAGTACTTAGGGAAATTACACAGGCTACACCATAAAAAAGGTGGCAGCTTTCCCCAGCCTCAGGTCTTGAATATATAAATACTCTAAAATGGAAGTCATCGTGGATGTTCAAAATATTAATTTAAATTAAAAAATTGTGGAACAGAACCTCTGTTTCAGATTAGGATTAGGACATGCTGTATTTAATCCGCTAATGTATTTATTACATTTTATATAGCGTTCAGACACGTGTATCGGGATAATGATTAGATGGCTTAGGAGCACGAGGCTCCTTGTTTGTTGTCACATGGGATGCCATGTGGCATAAACAAATAACTCCCCATCTGTCAATGTTTCCTTATAAAAGAACCGGGATTAGTGGAGAAATCCGAGGCCTCAAATTCAGCAACAGAGCTTGGATGATTTAATATAACAGTCGTCATTTCTCTTTCAAAATATATTAACTTTTCAAGCAGTCATATTCTGTCAAATCATATAAACAAAATGGATGGAACGCTCTTGCATATTTGGTACCAATTTAAGCTGTGATTGAATGTTGTATAATCATTCATTTAACGAGAAAATGACACCTAAGCACTTTAACCCTTTTATACTAGTCAATAACAGTCCACCAACACTTGTCTTGTAATTAATCTACTAATATGTTCTGAAGGGCTCACCAGTCTCTGTTCTGTACCATTGGGTATTTGTTGCCTCGTTTCTGTCTCAATTAGTCAGTGACTACTAATGCAGATTCTCATTACCGGCAGCAAATTGGATTCCCATTTCAAATTCATCAAAACATAGCGCTCTTTTGCATATCCTGAAATTGACGGACGCTGGATGGAGCACGACTTCCTGCCAGCACACCATCAGAAGAAAGATGTAATTGAACATGAGTATACTTTGCGTTGAAGTACTTGGCTTGCTGCTGCCCCACACTGCCCGTGGTGATGTGCAGCTCTTGGAAATGCTGACTGCTGTGAGGAATCAGGTCATTTTGCACACTGTTTATTTCTAGACCTGAGGTTCAGTCGTGAGCAATATGGAAAACATAGGGGCATATTTACAAAAGAATGGCGGAGCACGGCGTTAAGCCAAAATAGCGAAGGCTGCGCTCCGCCAATCTGAAAATGCAGGGATGCACAATATTTACAACAATACGGTGCATCCCTGCATTTTCCCTAGTGCTGGCGCTGAACTCAGTTGCCTAGAGCCAACGCAGGCACCCTTCCATCACAAGTGCAAGAGTACCGGCATTGAGGGAATGATTGTTAATGTGCAGGAAGGTGTTCCTTCTTGCACATAAACAATCCAGAATGGCGATTTGTATTATGCAGCACACGTTAAAATTGTAAATCGTCATTTTTTAAATTATTGTTTATGTGCAGGAAGAGACACTTTCCTGCACATAAACAATCATTCATGGTGTATTGCTGTTTCTATGTGTGCTGCACAATGCAGTGTTGCCATGTTAAGAGGGAAGAGGTGTGGCGCCGCGGCCAGGGGGACTGACTCCAGAATATGGGGATCACGGTTCGATCCCCGGTGCCGGAGGCAGATTAGCCCAGCACCATGTGACTCTGGGCAATAGCTTGCTTAATCTTCCTGAGGGCCCCCAACATCTAGAGACCGCTACGGGTGATTGTTCGCGCTTTACAAATGTGGATCATTATAAGGCCAGGTTTTCCCTGGTCTTATTTTTGGCACTGCCTCATATTTAAGCCACCCCTGTAAATAGGGGCTGCGTCAAAAACAATGAGTGTTGCGATGGAATGTCCTCCACAACACCCATTGCCCACCCTTTTCACTCTAAGTACAGCGTGAAAGTGTGTTTTATTTACAAGGTGGCATTAAGCCACATTCAGTGGCTTAACACTGCCTTGTAAATAAGGCCAAGTCCTAATCGACACAGGAATGTCAATATAAGTTATGTACTTGTGCCAATAGGGGCTTGTAAATATGCCCCATAGCTTGAGCACATATTTGCACATATACAGCCACGTTTCTGTGATTTATATGGCCCATTGCGGCCTGGATTCAGAGTTGCAGGGTGGTACATTTATATGCAAATTTAGTGTTACAGTGCAGTAAATCTGCAGTTCCATACAATTATGAATAAAACAGAGGTGACTCCATCATTATGGAGGCGGAACGTTGCCCCCCCCCCCCTGCCAGAAGCTGCAAAAACGGAAAAATAAAATGATAATAAAGCAATTTTATTATTATTTTATTTTTCTTCTCAGATCCGTGTCTTGGGTGCAGGGCCATATTCACCAAGCACTGCAGCAAGCAAAGAGAGAGGGAGTGGTGGGCACAGCATCATCTCTCCAACCCAAACTGCATTGCCAGGTAGAGAGAACAGCAGGCACGTGGTCCCAGTCCTTGATGGAGTGGAAACCAGCGTGCTCAGGCCAATCCCAGTGCTTCTCTCACCAGCATTAAAGAAGTGCTGGGATTGGCAGTACGGGAGTCCCGGAGCCTCATCCTGTGCACAGCAGTCAGTGGAAAGCAAAAGAGCGGCTAGAGGCAGCCATGTAAGTTCTTTTTGTGTTTTGTGTCCACTGCGCTGCCCCACCACTTTCATCCGATACCAGCAACTACTGAAATTAAGCCCCATGAAATGGGCAATTTCTGTGGGACTTGATTTACTGGTCGTAAAACTACTGAAAATGCCCAGTTCTATTGGGCTTACCTCATATATTTACCACTTGCTCAGAGCAGGAGGTAAATGTATGCTTCTGTCTCAGCATGGAGTGAGCGGGGACCAGGATGGTGTGGAGAGTAGAGGAGAGGAGGGAAAGGTATATTATGCCTCAAACAGAAATGAACATTTGGAATGAGGCTTGGCTGTAGCCAAAACCTCATGTGATTTTTCAAGTAAAGTTACACCCCAGAAAATGTGGGTCTGGTGCTCCCACACCTGTGAAAAAAAGGCAGAGCGAAATCTCATACCTAAATTCCTGTCTGCTTCAATCATAATCAAAGTTTTGGAGTTTGCACACAGACATTCTGATTAACACAGACACACGTGCTATATTTAAATCAATTGGTGCAAAATTTGTGAAATTGCTCTCTGCTGAGAATAAGACAAAATCAAGTTTTTCACAAATGTAAAATTAAAGTTACAGTAGACAAGAATATTTTTACAGTACAGCATGTTGATGTGTGTTTGTCTGATGAAAAATTATCCTGAATTGAAACATTCAAAATTTGACTTTATTCAAAAGCACTGTTTCAAATAAGCCAAATGTGATCTTTTTGCCATTTTCTCGGTTAGTACCAACTTCATAAGATGTAAACTAAAGGGCACATTTACGACGAAGTAACTCAGCACAGCAAGGTTAACAGCACAGCAAGGTTACATGAAAAGGGCAGGAATATGCCAAATTTAGCCGAATACGATACTGTCCTGTCATTTCCACCAGCTCTAGTGCACAATGGACTGTCTAGCCCCAACGCAGGCACCCTTGCACCATGGTGCTACGATGCATCCTTTGCATGTAGGATTGTTTTTGTGCAGAAAAGGGCCCCTTCCTGCACACAAACAGTAGCCTGAGGCATATTCCGTAATCTATGTGTGCTGCAGAATGCAACACACATACAAAGAGAAAGTAGCGAGGGAAAATAAAAATATTTCTCCTCGTTACGTAAGGCCCAGCATTTTGGCGCATTGCCAGGTCTACTAGTAATGGTAAATCTGGGGATGTGTCAGAGAGCCACGAGAGTAGCGTGGGAACACTCACGTAACACCCATAGAATGCCTTCGCAGAGAGAGTAATTCAACGCAGCGCTTTGAGCTGCGTTGCGTTACTCCTGATTTATCAAGCCACTTGCATGGTTTGATAAATCACATTTTTGGGCTTTCATTGCGCATGTACGATTTTGCGTGGTGCAAACGTGATGCAAACCCCCTTCATGAATATTCTCTTAATTGGTGAAAAATGTATTATGAGCTCCAGTCCTAATAATAACAGAAGGCACAGGTCCTAAAGGATGAATGGCTATACAAATTCCAGTCATGCGGCTAGATGTGTGCAAAGGGAGTGCCAAACACAGACGGAAATTGTTCATGCGATGCCCTCAATTGTTGCAAGACGCTTACACTGTTAGAAACATGGCACACTCACGCGATAAGTAACAACTTTGCGGAACTGCATTCTGGAGGTTGTTACTATGGAAACCGCTGTCCCTGGAATCCACGCGCCAAGCACAGAGATGGGTGCTGTCCTGGCATTATAGCTCGGCACAAAAAAAACACAAGAACGACAAAAGTGCACCTGGAACGGGAAAAATAATAGCAGTTCCACTTGAAGAACGCTGGTGCGTAATAATCAATGAATGTGATTGCTTTTGAGTGAAAAGGATTCGGTATTTCTACGTTTTAAAGAACAGATCTACCTGTCCTGCGCAGCCTGGCTCTCACCCAGCTTCGAGAAAGTCGATAGAGGAGACTCAAGTTGAAATCAAACAATAAACACAGAGAATAAATGATGCTCGTTTTCATTCTGCGGCAAACCCGGGAAAGTAAACAAACCAAAGTAAAGAAGAAAGGACGGCAGCCGGTGAGTGCCAAAGTACCGCAGTCACCGCTGATTTTAATCACTTGGAAAAAGGCTGGCTGAGCTTTAAAGTAAAAGTGACCGTGAGTGCCAGTTTATTCACTGCATTCTATTGATGCTCTTCCCCCTAGTAATTTTTCCAGAACATCAAGTTGTCATACGATTGTTAATTAAACATGTTTTAGTAACAGCCTCACAGAATCTTGCTCTCAGAGGAGCAGGCATTTTTGCTCCTAATGTAATTTTATAATGGCACTTTCCATTTATTTTTAATGTAATAGTTATTGGTTAAGTAAGCATGTGCCTCGCCTTATCTTCTCCTGGGAGCACACATTTGTAAGTGCATTGATAAAATCCCTGCCTTTGAAGCCATTTATGCATTTACAATAGACTGTGATGGTTTTGTGTTTCTAGAGTTCAAGCCAGAAACAAGCTTTCCTTCTCTACATTTTTCGTCCAATTATATATAAAAGGATGGCTCAAGTATCACACATGGTCACATTTTAGTATTTACGTTGTTTTTGTAGCTGAAATGATAACCTCTAAAAACGTTTCATATAGGCGTGTGTGAGTGATTTTAGGCATATACATTTTTAAGTTGAAAATACATTTTAATGGACCACTAATGAATATATAGTGTCCACTGTAGAGATGCAAAAATTGCCTGAAAATTAAGTGAAATTCCATGCAATTTTGTGAAATTCACTTAGGGCCTGATTACGACTTTGGTGGTGCGGAGCCCGGTCCGCCCCGCCCAAGCCTTGGTCTGGCCACCTGCCAGATTACTAGTGTAACTAATTTCTGGCGGGCTTTAGATTTGACATTCCCTCGGCGGTGCCCTGAAAATGGGCAACACAATGGGAACACCAAAAAACAGTTCCTGCACTGCATGGACTGTAAAGTGCATGCTGCGCAGGAACTGGTATGAATGCACACAGGGGGGTACATGTTGTGCCTCACTGTGTGCATTCACATGGCGCAGAGGCACAAGGGAGCCCTGTAGGGCCCTCCTTTCTTTCCTCTCTGCCATGGTTTTCATGTCAATGGAACCGCTACAGTGTCCCCTTTTGTTTCTACTAAGCCACGGTTTTCATGGCGATGGAACCACCAAGAAAACCATAGCGGAGAGGAAACTTGTGATATGCTTGGTATTACTGCCTCATGAGAATGGTGGTTCCCTTGCAGCTGCGGCGGGGCAATGGTGGTCTGACCGCCCTTTTTGTAATTTGGCAGTCAGGAGACTGCAACCGCCACTCCTTCATGAGTCTGGCGGGTTATGAACTAGCAGACTGGTAATTAAGCCTTTAGTGGCAACTCTGGTTCTTTATATGAAAACAAAGATGTGCTGGTACTCTCTGACCACAGTACCTGTTTGCTCCTGAAAAGTGCAGGCACTGTCTCATTAAATGTATTGTAACAGTGCTGAGAAGTGCAGGTACTCTCCCTTTCAAACTAAAGAAGTGCAGGTACTAAGTACCAGAGCGTAACCACTCATTTAGAGTACTTGGCATCTCTTATTAAAACTGAATTTTAATCAGACCTCACATTGCTAGAGTAAGTATGATACTGGCAAGGGGATTGGTTTGAGGAATAAATGTCTATCAAAAGCTATTTTCTACATGAACCAATTTCGGCAAGCATTTTCCTCCTAAAATCTGTCTCACTTCAAAAGAACTGTGCAAAATTTAACAGAATTAACATTTTTTACAAGCTTAAAACATTTTGTGGCCCTAGTTACACTAATATTTAAGGTTGTACTTTTAGTTTCTCTCTTTTTCAACCTATGATTTCCATGTGCATTGTGTGGCTACTGAATGTCCAAAGATGCCTTGAAGTATTTAATTGCTTGTAGCGAATATATTCACTGAAAAAAACACAGGTTTCAAGTACATTATAGTTGGGCTGACATTTCACATTTCACTTGTACAAAGGCAGAGAAATACAACTCGTGCCACCGCAATGCACTGCTGATGACGCCACATATTACATCACTAATGACATGGTCAGTAACAGCACTGATGACATCACTGATGACATCTCAAATGACATAACTCATGACATTATTGATGACATCACCCAGTGACTGATTGTTCTAAAAAGTTCTAGAATGTTATATAGATATATGCCAATGTGTATTGAAGAATGAGTGGGTGTATGAGTGTCTGAATGGATGATTTAGTGGGTGTGTGACTGACTGTATAAGTGAGTGACTGAACGTGTCTTAGTGAATGTAGGAAAGTAGGATCTGCTTCTTATGGTTACCCCCACTTTTTGCTTGATGTTGCACTATTTTTGACTAGTTTGATTGGGACCCTGCTAATCAGGAACCCGAGTCTATCTGCTTTCTCCTTTAAACTGTTACATGTACTTTGGTACACTCCAGCTTGGATACTGGGGTACTCTTATCAGTCCCTAGTATATGGTACACATGTACCAAGGGCATAGGTACCCCAGAGGCCTCCCCATGGGCTGAAGCATGTATTATGCCACCCATGAGAGGCCATGCAAAATGGAACTACGGGTCTGCTACCGCAACCTGTGTAAGCTGGTGCTTGCACCACTTACTTTAGATATAGATTTACTATATTTATAGGTCACTACACTTAAAACTTATAAGTCAGCCCTATAACAGGCCATATCAATTCTGAAGTCAGGGTGCTGGGTTTTCGGTGAGAGGGTGCCCCTGTATGAGCAGAGCCTCTCTGCAGCCTTCAGAGACCATTCTCCCGGGTTGTCTGTGACTCAGCCAGACATATAGGTAGAGATGCATTATAGAACAAAACCAAGGGGTGCAGTTCCTCTGGGAGGGAGGGGGGGAGAGCGATTAGTCTCTATATAATGCCCTCACACACCTAGCAAGGTGTCATGCTTCATCATAGGGCTGTGCTCCTCGTCGGGCCGGCGCTGCAATGCCCGACGGGCTCCCGCGAAGGGGCTCTTTATCGGAGATCTTTTTAAGAGACAGCCGTATGGGTGCGTGGGGGTCAGTGCAACAAGTGTAGTGAGTGGTGGTGTAGTGAGTTAAAATAGGTATGGTATTACCAGGCAATGTGTCAATTTATTCTGATGGTATACCAGCCTAAGTAAAAAATATATATAAGTGATCCCAAAGGGATTATGATGATCCCTAGGGAACTCAAACGGTCAACATGTTTCTTGCTCTATGCCCAAAAGGGTCGGTGGCAATTCATCAGGACCATTGTGAGAAAGTGCTCAAAGAAAAATGTGGAAACTCTACTACATAATTCGTGATGCAGAAATTGTCAATACATCACCATGCAATCCAATGGGGTCCCTAAAGGAAGTGGACCCGTTGTTGCAGTACCCCTATTTGGGAAATAACTTTCCGTACGGGTTCGCCTGGCGGCCAGGGAGCGCCTGTCAAAGTGTCGGCGCGTTCGCTGCCGGATACCTACTGCGGCTCAGGCTTCCGGAGGAACGCGCCGACACTTTGACAGGCGCTCCCTGGCCGCCAGGCGAACCCGTACGGAAAGTTATTTCCCAAATAGGGGTACTGCAACAACGGGTCCACTTCCTTTAGGGACCCCATTGGATTGCATGGTGATGTATTGACAATTTCTGCATCACGAATTATGTAGTAGAGTTTCCACATTTTTCTTTGAGCACTTTCTCACAATGGTCCTGATGAATTGCCACCGACCCTTTTGGGCATAGAGCAAGAAACATGTTGACCGTTTGAGTTCCCTAGGGATCATCATAATCCCTTTGGGATCACTTATATATATTTTTTACTTAGGCTGGTATACCATCAGAATAAATTGACACATTGCCTGGTAATACCATACCTATTTTAACTCACTACACCACCACTCACTACACTTGTTGCACTGACCCCCACGCACCCATACGGCTGTCTCTTAAAAAGATCTCCGATAAAGAGCCCCTTCGCGGGAGCCCGTCGGGCATTGCAGCGCCGGCCCGACGAGGAGCACAGCCCTATGATGAAGCATGACACCTTGCTAGGTGTGTGAGGGCATTATATAGAGACTAATCGCTCTCCCCCCCTCCCTCCCAGAGGAACTGCACCCCTTGGTTTTGTTCTATACTCCTCGGAGCACGGTGCAGGACCTCACTAAAAAGCTCTTGGTTCCTCCTCCTTTTAGAAGAGATGCATTATAACCTCCCTGTAAATGCGAACTCAAAAATGGCAGTATAGAAACATATCGTGTTTGGTATCAAACACCTTGGAATCATACCTCCACACCGGTAACCAATGCGGGAGGTATGATTCCACCCTTCTGAAGTGAGCTTTGTGGGGTCACTGGTCTATCCTTCCAGGTCCAGCCTTCTCGACCTGGTCATATGCAAAAACAACAATTGATGGACAGAATGCAGACCAATGTCATACATTCACCTCAGTACAGAGATCTGGGCCTACATCCATCTTTTTTCGCTTACCGTGCCATTCCAGTTTGGACCCAGCCATATGCAAATCAGTCTTGACCCTGCGCCCAATGGGAACAGTCCTGCCCGAACTGCCAGGCCAGGTCCTCCCTGTACTGAAAACAAGCATCCTAGGACCGGTTTCAGGCTTTCAGCCCTCATCAGCCAGGATAGCTTGACTCCAGTGGCATGGAGAGCACAGGACCCACGTCTGGGCATACCCGTCCCACTCGGGGTGACAAATGCAAAAACAACAATTGATGGACAGAATGCAGAACAATGTCATACATTCACCCCAGTACAGAGATCTGGGCCTAAATCCATTGTTTTTTTGCTCACCATGCCATTCCAGTTTAGACCCAGTCATATGCAAATCAGTCTTGACCCTGCACCCAATGGGAACAGACCAGCCCGAACTGCCAGGAAAGGTCCTCCCTGGGCTGGAAATAAGCATCCTAGGACCGGTTTCGGGCTTTCAGCCCTCATCAGCCAGGATAGCTTGATTCCAGTGGCATGGAGAGCACGGGACCCACGCCTGGGCATACCCGTCCCACTTGGGGTGACAAATGCAAAAACAAAAATTGATGGAAAGAATGCAGAACAATGTCATACATTCACCCCAGTACAGAGATCTGGGCGTAAATCCAGCGTTTTTTTGCTCACCATGCCATTCCAGTTTGGACCCAGCCATATGCGAATCAGTCTTGACCCTGCGCCCAATGAGAACAGTCCAGCCCGAACTGCCAGACCCGTCCTCCCTGGACTGGAAACAAGCATCCTAGGACCGGTTTCAGGCTTTCAGCCCTCATCAGCCAGGATAGCTTGACTCCAGTGACATGGAGAGCGCGAGACCCACGTCTGGGCATACCCGTCCCAATCGGGGTGACAAATGCAAAAACAAAAATTGATGGAAAGAATGCAGAACAATGTCATACATTCACCCCATTACAGAGATCTGGGCCTAAATCCATTGTTTTTTTGCACACCATGCCATTCCAGTTTGGACCCAGCCATATGCAAATCAGTCTTGACTCCTGCGCCCAATGTGAACAGTCTAGCCCGAACTGCCAGGCCAGGTCATCCCTTGAATGGAAACAAGCATCCTACCATCTGGCTTGGCAGTTCAGGCTGGCCTGTTCCCATGAGACACAGGATCAAGACTTATTTGCATATGGCCAGGTCCAAACTGGGGTGGGATGGTGAGCAAAAGAATGATGGATTTAACCCAGATCTCTTGACTGGGGGAGAATGTTTTGATTTGTTCTGTATTCCGTCCATCAATTGTGTGTCTTTTACTTTCTCGACCTGGTAAGCACAAAATGAATGCTGCGGACCAGAGACACATTTATGCCCTCCTGCTGCTGAGCCAAGCTCGAGCAGAGGAAGGTAGCACAATAGACATCCTGTCACAGGGAGGTGTGACCACCTCCCAGACAGGATTTAGTGTATTGGGGCTGGGTGGGTGCACTCTGAGAATTCCTGAAAGTCGGCACTTGGGGCACATTTGGTGTCCCTATGCATAGTCCAGCTCAAACCAGTTCTGAGAGCCATTGGCTCCTGGTCTGGTGCAAAATTGTACAAAGGACATGGGTGTAACCACCCCTCTTTCCTGACCCTCCCCTAAGAGGGTCCCCCGAACCTGTCCAACACTCTCCCATGGGTACAAAAGGGCTTACCTGGCTGTAAGACTTTATATTTTACGTGCACAAGATTCTACAAGAAGTAACCACTGACCTCCAACCATCTGGACACTCTGGACTTTGCTGGACTTTGATTGGGCTCGACTTAGTCCCCCTCTCTGTCCAAAGCTTTGTCTGTGCCCTTGCTCCATACAGGCTCCATGCCGGTCCTGTGGTGCACTAAGGACAACTGAAGAATCTCCCTTGGAGTGAAAGAGTCACTCCCCTGCATTCACAGGCACCTCAAAGCAACTGACCGGTCTGCTGCTCCCAAGCTCCTGCAGATTGCAAAGATTTCAACAACACAGGAGGTGGGCTTTTGAAGGTCCCTGAGATTGATCTGCCCTCTCAACAAGTTTGTGGCCAGTATCCCTCGTGGGGACTGCATAACCCGAATCCCTGTGCATCCCGTCCACTTGCAGTTGCATATGCTATTTGGCAATTTCTGAGCTTGTGCATTGGACTCCGAGTAGTCCTGACCCTGAGCAGTATTTGTACAAAAGAACTCTGGCCTCCTCAAAATGAGTGCTCCGTGGGCTGGTACTTAGCAATCTTGCTGGAGGTCCCCTCACAACTCCTGGTCATTCGGCCTGCAGATCCTCTAGAGGGTCATCTTGATTTCTATTGGGCTTCCCTGGTTGCTCCAGATGTACCCTGACTCTCCATTGCTTGGAGAGTCCTCAGAACCTTGCTGGCCCTCACCGTAACCTGCTTGACCTTCCTGCATGGGTTGCTTTTGCCAAAGCTTGTTGGTGCTCCAGCCGGACACTAACCCCTCAGGACTCAACATACTTTGTGAGAGAGCTCTTATCTGGCTTCTGGTTGTCGTCAATGTCTCCTGGTCCTCCAGGTTGCAGAGTCAAGCACCCCTTTTCGCACCTGAAGCACCCGACATCTGTGGGCATTCGTCTACCGAGCCCCTGGTCACTCTGAAGTGACCCAGACTCTGTCCCCTCTGCTTTCATGTTCCTTCCTTCCATAATCCAGGTTTGGATTCCACCGCACCCTTTTAACCATCACGGCAGCAGTACTTCTTCAGAGCACTCCATTGAGAACGGTGGCGGTTTCCGACACCACTCCAGACCTATGCACCTGGCTCCTCTGGGATAGGTAACTCAGGTATTATGGTATCCACCGGTGGGGTGGCTCTCCAACCTCTTCAGTTCTAAAGGGTTTCCTTAAAGCCCTCCTAAAAGGGTCCGTAAATTGTAAAATTGCAACTGTGACTTCCCCATAGAATTGTGCGGGCCCGCGGTCGTGTTAGCACACTGCACCCGTCCTCCGTGGGGTCCCTGGCTACTCACTTGGGGTGGTTCCTTGGGGTCCCAATGATTCTACATGCTCTAGACCTTGTCTTGATCCGAGTCATGGTTGTTATACCACTATTTTAGTATATGGTTTGGTCTCCCCTCTGCTTTTAGGTTCCTTCCTTTTAGAATCCAGGCTTGGAGTACCCTGGACCCTTTTCACCTTCACGGCAGCAGTACTTCCTTGAAGCCCTCCATTGAGAACAATGGCGGTTTTCGACACCACTCCAGACCTATGCACCTGGCTCCTCTGGCATAGGTAACTCAGATACTATGGTATCCACAGGTGGGGTGGCTCTCCAACCTCTTAAGTTCCAAAGGGTTTCCTCGAAGTCCTCCTAAAAGGGTCCGTAAATTGTAAAATTGCAACTGCGACTTCCCCATAGACTTGTGCGGGGTCCGCGGTCGTGTTAGCACACTGCACCCGTCCTCCGTGGGGTCCCTAGCTACTCACTTGGGGTGGTTCCTTGGGGTCCCAATGATTCTACATGCTCTAGACCTTGTCTTGACCCGAGTCGTGGTTGTTATACCGCTATTTTAGTATATGGTTTGGTATCCCCCAAGAGCCCACTGTGTATTATGCTACTTAGAACTGTTCTATTGATCTTGTATTGTGTGCTTTGTGTTCTGTCCTCGTGTAGAGGATACTAGAGAGTGTTATATTAATAAATACATATTTTTATATAACTACTGTGTGGTTCTCCTTTCATTTGATCAATATAGGAGGTGATATTCTGGTAAAAAAAAGCTGCTTTGCATTCAAGATTAAACCTGAAGACTGCTCTCCATAGCTACCTCTAGGATAGGTTTCTAAAGGTTATCTTTGACCTCATACATCATAAAGGGTCATTTGGACTGGTGCAAGTTGCCCACTTTAATTAGTGGACAGCATATACCAGGCCAACTTCTCACAGTGAATGCATGGGTGACTGACTATTCTGAGTGAATGTCTGTATCAGTCTGTCAGTTGGTGTGTAAGTGGCTGCATGGGTTGGTGAGACGCTACATGAGTGTCTATATGGGTTAATGATTGGTTGTCTGAGTACCTGTACTGGTACCTAAGTGTCTGTGTGGGTGGGTGAGGGGGTGTGACTCCCTGCATGGATGTGTGAGTGGGCGATTCACTGGGTGTATGGGTTTATGAGTGCATCTGCGAGGGGCTGTATGGGTGAGGGAGTGTGTGTATGGCTGTGTTGGTGAATGAATGGATGGCTCAGTGGTATATGTGTGAGTAACTACATACCTGAAAGACAGTATATTTGAGAGCTGAGTATATAAGTGACTATATGTGAGAGTGGGTGATTGTGAGTCTGGCTGTATGGATGAGTGTGTGCCTGTGTCAGTAATTGTAGACGAGAGTAAGTATATGTCACTAACTGTATGAATAAGTGAGGTGGTGTGTGTATAACTGTAAAGGTGAGTAAATTTCAGTGTGGTTGATTCTTTGGGTGACTGACTAGGTGTGTGAGTAACTCTATGGGAGAGTGGCAATGTGGTAATATCCGTATGGGTGTATGATTGCATATATCCGTGGCTGTATTGATGAATGCCTGCATGTATGAGTAACTGTATGGGTGAGTGAGTGGATGTGTGTGTAGACCTATGAATCAGTGAGTGGGTATGTACTAACTGGTATTGGTGTGTCTATGGTTTCAAAAATGGTAGTCTGTATTTTAGAGTGGGTGTATGAAAGATTATTTTAGGGTGTGAGGAGGTGCATCAGATATGTATATATGTATGTATGTATTTATTTCTTGTTAAGCGCAACTGTCACCCAAAGGGTATCCTGGCGCTGAGATCCAATCAAACCATCAGATAGAGATGTTTACATTACTCTTGGGAACAGGTAGGTCTTAATATCCCTTTTAAAGGAAAGCAGTTCTTGACTACTCCTCAGTGCCAGAGGTAGGGAGTTCCATAAAGTGGCGGCCGTATAGCTAAAAGCACGGATGATATCATCAGTGATGTCATTTGAGATGCCATAAGCGATGTCATCAGTGATATCACTGACCATGTCATGAGTGATGTAATATGTGACATCATCAGCAGTGCATTGTGGGGGGCGCAAGTTATACTTAGCCAAGCTATCTATAATGGCTAAATTTCTCTGCTTTTGTAAAAGTGAAATGTCAGCCTAACTATAACGTCCCTGAAACCTGTGATTTTTTCAGTGAATATCTAAAGTTTTTTAAATGCTAATTTCTAACTATAAAGTCCCTGAAACCTGTGGTTTATTCAGTAAATGTCTAAGGTTTTTAAATGCTAATCCCTAACTAAAACGTCCATGAAACCTGGGTTTTTTTCAGTAAATAGTTCTAAGGTTTTTTAAATGCAAAGTTCTAACTATGCCTACATAGGTAGGACATATACAGAAAGAGGAAGAAAGGCACAGAAAGAAGCAAGAGAAGTGCAGAAAGATGCAATAGAGGTGCAGAAAGAGAAAGAAAGGTGCAGAAACAAGCAAGAGAAGTACAGAATGGAGCACCAGAGGTGCAGAAAGAGGCCTACTTCAAATATATCTTTTCATAGACTCATACAAAGTAGCCTAATCACTAATCCTTTTCCTGAGATGCCTTAAACCTCACTTTCTCTTGAAGGTTCACTATTAATCGACTGCTCAAAATGTTAGGCCTATCAAATGTAAAACAGCAGTCCTAACCATATCACTGTTGTCTCACCAAGTTTGTGTAGGTATGTATGTGTGTGTCTCTGCTTTCACCTAGTGATTTGTTACATAAAAATAAACATACAAATACTTGAATACCTGTGTTTCAAACAGCATGCTCTGTAAATTTATGTTCAAAAAGGTGTATGCGTGTCTTTCTGCTCACAATACAGGGCACATGGGTATTCAATAATATATTTGAGGGGCTCTATAACACCTGTATACATAAGACATGTCTGCCTTTGCAACCGAATGACAGAGCAGAACTGAGACGATTTGACCACCTATAGGAGAAGTAACCCGTGTTTTAGGCTACCATCTTCAGATGCATAACACATGTAAGCATACATGTACAAGCAGACATATACCTCAGTCACAAGAGCACACATACCTTTACATTTGACAGCTTGCACTTGCCATTTGGGAACAGAAAGAGGTGAGAGAAGTTCAAAAATAAGCAAGAGAGTTGCAGAAACAGGCAAAAAAGATGCAGAAAGAGGGAACAGGGCTGCAGACAGAGGCAAGAGAGGTGCAGAAAGAGGGAAATGGGGTACAGAAAGAAGCAAGAGGGGTGCAGAAATTTGCAAGAAAGGTGCAGAAAGAAGCAAGAGCAGTGTAGAAAGAACCAACAGAGGTGCAGAAAGAGGCAATAGGGGTAAAAAGAGGCAAGGAAAGTGCAGAAAGAAGCAAAAGAGTTAGAGAAAGAACCAAGATGGGTGCAGTCAGAGGCAAGAGAGGTGCAGAAAGAGGGAAGAGGGGTGCAGAAAGAGGCAAAAGGGATGCAAACATTTGCAAGAGAGGTACAGAAAGAAGCAAGAGCAGTGAGGAAAGATACAACAGAGGTAAAGAAAGAGGCAAGAGGGGTGCAGAAAGAGGCACGAGAAGTGTAGAAAGAAGGAACAGAGGAGCAGAAGGAGGCAAGAGAACTGCAGAAGGAGGCACGAAAGTTGCAGAAATAGGCAAGAGAGGTGCATAAACAGGCAAGATAGGTGCAGAAAGAAGCAACAGAGGATCAGAAAAAAGCAGCAGATGTGTAGAAAGAGGCAAGAAGGGTACAGAAAAAGTCAAGAAAAATGCAGAAAGAAGCAAGAGAGGTGCATAAAGAGGCAAGAGGGGTGCAGAAAGAGGCAAGAGAGGTGCAGATAGAAGCAACAGAGGTGCAGAAGTAGGCAAGGGAAGTGCAGAATGAGGCAAGAGTGTTGCAGAAACAGGCAAACGAGGTGCAGAAAGAAGCAAGAGCAGTGCAGAAAGAATCAACGGAGGGGCAGAAGGAGGCAAGAGGGGTACAGAAAGAGACAACAGGGGTGCAGAAATTTGCAAGAGAGGTACAGAAAGAAGCAAGAGCAGTGCAAAAAGATCCAACAGAGGTGCAGAAACAGACAAGATGGTTACAGAAAGAGGCAAGAGAAGTGCAGAAAGAAGCCACAGAGGTGCAGAAGGAGGCTACAGAACTGCAGAAAGAGATTTGCATAAGTAGGCAAGAGAGGTGCAGAAAAGGGAACAGGTGTGCAGAAAGAGGCAAGAGATGTGCAGGAAAGACCCAAGCGAGTTGTAGAAATAGGCAAAAGAGGTGTAGAAAGAAGCAAGAGCTATGCAGAAAGAACCAATAGAGGTGTCGAAGGAGGTAAGAGGGATGCAGAAAGATGTAAGAGGGGTATAGAAATTTGCAGGAGGTGTGCAAAAGAAGCAAGAGCAGGGTGGAAAGAAACAACAGATGTGCAGGAAGAAACAAGAGGGGTAGAGAAAGAGCAAGGGGGTAAAGAATTTGCAATAGAGGTGCAGAAAGAAGCAATAGCAGTGCAGAAAGAATCAACAGAGGTGCAGAAAGAGGCACATGAAGTGCAGAAAGAAGACATAGAGGTGCAGAAGGAGGCAAGAGAAGTGCAGAAAGAGGCAAGAGAGTTGCAGAAACAGGCAAAAGAGATGTAGAAACAAGCAAGAGCTATGCAGAGAGAACCAACAGAGGTGTAGAAGGAGGTAAGAGGGATGCAGATAGACTCAAGAGGGGTATAGAAATTTGCAAGAGATGTGCAAAAGAAGCAAGAGCAGGGTGGAAAGAAACAACAGAGGTGCAGGAGGAGGCAAGATGGGTGGAGAAAGAGCAAGGGGATAAAGAATTTGCAAGAGAGGTGCAGAAAGAAGTAATAGCAGTGCAGAAAGAATCAACAGATGTGCAGAAACAGACAAGAGGGGTACAGAAAGAGGCAAGAGAAGTGCAGAAAGAAGCAGCAGAGGTGCAGAAGTAGGCAACAGAACTGCAGAAAGAGGCAAAAGAGTTGCAGAAACAGGCAAGAGAGGTATAGAAAAGGGATCAGGGTCGCACAAAGAGGCAAGAGAGGTGCAGAAAGAGCCAAGAGTTTTGCAGAAACAGGCAAAAGAGGGGCATAATGAAGCAACAGCAGTGCAGAAAAAACAAACAGGTGCAGAAAGAGGCAGGAAGGGTGCAGAAAGAGGCAAGAGAAGTACAGAAAAAAGCAACAGAGGTGCAGAAGGAGGCAAGAGAAGTGGAGACAGAAGCAAGAGAGTTGCAGAAACATGCAAAGGAGGTGCAGAAAGAAGTAAGAGCAGTGCAGAAAGAATCAACGGAGGGGCAGAAGGAGGCAAGAGGGGTACAGAAAGAGACAACAGGGGTGCAGAAATTTGCAAGAGAGGTACAGAAAGAAGCAAGAGCAGTGCAAAAAGATCCAACAGAGGTGCAGAAACAGACAAGATGGTTACAGAAAGAGGCAAGAGAAGTGCAGAAAGAAGCCACAGAGGTGCAGAAGGAGGCTACAGAACTGCAGAAAGAGATTTGCATAAGTAGGCAAGAGAGGTGCAGAAAAGGGAACAGGTGTGCAGAAAGAGGCAAGAGATGTGCAGGAAAGACCCAAGCGAGTTGTAGAAATAGGCAAAAGAGGTGTAGAAAGAAGCAAGAGCTATGCAGAAAGAACCAATAGAGGTGTCGAAGGAGGTAAGAGGGATGCAGAAAGATGTAAGAGGGGTATAGAAATTTGCAGGAGGTGTGCAAAAGAAGCAAGAGCAGGGTGGAAAGAAACAACAGATGTGCAGGAAGAAACAAGAGGGGTAGAGAAAGAGCAAGGGGGTAAAGAATTTGCAATAGAGGTGCAGAAAGAAGCAATAGCAGTGCAGAAAGAATCAACAGAGGTGCAGAAAGAGGCACATGAAGTGCAGAAAGAAGACATAGAGGTGCAGAAGGAGGCAAGAGAAGTGCAGAAAGAGGCAAGAGAGTTGCAGAAACAGGCAAAAGAGATGTAGAAACAAGCAAGAGCTATGCAGAGAGAACCAACAGAGGTGTAGAAGGAGGTAAGAGGGATGCAGATAGACTCAAGAGGGGTATAGAAATTTGCAAGAGATGTGCAAAAGAAGCAAGAGCAGGGTGGAAAGAAACAACAGAGGTGCAGGAGGAGGCAAGATGGGTGGAGAAAGAGCAAGGGGATAAAGAATTTGCAAGAGAGGTGCAGAAAGAAGTAATAGCAGTGCAGAAAGAATCAACAGATGTGCAGAAACAGACAAGAGGGGTACAGAAAGAGGCAAGAGAAGTGCAGAAAGAAGCAGCAGAGGTGCAGAAGTAGGCAACAGAACTGCAGAAAGAGGCAAAAGAGTTGCAGAAACAGGCAAGAGAGGTATAGAAAAGGGATCAGGGTCGCACAAAGAGGCAAGAGAGGTGCAGAAAGAGCCAAGAGTTTTGCAGAAACAGGCAAAAGAGGGGCATAATGAAGCAACAGCAGTGCAGAAAAAACAAACAGGTGCAGAAAGAGGCAGGAAGGGTGCAGAAAGAGGCAAGAGAAGTACAGAAAAAAGCAACAGAGGTGCAGAAGGAGGCAAGAGAAGTGGAGACAGAAGCAAGAGAGTTGCAGAAACATGCAAAGGAGGTGCAGAAAGAAGTGTAGTGTAGTTCCTATATTCCTGATAGACCCTGCGCATTGGAATAACATACACTATAGTTTTGACATAGGACTGAGGTCAGTATGTCTCTATCGAGTACATTAAACTTAATTACTTGTGTGTGCCAGCTAACTCGGGGTCACTAGAAACTTCTCGAATAAATAAGAAGGAATTAGTTTCTGACAACCGCATAAACATGACAACTTTGTTTGCCTTAGAATCGGAACAATCTCAGAATCGTGGAAACAATAGATAACAGTTTCACTCAGTCAATCGTGCATGCTTCGTTTCTACAGAGTTACACAGAAATAGATAGACGGGCGTTTCAATAAAAAGGGTTTATTGAACAGTCTTATTTCTCGTGCAAGGGATATGAACTGCTACAATCGTAAGACAGAATGCGAAGTAAAATATGTACAGCGTTAGCAGCAAGATAAAATAATACTGCAATATCATCATGTGTAGCTATGACAGATATTCATAAAATACATACATAAATAACACAGGCTAAAATGTTAATATTCATCTGATGCTTCTAGCTAGTTCTACCCCAGTGTACCTAACCTAGTAGGTTAGAAGCAGGTGCTGTTTGTCTATAGTCTAGTTTAGCTATAGTTGCCAAGATTTGCCAAAAGTCCCTCTAGGTTCTAGCCCGCTCCATACTTTAGAATGAGTGAGGTTGGAATCTCTTTCCGAGTCTCAATATCTAACACCCCACAAGGGGAGTCAGAAACACTGGAGCTGGATTCTATGCGAGGAGGATGACAGCGTCTGGTCAGTGCGTCAGGCGGGGACTTGACTTCCTTACGAACTTGCCGTGGCAAGCCGCGTCGTGCAAGTATGCAGCCAAACCCTGGTTTGCCATGGTAAGTGAAGGTACATTTATACCTTGAAGGTGTTTAGGAATGCCAGTATTGACGTAAAAGTCAGGCAGAAGAACGTCATGAATGAACCCCTAAGGAATAGATGTTCATGCATAATAAATGAGTTCTTGGAGAAATCAATATCCAAGCAAGGGGAAGTCCTAAAGGCTTAAGAGTCTGGTTTTCCAAGAACTCGTTGTGACATAGATGAACGGATGTAGGTGGCCATGCCTCTATTTGGTTAGCATGGATAATGCCTAAATAAGGGTTGGATTTCTATGCCTAAATATGGGCAATGCGAATTGTGCCTATATAAGGACATAAATCAGGAAACCTATATACGGTATCTAAATTGACACACAACACCCACTCCACTTTCGTATGAACAACCTTACTAAATCCTAAACATGCGAGACATATCTAAAATATAGCTACATATGAATGGCTAAGAACATGTTTAAAAATACATTTGTAAAATGCATAAAAACAGTTGTCATGTATAATAATGCACTGGTGCTGTACATATTAAAGCAATGTTTCATTCTAAGCATACATTTACATTGAATGCTAAATTAATGAACATACATATATACTTCATGAAATGGCTCGTAAATATAGAAGAAAAAAAGCCAAAACAATTTCATGTCAAGTTACATAAATCAATTGTGTTTGACAAGGTGGCATATAGTCCCTAAAAGTGTATCAAAGACTTCTGTTCTCTATGAATAGTTCTACTATAAGCAGAGTACTGTGCCATAAAAAGAAAAATTCAAAATTGGAAAAAAAAAATTAATCATAGGAAAAATGTTCCAAGTTTAGTCTTTGTTTTGAAAAATGAAGGCCAAATTAGATTCTTCCCGGTACACTGTGTGCTGAATCAAAAGTCAGTGTAGGAGGGTGGAGAAAACATGAAATCGTATAATCCTGTAGACAAAAAGTTGTCTACCGTTGTAGGTGAGAGTTGGACTACCTCATTTAGAAGACTAACCGCACATAGATTAGAAGCATCGCCTTCAGCATTGTTCGCATCAGCAATGTTTGTATCTGATGTTACCTGCGTGCCTGTTGATTCCTCTCGTACCTCAGCAGTAGCAATTTGAGTCTGTGAGATCTCAATGAATGCAGTAATCAGGATTGGTAGCCGCTGGGGACAACACACAGCATGGGCAGTTACCGGGTCCAGCAGAGTATCTATATCCGTAGGCATGACTGATGGGAGTGTTAGACAGATGTCTAGCACGCATTCTTTACTGCAAAGTAGGCAGCGTAGAACAGGTAAGATGCAATCTTGCCAGATTGGTCTGAATGACAGAAACCATGTGGTATTTAATTCTAGTAGACGAGGTAAACCCAAAATTTGGACGATGAGCTCACGACACTTCATTTCCAATAGAGCTCTCTCTATGGTGCTCGGAGTGACGCTGATGATTTAGCTTGCCATATTGGAGCAGTAGGAGCAAAAATAGGATCCCTGCAATGAGTCCAAAAAGTAGTGGCAGTCTGCCAAACACAGAGTGCACGAATTTGGGAATTATTCCGAGGACTGCTTGAAAAGGTGCTAACAGTTCTGAGCACATGGCACTAAATACATGTACAATACCGCTCTTATCAGACATGTTTAAGATACGTTCCAACATTTCTGAGAAATGTATAGGGCAGTTTGTATTCAAAAGGGCATGTGTGGTGGATTCCCTTGTACAACAGCATGGCCCGGCCACTCTAACATGTCGGATACAACACTCCAGACCGGAAATGAGCCCAGCGGTCTAGACAGCGTATACGCTGGAAACCACACACCGGCATCTTCAAAGACGGGAGGGGCAACAGACGGCGTTCTAGTGGCAGAGAAATCCATCGCTGCGTGTACGAGACCGGGAGGAGACGAGGAGACAGAGACATGATGCGCCGGGACCTCACCCCGAAGCGAGGCCGAGGGAGACGCCGAGATCCGCTCTTGGAGCAGCGCCCCTCAGTCCAGCACTCCATCAAGGGAAGCGGAGGCTGAGACTTCCCTCCCCGTGGTCCAGGAGGACCGTGGGTTCAGGCAAGTGACTGGCTTCTTTTCTTTTCGTGGTTGGTGGGCGGTATTTTGGAGCACCACAGTGTGAACGCACCCCCCTTCCTTCACTTAGACACATCACGGGAGTAGAGAAGGTATAAGGGGAGCACCATCCCGCCTGCATAAATATAAATACTCAGGACGGCAGCCTGACATTTTTTTTAAAAAAAATTTTATTCTTCCCCGTTTCCCTACGACGGAGGTAAGCAAAAGAACCACAGAAACCCCAACACTGAACACTGGGAAAACTTCATCTTAAGAAAACGCTAGGACTGTGACAACTCCAGCTTTAGAAAACCCATGCGTGTGTTTTCTTTGTTTTTTTTCCTTCCTCCTATATCCTATTTCTGTCTTCCACATAAGACCTTTGAGGAAACAGTTGATAAAAAGGAGATAAAAATCTAATAAAGAATGAAAACCCTCTCCGATATCTGCTGCTCACTGTTCTGACTTCTTGGTAGAGAAAACAAAAGATCAAGGGCGACCAATACATACTGAATCAGATCCTCTACCCTACCTCCCCTCACAGTATGTATCTCGGCAGAAGTCCTTGCGACTTGTACATCATAGGTTTCTTTGGCCGGGGTCAGTGGCACAGTTTTTTGTAAAAGAATGGCTTTCATTCTGCTTAGAGTATCAATTTGTATAGAAGAGATGTTCAGTGAAGGCCATAGAGGCGACTCCCTGACTGTCTGTATTTGTGGAAACAAAACTTGCATACAGCAAGTGACCCTGGATGTAATCGTTACTAAATATGTGATACCTGGCAACATGCCACAGCAGCTGTGATCATTCAACATGAGGTAACTTCCATTCGAAAGTAGTCCAAAAATTGGATTAATCACTGCAGCTGATGAGCCTTGCAGGTGACAGGATAAGTTCGTCGTGGAACCATTGCAGGCCCCCTGTAAATTTATACCCTGGCAAAGGAGAGGACCGCTTAGTGCATTTTCACAGTTTGTACCGCTAAGAAACACTTCACGCCCCCCACTCCAATATCTATGTCTTGATGTATTCTTTACCCAGCCTTTCATATTTGCCTGCTGGTATATGTTTACGCAATACTGAAAATGAAAAGTTGTAACAGGCAGAGTAATTTTGCCATGTATGATCTACTCAGTAGCTGGTTTTTCTGCCACCATGAATGGTAATTTTGCCAGTATTTCAATGCTCAGTATCGTGTAGTCTGCTCCCCTTTGTGCCAGTTTGATCTGTTTATCAGTGAGATTGAATTCTGAAAACAGTGACGTAGTGTTGATTAAACACCAAGGCACATAGCCTGCACGCAGGTTTTGGAGCGTCCATCCTAATAGTATGATAGAACGTAGCTGAGACTGACCATGTCACAACATGACTAAGTCTTGTTTCATGATGTCTATGGTAGAAGACACAATGCTGTCCAATGAATATATCCTGGATGACAAAGTCGTTAACCCATTGTCTACTACAGAGAGAGATTTCTCTAAATTAATATGATCAATTTCTCGTATTCATTCTGCAGTCTCTGCTTGGGTAATCTTCCATATTTCATTATAAGCAGCGTAGATACTGGCATATATGAAACATTTTTGACGTGGTTTTCTTGGTCCTAGCAAGAATTCCCTAAGGTCAGCGCCTTCTTTAAGTAAAGATAAGTGTTGTTTTACATCCTGCAGTGTAGCTTTCAGTAGCGAATCAAGGCAGAGTTTCCCTACACTGTATGTTGTTACTACCCCTGGATGCTGTCTTTGAACATAGCGTGGGTCTGGCCTATTCATAGTGAAACCCTGTGTTTTGTTCAGGAATCGATCTTGACAGTTGTTTGTGTCTGTGGGCCAGAGCAACCATTTTTTCCATTCTGGATCTGATCTGTTGTGATGCAAAATAATATGTACGTCGACCTCCCCCCTGTAGTGTTATTGCTTGCAGGTATAGGTATGGTCGGTGTGTTCATGTCTTTGATCTTGGCTAACCCAAGGCAAGACGTCTGTTGGACAGTGTCATTCAAAAATATAATTTGCTCAGGGATGAGACAGGCTCTAAACAAAGCTTCTACCCCTTGCACTTGCCAATCTTTTTTACCCCAGACAGATTTTGTCTCAATGTTGTCTTTCCAATAGTCGAAACCCTGTCTTGACAGTTGGGCAATTAAGGCTGCAGAATAAAACTGTTTCATATTGGTTTTTGAGCTACCCTTTGGAGGTGTAGGACAATGTTCCCATTGGTTACACTTAAATACATTTCTAGGTGATGCAGGTTTATGCAAGAAATGATGACCATAATGATTATGACAATACATTTGTTCATAGTCTGATGAACCCTCTAAATATTCATGATTTGTGAATACTGCAGACATCTCTAGATCAGACATCATGCTATTAACAGTCTTGAAGTCCCACTCATCAGAAAAGGTACTAGAGGTAATAAAGTCAGTTATTGAAATTTTAAATAAGTGTGGAATCTTCAAATGTTCCGACAGGCCAAAAATTTCATATTCAGTTCTGTCCCAAACTATACCTTCTGGTATAGGAATGGCTGTGATGTTCAGTGCTGACAAGTCTCTTGCTTCACGATGGGATGATTTGTGTGGCTGGAGAAGTAGGTTTACTCTTTTACTTGCTGTGTCCATTTGAATATATTTTCCATTCATCAGTATACCCAGAGTTTTTACCAGAGCTAACCAAAGAAGAAAGGAGAATATTCCCCAAACAATCCATGGTTCAATCCATGGTGAAACCATATAAGTCTTTTTCAGGAGATGAAAAAAGTCTGTTGCTTGTTCTTTGAAAGTTCTTTGTGCTGGCCTAGTTTCAGGTTTGTTTGGATCCTCAGACAACATATCAAAGTTCATGAAATAGCCAGAGGCAGTACTGTCAATGGTTTGAATTGCATCAGGATTCAATGAAATCGCTGGAACCAGTTGATCACGTGTTACTTCGTTGTAGACATGTGTATCAGGCTGAACTGTTATCTGGGTTTCAAGAGGGACGAGTTCCATAGCTTCGTTGCTTAGCCCTTTATTTCTCACTGTAGAATCTTCAAAGGTGATGAGTCTCTCAGTTTGAACCTCTTGGATTGTAGCCAGCTGAGTGCGTCTGCTACATTGTTGGAGTCCACTTGGCCTACTGCTTAGTATCGGCCACATAGTGTGGTTTGATCAGGTCGATGGACACAAATCTTTTCTCCTTTTTACCAGCAAGGGGCGGCAGTAGGACTGTTCTTGATCCGTGGATTGCTAGGACAGGTACTGGTTGTCTGTAAGAAGGCACAAATTCCTTCTTGTCCGCGATCTTTTCTCTGACTAGATCACCAAGCTTTGGGATCCAGACACGTCTTGCTGGGATGGTTGGTTTTTCCCCAGTGGTGGTTGGCTTCAGGAACACGTTGTTTTGTTTTGATCTTAGTTCATTTAGGTCCTGTAAAACAGCCAAACGATCTTTGATATCAAACTTTTTATTTTCCACCACTGTGCCTTTCATGTCAAGGTCCGGAATCAACATTCTAGTTCCAAATAGGACTTCATATGGAGTGACACCCCTAGAGAACTTCTTGGCAAATTGTTGAATGAGCGTTGGACCCCATAAAGATGTTTGACCCACCCATCACCCGGACCTAATACCCTAGCTGTTATAGACTGCTTTATGTCCCGTTTTTTTCTTTCCACAACACAATTTCCCTCAAGATGGAATGGAGAGTACCGCAATGCTACGCCCAAACTGGCCATGGCTTCTTTGTAAGCTCGAGAGCTAAACGCAGGACCCTGATCAGAATGTAGTCTGCCAATTGCGTATGTGCCGATAAAGACTCGCAAATCTTTTATAACAGTTTGAGCATCAGCCGAGCGCTGAGGCCACATCCAAAGGAACCTTGATGTAGAGTTTGTGAGACTGCATTCGTCCACAGGGATGGCAGCCTGGATATAGTCTAATGCTATCTAACAATGGTGTCTGTACTGGGCTTGCTACTTTGTAGACAGGTGCCCGGTGGCATTCTGTACTGCGATCTGTATTGCAGTCTATGCATTCATTGATAAAAGTGAGAATCAGTGTATTCATTCCTGGCCACCAGTACATCTCTTTTAGTTTTAAAATTTTTTAGAGATTCCCTGATGTGTCAGACCCTCTCCCAGATGTGCGTTGTAAATCAAAGCTGCTCTTCGTTCCATGTTTGGTATTACCCTATCTCCCACTCCAGAGATTCGAGCAAACGGAACGCTGTTCGCATCAATTATATATGAGTATTTGACTGGAAACTTTTTAGGTAACGCTGCACCGCTGCCTTTGCTTGAAGCATTGACAGCCAGTATTATTTCACTGTCTATTTTTGTTTTTGAACAAGTGATTGCAGCTACGGAAGCCGTTTGCACAGCCCCTTTCGCGGCTTCATCAGCCAATGAATTCCCTTCAACGTGAACACCATCACGTTGATGACTCGGCGTGTGTATCACGTGAGTGTTTTGTAGTCCGTTTCACAACTGAACTACTTTTTCCCAAAGCGTTTTGTGCTTGATTGTGCCACCTTTTGCATCTTTGAAACCATTTTGAATCCAATTCTGTAAATATTCATTGTATGATTGAACACAATAAAAAGAATCGCACACTATGAGTGTGGGGAATTCGCGATCTGTATTTTCAAGTTTCATTTTAAATGCTTGTAGTTCAGCTCGCTGAGCTGTACAATCTCCTAGTGAATGTGTTTTTGTGACCATTGGTCTGAATTTGCCATCTTGCATACGACCTTTAACGATCATGCATGCTGCACTATAAGCTTGTTTATCCTCTGTAGCGGGTTATGCAGATCCGTCAGTATAAATTATAAATTCATACTGGTCAAGAGGGAGAATTTCAGTAGGCAGAGGAATTTTGTGTTCGTATTGTAGGAATGCTTGTGTTTTTAAACAAGGATCAAAAACATATTCAACATCAGTTGCAGCAAGAAAATTAACCCATTGTATCCATCTTGGATGTAAAGCTTTTGCATTCGGAATGCTCGCTTTTGTAACTGCCTCTAAGGCTGGTACCGGGGTTATGATCATAATGCGTTTCCCCTGAGCTAGGGCTCTTTCTTTTGCTACAGCGGTTTGAACTGCTGTCAGAATTTTTTCTGTCGATGTAAATTTCATTTCTGCTTGCGTATACAAATGTGATTTGTATGCAATTGGTACTTTTTCACCTTCGTTAAAAGTTAAGTAGGTGAATCCGCATTGACCCGGAATGTCCTCATTCAAGTCCACTGTCTCCAGAAGTCCCTTCAGGTTCTGGCAAGCTATTGTTACTTCTGCTGTGCTGTCCAATATTGTCTGAGCCCATTCTCCATTCTTGAGTTGTGTTCTCAGAATCCGCAGCATGTCTTATCTTCAGACCTGCTACTTTCTTCTTGGTGAATTGAGGTTTCTGTTTGTTTTTCTGAACGTGTTGATTGTCTTTGGACTTCACGCGTTCTTCTTTACGATCTGACCGTCCTCTTTTTTCGGATGTCTGTGACAATATCTGAAAGGTATGAGAGGAACGTGTATCAGTATCTTGATACCTGTCAGGTTTTCTCAAGTTATCCCTATTCCTGAGGTTATACCTCCTTTCAGAGGGCTCCTTTTGAGGAGACCTACCTCGAGATTGAGAATCTTTCTCTTTTGAATGTTGTTTGTTATTTTCCCACTTCTTTTTAGAAGAGGTAGGATTGTTTTTAGTAAAGGCCCTTTCAGGACTTTCAGACAGTTGTGGTTTAACTGGTTTCCCTCCAAAACTGTCTCGGCCTAATTCTTCATAGGATTTTCCAATTATTCTGGCTAGCTCTTGTGGTTGTTCTGTTACATCAAAATCCCTTAATTTCTGGTGGATCACCACTGATGCTGCTTCTCCTTTAATATTAGATAATATTATTGTTGAGACCTGGTCGAAATTTTTCAGTAACTTCATCCCTAAATTTAGAGCAGGCTCTGCCCTGTATTCGTTTAGAATTTGTTTCAGGACGTCCGGTATTACCGCCATAGACGGAATACCATGTGTTTTAGTGTAGATAGCAGCAAAGACTGTGCCCCAAGTGGTGCAGTCTTCCAGATGTGGTGTGATCCCCATTGGCAAACAGATTGTTAGAATTCTATGTTTCTCATAAGGGCTGGTATTGGGAAATGCCGCTTCTATTTGAGTAATTTTTGGAGCTATCCAGAACGGAATTTGTTCATGTTTTTTGGGTATTTTACCCATGACTGCATATAAAGTCTGTGGTGTAATTTTTAACGCATTCCCCTGGAGAGAGTTTTGTCTTGGAATGGCTATTGTTGGTTGGACTGTGAAAGTCCGCATGACATATTGAACCAATTGTCTATATATTTTGATTAACTCTTTGAGTTGAGCAAGTAATTCTATGTCTGACATTGCTTCAATGTCCGGATGAGGTGTGTAGCCGGCTAAAATCGGCCGTGTTGCTCCTGGTCTACCTAGTGGACCGAGCCTGGTACTGTGATTATAATGTTTTAGGGCGCCTTTAAACCAGAGATCATGCTCTTGGTATGTGAGTGGAATTTCAATATCCTTGAAAGGAATATATTCCTCAGGTGGTTCATCTTCTTTGTAGAAGTGAAACGTTTTAGTTACTGGATTTGATTCTGGGAATACTATCCATGAATAGAATACCTCTGTCTGATGAGATTCATGTGCCTCTATCACAAAAACTGCTCTACCACCTCTTGGTGTTAGGCCATGTTTTATAAGTTTTAGAGTGATGGCTCTCCTTAAATTTAGAGCGATGATTTTCACATTTTCATCGGTTTCATCAAAACCTGTAAAATCAAGAGCTGCTGCAATTTCATCGGGTACAGCTCTACCGGTTTCGGTGTTATTATCCTCGTTTTGGGACACTGTTTAATGAAAATTGCAGAGCAAGTTTCAAGTGATCAAAGATAAGGTGCACAATATTTTGGAACGCTGTATCCTTAAACGTTGAACAAACCAAACAGCTAATACATAGGATTTTTGCCCTACTTAGCTATGGCGGATATTATCCCTACCTATACCAGACGTCTTATGGAGAATTATGAGTAGGGGTCTCTGAGAAAAGCACGACGGAGTTACTTCAGTATCTAGCGTTAAATTAGTGCCTTACCAAACTGTTGGGCGCCATGTAGTAAAGTTCCTATATTCCTGATAGGCCCTGCACATTGGAATATTATACACTATAGCTTTGACATAGGACTGAGGTCAGTATGTCTCTATCGAGTACATTAAACTTAATCACTTATGTTTGCCAGCTAACTCAGGGGTCACTAGAAACTTCTCGAATAAACAGGAAGGAATTAGTTTCTGACAACCGCATAAACATGACAACTTTGTTTCCCTTAGAATCGGAACAATCTCAGAATCGTGGAAACAATAGATAACAGTTTCACTCAGTCAATTGTGCATGCTTCGTGCAGGTTCTGGCGAGCAAGAGACATGAACTGCTACAATCGTAAGGCAGAATGCGAAGCAAAATATGTACAGCGTTAGCAGTAAGATAAAATAATACTGCAATAGCATGATGTGTAGCTATGACAGATATTCATAAAATGCATACATAAATAACACAGGCTAAAATGTTAATACTCATCTGATGCTTCTGGCTAGTTCTGCCCCAATGTACCTAACCTAAGTGTAGTACGAGGTAAAGAAGTAGGTGCTGTTTGTCTATAGTCTAGTTTAGCTATAGTTGCCAAGATTTGCCAAAAGTCCCTCTAGGTTCTAGTCCGCTCCATACCTTAGAGTGAGGTTGGAATCTCTTTACGAGTCTCAATCTTTAATACCCCGTGAGAAAACCTGCTCTCGCTTCCATGAGGCGAAGCAGATTGCTTTTGGAAAAGGGGAGCTGCATGTCAGCAGCTCCCCTTGTCTAAAAGCAATGCCGGCTCCCAGAGGAGGCAGGGAACCGGCTGGGATAACGGCAGCATTGAGGCTCCCTTGCTGTCCCTAATGTAAGGCCAGGCCCCATGGGATGGGGTCCTTGGTGCCATAATTGGCCTCAGGAGGGGGCCACACAGCCCTCCTCCCAAAAAAAACCAAGGCTGGCCAGAACCAGGGGCATGGGGTACCCAGGGGCAAAATTGGCGTCTGGAGGGGTACTGCGCGGGCCCCTTCCCGTTTTACTTTCAAAATTAAAAAAATGGGTCAGGCCCTGGTGGATGGGTCCCCAGGGGCCAAAAACTACTAAAAGAAGGGAGACCACACAGCCCCTCTTCTAAAAATACAAAAAGAAAAGAAAAGAAGGCATCTTGCCGGAGGCCCCGCCCCCTCCCTGCACCACTCTGCAAACGTGCCTCCTGGCGCTTTCTTGGTTGGGGGATTAAGTACCCTGGAGTACTAAGGGTCCTAAGGGGCCATCTAGCCTTTTTACACTACTCTGCAATCGTGCCTTGTGGCGCACTGCTGGTGGGGTGATGAGGACCTCTTGTGTCCTGAGGACTGAAGTGGGCTTCATCCCTCGAGCAGCAGTGTGCTAGGTGGCACGTTTGCAGAGTTGTGTCAAAAGGGGAGTGGCCTTAGACCACTCTCAGCAATTCAGCTGTGTGGGATTTACTGGAGGTAACAGGAGGGCTAGTTGGCCCCCAGGAACGCTCAGATGGAAAGGGGACTTCATCCCCCAACCAGGAGCGCCAGGAGGTACGTTTGCAGAGTGGTGGACAAAGGGGGCGTGGCCTGTGTCCACCTGTCAACAATCCCACTGTATGGGGCTTACTGGAGGTAACAGGTAAGCTAGCTTGCCCATAACCACCCCCAGCAGCGAAGGGGACTTTAATCTCCATCGAAGAGCACGCCAAGGAGTGTGTTTGCAGGTTGTAACCAACTATAATGTCCCAGAAACCTGTGTTTTTTTCGGTGAATTTTTAAGGTTTTTTAAATGGTAATTTCTAACTATAATGTCCCTGAAACCTATGGTTTTTTCAGTGAATTTCAAAGGTTTTTTAAATGCTCATTTCTAACCATAACGCCCCTGAAACTAGTTTTTTTCAGTGAATACACACACACATATATATATATATATATATATATATATATATATATATATATATATATATATATATATATATATATATATATATATATATATATATATATATATATTATCTACTGGCGGTCGCCAGTAGATAGTTATAGTTACAACCTAGTTTCCATAGGAAATCTCAAAATTCTATTTTGAATAACTCTGGCGCCGGTTGACGAATCCTCGCGAAATTTTCAAAACTAATGGGGCGCTCCGTTCAGCTCATACCCTGAAAGTCTCGGGGTGATTCGTCAAGCAGGTGCCGAGAAAAAAGGGGGGTTCCAAAACGCGTTTTCCCCATGCATTTTTCCATAGGACCTTTAGACACAGCTACAGCCCGAACGGCTGAACAGAATTACTTGACATTTGGCAGAGAGGTAGCCATAAGGTCAAGGAAGTGTCTTTTGCATGTCTGGTGTAAATCTGTTCAGTATTTCCTGAGAAAATAGCATTTAAAAGCATATATATATGTGGGCGGAGCCTAACCACACATCTCATCCTGAGATCTGATTGGCTGTCAGCACTTCATCCAAGAAGTGTTGGCAGCCATCTTGGGACCAATATACATGATAGCACCTCATTAAAAAGCATTGCAGTTAATAGAAGGTTTTAAGACTTTAGTTACATTATAAATCATTTGTTGATGGTACCATACTCATTTTAGGAATTGTGGTATGTTCTAAGGTGATTTCACCATGTGAAAAAGCCTTCTGCTGGGATATCATGATTGAGAGAAAAATATTTTCTCATGCTTTTACCACAGAGGTTTGGAAGGTGATCTATAAGCTAAACTGAGAGATTATTTTCTGTAAATTCACATTATCTTTCTCAGTCATGTGAGAATGAAGTCTGACATTCTCAGTAAAACATGTACATCCAACAAGGGCAGAGACTGTCAGTTGATTCCTTTGTGTTCTACTGCAGCTTCCCAGAGTGTTCCAAAGAACTACTAGAGCGCTAACAGTCCTACTTATGATAAACGTATGGCACACCTGAAGCCATCTTGCTTGGATTAAAGTGGTAACTCTTAAAACATTTAATTTAAAAAGGAACAAAATGAGAGGGTTCATTTTTCCATAAAAAGTATGATTAGTGCTGCAGAAAGAAAAATTAGGGCACATTTTGAGTGACTTCTCAAATCCTCTTCTATTTCATTAAAAAATTCTGACATGCAGACTGAAACATGCACTTTCAATACCAGCAGCAGTTTTCCCTGGTGAGCAGTAGCTTTACTACAGTGATCTAATGAGCAAAAAGAGTGCTAACATTCTGAATTTATGGCAAATGTGTGACACATCTGAATGCCTTCTTGATGGAATCAAAGTAAAAAACTGAAAGTATTTCCTACTGAGGAGACTGCAGTAAATGAGGAAATTAGGAAACTTCATAACAAATAAGTCTCCCAAGATTGCCACCAGAGACAAAAGAGCCCAAATGTAGCCCAAATATCACCCAGATGTAGCCCAAGTATAGCCCAATGACAGAATGTCCCAGAATGTTCTTAAAAACAACTAGAGCGCTTACTGTCTTCATTATGACAAAAGTATGGCACACCTGAAGCCATCTTGATTGGAATAAACTGGTAACACTTAAAACATTTAATTTAAAAAGGAACACAATGAGGGGGTTCATTTTGCCATAGAAATTATGATTAATGCTGAAGAAAGAAAATGAGGGCACATTTTGAGTGACTTCTCAAATCCTCTTCTATTTCATTAAAAAATTCTGACATGCAGACTGAAACATGCACTTTTAATACCAGGAGCAGACTTCCATGGTGAACAGTAGTTTTACTACAGTGATCTAATGAGCAACTAGAGTGCTAACATTCAGAATTTATGGCAAATGTGTGACATATCTGAATACCTGAATGATGGAATCAAAGTAAAAAACTGAAAGCATTTCCTACTGAGGAGACTGCAGTGCATGAGGAAATTAGGAAACTTCATAACAAATAAATCTCCCAAGATGGCCACCGGAGACAAAAGAGCCCAAATGTAGCCCAAAATCACCCAGATGTAGCTCAAATATAGCCCAATGACAGAAGTGTGCAAAACAGTTATTATTTTGTGTTTTTGCAGTGTTATTTAGTGCAGACTTGAGAGGTATTGGAGTGCTTTAAATGAGCATTGGTTACATCACACAAGAACAAATTCATTTTGGTTGTAGACATGGGGAGACTAAGTGATTTGACCAGAATCACAGAATGTCGAGCTGAAGCAGAAACTTCAACCTGGTTCCCCAGTTGCAAAGTCTGCAGTTCTGGAAGTAACACCACATCCTCTTCCCTAAGTGCAACATTTAATCAAGTGGTCAACTGGATAAAAAAACATAAAGATAACAAATAATTTAAAAGTGCTTTGTCGCTATTTGAAAACTCAGAAAATATGTCCTTATTTTAGTCTTTTAGAGCACTAACCATAATTTTGATGCCAATAAGACCCTCTCATATATGTAATTTCTAAAGGAAATGCTCTAGGTATTACAGTTTTGATTACATCAAGATGATGTCAGGCGTTCCACACTTTTGTAATAAATATAGAATGTTAGCAATCTAGTTGTTCATTAGGATACTGTTGAGAGGCAGAGGCCAGGGGCACGGACTCTGAAAATTGAAGGCAGGTAGGAGGGTGCAAAGGCAACAATTTAACCACACTGAGCAGGCAAGAAGGGCCGTGGAAGCACAACAGACTATGGAGGGCAGTGGAAAGGGGGGCAGGGGCAACAAACCAACAATACAGGACTTGCAGGAGAGGGTGTGGCAATGTAATAGACCATTGTGGGCAGAAGGAAGAGGCAATGGTAGTACAACCATACATGCCAACAGACCCGATTCAGCCAGGAAACGTCCAATGTTTTTAAGCTCAAATGGGCTTTATTTGATCTGTCTCCTGTCTACAATCTCCTCTTTTTCAATGTAACTCAAAGGGGAAAATCAATACCCCAGTTTTTTTTCAAAATCTCCCTCTTACCAAGTTCAAAATGTTCGCAAGTATGGTACATTGGATCATGGAAGGAAATGGGATAGGGACATGGACTTGGATAACAGAGGACAGGAGGGACATGGAGAGGTGCACCAAACTGACACTGCAGGGCAAGCATCAGGGTTTGCAGCAGCACAATACACCACACAGGGCATGCAGGACGGGAGTGCAGCACAACAATCAATAGAAAGCAAGAGGGAGGGGACAGGACCATGCACATGGACAACAGAGAACAGAGGGGTAAGAGGCAATGGTAGCTAGCTGACCATAATGGACAGACAGGAGAGAAAGCTGCAGCATAACAGACCATAAAGGGCAGGAGGGACGGATCAGGGGCATTACAATGGAACAGACAAGCCAGGAGGGAGGGAGTAGGGGTCTGCACATGTAAACAGAGGGCTGGGGGCAAGGGGGCAGGAGCAGCAAGATAGCCATGGAGGTCAGGCAGGATGGGCACTAGAAGCAAGACACACCATGAAGAGCAACAGTGAGACTGTGATGGCATACACACAGACCACACAGGGAAGGTGGGAGGGGCCATGGCTGCACAGAAGACCATGCATGGCAAGTGGGAGGGTTAGTGGCAGCACAATGGCTATGATGGGAAAGAAGGAGGGTGCAGGGGCATGCACAAAGGACGATGGAGGATAGAAGGGAGGGTCAGGACCTGTGCACAGACAAGAAAGTTCAGGGGAAGGGGCCTCACAACAGACCACACGGGGCAGGCAGGAGGAGCAGTTGCAGCACAACAGACCAGGGTGGGCAGAAGGGTGTGCCAGTACAATGGACCATGTAGGACAGGAGGAAGAGGATAGGGGCATGGCATGTGGACAGGCAGGGTGGAGGTGTCAGGGACAGGTTACAGTCATCTGACAATGCTAGGCAGGTGGGAGGGGAGTGGCAGCTCAACAGAACACTCAGAGTAGATAGGAGTGGCAGGTCCATGGGACATGGTGGGCAAAAAGGATGGAGCAGGGGCATGCACAAAGACATCGGAGGGCAGGGGGAAGGAGAATAGGGGCAGCAAGCTAAGCACAGAGTTTAAGCAGGAGGTCAATGATGGGGCATATAATTGGGCAATGGAGGGCAGGAGGAGTGGACTGGTACATCATACTAAATTGAGGGCAGTGGCAGCACATCAGACCATGCATGGCAGGAGGGAGGAGGCTAGTCCATGGATTCACACAACAGAGGATAGGGAGGAGGGGGATGGGGCAGCAAGCTAACTGTTCAGAGAAGGCGGGTATTAGGAACTTTATTGTTTTTAAAACATTGTGTCTGTGCGAACTACTTAAAATATGAACAAGTATGCAGCATAATCTCACTTTTATTCAGGAAGAAGAGGACGTTTGTGACTGTGACTCCGGGCTCACTTGGCAGAAACACCCCCTGACCCTCCACCCCCTATCGCAAAATGTAATGCCCGTGAAAAGGGTAGGTGAACACAGTGTTATATAGAACATAGTCCTGAGAGCACGATTGAGAATGAAAACTAGATATAGTGTATGGTATAAACTATGCATCAAAAAGTGTGATATAAGATGAACCGGGCGTGAAATATAATATGCAATACATTGTGCGCAATGACAGATTCATTGGAGAGCGCGAGATAGCACAGGCACTAGCGCGTGCTATGCGATATGCGCCTTGGAGTGTAATATGCACAGGGCAGTGTTGTGTAACCTAACTAGTCTCTAAAGTTGTAATATAAAATATGTGCTGGGAAGTGTAACGTTGCATATGCACTGTGACAAAGATATGGATCCCAGATTGTAATATGTATGGCATAGCACTGTGCGTTATAACATAGGCATCGAGGAAGGCACGTTAGATGGGGCAATATAACCCGTGCGAAGACAAGTGTGGCATGACATATTCATGGGGTGGTGTTACAGTGCACATGGGCTAGAGAGTGTCATAGCATATGCACTAGCTAGTGGAATACAACACAGAGGTGTGTGGCACTCGGCAGGCAATAGTGGGTGTAACACAGCATTGGGCTCTGTCAGGAGCGCGCTGTGACTCTCAAGTGATATTCGTCCCCATTCCAGAGAGTAAAATAAAAAGTATTACACATCCGGCAGTGGATGTGTGTTTTATTAACCGTGAGGGGGGTTTCTTGCATAGTTTTGGACGAATTGTTGTCGAATCCCCTTTGAATGGCTTGGTGTGCATGTGTATTAAATGTGCCCGGCAATAGCTACCCATGTTTGTATAAACAAACGACAAGGGTGTCTACCGGGATTAGGCACGGTAGGGCATCAGACATGTGAGAGCTTCACTAGTAGTGTAAATACATTCCACATGGATTCATTGCATGCATAGTCGCCTTTTAATGAATATCACGCAAATCGTCATGGTGATAGGTACGCACGGTTTGTCCAGCATGTCCTAGGTGTGTCTATAAATATATATTTTTTAAAAATAATAAAAAACAGTGGCCGGCCCTGGGGATTGGGGTCAAAAAAATATAATTAGGAGACAGGCCCTGGGGGATGGGGTCATCAGGGCCAATAAATTAGAATAAGAAGGGGAACCACACAGCCCCCCTTCTTAAAAAATTAAAATAAATAAAAGACTGGCAACGTGCCGGAGGCCATGCCCCCACGTGAAACACTCTGCAAACGCGCCCCCAACAGGCATCTCCAGTATGCGCCAGGGAGCTGCGCTGCAGACAGGTGTTCTGAGGCCAAGCCCCTTTTTACACCTCTCTGCAACGCAGCTCTGTGGCGCTTACTGGAGGTACCTAGTGGTCTAGTTTGACCCTAGGGACCCTTAGGATTCAAGGGGACTTAATCTCTCAACTTAGAACAGCCACAGGGCGCGTTTACACAGTGGTGAAGGGAGGGGACGGGGCCTGAGGTGACGTGTGCAAACACGCACTATGGCACGTTTTAAATTGGGGATATAATTTCCCTTCAATACTGAGGGCCCCTGGGGGCTAACTAGCCCACCAAGTGCTTCCAGTAAGCGCCACTGAGCTGCATTGCAGAGAGGTGGTCCAGGCCGTGCCACTTTTTACACCTCTGCAACGCAGCTCTGTGGCACTTACTGGAGGTACCTAGTGGGCTAGTTGGACCCTAGGGACCCTCAGGATTCAAATGAACTTAATCTCCCAAGTAAAAACGGACACAGGGCGTGTTTACACAGTGGTGAAGGGAGGGGACGGGGCCTGAGTTAACGTGTGCAAAAACGCCCTGTGGCCTGTTTTAAGAGGTAGTTTTAATCCCCATGCCCTATTATATACTAGGGGCTTACAGAGGAGGTCATGCTAATCACAGGGGGACCCCAACGCATAATGTTCCCTAGTGTATGTAGGTGTTTTCACTGTATTCTAAGTGTCTTTTAACATAGCACTGGCTCTAGGACTGGTTAGTCAGACTCAGTTACCACCAGTATCCGTCTGAAAAAGTTGAGGGTACAGGATGATTTTGCAACAAGGCTTCTTTCTGCTCTTCTTTTTGTTCTTTCTGCACGTTATCCTTCTTCCTGCACTTATCTTCGTATTTGAGGACTTCTGTTGCTTCTTTCTGCACTTCTTTTGTTTCTTTCTGTGCATTTTTTCTTCTTTCTTCACATGTCCTATCTCTGTAGGCATAGTTAGAAATTAGCATTTAAAAAACCTTTGAAATTCACAGAAAAAACCATAAGTTTCAGACACGTTATAGTTAGGAATTAGCATTTAAAAAACCTCAGAAATTCACTGAAAAAACCATACGTTTCAGGGGTGTTATAGTTAGCTGGACTTTTCACTTGTACAAAACCATTGAAATTCCCCCGTTATAGTTAGTTCAGCTAACTATAACTCGCGCGCCCGCAATGCACTGCTGATGACGTCACATATTACATAACTCATGACATGGTCAGTGACATCACTCATGACATCACTGATGACATCTCAAATGACATCACTGATGACATCACTGATGACATCATCCTTGTGATAGAGTGGCAGACCTCCTCTCACCCTAATATAACCTTTGATACACACATTCAAAAATAGAGACTAAAATTTTCAAAACAATGGACATACCAATACCAGTTACAACAACCTCTTCAGTAATTCTAAGATCCACATACACATCCACTCATTCACCAACAGTCCTATACAGTCACTCATACATGTACTCACTCATCATATGTACTCATACACATATACATCCTGTTACACAATGCCACTCATCCATAGAGTTACTCACACACATAGTCACTCATGCTAATAAAGAATCGAACATACATTTACTTGCATATACAGTTATACACACACCACCACACTTACTTCTACAGAAACTTACACATACTTAGTCTTTTAAACAATCACTTATAGAAACACATACTTATTCATACAGGAACTCTTTCAATCTCTCACTCTCACATATACTCACATATATACACCAACAGTCACATATACTAGTTTAAAACATATGTAGTTACTCATAAAGACACTATTGAGACAGTCATTCACTCACTAACACACCCATACACACACTCATCCACCCATACAGTCCTGCACACATGCTGTGTTCAACACATACAAACAGTGAGTCACTCATTCATGCACCTATGCACTACGTAATACCCCCACCGAACCATGCAGACACTCAGACTGATACTCAAAAAACCAACTAATAACCTATATAGACACCCATGTAGCTACTTACCAACCCATGCAGCCACTTATACACAAAGTGAGAGACTGATACAGATATTTACATATTTAAACATTACTCACTAAGCCATGTATTCACTATGATACACTTAATCAGTCAGTTACACAATCAATTTTTCAAAAACAAATCATCCATTTAGACACTTATATACCCATTTATTCTTCCATCAACCTTGAGATATACATATATAAAACATATTTAATTTTCAGAAAAACACACATTCACTAGATGATGTCATCAGTGATGTCATCAGTGATGTCATTTGAGATGTCATCAGTGATGTCATGAGTGATGTCACTGACCATGTCATGAGTGATGTAATATGTGACGTCATCAGCAGTGCATTGCGGGCGCGCGAGTTATAGTTAGCTGAACTAACTATAACGGGGGAATTTCAATGGTTTTGTACAAGTGAAAAGTCCAGCTAACTATAACACCCCTGAAACCTATGGTTTTTTCAGTGAATATATATATATATATATATTCACTAAAGAAACCATAGGTTTCACACATGTTATAGTTAGCTGGACATTTCACTCGTAAAAAACCATTGAAATTCCCCCGTTATAGTTAGTTCAGATAAATATAACTCGCGCGACCGCATCCACTGCTGATGACGTCACATATTACATCACTGTATTCATTAAGATACTGTTAATAAGTCAGTTATACAATTGATTTTACAAAAAAAACCATCCAATTAGACACTTATTTACCCATTTATTCTTCCATTAACCTTTAGATATACATATATAAAAATATTTATTTTTCAGAAAGACACATATTCACTGGATGATGTCATCAGTGATGTAATCAGTGATGTCATTTGAGATGTCATCAGTGATGTCATGAGTGATGTCACTAACCATGTCATGAGTGATGTAATATGTGACGTCATCAGCAGTGGATTGCGGTCGCGCGAGTTATATTTAGCTGAACTAACTAAAATGGGGGAAATTCAATGGTTTTTTACGAGTGAAATGTCCAGCTAACTATAACATGTGTGAAACCTATGGTTTTTTTTAGTGAATATATATATATATATATATATATATATATATATATATATATATATATATATATATATATATATATATATATATATATATATATATATATAATACCTTCTGGTAATCACCAGTAGGAAGTTATAGTTAGGACCTACGGACCTACTTACTATAGTAAGAATGTTTTCTCGTTGCTAAGAACTCATGCACCCACTCACAAACCCCCTCAGACACTCAAGCTCCAACTCACAAACATACCTAGAGACACATGCACCCACTCTGAGTCCCACTCAGACAGTCACACACCCACTGATTGTCTCAAACAGAAATGTCTGCACTCACTCAGAGACCCATTTAGACACTAATGCTCCACTCACAGTCCTACTCAAAGACTGATGCACCCACTCACCACTCCACTTAGACACTCATTTCCCACTCACAGACCCACTCAGAGACTTATGCACCCACTCACAGACAGACCCACTCAGACACTCATGCACCTACTCAAGTCAATCAATCAATCACTCAATCAGGGATCTGTGAAGCGCGCTACTCACCCGTGAGGGTCTCAAGGTGCTGGGGGAGGGTGTGCAGCTCCAATACAGTGAAGGAGCCAGGCCTTGAGGCTCTTCCTGAAGGTGTGCAGAGTGGGGGAATGTCTGCTGGACCTTTTTGTCTTTTAGAAAAACTACTGGACAAATAAGAAACCTAGGTGAGTGCAAGAGGCCTCATTTGTGTTATGCATGAAATTATTGCTTAACAGTAGGCAGGGGCTTTCAAGAGTAGATATTCTAGCCCTGAAGAAGGCCCCAGACCCGGCAGGGCTACTACCAAGGGCCGAAACATGTTGGCAGTATAGAGAGGGTACATTTGAAACAAATAATTTCAAAAAACCCCATTGATTGTACCTGGAGGTATTTTTATATATCACCTATCTGGTTCCCTGCTTAACCAGTGTAACTTTATATAAGAACTCCCAGAACATCTTTGGTTGAGTCCGCCCAGGTAGTAGCATCTTATCTGGGTGTGGAAAGACGCCTATGATGAAGCATGTCACTATTCAGTGAGTGAGGCGTCTTCTCCAATATCTTTGGATATTCCACCATATTAAGTGGTTACAGGACATACCAGTTGTTTGAAGGATCTCCCGGTAAAGAACTGACCTTAGAAAACTGTATACCCTTTGGGAAAAACAGCAAAACAACAGTTGCCTCTGGTGATATTATAGTAAAAGATATCTACCCTCTTACTTGGTCAGATCACTCTATAATCCTATTTGATTATACAATCCCAAAAGTCCACAGGGGAGGGGCAACCTAAGCCCAGCAAATTGCTTATAAAGCCTGGAACACGATTTATAATGCCATGCTTCAGTCTCAATTGCACATGACTCTGCCTCTTTTAAATGCACTTACAGATCTGGCAGCCAGGAAATACACACATTTACTAAACAAAGCCTTTAGGGTTAGGGTACCCATCTGTAAAAATTCAGGGAATCACAATTTACCATCAGCCACCTGGTTTACAGAGGCTCTGCAACAGGAAAAACAAAACAGCCTCAGACTTCAAAGACTCTGGAGAGCAAAGTATGATAAATTAGACAAAAGCAACTATAAGTTCGCTTTGGTTCAATATAAAACCATGCTGATTACAGAAAAAAGTTAACCCTGGGCAGAGCTGGCGGAGCGGCACTACGTGGAGGTCCAAGGAGTTGGGACCCAACTCCGCTCCGCCGCCCGCCTCCACCTCCATTAAGAAATTTAATAAAAAGACATTAAAGGGCAAATATTAAAGACTTACCTTGACTGCGGCGTCCTTGCAAAAAATGCGCATGTACTGGCACGCGCGCATGCGCAGATCATCGTGAAACGCGAGGAGGACGGTAGCCCGAGGATGCCGCAGTCTAGGTAAGTCTTTATTATTTTCCATTTAATGCCTTTTTATTTAATTCTTACTAGGGTAGGTGGAGTCAGGGGCTGGTAAACTCCGCTTCGCCGCGGAGTGTGCGGAGAGTTGCCTACTCTGCGTTCTCCTTGGAACACGGAGTAGGCAAATCTCTGCATACTCCGCGAATGGGGTGGAGCGGAGCTCCCTGCCCGTGCCTAAAAAAGGGCCTTTTTTACCAGGCAGATTGAGAGAGCCAAGAACTCATCCAAATTACTTTTTGGGGTAGTAGAGAAGCTCTCCTCCCTACCTAATAAAAAATCCACAAAGAACAATCAACGCTTTTGTGATGACATTGCTAACGCCTTTAGGAATAAAGTTAAAAATATCTATGACTCCTTTGAAGCCACCCTCACACACAAACCAACTGAGGTATTTCCGAGTTCAGATACTGAAAAAAAGATTTTTCAGAGCTTTTCCCAGGTATCCACTGAATTAGTGGAAAAACAACTTAGGGAAATTAAATATGGATCCCGTTGGATCCTTGCCCCCCCGCAGTTTTGAAAGATATAGCGAAGGAGGTGAGTCCTATTCTCACGGAAATATATAACAGCATGTTCACATCTGGTATTTTTCCTGCACTATGGAAGAATGCGTCAATCCTTCCACTGATAAAAAACCTAATCTGGACACATTAAACCCGAGCAACTATCGCCCAATTGCCAGGCTGCCTCTTCCAGCCAAAATAGTGGAGATAACTCATTTTATCCCTCCAAAAAAAGGTTTACATGATCCCTCCCAATCCAGTTTTCAGCCATCGTATAGTACGGAGACTGCCCTGACCAAGACCACCGAGAAGATTAGGACTGTGTTGGACAGAGACGGTGATGATGCCCTTATCCTCCTTGATTTGTCGGCAGATTTCCATACTGTTGACCATAATTTACTGCAACTGCATCTGGAAATATTAGGGGTTAAGGTTATGGTACTGGCTCTACTATCTTCTTTTTTGAAGGAAAGAAGAAAAACAGTGAACCGGGATCAGTTTAAATCAACTTCTTATGTTCTACTGTGTAGAGTTCCACAGGGATCATCACTTAGCCCATCCTTGTTTAACATCTATGTATCAGAACTGACTCCTTTCATCCAGCATTTCGGTCGTCAGTCTAACATTGTATGCCAATGACACACAGATTGTAGTTGCGGCATACAAAGATCAAGCCTCCCCAGCACTGCAGTTTTTAAAACTGTATGGTGGAAATTAACATATGGATGGGCAAGCACTGTCTTAAACTTAATTCGAAAAAAACGAAGTAGTGATCTTTGGGAATCCACAACCCAGATGGGACGGCCTTTGGTGGCAGGCTGAGATGGGGGAATTGCCAAAACCAGTAAAAAAGGCAAAAAATCTCAGGGTATCGATTAACAACTAACTGACTTTCTCTCAGCAGTCCAATGCTACTGTGTTGGCCACCTACCACCTGATTATGAAACTGAAGAAGATTCTGCCCTATATCCCCATCAACTCCAGGAGTACAGTGGTGACTGCAACATACTCTACCTGAATATGCAGAAACAATATTTTAAAAAAAGGCTGATGGTACAAAATGCAGCCGCAAGACTCCTATTTAATATCCCTAAGTATGAGTCAGTCTCCAAAAAAATCCAGAGACTCCACTGGCTTCCTGTGGCACATTATATCAAATTCAAAACACTATGCTTAGCATGTGAGGCCTTGAATAATAACAAACCAGTGTTTTTTTAAAAAAAATTCTCCTGGTACCATCCTGCCAGACAGCTATGATCCCCTGGAGCTAAACTTATGATGGTTCCAAGGATTCACACCTCCAGTTGGGGATGCTGAAGCATTGCTTATGGCACGGCTAAACTATGGAATACGCTTTCAATGGATATCAGAGCTGCAAGCTCACTTGCCTCTTTTAGAAAGGGTCTTAAAACATGGTTATTCCAGAATTAGGTTCCACTTCTTACGGGCGTACTTTTAGTTTTCAGCACCAACACCTCTGGGTATTTGTGCGCTCAATAAATTAACATAACATGACATAACACGTGGAGGAGACGGAGTTGATCTGTCGGGTCATGGTGATACAGAAGTAGAGTATGATTCCTAGGTTCTGGGCATGGTCTGTGGGTGTGGGGGGTGTTGCCAAGGGCAGTGGGCCACCAGGTATTGTCCCATGCTGAGGGGGAGGGTTCAAGAACGAGGACTTCTGTCTTCTCTGAGTTTAGCTTTGGACAGCTGCTGCTCATCCAGGATGTGACATATTTCATTCCTTCCTGGAAGCTGAATATGGTGGTGTTGGATTCTTTCAAGAGGGTGAGAATGAGCTGAGTGTCACCAGCATAGGATACTATGCTGAGTCCATGCTATCTGATAATGGTGGCAAGGGAGGCCATATAGATTTTTGAGGAGCGTGGGGCTGAGCGATCATGATCCTTGGGTCCCCTCAGAGATTTATGTACCCACACACAAACCCAGTCAGAGACACATGCACCCACTCACAGACCCACCCAGGGGCTCATGCACCCACTCACAAAGCCACTGAGATACATATGCACCCACTCACAGATCAAGTCAGAGACTTACATACCCACTCCGAGACCTGCTCGGAGACTCACGCAGTCAGTCACAAACCCACTCAGAGACCCACTCACACACTCATATACCCACTCACAGACCCACTCAATCATGCACCCACTCAGAGACCCACTCAGAGACTCTTAAAGTCACTTACAAACCCACTCAGACACTAATGCACCCACTGATACATTCAGTCGGGCACAGATGCACTTATTCAGACAGTTATGGATCCACAGAGAGAAATAGACAGACACTGATGCAGCCACTATTAGACCCAGTGAGACAGTGTTTCCCTACTAAAAGTCTTAGTCAGAAACTGATATGTATACTCAAAGACCCACTCCGAGTTATGTTTCCTTTTCCACACACACTTATACACTCAGAAAAGTAGCTACAAAGTTATTATGACTTGTATAGATTACATTTAAAAGTTTTATATTTTAGATGTGTTGTTGTGCATTGAATTCCCGCTTTTGCTTTGCAGATCCATGACAGTCGCCACTTCAGAAAATATTTTTTCAAATAAGTTTTAAAATGAACTATTATTTAGTGTTGGGCAATATGGTGGCTCTGAGAAGAGCATCTTTGTTCATTGTGAGTATGTGACTGGTACATATAAGACCAGATGGACAGTTTCAGGTTGCTGAGAAACACCCTGTTGCTTTCCTCTGTGAAGTGAACTCCATCACTTTGACAGACACCATGCATGTCGAAATGCAGGTTTTTGTTGTAGATAGAGCCCATGTTTTTGTCTTTGAGGAAAGCAGAAGCAGCTTTATTAACATGTTTCCTGGGTTTGTTAATCTGTAGACAGAATTGTTGACCACTTCCATATCTGCCTTTGGCATATGTTGGGGTACAGCAAGACAGTGTGTGGAAAAAGTGCCATTAATTGGCCAATTCTCCATAATTGCAATTTCCAATCCTACCCCAGTAGGAGCACCTTAGGTCATTTCCACCACAATGCTCAATGCTCAATTAAGAGGTCTGGGTGTTGGAAATCTGTAATGCTCTCAACCAAAGTTAGCAATTGCTGCCGCTTTAAACCTCTATTTTATGGGGAGGAAAAAACCCACGCCTGTTGCCAAAAGCACTGGATGGCTTCTTGCAGAAAGCTGTGGGGGCAATTAACAAGGAGATTGAACTTGCAGAACGCAAACTTTCGTTAGTCCCACTACCCTCATCTGTTGTTCTGACCGCACAGTCTGTTCAGCCTGATTATTCTACGGAGGTTCTCAACACAACAACACCTGTAATGTCCTCTGATTCTTTGGCACAACCCCCGCCCCCACTTTCATCCACTATTACCATTCTGAGCCAGGGCGACCCAGGTGCAGCGCCAAAGCGTGCGGAAGCTGCTATATGTCCATCTACGGGGAACCGGGGGGCTCAGAGTACAGCCGGGGGAAAAAGGAAGCATACTGATCCGACTGGGATTGACCATTACACATTGGGCCAACTGCCAAGGGTCAAGAGAACAAAGCAAAACCCTCCAGGAACTGTTTGGAGACCCCGTAGTGGAGGAGGGAGCATTAGGTCTCAGACTGAAATAGACACGGTGATAGACCGAATTGGCAAAGTAGTGTCGGACTCCTTGGAACCTATTTTATCCCATCTAGGTCGCATAGAGGAGCCGCTTGGTCAATTATTGCTGGCTTCAGGGATTTCAGCCGCGCAAACTAAGCAAAGCGGTGGGCCCTTTTTAGCTAATGGTACTGGTGAAAGGGGAATTAATGCTTTCCCTAGTGTCTCTGAGGGTGGGAGGGCCGTAAAAAATGTGCCAATAATTGCACACAATGCAATAACACCACTCGAATTTCCCCCGAACACGAAAAATTGCACTAACCACTTAACAGCGCCGCTAGTTACGGCACCCAGTCAGGAGGGGAACCTTAAAGGAGAACAAGGGGCTATCAATTTTTTAAAATCCGATAGGCATAGCGGGGAGAGCCAATTGAAAGGAAAAAGGCCCACAACTGGAACTGCATCTGATCTGGTAAGCAGGCAGGGTGAAAATACCATTTTAAACCTACCCCTGGAGTGTACACCTGACACTCTGATTTTGACAGGGATCCCGTATTCTCACCTGGACAACAGGAAAGCTGCCAGAACATTATTAATGAATCTACCCATTGGTGCACCAGTAAAATCCAGTCACAGATAAATTGGCATAAACACATCATCATGGCAAGGCGGGTGAGTTGGCTGGGCAAGACATCTTAAAACAGAGCAGGGGATTGTATAGTGTTGAATTTTAACGATAGGATCTGCACTGATTTCGCACTGTCACCTCAGAGTCTCCCCCACGGAGCTGGTACACGCCCGCCCCTTGGGTTTCTTCTACCCTCGATATTAAGGGGCTATTAATAGCCAACAGCCCTGGCTGTGACCTAAAAATAGATACCCCCCACCTTCTGCCCCCCACATGGCTTCACCCCAATCGCTTTGAGGTCCTACTCCGGCTTAACAGATGTAGATTGACTACCCCTGATCCGAGTAGTTTAGACAAGATGGCAATATTATGCCGTCAACCAGGGAGAGACTCTAACGTAGTTGCTTGAAGAAAAGGGAATGGGTTGGCCGAAAACTCCATGGGTCTTTCTTTCACATACTGAAACATATGAAATTGAGACCCGAATTGACCCACCTTTTCCATCCACTACACACAATTCTGGAGGGGTGGACTTGACTTGGTCCCTATGCCCGCCAGGCTTGTCACTACTAGTAACAGGGAGGACACAGTGATAAGAAGCCATAAAACCCGCCCTCTTGGAATTATTTCCTGGAATATCGCAGGCATTTGCCCAAAACTATGGGATGAGGTTTGGCTAGAGTATGTCAAGGCCTTTGATATCATTTGTGTTCAGGAACCATGGTATAGGGAGAATATCGAGTTCAATGGTTACTGCTCTTTTAATGTCCGTGCAATTGCTTCACCAGCAGGGAGGGCAAAAAGAGAGGGTTGGTGACACTGATTTCAGTCAAATATGGGTCTATTAAGGCAGAGACCATTATTGATTCTCCTTGGAATCAACGTATTCTGATTTCCAACCTGATACAGGCCAAGATATAACTGATCAATTGGTATTATAACATGTGGCAGCCCCTGTGTATTTTTTGAGTGGGGGATTTCAATTGTACTTATTTGTCAGTATAGCCCACACCGAGTGTGTGGACTACTGAACACTGAGGGTCAACCGTTGTCACATTTTATTCACACACGACAGGGTGAAGCCTTAAACGCCATTATTGTTGTACATGATCTGCGCTTGGTTGATACTCTGGTCAGCAGCCCCCCAGTCCAGTACCCTACTTATATCGGTGGAGGAAGGGAAAGTGTTATTGACTTTATGTTAATATCTAGAAAGTTTGCTTTTCTTGCTGATAGCTGTGAGGTGGAGCCTAATAAAGCAAGCCGCCATAACCCCCTTACTCCCGCCCTACGTGTAACAGCCCAGGAGGAGAAAGGTGATGGCCGCCCTCTTCAGTATAACCCCAACCAAGGGGTGAGATTGAAATGGAGCAAAATAAATCCCCTCCAATTCGAGGAGTATATTGTCAAGGCTAATTTAAGTTCCATTTTGAAATGCCTACATCAAGACTCTTCCCAGATATGGTTATACAGGGCTTCCAACTAATCTGTAGGGATGTATCAAAAAGCTTGATAAAGTCAGTAGGAAGAAGGGAAGCCCAGGAGATAAAATGGTTTAACGCTGGGTGTTCAAGTGCTCAAAATGACCTCAAGAAGGCACTGCATGCAATCCCTCGAGACAAAATCCTAACTAAATATGCAAGACAGTATTATAAAAGCACAATCAACTAGAGGAAAGGCACATTGAGAAAGTTAGTCTGGGAAGACTTAGGGAGATAACCATTCATGAGTCCTCTAACCTTAAAGCACAACCCTCTGGGCACAGCGGTGTTGATTGCGTGAGCGATTTTTAAAGTTCAAATTATGTATCCACATTTTTTAACCAAAAATGTCAGATGCGATGTTGAATATCGATTTTTATTCAATCCATAAAAATGTATTCATTGTGTTTCAGCAGTGTTTGAGTCATCCTCTGATAACTATCAGACTCTATATAATTAATCCCTCTTTGTCATTAATTCCAATACATTTCGGGCACATATGAGGCCCTTCGTCAGGGGAAATCGAAACAAAAACAAAACAATAAACTAAATGGGGAACCACATCCTGAATAATACGAATAATTCCTCATAATGCTTGCTCGATTTCTGTGAGTGTGTCAAAGTTAAAAAAAAAGATGAAAGGTGCCATGCATATTGTAAGTGTCTCCAACCATGCCATTTGACGCATGTCTCATGTAAAAGATCTATGCGTGACGTGATTAACTAAATGAAAGGAAGTGAAAAATCGGTATCGGTGAAAAAAATGCGCGCGGACCGTGACATTGAGTGTGAATCATGAAACTAGACAGTGATTGAGAAAACATTAACGCCAGTGAAGATTTAAAGGACGTTCTCATGCATACACGTGAGTCCAGTTTAGTAGCTCCATTGGGAACTAAATGCATTTAAAACGTGAAAAAAGACAGTGCGCGTATGTTCAACAAACATTGCATTGTAAATGCACATGAGCTACGCCATGCAAGTAAACTCTGAAACCAGAGTGTGACTATTCACGCTCAAACACCGGTGTCTTACCTTCCAGTGGAATAACTCGTCTTAACAGCATGTTCCAAATGTTCGGCATTAGGTTAAGCCATATTACCGACATCAGGGTTAGTTAAAAGTCGCAAACAGTGAAAAAGGACTGGCAGTTATGTGATGAACACTAAACCGCTCACGGGTGTTGCAAAGGTTCTAAAAAATGAGCGCTATGCTGTGATGAAACAATTCTTGGTGTGCGTTTAGTGAAAATGAATAAAAGTGAAGATAGTAAGAGTTGGTGCACGCGAGTCGCAAAATACCTATAAATAATAAAGCTAAGCGAAAACAAGGCTGGAAAAAAGGGAACAGTGAGGGATAAACGAGAACAGTGAGGGATAAGAAAAGTAAAGGATAGAAAGATATAATGAAAACAGTGAATGCAATAATAATTCGTTCAAGGTTCAACGAAACAGTCAGAAATAACAAGCAAATTCCAAGCGGTCATTGAGTCCCTTCGGTTTCATTGAATCCAACCTATTTGACCCCACCGTTAAGGTGTTGGGGAGGGTTTTTCTAGCGCGCCTCGAGGCCTGGTCAGATACCCAAACACAAAATGGCTTTAGGAGGGGCATGGGGACGAATCAACAGTGCCTCACTTTGCCTCTGATTATGGGCAAGTACATGAGGGCAAGGAAGGGGTCAATCCACCTTGCCTTCATGGACTTTCCAGCGCCTTTGATACGGTCAATCGGGAGAAACTATGGGCACAGATGGAGAAAATGGGCTTTGAGGAAGCTCTCATGACCCTCCTGCATAGGTTGCATGCGTCCACTACTGTTGCCATATGATTAGACCCTGGGGTAGAGAAGACTGGGCCTATTGTCTCTATAGAGGGAGTCCACCAGGGGTTCATCCTTGCCCCTTTACTTTTTCTTCTGTATACAAATGGCCTAGAGTCATCCCTAATAGAGCAGGCATTAGACTTCCCTGAAATAAGAGGTAAACCGGTCCCTTTGTTGTCGTATGCAGACGACACAGTTTTAATGGCATTAACCGCCAATAGCCTCCAAAAATAATTAAATGTTTGTACTTATTTTATGTTAGCATTGGACCTAAAAGTAAATTTTACTAAACCTTACATCATGGTGTGCGGCCCCGAACAAACTAAAACAAAAATATTTATCGTAAAGGGTAAGACCATTGATAAGGTGTCCAATTTTACATATTTGGGGAATGTTTTTAATAACAAACTGAACTGTGACCATCTAGTCACAGCAAGGGTACAGTATACTAGTCGCATGGTAGAGGGTCTATTCCGCTTCGCATGTAAGCTGGGCCACCAGCCGGTAGCGGAATTGATCATCTTATACAAATATAAATGCCTGTCTGTCGCAACCTACAGGGCAGGAGTGTGGGGACAACATAAAAGCACTCAATTACAAACTTTTGAAAACAAGTTTATAAAAAGATTGCTTACAAACCCAAAATGTGCCTCCCACAGACTTCTGCCACTCTTATGTAGGACTGGATTTTGCCCCACTGGTTCTTTGGGCTAAAATTTTTATGTAAGAGGACCTAACGTTCTCTAGGGAAATTATCAAGTTTTACATGACCCTTGATAATGCCCTGGCTATTCCATGGCTCTGCTTTGTCAGAGAGAAATTTAGTGAGATTGGTTTGGGGAATTATTATGACAACCCTGCTAGCATTAACACAAACATGAAAATGATTATAAAAAAGTAATATTATGCTGAGTCGAACATGTGTCGTTGGCATGGAGGAATGCAATGTCATTTAGATCGGTCCCCTACACAACAGCAATTTTACTTGTATTTTACTATTAACGCACAGTTTCGATTTCTCATGACTAGATTTCGTCTTTGCATGTTGCACTTTCTTGTGGCATTTCCTAAACAGGCAGGCTGGTGTGAGAACCTTATTGCTTGTCCTTGCAATAATTTAGCACAACAAAGCACTTTGCACTTTATGCTCTTTTGCACACTTTACAAAGAGCCATGGGCACGATTCCTTACGCCAATCCTAGGAGAAATTCGCCCTTGTACCTATCATGATGGTTTTAATTTGTTACGCCCTTTGTCCACTGTTGCTATTTGCACTGCTGTACTAAATTATATGAGAACTGCACTCTCAATAAGGAAACGGTATGAATTGTAAAAAGAAAATGGCGTTTTTAAGTAGTTCAATTCTTTTTTTGTAATTCTGAGTTTTTAGTACCATGAGTCACATTATTGTATAAATTGGACATGATATTTTTAAGTATTATATATGTATGTTAAACTTTTATGGTCCGCTTGAACCAATTAACGTTATTTTGACTTTGACTAGTGTCCACATTAGGCAAACCCACTTGGGACAATGCCACTGTTTTTAGCTGTGAACCACAATCCAAACTCTATCCATTTTGAAGGAAAGAGCAGGAGCACACAGGAGAAGGTTGCAGCTGAATGTGACAGTTTGTAGAATGAAAGTCAGTTAAAATGGAGGAGTGGAGTTGCTTTTACAAAAGGACACAATTGATTGGGTGCTGAAAATAATGTGATAGCTAAAAATAGGTAGTGATTTAATTATTAAAGTAGGTACATCTCCAATTGGCTGTGGATAAATCTTTTTTTTTTTTTCTTTTTTTTTTTTATATTCTCATCTGCCAGACAAGTTTCAATATGCAATCTTGCAGGTCTACACACATTGCGCTGCCTCAGTTACTAAGACTGGTTGGGGCAGTAATGGAACGGAAAGCTCACCCCTCAGCAACAGTGTTTCAACCAGCAATGATCACTAGTTTATAACCAGACAGGCATTTGCTGAAATCCAGCCAAGGTACTAAACTTAGCACCATGAATCAAGTAACCCCCAGAATGAGGTTGATGGCATAATCATTGGACCTGGGGGAAAAAAAAAAAAAAAAAAGCCATATATTCAATGAACCCAATTCAGGAGATGCCAGAAAGATCTTGTATCTGGATTACCGGTTCTAGCCATGTCCAACTTAGAGACCAGCAGAGTAGAAGCGTACCAGTCATTGATAGAAGGAGATGAAGAATCCTTCCATTTCCTGCATATCTCCCTCCTTGCTAGCAAGATGGCATAAAAAAATAAGCTTTTTTGCCAAGGAGGGGACCCCTTGGTAGCAACCAAAAATTACTGATGTTAAGTCCAGGGTAATGTTAACTCCAACAGAAAGTGAAAGAGTCTTACTAATGGCTTCCCAGAATGGGGACAAATGCGGGCACTCAAAGATGATATGAATGTCAGAAGCAGCCACCAAACCACACTTCGCACAGGCCACACTACTCCCCTCGGTAAATTTAGAGAGACGAAGGGGTGAGTAGTATGCTCGATGAATGGTGAAAAGATGATACCTGCGTAACCATGCAGGTTTGACAATATCCCACATCATCGTACAAGACGAATTCCAAAGATGTAAATCGGAATTGGTGACATGTAGAGACCAAAGATCCTCTGGCAGTGAAAAAATTCCATCCGTTTCCTCCAAGATTAAATTGTTCCTTCTTGGCAGGCGGCTTATCTGCCAAAAGCGTTATGAGATGACTATATGCACCCAAGGGGTATTTAACACCGTGTGGAGGTTGAACAGAGTATTCACGAGACCAGCTCGACATTTGAAGATACTTAAGCCTGGAGAAGTGTGGACCAATTTTAGTGCAAAGATACTCCCAGGGTAACAGATCCCCATCAACAAATAGGTTACCCCGCTCCTCCAGGCCAGCCTCTCTCATAGGTATAGCTAGTACATCCCCTAACCACGTTGGACCGTCAGGAAGGTCCCACAGCGGTGTCCTGCTTCCATAGTACCCAACTTTAATAGCTTTAGACAACTGAGCCCATATTCTAGCCATACCCCTTAAAATTTTCAGTTTAATTTTTTTGAAGAACTTGGGGTTTCCAAATTTAAAAAGAAACCCTGACTGACTTACACCTTCTACATCCAATAACATTGAATAAAGGGACCACACTCCATACCCTACTGGTCTTTTTAATAGGATCCTGGCATGTGATAGCTGGAAAGCCCAGGCATAAGCCTGGAGATCAGGGGCAGCGAGCCCTCCTTTTTCGCTACGCCTCCTGATTTTTTTCCAGGAGATTCTTGGAAAATGTTTATTCCAGATAAAGGTACTAATGTCAGACTGCAATTTTCTGATAGAGGTGGGATCAAAATATAAGGGTATCGTATTAAGCAAAAAAGAGACTTTAGGCAAGATGGACATTTTTACAAGGCTGACCCTACCCAGTAGGGAGAGTGGAAGATGGGCCCAGGTCTGGAGCAACTTACGACAATCCTTTGCAACTTTTGAAAAATTAGTAGTAGTAATCTGGTCGAGGTCAGCTACGATATCTAAACCTAAATATCTCATCCGACTCGCCGGCCGGATTTCCGAATCAAAGGTACTTTGGTCAATATTCCAGGTCATCATCTCAGTTTTTAGAGTATTAATTTCATAACCAGAGACCATCCCAAACTCTGAAGCCAACTTGAATATTACTGGGAGGGCCTCATGCGGATCAGAGGTAAATATGAGAATATCGTCAGCGTAGAGGGCCACCTTTCTCTCCCAGCCCCCGTACACAAATGCCTTGATGTTAACACTATGCCTCAAAATCTGGGCAAAAGGTTCAGCATATAAATTGAACAGGAGCGGGGAGAGAGGGCAGCCCTGTCTGGTACCCCTCGAGATGTCAAATGAGTATACCATTAACCAAGACACGGGCACTAGGGTTACGATAGAGAAGACCAATCGCCTGACGAAATCTACCCCCCACGCCAAACTTTGCCAAGGCCTCCGACAGATACAACCAATTAACTCTATCAAAGGCCTTGGTGGCGTCCAGCGTGAGAACTGCCAAGGGCAAAGACTTCAAACATGCCATATCTATTGATCCAATGAAATAAAAAGTCAGTTCAAAAAGCTGTTGCCCCTTAATAAATCCCTTCTGATCAGTATGTAAAATGGAAGGGGCGACCAAGGCCAATCTCTTTGCAAGAATGGAGGCAAAGATCTTATAGTCTCCATTCAAAACAGAGATTTGTCTATAGGAACCACAGGCAGTTGGAGACTTCCCTGGTTTCAAGATAACATTTATGGATGCGTTATCCCATGACGCTGTGGATAAATCTTGCACATGTAGTGTGGATATGTTTTAAAGCACTCAACCACAACTGCTACAGTTGAAGTTCAAGCTGGTATGCTCCCTTTAGAAAGTGTTTGAACTTTTAACTTACTGGAACAGTAGAATATTTTAAAATAGGTTGTTATGGCAACAAAGAGAAAGAGAAATAGGTGTGGGAGAAGGGTTCCAAACCGCAGCGGCCGCTGCAGGTTGGAGCGGTGGGGCGGTGAGGCAAGGTGAGGGGGTATTTCGAGAAATGACCATGAGGGGAAATTAATTATTAATGTAATTCTCCCTCATGGTCATCTCTGTAAATCCCCCCCTCACCTGGCCACACTGCCCCACTGCTCTTACCTGCTGCGGCCACGCGTGGTTCCAAATATAGAATAGTTTGAATGTATAGTATGTATAGGAGTTTCGAGATGGTATATATTTGGTAATATGAACTTTCTAATTAAGTATTGGTATTGCATCTGAAATGTAGATGAAAATGTAGTAGTATTACTTTAAATGGTTTTACGAACTCCGGTATAGAGCCACAACTCTGTTGCGAAGTTACATGAGGGCCGCACTGGGCGCTGTGATGGAGTCGTGAACCTTTCCACAGGCACTACCAGATTGGGCTTCTTATAAGGGGACTAATACAGAGTTAAAAAAAATAATGAAAACTGGAGTACGAAAATCAAAACATTTATGGAAGTTTTTGATTCACTAACTACATTAGTATCACTGAAAAACGAGAGAAAATGTGCCATTACTGGTTCTTTCCTACATAAAGTGGTACTAATTATTTTCAGTGAGAAGAAATTGGAAGTGAAAGAGTGTTAATATTTGAGGATAAATAAAACAAATTAAGACTTATGTTAATAATGAGTAGATTGATAATATATATATTACCTACTGGCGGTTGCCAGTCGCTAGTTATAGTTAGGGCCTTGTTTCTATTCAAAAAGCATTTTTTTCTTTTGCCAATATCTTTGGCGCCGTTTGACAAATCTTTGCAAAATGTTCAAAACTAATAGCCTGTTCACTTCAGCTGCTGTGTTGAAAGTGTTGCGGTGATTCGGCAAGCGGGGGCCGAGAAAAAGGGGGGGGTACCAAAACGCTTTTTCTCTGTGTTAATTTGTATAGAAAACTGTTGACACAGCTACAGCCCAAACTGCTAAACGGAATTACACCAAATTTGGCAGAAAGGTAGCTCTTGGTCCAGAGTGCACTCTTTTTGTTAAATGGTGTAAATCTGTTCAGTAGTTCCTGAGAAATTTGAATATTTAGAGATATCTATATTAACCATGAAGGATCTGCGAACACTGCCAATCACGAGCGTGAGATCTGATTGGCTGCCAACACTTCAAACCAGAAAGTGTTGGCAGCCATCTTGTGACTTGGTTGAACTGAGTCACAAGAAAAAAGGTAAAAAAACATGAAAAGGGGGCAGGGTAGAAACACCCTGACACCCAAGGCCAGCTCAGGTGTTCCAACAGGGACCGTAAAGGCCAAAAAAAGCTTTTTAAAAAAAAAAAAAAAAAAAATCAGCAGGATTCACACTGAGGGGTATATACACAAGAACGTGTGATAACTACCGCAAGAGTAGCGTAACGCAACTTTCAATATCTCAGCACATCGCGGGAAAATAACCCTGTGACAACGTGGGATTCACAACAAGGCGGTAGCATGCGATAGTCTGCCGAAACCGCAGACAATTTCTGCGATGAAACCAGCTCGATGGAGATAAAAACACAAACTACAACACCAAAAAACCTGCAATGGGCCAAAGCTTGGTGAGGAAATCAGCGATAAGCAGCTGAGGAACTTCGATTTTCGATTGTGATCGTATCGACCCGCCATTTTGTGCTCCGCCGCCATCTTGTGTTGTCCTCACTCAGGCAGCACGACGATCGAAGTCTTTTTCTGCTTTTTCTGCAGCTTTGTGTCAAAATTAACCTTCTGCCTCTATTTGCAAAGCTGATGTTAGGTTTGGCCGAGTACACTAATCCCTGTCTGGTTTTTCTAATCCCCGTCTCAACTATCTGTTGGTTCACACTATTCTCCTCTGACTTTATCTTATCGTCTGGCCTTCACTGTCCTCTGCTAGCATTCTCTCGTTTCACAACTGTCCTCCAATACACACAAACGTATCTCGCCACCTGCAAGTTAGTTGTGGATCTGTTAATGAATTAGTTTGAAGGAGCGGTGACAAACACAGTTGAAGGAAAGGCTTCTTCGAGTCATCTGATACTTTGTTTTTAAACCTTTCCTATTGGTTCTGTCCTGTTTTCCAACTTGACTTATTGGCTCTTTCTTATGTATTCTGGGTGTGTATTTGGTTAATGTATATTTTACATATATGCTAAAAAGATTGTGCGCCACGGAGTGAAGTGGCAGTCTCCTGAGAACCTACCTTGTGTACTTCTGGGACAACTGTACTAGCTGCAGCTAATAAATCTGATCTTTTACGCCGACAGAGTGACCCCGTGTCTCTGTTTAGCTAAGCAGGAGAACCCAGGAGTTTAAGGCGTAACCTGCACCGCCAGGTCCAAAAGGTTCTGGTTCTTCAACTGGCATCCAACGTTGGGCGGCTTCAGTCGTACCGGTTCTGCCCGAAGGCAGTGAGGAACCCCGCAAGAAAATTCTGGAGGAATCGCGAGCCACATCAAGCGACCCCTGTATGTCGAAAGTGGTCCGAAGGTCTTTTGCAGCGTGGTTACTCCTTCCTGACGGCTACTAACGACTGCTGCCCTGACTGCCGCCCTGCCTTGGCCCTTCCTTTGATGATGTGTGGTAAGGCGAGACGATAGACGGGCCTCTGTTGGTGTAAGAAGACATCCTTAGTTAAGTATTTTCCTGGGTCGCGCCGACAATTTTTTGTCCTTTGCTTCTTGGTACCTCTGGTCCTTAGATTCGACTATTGCAATAGCCGAAGCCAAGGGTATGTGCATTTGTGCTGCGTAAACTGAGTTTTACCCCCTTGAAGTTTGTGAACAGTCAGGTGAAATCACGAGATGCCTGGTCTGACTAAGTTTGGAAAACTTTGTTGCTTTGGTTATAATAGGGATTCCCGACTTGAGGACTCTTGTCCGATTCCTTCGGTTGGAACTACCACATATGAGCTCTATTCAAAACATGGTGTTGGCCCCATTGCCTTTAACAAGGCATGGACCCGATACACGAAGAAAGATGGTGTTTTAAAATGGCCAGAAAATGGTAGTTTCGACTCTGATGTGCTAGATAATTTGGAAGCAGTTCTATTCAAAAGAAAAGCCCGGCCGGCAATGTTTGACTCTTTCCGCCTTTGGTGTAAGGAAGCCAAACAGAGAGAAATTAAGCAAGCAAAATGAGATAGGAAAGCACAGGGTATGACAATTATACAGGCTGCCCAACAATTCAAAGATGATGAAATTAATAATGCGATGGAAATTTCAGAAAGACAGCATCGTATGGCGATAGATAAATGCTTTCCGGTGTTGCCTGTTTCCCCTTCCGATAATAAGAAAGATTTAGAAGAAGATCCCCTAATGTCCCATTTATTGAGGTTGCCTCCGCCCTATGTACAAGGTACTAATGCACCCCAGTTGTTACAGCCTGTTCAACTGCCAGTAGTACCTCCGCCTGTTCCGGCTCTTCCGCATTTGCCTCCTCCAATATTACCGCCTCTGCCAGTTTTGCCTTTAACTTCAACTTCTTTGCCCTCATCTTCCGATCTTCGATCTCCTTTGCCTTCTGCTCCTCCTGCAATGATCGCTTCTCCTTCCACTAGTTCGCCTAATACCTTGTCCCCTATTCTTATGTCTAATTCTCCGTCTGTGCGTAAGCGTCTCACAGACACCGTCACTGGTATTCTATCTCCTTTCTTTGAAGCTTTAAATGTGTCTCCGGCTTTTGCTCGAAGACAATCTCGCAGTCAGTTCCCAGATTTTGAAGAACGAGAAAGGTTGGACTCTCTCGCACGTAAATGGATCAAGAAAGGTCCTCAGTATAGTGTACCTGACATTACGCCTACTTTTTCACAATGGAATGCGCATATGCAAAGTTATGTTTTTAATGCAATGTGCGACACTCTCATTAAAGAATGGGAAGATGTAAATTCGAATCCGATCCCACAAGGTCTGTTAGATGTTCAGGCTGATTTTGATAAAGGACTTGTTGTGGGTTCTAAGGTTGAGAAAGCTGTAAGGACACTTATTTCTTATAGATCCGTATTGTCCTCTCAGGCTTTCCTTGATTCCGATCTGTCGGTTAGACTGACATTGAAAAACTATCCCATGAGAGAGGTTCCTCCAGTATGGAAGGAAGAGGTTGCAGCAGTAGGTAATATTCCAGCTATTCCTGCTCATTTCCAACGTATATGGGTACATGTTCCATGGAAACGATCTGAATTTTGGCTCTTAAGCAGACTCTACCGGATCCTCGTAAGAATCCTGCAGGTTATTACAAAGAATTATCACAGACAGTTGATGCTTGCATCATGAATCTAGCTGATATTGATATGTTGATGGGAAATGTAGTTCCACAGACAATATGGGCTAGGATTCGTAAAGACAATCACGCCCAGGAATTAGGTGCTAATTGGGATGTTATAACTGCCACAGATAGAGACTAAGTGGGTGGTGCAAAGCCTGACGCTTTGATTTCGGAAACTCCCTGGTAGGATTATTACATTAATGAAAACGATGATGCCTGCATTGAGAGTTAACTGGGATAAATTAGCAGCATGCAAACAGAAGAAAGATGAGAGTGTCTCTGATTTCTTCACTCGTTTCGAGGAGACATTTATTGATCACAATGGTCAAGATATGGCTACAGAGGGTGGTCAGCGATTATTTGTGGACAAATTTGTATTTAATTTGCTTCCCGAGTTGTCGCACAAATTGAAAGATTCTGAAAGTTCATGGACTGTTTCTTCTTCTGCCCAGATATTGGCTACTGCACAATATTATGAAAACAGAGATAAAGAAGAAAAAGAAAAGCAAGAGAAAAAGACGAAAGAACTAAAAACGAAGGCTCTCTTGCAACAAGCTTTTCCTCCTCGCTATGTTCAGCCTCAGTTTCAGCAGCCTCCACAGTTTCAGAGGTTGTATCAAAAACCTGAGCCATATATTCCGCGACCTTTGTTAGGACCTAATCAATGTGCCTATTGTAGAGAAGAAGGTCATTTTAAAAATAGTTGTCCGGTTTTATTGCAGCGCAATGGAGCATCATCTGCTCCACGAGGTCGTGCTGGCCTCCAGTCAGCAAACAGAGGTAGGGGTCGAGGCATGTCAACCCAAGAACAACGTTCCCTTCTTCCTCCCAATTCTGTGAACTATTTTGATCAGCAAAATGTTAGGTCTACGCAATATTATAATGAGATTGTTATGTTGAAAGCGAAAATGAAAATCTTCACACTAACTAGGACAGCCATAGACAAAGTAAGGGAGTTGTGTCGATTCCAGTAGATCAGAATGGACCCTATGTTAATGTTACTACAATGGGTGTTTCAGAGCCATTTCTCCTAGATACTGGTGCGATGAGAAGTTCTATCATTCATTCCAAACTCCCTGGGGCACCTTTGTCTGGCTTAACAAATGGATCTGTAGGATTTTCTGGCGCCCCTGTTCGTAACCCAGTTTCTTGCCCTTTGCCTATTTCAATTGGCCCTTATGATTTGGAAGCTCCACTTCTCTTGACGAATGGTTGCAGTGAGAATCTGTTGGGTCTGGACTTATTGAAAAGAATGCATGCTACGAAATATTGTTCTCCTTCTGGTGTACATCTTACTCTAGGACAAAAACTGATCTCTCCAATGTATTTGTCCAAAGATCAGTTTCCACCTGAATTGCTTTCTCTTCCAGCAACGCTTTGGGCCACGGGTCCGAACGATGTGGGTTGTCTTGAGATTCCACCTTATGTTGTCACTTTTAAGCCTAATGTTGAATTGCCACGTATTCCGCAGTACAGAATTTCTACTGAGGGTGAAAAAGCGCTTTTGGAAATCATTCATGATTTGATTCAGAAGGGTGTGGTTGAGGAAACGAGAGGTAACATATGCAACAGTCCTATTCTTCCTGTTCTTAAACGCACTGATCCTTCTCAGCCTCCAGTATATCGTTTCGTAATTGATCTCCGGGAGGTAAACAAAATTGTTGTGCCGCAATTTCTCGTAGTACCAGATATCACTGCTTTGTTGACAATGATACCTTCTACAGCGACTTGGTTTTCTGTTATCGATCTAAAAAATGCCTTTTTTAGTATTCCCATTGCTGAAGAGAGTAGGGATATTTTTGGCTTCTCTCTTGGAGGCCGAAGCTTCCGGTTTAAGCGCGCACCTCAGGGCTATTGTGAAAGTCCCTCTATTTACAGTCAAGCTTTAAAATGTCATCTTGATGCTTTTCATTTGCCGTCTGGTGCTGCTCTTATCCAATATATGGATGACTTGTTGATTGCTGCTGATTCAGAAGATATTTGTAAAGATGTGACTGTTGCAATGTTACGCCATCTGTTTGATCTGAATCATAAGGTTTCACCTTCAAAATTACAATACGTTCGTAGAGAGGTTACCTATTTGGGTCATCTCCTATCAAAGGAGGGATGACGATTAACCCCAGAACGAATTCAGGCAATTGCGCAAATGTCTGTGCCGTCCACACAAAGGGAGGTACGTGCCTTTCTGGGTATTACTTCTTATTGTAGGCAGTGGATCCCTAACTTCTCTCTGTTGGCCAAGCCTTTGTTGGCACTCACTTTGAAAGATATGCCTCAGCCCCTTCCATGGACTGACGAATGTCAGAGGAGTTTTACTGACTTACGTACTACTCTATGTTCCGCTCCTGTATTGGGTACTCCCGATTACAGTAAGCCCTTCACGCTCTATGTTTATGAAAAAGAAGGTTGTGCGTTGTCAGTTTTAACGCAGCGGTTTGGAGACAAACAGCGACTATGTGCATATTTTTCGGCTACGTTAGACCCAGTAGCTAAAGCATTGCCTAGTTGTCTCAAAGCAACAGCAGCAGCAGCAATTTCTATTCGACAGTCTGCTGGAATAGTGTTAGAGAACACACTTATTGTTATGGTGCCGCATGCAGTGGATACCTTACTAAACCGAACAAAAACGCAGCATCTTACGAGTGCTCGTTTGTCTGGATATGAGTTGACACTTTTGGCTAGTCACGTACACATCAAACGATGTAATACCTTAATTCCAGCTACTTTGTTGCCTCTTCCAGTGGACAAAGATGACCAAGAACAACATGATTGTTTCCTCCGTACCGAGGAAGAGACAAAAGCAAGAATTGATCTGAAAGATACGCCGCTAGAGAATCCGGATGGAATTCTATGGGTGGATGGCTCTTGTTTCAAGCTTCCTAATGGAGATACAGTTTCAGCCTATGCTGTTACTACTTTACATACAGTTGTGGAAACCGCACGTATTAGACACAATTCAGATCAAGCAGCAGAATTGATAGCTTTAACGAGAGCATGTGTGTTGTCAAAAGGAAAGAGAGTAAACGTGTATACCGACAGTCAGTATGCCTTTGGTGTAGCGTTTAATTTTGGGCGTCTTTGGAAGGAAAGGGGTTTCTTTACTTCTCATAGCACTAAAATACAACATGGTCAATTAGTGACTGATCTTCTTGAGTCACTTTCTTTGCCTGCCCAAATAGCAATTGTGAAGTGTAGTGCGCACAAAAAGATTACAGATGATGTTGGTCGAGGAAATGCATTTGCAGATGAAGTAGCGAAAAAGACAGCGAGAGACGCAACAAGTCGAATGTATGTGGCGGGTCCTGCAAATTGGGTTAGAGAGAGAGGAATGTATGAGAATACAGTGGAAAGTGTAAGAGCGATTCAGAAAGAAGCTACAGAGAAAGAGTTGACCAAGTGGAAAGAAAGTACAGGAATGTTGGATGAGATGGGATGTTGGGTGGAATTGTCTGAGCACCAACGTTGGCTGTTACCAGATGCCTATGTACTTCCATTAGTCACTATGGCGCATGGTCCAACTCACCTAAGTGCAAAAGGTATATGCAAGCTTCTAGCTCCAGTGTGGCAAAATGAAGGAATCCCAAAGTGTACAGACAATGTAGTGAAACATTGTATTGTTTGTTTGATGTACAATCCGGGAAAGGGAACCCCAACTCCAGCAGGTCACTTTGCTCTTCCGACATATCCATTTTCGGTGTTGCAGATTGATTATATTCATATGGAGCGATGCAACAACCTCAAATATGTTTTGGTGGTAGTATGCGCCTTTTCAAGATGGATAGAAGCATACCCTCTAAAAGACAACACAGCCTTATCCACAGCTAAAGTTCTACTAAAATAATTTTTCCCCAGGTTTGGTTTGCCGCGCGTTGTCTGGAGTGACAATGGGAGCGAATTTGTGGGCCAAGTCATGCAAAAAGTTTGTGCAGGTCTTGGTATCAAGCAAAAGTTCCATGCGGCAAATCATCCACAGTCAGTGGGTTTAGTAGAATGCTACAACGGAACCTTAAAGTTAAAACTAGCAAAAGTTCAGGCAAGTACAGGACTCAATTGGCCCGATGTTTTGCCATTAGCTCTTCTGTCCACCAGAACTGCAGTACACTCTCGTTTGGGACTTAGCCCTTACGAAGTGGTTTTTGGACGCCCGGCTAATGTATGGGGAGTCCCTCGCCCTAAGAAATACTCAGACTTACCATATCCAATGTTAATTGACTACTTGCATGACCTTACGACTAAATTGCGTGTTCTCCATCAACAGGTTCAGAGTGCTTTGACATAGGTTTCCACAGACCCAGGTCATTCCATCCGACCAGGTGATTGGGTCTGTACCAAGAATTTCCAAAGGAGGAAAAATTTGTAGCCCAGGTAGAAGGAGCCTTGGTTGGTACTTTTAACCACGAGAACAGCAGTCAAAGTCGAAGGAAAGAAAAATTGGATTCACGGTGTGCATTGTAAGAAAGTGCCTTTGCCTCTACCCTTCGATCAGTGGGTTCGTAGGGGTGTTGGTGACTCAGAAAGTGAAAAAGTTCCACGATTCGTACCTTTCAGTGATGCACACTTGAATGGAACATTGTCTGAGAAAGAGGACGACGACATTCTTCAGGAAGCAATACCATCACATCGTCGCTTGAATACGACCAATCCACAAACATTGTTCCAAGATCAAACTACACCTGATAAAGAACATTATAATTTGAGACCCAGACCAAAGAACTCTTAAGATTTCTCTCTCCTATGAAGTATTCTGTCCCGGTTGCAAGGTCACGGTAGGAGTCTTAGATGCGACCTGAGTAGTGGCAAGAGGCCTGCAGGACTTGCAGTGTCATAGGACGGCAGACAATCGTGATTAAGTGATTGAGGAAGATTGCCGTGAGCATCCACTTAGAAAGATGGAAACTACATTAGGCAAAAGAGAAAGTAAAGATAAAATGAATCAGTGTAAATCAATGTATAGTCGTTGTGGTATTGCTTTATGTATTATTATATTATTATGTATTCTTTTGGCATGTATAAATTGGATTGTTATTACTCTGCAGCAAAAAGTTGTCTCTCCTTCTACCTCTTCGTCTTCTTCTACTGTCTCTCCACATCTATTTCATACCCTTCCTCAACATGAACTCATTAGAAGAACTGAATATTACAACAATTCCTTTGTCCAGTTGTTACATCAACATCAATTAGTGATCAATACAACTGACTGTTGGGTGTGTGGACTCATGCCACATACCGTAGAAAAAGGAATGCCGTATTTAGTCCTTCCGTTCTCCTATGAAGGTTCTGTTTGGGCTTATTTTGTCATCTTCTCCAATGCCTATCAAAGCAAATTTAGACGATCCGTTAGTTCACGTACTAGTGATCCGGATTTTAGTCATAGTTCATTGATAAAGGGAATGGTAGCTATGGCTAAAATCATGGAAAATAGTAAGATCTCCATTGACGAAAGAAAAGCGTACGCTTACTGGAACGTCACCCAATATGTCACTAGCCTTAGTGATAAAGTTAAAAAAGGAAAATCTTCACCGATTTGGACTATACCACATCAGGGCAATTTCTGTTTACAGATAAATGGTCAGTCTGCTGACACTATACAAAGAAATAGCTGTTCCCACACATATGTCTATTCCTCTCAAAACTCGCCTCCTCTAGTGCCGTCTCAAGGCACATATTTCATTTGTTATAATAGGGCTTACACGTGGTTGCCAACGGGTTTCTCTGGTACTTGCTATGTAGCTTTCCTTCTTCCCCCTACATACACCGCTTCTGCAAATCATCATCGAAACAGATATGGCAGAGGGATTATTAATTCCAAGGACACAACAGGACAAGAAGGAGGAGATTTCCTCAAAGGATTTCTTCCTTTTTGGGGTCCCATGGCCAACAGCAGAAATATAAGGCAATTGGTTCGTGTCGTAGAAACCACCATAGACATCACTGTAGGAGCCTTAAGTAATATCACGGCAGAACTACAGGCAGATCGTCTCATGACTTTACAAGTTGCCTTAGACTTTGTTCTTGCAGACTGTGGTGGAGTATGCAAATTGATCGGGTCAAGTTGCTGTATTTTCATACTAAATGACGCTCCGACAGTATACCAAGCTATCTCTAAGTTACACATGATCTCTGAGTCGATTCATCAGGACGAAGGAGATTGGTCATTATTGGAGTGGTTTTGGGGACTACTGTCCAAATGGGGTTGGAAAATATTGACGTTCCTTGGAGTAGTTTTAGCCATCATATTCTCTTGTTGCCTTTGTATGCACTGTGGCCCCGCCATCTGCGACCTCTGTGCCACTATGTGCATCCCTAAACCCAAGTCACAAAGAACAGAGAATATCAGAATGATGCTACAGCAACAGCTCGATGACCTTATGGCCATCGACATTGACTCAGATTAATATGAGCCTGAGTATCTTGCCTGAGTTCTGGCAAAAGGAGGATCTGAGGAACTTCGATTTTCGATTGTGATCATATCGACCCGCCATTTTGTGCTCCGCCGCCATCTTGTGTTGCCCTCACTCAGGCAGCACGACGATCGAAGTCTTTTTCTGCCTTTTCTGCAGCTTTGTGTCAAAATCAACCTTTTGCCTCTATTTGCAAAGCTGGTGTTAGGTTTGGCCGAGTACACTAATCCCTGTCTGGTTTTTCTAATCCCTGTCTCAACTATCTGTTGGTTCACACTACTCTCCTCTGACTTTATCTTATTGTCTGGCCTTCACTGTCCTCTGCTAGCATTCTCTCGTTTCACAACTGTCCTCCAATACACACAAACGTATCTCGCCACCTGCAAGTTAGTTGTGGATCTGTTAATGAATTAGTTTGAAGGAGGGGTGACAAACACAGTTGAAGGAAAGGCTTCTTCGAGTCATCTGATACTTTGTTTTTAAACCTTTCCTATTGGTTCTGTCCTGTTTTCCAACTTTCCTTATTGGCTCTTTCTTATGTATTCTGGGTGTGTATTTGGTTAATGTATATTTTACATATATGCTATAAAAGATTGTGCGCCACGGAGTGAAGTGGCAGTCTCCTGAGAACCTACCTTGTGTACTTCTGGGACAACTGTACTAGCTGCAGCGAATAAATCTTATCTTTTACGCCGACAGAATGACCCTGTGTCTCTGTGTAGCTAAGCAGGAGAACCCAGGAGATTAAGGCATACCCTGCGCCGCCAGGTCCAAAAGGTTCTGGTTCTTCACAGCGCCAGGCCTGCAACACACACCTGGCGGGTGGCAAAAATCACCATAAAAGCAGAAAAAAACACCCACACACAAACTAACCTACACCCAAGCACCATGGAGGCATCCGAAGCAGGCACAGAGGACGAGCGCAACCCCACAAGAACCCCAGATAACCAGCCTGGGACCTCGGGGACAGGGAAGGGCAAGGACAAGAAGACAAGGAAGACGAAGTTCAGTTTGCAGGCGAACAGGATCATAGTCACGGAGGTGCTGGAACACCATCAACAACTCTTCGTCACCTCCAATGTGTCACTGGGCACCAAAACTGCAATATGGCGGGACATCGTCGACAACGTGAATGCCGTTGGAGAGCACAAGTGGACAATGGACGAGGTCAAGAGGCGATGGAACGACATCAAGCGGAAGACCAAGGAGAAACTCTCTGCCAACCAGAAGGCGGCAAAGCAGACCGGAGGTGGGGGCCCAGCGCCACAGCTGGAGCTGGATGACATGGAGGAGCTGGTGTCGACAGTCATCACTGTGGAGACTGTGTCCAGAGTCGGGCACCAGACACTGCTCAACAGGACACAACACAACCGCAACAGGGTGAGTGACCACCAGGAAATTGGGGGCGGGTGGAGATGGCCACAATGGCACACATGCACAATCAAGCAGGGCACAGTACACATCCACAATGACACTGGGTCATCTCCCAGATCCACAGACTGTCACAATGTACAATGCCATGCTGTCAGAATGTCAACCTGTAACATGCGTCTACACACATGTGGACACATTGTAATACACCATCTCCCCTTCACATCGCAGGGGCACCGTCAACACCTCCTGCAGAGCATTCCCAGTCACTCTTCACGGATGACGAGGAGGACAATGCCAGCATCGACACCCAAACCATCCAAGACATCATTGACATCATCTGCCACTCACCTCCAGGCTCAGGGCAGCCCAGATACATCGATGGGACCCTACCCACCACCCAAACCACCCAGCAGGAGGGACCCACAGCCCCGGCACCCTCCCAAGACCTCCAGGAACAACACATGGCCTTCCTGAGCAGGTGCGGGTAGGCTTCGGCATCATGGCTGCCAAACCGGACGCCATCCTTGGGTGTCTGTGTCCGCTCCATGGTCTCCAACGAACTCTGACTGACATTGCTGGAGTCATGACGCGGAGAGAAAAACACCTGTCCGTTCAGAGTGGCTCCAACAATGCCAGCCATAAGCTGGCACACATACGGAGGCTCATTGAGGACATGGTGCGAAAGGATAGCAGCCACCGCTGCATATCATCAAAATGTAGCTGGGATCTATCATGCCCTACTGACCTCCACCATGGCATTGCCGCCACAAGGTGTGGTGCCGATGATTGCTGCTGCCCCCACACCATCCCCACCCCCTGATGTGTCAGTGGCACACAGTGCAGCAGCCGGATCCACTCAGGCCCCTGATGTGTCAGTGGCACACAGTGCGGCAGCCGGTTCTGCAGCTGATGGGGCAGGGCACACACCCGGGGACGAGGACGCGGATGGGACTGTGGTCAGAAGGACCAGGCATTAGCATTCATTACCGCCACCTGGCCAGTTTCTGCTTGGTCCCGCACATGGCCTCATGACCTTACACTGAACCACAATACACTCCGATGCACTCACCTGGGACCGGAACATGGACTGCCACTTCCGGATTGGTGACCAATGACACGTGACCAGGCTGCGGATTGTACCCTTCCCTTTAGCCGAACCTGTCTTCCCCGGATGGACTCTGGCTGGCCCTCCACGGGCCCATATTGTGTAGTGTGCTGAGCATTGCCCTGAACCGCTCCAGCTGCATAACAGCACTGGATGTGCAATAAACATCCATTGACGCACTGTTGTGTCACGTCTTTCAGCATTCATGTATGCATGTGTGCATGAATGTAGGGGCAGTGATTACCCTTGCATCAATGATGCTCATCCTCTGGGATGCCAGTCAGAGGGTGCTACATTGCATTTTGTGTACTGGGTCCCATGGACACTACAACAGGGACACACGCATCACTCACTTCCATGTCCGGACATGTACTGAACCACGCCCAGAGCCCCCGTGTCATTGTGGCAAGCCCTGCGCTGGTCCGACGTACAGCAGTGCAGACCACTGCGCTTACGCTCAAAGGATGGGCACACATAGCTACCTGTCGCAGGCGTACTCGCTGGTGGTGTGCAGGTCACTGGTCTAGATGTCAGCATGTCACAGCCACTCCCTGAGGGCAGGTTTGCGCGAACCCCACACCCATCTGGCACAGGCGTCACAGGCCATTTGACGCCGCCAACAAAAGGGGCTGACAACGTCACATTCTCCTCTGACCGTGGCGACTGGATGAGGGACGCCACGGTTCACAATCATGAGGGGCCCAAGAGTTTTATTGCGCACAGGGTTAGTGGCAACCCAGGCCTGCGTACGGCATGGGCCGACCACCACGTGGCACTGACTGGGGTTGCACAGGGTTAGTGGCAACCCAGGCCTGCATATGGCATGGGCTGACCACCATGTGGCGCTGACTGGGGTTGCACAGGGTTAGTTGCACCGGGCCCATTGCGGCAGGCACAGGCACCCCACCATGGGACGGTGACTTTGGGTGCACTGAGTCAGTGGCACCTTAAGCTGCTGAGAGGGTGGGCACCCTGCGATAATGCCCCATCCCGGCGGTCCAGGCAACTCAGGTTTCATGTGCCCTGCTGGACTGCAGTGTAGGCCAGAGCCAGCGGGCAGCACGGGCCTACCACCTTGTGGCCTCGCTTCCGGGTCACAGACTTTGTGGCATCCATTGGGCTGATCGTGTGTGCAAAAGACACACAATTGATGTACGTAATGCTGAACAAATCACAACTGAGCGTGTGTGCAGCGTGCGATGTTGCCGGGTGCACTGATATGTCCTCAGCCATGGAGTATTCATGACCCAGCACCGAACGTGAGACCTGTTGGCCTGCATAGCATGGCTGCATGGTGTGGAGGGTGCCATGTCCGCGGGCCCCAGGCTTGTGGTTTGCGGCTTACAGCGGCAGGTGGTGGGACATACAGTCTACACGCCGGTGGCGGAAGGTGAGCAGTGAGCCCTGGGTGTGCATGGGTGGGCATGCTCCATGGGTGGTGGGTGACTTTGTGATGCCTCTGCCTGGGTGTGCATGGGCGGGCAGGCGCTGTTGTCTTGTGCAAGTGTGTGTACTGTGCCAGTCATGTATCTGGACTCTGTTTCAGATGAAGTCTCTGACTCAGATGTGTGTCCTGGTGTACTGCTCTACATACTGGCACGTGGTTGGAGACACACCGGTGGCAGCAGGTGAGCAGTGTAGCCTGGGTGTGAAGGGGCGGCTCTCTCTCTTTCTCTCTCTCTCTCTCTCCCTCTTTTCTTCTCTCCCTCTCTCTCCCCTCTCTCGCTCTCGCTCTCTCTGCATCTCTTCTTCTCTCTCTCTTTCTCCCTCTCTCTCTCCCTTCTTCTTCTCTCTCTCTCTTTCTCTCACCCCCTCTCTTCTTCTCTCCCTCTGTCTCTCCCTCTCTTCCTCTCTCTCTCTCCTTCGCTCTCTCTCTGTCCTTCTTCTCTCTCTCTCTCTCTCCCTTCTTCTCTATCTCTCTCTCTCTCTCTCCCTCTCTCTCTCTCTCTCTCCCTCTCTTATTCTCTCTCTCTCTACCTCTCTCTCTCTTCTCTCTCTCTGTCTCTCTCTCTCTCCCTCTCTGCCTCTCTTCTCTCTCTCTCTCTCTCTCTCTCTCTCTCCCTCTCTCTCTCCCTTCTTCTCTCTTTCTCTCTCTCTTTCTCTCACCCTCTCTTCTTCTTCTCTCTCTGTCTCTCCCTCTCTTGCTCTCCTTCGCTCTCTCTCTGTCCTTTGATGTGCGCTGGACACACCTTCTCATCATGCTTTTTGTTTTGCAGGCTGTGACCTACAGACTGTCCCACGGGGAGTCGCCACGTGTCTTCATTTAATTTCGGTGTTTATGTCAATAAAGTTTCATTTGTTTCTTCGAAAGAGAATGTGTTATGCTCATTTCTGTGACGGCACATGCATTTCAACTATTGTGATTGTGCGACATCATGCAGAATATATTGTACATGTTTTTGTGTAGCTGATATGGCATGTCTTTGTTGAGGGGGCCAGGGAAGTGTGGTCCAGGGGTGGTGTAAGTGGGTGTTGTGGCCCTCTTGGGTGTCCGAGCCGCATGATGTGTAGCTCCATGGCATCTGTTGCCCTTCCAATGTGGCCCTGAGCTGGTCTCCCTTTGGTGGTGCTGGCTGCCGTCCGACTTCACAACAGGTCAGAGCAGGTGTGGGTTTCCTGGTGCTAACACGCCTTACGCCGGTTTAGTGTTTTTATCGCCAATCTGTCTGGTTGTTGAGAATCTTGAGGTGTGGTGTGGTCGCGGCTTTTGGCATGGGAACGCCTACTCTGCATCTCATTAGCGATAGTTGCGGTGATCCTCTTTGGCGATGTTTTTTTGCAGCTGCTCTCGCAGGTAAACTGGTGCTGTGGGCTGTTAACACCAGCTTGTGAATGGGGAAGTAAATTTATCGTCACTTTGGCTGCGATAAAGTGACGATGACTCAGCGATAAATCCTTGTGAATATGCCCCTGGGTGCGCAAATTCACACCCCCTCCCGCAGCTATACTCATTCGAAACAGGGAGCCACGTGGCCCCACGCAACCCCTGGGACGGCCACCTCCCCGGGGCTAAATTAAAAAAAATATTGTGGGGGGTCTCAAGCCCCCCACACTGTGTCAGGGTCCACCACCTCCCCGAGACAGACTTTAATTAAATGCAGAGGTCTATTGCAGATCCCCAGCCCCGGGGACCACCACCTCCCCTGGGCTACACAGATGCTGGGAGGGGGGGCAGTGCGGCCACCCTCCAGGATCCCTCTGTGGCCCTGGAGACTGCCACTCCCGAAGGCTGGCTCCAGCAATGTCCCGTGGTGCCCACCCCCGAGACATTGCAGTTTGATATGACATGGTGGGAGCACTGTTTCGCTTCATGGAAGTGAGAGCAGGAAAGATGCTCTTGATTCCCTGAAGTGAAGCAAAATTGCTTATGGGCAGAGGGAGCTGCATGTAAGCAGCTCCCTTTGACCAAAAGCAATACCTGCTCCCGTAGGTAATGGGGAGCCAGCAGGGAATGTGGGGGCATTGGGACCCCCCCTGCAGTCCCCAAAGAAGAGGCCAAGCTCCAGGGGATGGTGTCGTCGCTGCCAAAAATAGCCCAGGAGGGGTGCTGCTTGGCCCTCCTCCCTTTAAAATGATTACAAAAAGGCCATGCCCTGGGGAATGGGGTCACCAGGGCCAAAATCGGCCTGGGGAGGGGGGCCATGTCTCCGACCCTCCTTTTTATGGGATTTTTTTCTAAACGGGTCAGACTCCGGGGAATGGGGTCCCCGGGTTCAAAACAATCAAGAGAAGAGGGGGCCAAACCGCCCACCTTACTAAGAAAAAACAAAAAAAACAAAGCCGCAACTCAAGGAGCCCCCACCCCCTCAAAGCACTGCTTTTCCAACTTGCCTCCTGGTCACTCTGGTTTGGGGAATGAAGTCCCCTTCAATGCTGAGGTTCCTTAGGGTCCAACTAGCACACCAGGGGGCATATTATCAAGGTCCGCCGGTAAAATTATCGCTGCTTATCGGCAGAAAACTGTTCTGGTGTGAACATGGGCTTCTATGGGAATTCCCAAGGGCATATTATCAAGCCCATTATCGCCGCTTTAGCGGCAGTTTTCTTGTGCCTCTTTCTGCACATCTCTTCCTCTTTCTATGCCTCCCTATGTTCTGTACCTCTCTTATTTCTATCTGTACCCCTCTTGCTTCTTTTTGCACCTTTCTGGCTTCTTTCTGCTCTTCTCTTGCTTCTTTCAGCATCTTTCATCCTTTTTCTGCACCTTTCTTCCTCTTTCTGCAGTTTTCTTACCTCTCTCTGCACTTCTCTTGCTTTTTTTGGCACCTCTGTTGCTTCTTTCTGTACCTTTCTTGCCTCTTTATGTACCTCTCTTGCTTCTATCTGCATCTTTCTTCCTCTTTCAGCACCTCTCTTGCTTCTTTCTGTACTTCTCTTGCTTCTTTCTGTACTTCCCTTGCTTTTTTCTACACCTCTCTGGTTTCTTTCTGTACTTTTCTTGCCTCTTTCTGCACCCCTCTTGCTTCTTTATGGCCCTCTCTTGCTTTTATCTGTAACTCTCTTGCTTTTTCCTGCACCCTTCTAGCTTCTTTGGCTACCTTTCTTGCTTCTTTCTGTACTTATCTTGTCTCTTTCTGTACCTCTCTTGCTTCTTTCTCCACCTTTCTTCTTTCTAAAGTTATCTTGATTCTTCTCCTCTTCTCTTGCCTCTTTCTGCACCTCTCTTGCTTATTTCTGTAATTCTTGTGCCTCTTTCTGCACTTCTCTTGCCTCTTTTTATACCTCTCTTGCCTTTTTCTGCACCTTTCTTGCCTCTTTCTGCCCCTCTCTTCCTTCTTTATACACCTCTATTGTTTATTTCTGTACCCTTCTTGCTTCTTTCTGCATTTCTCTTGGTTCTTTCTGCACCTCTCTTGCCTCTTTCTGCATGTCTCTTGTTTCTTTCTGCACCATCCTTCTTCTTTCTGCACTTCTCTTGGTTCTTTCTGTACCATTCTCCCTCTTTCTGTTCTTCTCTTGAGTCTTTCTGCACCTCTCTTGCCTCTTTCTACAGTTATCTTGCTTCTTTGTGCACCTCTCTTGCTTCTTTCTGCACCTCTCTTGCCTCTTTCTGCACTTCTCATGCCTCTTTCAGAACTTCTCTTGTGTCTTACTGCACTTTTCATGCTTCTTTCTGCACCTCGTTTTCCTCTTTTTGCACTACTCTTGCCTCTTTCTGCACCCCTCTTCCCTCTTTCTGCACCTCACTTGCCTCTTTCTGTACCTCTCTTGCTTCTTTCTGCACTTCTGTTGCTTCTTTCTGCACCTCTCTAGCTTCTTTCTGCATTTCTCTTGGTTCTTTCTGCACCTCTCTTGCCTCTTTCTGCATGCCTCTTGCTTCTTTCTGTACCATTCTTCTTCTTCCTGCACTTCTCTTGCTTCTTTCTGTACTTCTCTTGCCTCTTTCTGTATTGTTCTTCCTCTTTATGTATGTCTTTTGCCTATTTCTGCACCTCTCTTGCCTCTTTCTGCACATTTCGTCTTCTTTCTGCACCTCTCTTGCTTCTTTCTGTACCTTTCTAGCTTCTTTCTGTACCTCTCCTGCCTTTTTCTGCACCTCTCTTGCCTCTTTCTGTACCTCTCTTGCCTCTTTCTGTGCTTCTCTTGCCGCTTTCTATACCTCTCATGCTTCTTTCTGTACCCCCTTGCCTCTTTCCGTACCTCTCTTGCTTCATTCTGCACTTCTCTTGTATCTTTCTGTACCTCAAATGCTTCTTTCTCCACCTTTTTCCTTTCTAGAGTTATCTTGCTTCTTTCTCCACTTTTCTTGCCTCTTTTTACACCTCTCTTGCTGTTTTCTGTACTTCTGTTGCCTCTATCTGCACCTCTCTTCCTTTTTTATGCACCTCTCTTGTTTTTTCTGTACCTCTCTTGCTTCTTTCTGCATTTCTCTTAGTTCTTTCTACACCTCTTTTGCCTCTTTCTGCATGCCCCTTGCTTCTTTCTGCACCATTCTTCTTCTTTCTGCACTTCTCTTGCTTCTTTCTGTACTTCTCTTGCTACTATCTGTACCGTTCTTCCTCTTTCTGTACTTCTCTTGCCTCTTTCTGCACATTTTGTCCTCTTTCTGCACATTTCTTGCTTCTTTCTGCACTTCTCTAGCTTCTTTCTGCACCTCTCTTGTCTCTTTCTGTACCTCTCTTGCCTTTTTCTACACGCCTCTTTCTGCACCTCTCTTCCCTCTTTCTGCACTTCTCGTGCTTCTTTCTGTACCTCTTTTGCCTCTTTCTGTGCTTCTCTTGCCTCTTTCTATACCTCTCATGGTTCTTTCTGCACCCCCTTGTCTCTTTCTGTACCTCTCTTGCTTCTTTCTGCACCTCTCTTGCGTCTTTCGGCATCTCTCCTGCCTCTTTCTGCCCCTCTTTTGCATTTTTCTGCACTTCTCATGCGTCTTTCAGAACTTCTATTGCATCTAACTGCACTTCTCCTGCTTTTTTCTGCACCTCTTTTCCCTCTTCCTGCACCCCTTTGTCTCTTTCTGCACCTCTATTGCCTCTTACTATACCTCTCTTGCTTCTTTCTGTACCTCTCTTGCTTATTTCTGCACTTCTATTACTTCTTTCTGTACCTCTCTAGCTTCTTAGTGCACCCCATTGCCTCTTTGTGTACCTCTCTTGCCTCTTTATGCACATATCCTGCTTCCTTCTGTACTTCTCTTGCTTCTTTCTGTACCTCATTTGCTTCTTTCTGCACCCCTCTTGCATCTTTCTGCACATCTCCTGCTTCTTTCTGCACCTCTCTTTCCCCTTTCTGCACCTCTATGCCTCTTTCTGCACCTCTCTTGCCTGTGTCTGCACTTATCTTGCCTCTTTCTGCACCTATGTTGCTTCTTTCTGACTTCTCTTGCCTCTTCCTGCTCCTCTCTTGCCTCTTTCTGCACTGCTTTGACCTCTTTCTGTACCGCTATTGCTTCTTTCTGTACCTCTCTTGCATCTTTCTGTACCTCTCGTGTGTTTTTCTATACCTCTCTTGCTTCTTTCTGCATCTCTCTTCCCTCTATAATCACTTCTCTTGCTTCTTCATGCACATCACTTGCTTCTTTCTGTACCTCACATACTTCTTTCTGCATTTCTTTTGCTTCTTTCTGTACCTTTCTTCCTCTTTCTACACTTCTATTGCTTCTTTCTGCACTTCTCTGCCTTTTCCCACACCTCTCTTGCCTTTTTTGCACCTACCTTGCTTCTTTCTCTACCTCACTCTCTTCTTTCTACACCACTCTTGCTTCTTTCTTCACCTCCCTTGCTTTTTTCCGCACCTCTCTTGCTTCTTTCTGCACTTCTCTTGCCTCTTTCTGCTTTTCTCTTGCCTCTTTCTGTACCTCTCCTACCTCATTCTGCACTTCTATTGCTTCTTTCTGTACCTCTCTTGCTTCCTTCTGTATCTCTCTTGCTTCTTTCTGTACCTCTTTTGCTTCTTTCTGCAACTCTCTTGCCTCTTTCTGTACCTCTCTTGCTTCTTTCTGTACTTTTCTTGCTTTTACTGTACGCCTTGCCTCTTTCTGTACCTCTCTTGCTTCCTTCTGTATCTCTCTTGCTTCTTTCTGTAACTCTTTTGCTTCTTTCTGCAACTCTCTTGCCTCTTTCTGTACCTCTCTTGCTTCTTTCTATACTTCTCTTGCTTCTTTATGTACCTCGCTTGCTTCTTTCTGCCCCCTCTTGCTTTTTTTGCAAATCTCCTGCTTCTTTCTGCCATTCTCTTGACTCTCTTTCTGCACCTCGAAGCCTCTTTGTGCACCTCTCTTGCCTGTTTCTGCACTTCTCTTGCCTCTTTCTGAACCTCCGTTGCTTCTTTCTGCAACTCTCTTTCCTCTTTCATCACTTCTCTTGCTTCTTTCTGCACCTCATGTGTCTTCTTCCGGCACCTTCCTTGCCTTTTTCTGCACTTCCCTTGCCTCTTTCTGTACCTCTCTTGCTTCTTTCTCCACCTCACTCTCTTCTTTCTACACCCCTCTTGCTTATTTCTACACCTCTCTTGCTTTTACCTTTCTTGCTTATTTCTTCACTTCTCTTTGCTCTTTCTCCACTTCTCTTGCCTCTTTCTTCACCTCTATTGCTTCTTTCTGCACTTGTCCTGCCTCTTTCTGTACTTCTCTTGCTTCTTTCTGTACCTCTCTTGATTCTTTTTGCACCTCTCTTGCTTCTTTCTGCACCTCTCTTGATTCTTTCTGCACTTCTCTTGGCTCTTTCTGTACCTCTCTAGCTTCTTTCTGCACCTTGCTTCCTCTTTCTACACCTCTCTTGCTACTTTCTGCTCCTCTCTTGCTGCTTTCTGCACCTCTCTTGCTTTGGTTTTATCTAGACTTGACTGCGGAAATGTGAAACTGTCAGGGATACCCAAATCACGACTCGCACTAAAAGCAACCCTCAACCCTGTAGCAAGACTGTTAACAGGACTGAGGTGCTTTGACAATATCACACCATCACTAAAGTTCCTACAATGGCATCCAGTCAAAGCTAGGATCAACCTCAAGATAGCCTGACTGAGGCACAAAGTTCTGCACTAGGGTTCTCTACAACACAAGCCTGCAATGTAATCGCAGGTGGACCATGATCAAATCATGAAGACAATGATCCTAGTAGTGTTGATGCAATGTACGCAGCTTAAGGTGTGGGTGTACAAAGTTATTTTTCATACCAATAAGATACTCCTGTTGTTTTTGTACGATGTATGTAATGGCAACTGCCTTTGCTCTGTATAGCACTCTGATACCTTTGGGTCATGTTCGCACTTTATAAAACTCTCCAAATAAAATAAATTAAAAATAATTTGGTGGGATGTGGTTCAACGGGGTGTGTTCTAAGATGTTGCAGATGAGGTAAGAGAGAGGGATGTGAGAAAGTACTCGCTGGATTAGTGTCAGTATCATATTTGGATGATGACGCCATTCCATTTTCTGCAGCTGTAGTTGGAATATGAATAAATCTCACAAGAAGTAACCGGATGGTGCATCTACTATACCTAAATATAATTGAAAATATGAAGGTGATAAAATTGTTGAAATACTGGGAAGACAATTACATTTGTAAAGATGAGAACCCTCACTCCCCAGAGGTGACATGCTTCATCATTGGGTTCCCTCTTACACACAGTGACTGCAAGGTACACAATGTGGGCTACAACTCACCCACAGGAGAGGAGCATGAGGTGTTTTTATCATCCAGTGTACAAATGAGTGAGGGGCAGAGTGCAAAAAATGAATCAAAAGTGAATTAAAACTATCTCCTCAAGGGACAACAATAAATGTATTGGTTGTCCCAAGTGGATAGAGTTAAAAGACAGAGTGAGGAATAGGGATATGGATGTTCCCTATGCGGTTAGGCCAACATGTTTCTGCCTCGGTGACCATAGGTTCTTGGCATTCTCCAGGACCGACATCATGTCACTCTGCTGTCAATATGAAAAAAGTCAATATACCATACTTAATTTATATGGAGTCTAGTCTGTAATCTGTAAATATAAACAGAATACATTCACTATCAAGATCTATTCAATATCCCATATAAAACCAAAACACCCAGTGTATCTAAAAACCAGTGCAACAGCCACATTACTACACACGTGGGAGTAGGAATATATTGTTTCTATTTCCTCTCACCAATCTCAAAATGATCGTCTACTTCATCCTTTAGATTGTCCTGTATATTGGAGTCACAAGGATCTAAAAATGTTGCGATCCCACATCCGACATTAACATGGGGCTACTTGACCGAGTCCTTTTCCGGCATGAACAAAGATGGGTGTTCCGCATGAGAAGCCATATAACAGGATTAAATGAGGACATTCCATGGTGCTCCTTGTAAAACACTACATAAAAACACTATACATAAGTTGCTCTGCCATTGATGAACCCTGCTAAGGTTATTCATTAAGATATACAGTATATAGCTGTTATACATACTTTTGCTAATCATGCTCTTCATACACTCTTGATAGATTCACAAGGGTTCACAACCGATCTTTAACATGGGCGATTATTCTTGAACAACAATTAACATGTCTTGTTGTAGTCTTTTCACAGCATTTGAAAAATACAATTCCCATGATTTCCATGATTTTTGTAGTTTTTCGTCATGTTATCGGAAGAACATCTAAATAATTCCTATGGTCGACACGTGTGTAAATCAGTCTATAGGAAATACTACAAAAAGGCAATGTGCATTACAAGGTATATAAGTCACATGTCATTCATACCATTTAGCAGTTCATTTTATGAGTCTTTAGTCTGGGGGAGCACAAACATAGGATTTAAAACATACCACAATGGTTGGTGTTGGCTTTACTAATACGAATGTATTTCTACTCAATGCAACATTAAAATAATGAAAGGCTGGGGATAAAAATAGAAGTCTAACATATACCATGCTGTGTGTATGTCGCTCCTTGACAACAGTACATAGGACATTGAGCTGCATTAAGAGTGCAACTTGTGAACTGCAAGTTACAAAATGATCTGTGTGATAAAAGCAGTAACCTACTGAGCTATCCACATAAAATGCTGCTCTGTGATCCACATGGTGCAGCTTCTTCACAACAGGAACATTAGCCCTCTGCGCTACATTATGAGGAGCAGAACTACCACTTGACAAAAATCAATCTCTCTCCAGCAGGATCATGAATTACAAATAAATTTGACATTTTTAGTGCTGCCTGGAAACTGCCCAACACACAAGGAACTCTGTAGCGGGCACTTTCAAACCCATAGGGTGTTCCCTCACATTTTCCAACTAGGAACTCGCTTACTTCTGTCTTTGACAGAAGTGAACTTCACACATTTCCACATTGGGGAATATCTGAGTTTCAGAGTTTGTACAGCTTCACTTCATTTGACAGGGCTATTGCTTCTGCCAAAGCCCATCAACTAATGTTGTGATGGTTATTATTTCACGTTACTTGCAGATTTTTCTGTGCTGTAAGTGTAATTTAACACAAATCCCTATTCAGTGATGCACTAGGTGGTGTTTTCTATTACAAACTTGTTTTCGTTTATGATAATCTGGCCCTTGTATGTCAAACCGGTTTCTATCTTTTTCCACTTTTGTCAGGGGCTGTAGGGACAAAGAAATATGGGCCATATTATCAAGGAATGGTGATAACATTATCGCCGCTTTAGGGGAAGGAAACCGCCGCTAAAGCGGCGATAATGGACTTGATAATATGCTCTGGAGAATTATCTTAGAAGCCCAGGTTCAGGTGTGAACCTGGGCTTCTATGGGAATTCACAAGGGCATATTATCAAGCTAAATATCACCGCTTTAGCGGCTGTTTCCTGACGCTAAGGCGGCGATAATGTTATCACCGTTTCTTGATAATATGGCCCTATATTTTAAGCCAAAATTGAGCCGTAATATGCTGTGCATTAAAGAACTTCTATTTAACGAGAGCCAATGGCAAATAATAGGTTGTAAATGCCAAGCAGAATGGAACATTTATATAAGAAGACCAGTAAACAGTGAGATAACTACTCAGAGAAGGCTGCATTCGTGCAAGAGATGGATTTCCTAATTATGAACTACGATTAATAGAGCTGCCAATATAGGTTATTCTGCTACTGAAACAAAACATATTACACAAGAATCGGTTTACGAGGCGTAAAGGAGTAAATAAATCAAGAATCGAAGAGTCAACTGGATTAAAGCATGAATACTGCAGCACGGTGGCACAGTGCGTAATAAAGATGTGGAAAAGTAATGGACAAATACTGAAAAGAGTATTGAGATACATTTGGTTGAACATATTTCATTCGTCTGCCATACACATTAGATAGGATCCAAGACCAATCAAATAATTACAATGGCCATAAAGTAAATATTACATGATGACAGCACATTAACACCAATTCTACTAACAACACACCTTATAAATAAGCAGCATCATCACTACCAATCATTGTACGCTGTTATCTTTATTTTTTTCAGATTGGCCCCCTGAGGGAGGGACACAGCCCCAAAATGCATTGGGCATGAAAAATAAAGTTCATTTCAAGCTTGTCCTTAAAAAATGGAAAATACGTGCATTTTTTCAAGCATTTATTATGTAATTACTATATGTGATTGTTAACATATAGAATTGTTGGATTAACTGTTTTAATATGATTTGTGGAGAAACAACAAGCATAAAAATACATCAGGTTGATGAAATTGAAAACATTGTAGATATAGTTGTTTTTTGAATTGTGTACATTGGATTCAAGTTTATTTACTTGAATGAATTGGATAGACACTTGATCAACCTGTATCTCAGACAACATGCATTCCAGTATATCATACTAGTTTAGAGTGATTAGGTTATTAATATCTTGGCACAAACCAAGGGAGTGCATTACCCATTCTTCAGATTATTCACCTACCCGTTACTTCTACCATCTACCCTATGTCGTTACTCAGAAGTAACAAATCAGCAGTCTTTTGCTAATAAAAGACCTCACAGAGCTTTTTTGGGTAGCTTTTCTCCATTTTTTCTCACTTCAGTTCTTTGTCTTCACCCTCTATCCACATGGATGCCGTCAATACACTCCCACTGAGGAGGGAATGTTTATCTACTCTCCATCACGTCATGCAAAATGCATCCAACTGCTCCATGCACTAAGACTTTCATCACGCAAGGAAACTTCCAATCACTCACATAGGGGTAGATTTTCTAAGGGCTTGCATTGCCCTTGTGTTGCAAAGTCATCTTGTGCCCTGGGCACACCCATATTTTTGCTGAATGGTACTGGTGGTAACTGACTCTGACTGTCCCTGGGCTTTGCCTAACCCTGCCCAGGGCCAGTGGTATGCTAAAAACACACTTAGAATACAGCGAACACACCTACATACACTAGGGTACTCTATGGGTTAGGGTACCCCTATGATTGGCATGACCTCCCTATAAGGCCCTAGTACATATTAGAGCAGGGGAATCAAAATTACCTTTAAATCCCTAATATAAAATAGGGCATTGCAGTTTGGAGGCTAGCAGACCATTCTGAACTTGCATGTGTGCACTGCTGAGGCCTGAGGACTCTTTAAAAGCAGCACTGAAAACTAGACACCCAGTGGAGTCCATGTTTGTCTTCCCTACTATGTTTTCCTACTCAGAATGTGCGACAAACTTTGGCAAAGATCACATATTTTACTCACATTCCTGAGGGGAAGCTTCAGCAATCTCAGAGGATCCATGAAAAACCTACCACCTATGATTCTCACATTCCTCTCAATAAAAATGGTAGCCCACATTTGTGACTAACCTATCGCCTGCAACAGGATATCCACTCAACTGCACTATGGAGTCATCACTAACTTTCCTTGGGATTTCAGTCTTTATGGTGAGGTGTGGTGCAGTATTTGGTTAAGGATTGGCAAGCACCTGTGGAAACCCCCTAATCCTAGACACCTGGGAACAGTAGACACCCTGCTGAGTTCAGAGTTGTGTGGATCATTTGAATTCCTCCATATTTTCTTAAACAAGGTGCCTTGAAAAAGTCAAAATTTGGAAAAAATTAAACAATGTTGTCACATTTCTGTGAGGGAAAGTTACACTATCTGCAGGAATCTACAAAATTCATACCACTCAGAATTTCCACACTCCCCCAAATAAAAACAGTACCTCATGTGTGTGGCTATGCCAATCACATGCAACATAAAAACCCCCCAACTGCAATGAGACCACATCAAGATTTGATTATTGAATTTCATTCTTTTTGCTAATGTGGGTAATTGAAATACTTGGCCACAGGGTTGGCTAACATCCATGGAAGTCTACCAAACCCCACAATTTTGACAAATAGACTTACATGGATACCACCATGCTTTCATATCGAGAATCTCCTGCAATCATCAAACTTCAAATGAAATCATGAATTTTCTCATATTGATGCCACTGAAGTATTCAAACCTAGGGGCATATGTACAAGCCGCTATCACCATGGGAACACCACTTTTTCCGCTATTCCTGTGGCCATAGGGGTTTAGCCTTATTTAAGGCAGCATTCAGCCACTTAACGTGGCTTAACGGTGCCTTGTAAATAAGGCCCGCTTTCACACTATGCTTAGCGTGAAAGGGGTGGGCAGTGGGAGTTGCTGTGGGTGCTCCACAGCAACACCCATTGATTTTGACGCTGCCCCTATTTACAAGGGTGGCGTAAATAGGAGGCAGCTCCAAAATTAAGACCAGGGAAAACCTTGTCTTAACTTGGCGAAACGAGGAGAAATGCTTTATTTCTCCTAGTTTTTGCTTTTACCATGTGTGCTACTTTGTGCAGCACACATGGAAAAGGCAAAACGCCTTGGATTTTTTATGTGTAGGAAGGTATCCCTTCCTGCACATAAACAATCTTTAAAAAAAAATACATTTTGTAACTTCCATGTGTGCTACATTAAGCAGTACACATAGAAGTGACAAAACTGCATTTAAAGATTGTTTATGTGCAGTAAGGGACACTTTCCTACACATAAACAATCTTCCCCTGCATGTATACACCCTTGCACTATGACGCAAGGGTGACTGCGTTGGTGCTAAGCTGCTAAACTTAGCACCAGCACAGGGGGAAACGCAAGGCTGTGATGGGTGCTATTCTTGTTTCTACGAATCATCTGCTCCCCTCTTAGCTCGCTATGTTCAAGTTTATTATCTTATTGTTTGCTGACCCCTTTTGTCTGTAACCGTTTTGTTTGGTATTCCTATTTGATATGTGTGTGTTTTTTGGGTATTCCTATTTGATACCTGTACTGCAATTGTTACCATCCTTTCCTTCCAATTGTAAAGCGCTCTTATATCCCTTGGGATCATGTTTGCGCTAAATAAAACTTTATAAATGAATAAAATAAAGACTGCACCATATTCTTGTAAATATGGTGCAGCCTTGCGTTTCTGAAGTGGCGGGGTAAGGCGTTAAGCCATGATGGCCAAAGCCTATCTCTGACACTTCTTTGTAAATATGGCCTCTAGTGTTTACCCACTTCTCTTACGAAAATGGTACCCCACTCATCCACTCTTGTGGGTTGTTCTATTGGCTGTGCCAAGAAATTTATAAAATGTAACATGAAAAAAATCCCAAAGCTTCCTTTAGGTTAAATCCCTCTGGTCTGGCAATGTGGTTAGCTGCAATATTTGGCCTGAGCTCGGCTGACACCAATGAAAACCTACAAACTTCAGATATTTCTATAGTGTGACATCCAGGGGAGTTCAGGGTTGTGTGACTTGCATGGATATCACTATTTTTTCTTACCCAGTATCTACTGAAGATGACAAACTTTTACTAAAATCATAGATTTTCCTCAAATTTCTGTGAAAGAAAATTACGAAATATACGAGATCTATAAAAGCTCTACCACCCACTGTTTCCACACTTCTCCCAATTAAACAGCATCCCATTTGTGTAGATGGTCTATCACTTGCGACACAAAAGGTCCAATATTACAATGTGGACACAAGAGAATTTGAGTAGGTGCAGTATTTGGGTCCTGTTCAGACACCACCCAGGCTAATTGAGGGCTGCATGGCTTAATTGGAAACCCACAAATCTTTTTAGCATAGAATTCCCTGCAAACATCAAACTTTGGCTAAAATCACAGATTATCCTCACATTTCTGTGTGGGAAAGTACTCAAGTCTGTGGGAATCAGCAAACGTCTTACCACTCAGCCTTCTCACATTTCTGCCGACATAAAATGTATCTCACTTGTGTGAGCCTGCAAAAGGAACTGGTCTTACGTTTCACCCACACAAGGAGGGGCATTTTTTCAATTGGGAGAAGTATAGAAACGCAGGCTGGAAAGGCTTTGGTCACAAGCTCAAAGTGCCCAGTTTGTCTGTTGAATAATGGGAGAAATATGGCCTCATTTATGGCGCCGTCACTCAGTGCAGAGCAGCAAGTCACCTTGCTGCACTGCGTGACATGTAAAGTGCATGAATGCACCTTATTTAAGGCAGTACGGCACATACCTGTCCTTTCCCTTGCGCCCTTTTGGCAGCGTAGCACCAAAGCAGACACACTTGCACCAGAGTGCAAGGGTGCTTGTGTTACATGCATGATTGTTTTTGTGCAGGAAGAGTCAACTTTCTGCACAAAACCAACCCTAGGAGGCATATTTCTCTATGTGTGTTGCAGAATATATGTATATATATATATATATATATATATATATATATATATATATATATATATATATATATATATTCAGTGAAAAAACCATAGGTTTCACACACGTTATAGTTAGCGGACATTTCACTCATAAAAAACCATTGAAATTCCCCCGTTATAGTTAGTTAAGCTAACTATAACTCGCGCACCCGCAATCCACTGCTGATGACGTAACATATTACATCACTCATGACATGGTCAGTGACATCACTCATGACATCACTGATGACATCTCAAATGACATCACTGATGACATCATCCTTGTGACCTCCTCTCACCCTAATATAACCATTGATACACAAATTCAAAAATAGAGACTACAATTTTCAAAACAATGAACATACCAATACCAGTTACAATAACCTATTCAGTAATTCTTAGATCCACATACACATCCACTCATTCACCAACAGTCATGTACAGTCACTCATACATGTACTCACTCATCATATGTACTCATACACCTATACATCCTGTTACACATTGCCACTCATCCATAGAGTTACTCACATACATAGTCACTCATGCTAATAAAGACTCATACATCCATTTACTTGCATATTCAGTTATACACACACCTCAACACGTACTTGTACAGAAACTTACACATACTTACCCTTTAAAATAAACACTAATAAAAACACATACATATTCATTCAGGAACTCTTTCAATCTCTCACTCTCACATATACTCACTTATATACACCAATAGTCACATATACTAGTTTAAAACATATGTAGTTACTCATAGAGACACTATTGAGACAGTCATTCACTCACTAACACACCCATACACACACTCATCAAACCATACAGTCATGCACACATGCTGTCTTCAAAACATACAACCAGACAGACAATCATTCATGCACCTATGCACTACGTTAAACCCCCCACCGAACCATGCAGACACTCAGACTGATACTCAAAAAACAACCTTAAATCCAATATAAACACCCATATAGCTACACTCCAACCCATGCAGACACTTATACACAAAGTGAGAGACTGATACAGAAAATTACATATTTAAACATTACTCATTAAGCCATGTATTCACTAAGATACACTTAATCAGTCAGTTACACAATCATTTTTTCAAAAACAAATCATCCTTTTACACACTTATATACCCATTTATTATTCCATGGACCTTGAGATATACATATATAAAACATATTTAATTTTCAGAAAAACACACATTCACTGGATGATGTCATCAGTGATGTCATTTGAGATGTCATCAGTGATGTCATGAGTGATGTCACTGACCATGTCATGAGTGATGTAATATGTTACGTCATCAGCAGTGGATTGCGGGTGCGCGAGTTATAGTTAGCTTAACTAACTATAACGGGGGAATTTCAATGGTTTTTTATGAGTGAAATGTCCGCTAACTATAACGTGTGTGAAACCTATGGTTTTTTCACTGAATTTGCAAGGTTTTTTAAATGCTAAATCCTAACTATAACGTGTGTGAAACCTATGGTTTTTTCAGTGAATTTGCAAGGTTTTTTAAATGCCAATTCCTAACTATAACGTGTGTGAAACCCATGGTTTTTTCAGTGAATTTGTATGGTTTTTTAAATGCTAATTCTTGCCTAAAACATGTGTGATTCCCATGGTTTTTTCATTGATTTTGTATGATTTTTTTATCATAAATTATTATATGTGTTTTTTTTTTTAACAAAAATGCAATTTTTTTTTTTAAACTTTATATTCTCTTAAAACACTATTTGTTTTTTTTTTAAAAAAAATTCTGCAATATATTAATTTTTCTCTTTTTTTTTAACCAAACAGGTAAGATATATTAGTATAACATAGAAAATCTTTTTTTCCTTTTTTTTTTTTTTTTTTTTTTTAAGTGCGCGTACGGTAAGCTTACGGTAAGCGTACGGTTTGCGTAATGTTCGTAATAATGCTACTCTTTTTGCGTAGGGTTACGCAATTTACGTAGCAGTGCGTACTGCGTATGGCGCGCGTAAGCGTGTACGCTACACGCGCACGTTACGCGGAAGTGCCGAGGAGTGACTGTTATGCGCATGCGCGCGAGCGCGTGTCTTTTTTACGCGCATGCGTACTTTTACCGTAAGCGCACCGTAAGCGCTCCGTAAGCGTAACGTAAGCGTAACGTACGCGCACGGTGGGTCATGTGATCATAAAACAAAACTTTTGATTGGTTCAAAGTAGTTTCAGTTCTAGAACTCTCCTACACCACACCCATTCCCCTCATTTCTGCTTGTGATCCCTTAGGAGAAGGAGCTGACTTGTCTTTGTGATACGATGGCAGAACAGCACTCTTCTACTGAGAGTGAGGCTAGCAGCACCACCATCGGGCAGAGAAAGAGGAAACAGAAGAGCTCTTTTATATGGGAGTATTTTACTTTTCCAGAGGGTGAGAAAAAAGTCAATGCTGCTTTGGTGACTTGTAAGCTGTGCCAGCGTGTACTTTCGAGAGGAAATCCCAACAAGAAGTATTCCTTCGGGAATCACACTATGTTGAGACACCTTGAGGATGTACATCCCAGGACACATGCACGACATACTAGAGGCAACCCTTCAGTAAGTCGAGCAAGCACATCCACAGCAGCTCAGCCGAGTCCTTCTTCGGAAGCTCAGCAGAGCCCTTCATCTGTGGGGGCAGATGCACCTTTTTCTGATCCTGTGGAAACGAACCATCGGTTTGCGAGGGTTACTATGCGGTGTTCATTTTGCCATGGTCTAATTGTTCATAGGGAGACCAGTCTTCCCCTCATTAACAACAAAATAGACCAGCACATATGTCCTACCATTTAATGTTCCCATTCTTCCTTTCCTCTGTCCCTGCATGAACACAACGGCTCTTTTAAGAGCCAACCTTACCTCTCAACTTTTTTTTATTTTTTCTTTAAAACGTTTTTTTTTTTTTTTTACCGTACCGTAAGCGTATTTTTTTTTTTTTTTTTAAAAACACAAAAAATCAATTACCACATCTCAAGATCCTTGAGGAATTAATAACTAAATACTAAAAATCTGTTTGAGGAGAAGTGGAAGAAAGGGACCATCTAATTTCTGACTTACCTGACCCACACAACAATTTAATTTTTAATTAAAATTTAATTAAAATTACTTGAAAAAATGGTAGGTTTTTTTCAGAAATTTTCTTTCACAATCTGAAAAAAAAGAAAAAAGTATTAATATTTAATAAATTATTATATAACACAATACACGTATTTACATATTTTCTAAAAAAAAATGTTTGCCTTTTTTTTGCTGTTTTCAGAATATATTGCATTTCACTATAAATCGTGAAAGCAATTGCATTCATCACTTTAAAGCGGGCAAAAAAAAAAGAACAATCTCAAAGATTGTTTTAAAAAAGCCCAGAATCTCTTTTTACTTAAACATAACATTATTGAAAAGCATAATATTCTAAAAAAATATCATCTAATAACAATAACTATTTCCTTAAAATACCGTCAGACAATTTTGTTACAGAAGCATAATCTCAAAAATAATATATCTCAAATAACTCCACAATACATCTGGTTACATTTCCTTTAGGCCAAATAGTAATTTTAAAATTCTTTTTTGATTAAATTTCCAATGGTAATCTAATAAAATTCCAAAATTAAATTTGTACAGATGTTACCGATTCTCTCTAACATTTTGGTTTCCGAAAGATTAATTAATAATTAAATAAGTCCACAATACAATTGGTTACTTTTCCTTATGGCCAAATAGTAATATAAAAAATATTTTTTGAATACATTTCCAATGGTAATCCAATAAAATTCCAAAATTTAAATTGTACAGATGTTACCGATTTTCTCTAAATTTTTGGTTTCCGAAAGATTCATTAGGAATTAAATAAGACCACATTACAATTGGTTACCTTTCCATTAGGCCAAATGGTAATTTAAAAAAAAAAATTTGGGGAAAATTCCAATGCTAATCCAATAAAATGGTAAAATTGTTTTGTACAGATCTTGCGAAGTTTCTCTAAAATTTAGGCTTCAGGAAGATTAGATAGGAATTTGCTAAATCAAAAGGCAAACGTTGCTTGAAAATCAATTGAGAATCATTACACAGTGTCCAGCCTTTTTCACATTTAAGATAAACTGTGTAATGTCCAGAAGTAACAGTAGGTCCTTCATGGAAAATTATTGCAACTGTTACAAAAGTTTTTCCTGAAATTGATAATTGCTGTCCAATAAACTTCTTTATTAAAGTATCCAATTTTGAACCATCAGCTTTACATCGTTGCATCATTAAAATTACATACTGTCCGTATTCCTTTAAAATTAACGTTGAAAACATGTCAGATTTACACTCACCGCATTCCATGCTATGATTAGCATCTTTAATTAATTTAGCAAAAGTGACTGTTTTACTGTCTGGCAATGTTAAATAAATAAACCTTTCAGAATCAACATTAGAGCCACATGTATTGTAACAGTTTTCACAACTATGTTCCCATTTATAAGAGACACCAAACATATTTTCAATGGGAACCCCTTCTTCTTCCAGTACCTGAAGAAAATACATCAAGAATTCCTGTGCGTCTTGCTGTACATTTTGAGAAAACTGTGTTCGTCCTGAACATACATCTAAAAGTTTTCTAATTTCAGTAGCACTTCCTATTTGAGTTTTATCATTACTCAGATTTTGAAAAAGGAGACTCAACTCAGAACAGAATCTTTTTCTCTGATTTACTATTATCTGCTCTTGCAAACTTTCCAGATAAAATGCAACATTCAGCACTACATTAGCGTAGCAGTTGACACCAGAGCTATTTTCAAAATGACATCCTACAACCTCTTCTTCATTTTCCTTTTTGTTTTTGTTTGCAATTACATCACTCCTCTTTTTTTTCCTCCTCTCTACATCCTCATTACAGATATTCTCAATTCTCCTTTTACGAGAAACTACACGTTTCTCTAACACAGGATACTGACCTAAATGAGGAGCATAGGTTCTTCTTAATCTATTATACTCCTTTACACAATTTGCATCAGCACTAACTTTTGAATCATCAAAGTCTATCATGAATAAACCAGATAATGTTTTCACTCGTGACAAAGCTACATAAGCCATACCTTCTTTGAACACAGTTGAACCAATGTTTACAAAAGCACAATCTACAGTCAATCCTTGAGACTTGTGAATAGTTACAGCATATGCTAGAGAAAACGGAAACTGTTTCCTTTGTACATATAAGTCTTTCACAAGCATGAAACGAACTGAACAACGACAAATGTCTATAACTTCTTCTATTTGATCAAATTTTATTTTTAAACATTCTATTCCATCTTTTTTCTGATAATTAATAAAACCCACAACTCTTCCCATAGCTCCATTAACTAAACCTTTTTCAACATCCAAATTTCTCCTTAAAAATACTCTACAGTTCATGCAAACATACAGATTTTTTTCTAATCCAGCAGTTTTGGAAATGTTCTTCTCTAGTGAATCCAATTTATTTTTCAGTTTGCCTGTTAATGTGATAGTAATTCTTCCATCCTGAATTTTGTCCACTGCTTCCAATTTCCTGATATCTTCCTTGTCCAATTTCAAAAGCTCCTCATTGAATATTGAGCATTCACGTAGAGTTGGCATTAAGCAGATGACACTTTTCTTTTCTGCAATGTTCTTGTATATCATCTCTGCAACTATTTCTTCCTTTGGAAATAAATTATGTAGCAACCTACTCTGTAATGCTTTTGTGCCAGCTTCAGTCAGTAGTCCAATCCTGATATCTTTCAGAATACTTCCATATTCTTCATCATTTGCTTGCCTCATATTAGTAGTAAGTTCCTTGTACTCAAAGAAGGACCAAATATTTGCATTACCTATGCTTCCCAATGACTTCTTTGTGTCTTCATGTGTCACAGTATTAAACACTGGTTGTCCTTTAACTGGAGTAAGCTGTAGAAGATCCCCAAAAACTATGACATGTTTTCCACCAAATAACACGTCATAGTCTGTCCTTAGAATTTGCTGCATTCTTAAATGCACAAAGGCAAGCATTAAGTTTGATATCATGCTCACCTCATCAATAATGAGAACTTGCATCTTCTTCAATACTCTTGAAACTTCCAAGCATGCTTCTCCAGTTAGCTTGTGGTATTGTATTTTGTTCTCATGCTCCACTGGTAACATTAGTAAACGATGTAAGGTGATTCCTTTTATGTTATATGCTGCTAACCCAGTTGGAGCAGTAACCACACAAGACAAAGTAGAATCCGTTTTTTGCTGTAGGTAGCTTCTGATGACTTTTATTAAGAAACTTTTTCCAGTTCCAGCTTGTCCGCATACATACATCCTGATTGGATGAAATGAGGTGCATGAGCACTCTTTTTTTTCATGTAGTAATCCGTGATCAATTTTGTTTCTGATCTCTTCATAAATTTGTTGCTGCTCTTCATTCAGTTGTCTTTCAAAATTTGGTAAGTCTATAAATTCTTCTTGAGCTTGATTCATAGCCGTTTCCACTTCATTCATGGCTATTGCAGCTTCATTTTCAACGATTGGTTGTCCTAGGGCATCTTGACTGAGTGTTCCTGAACTTTGGCTGTCTTGAGAACTGTCTCTAGCTACTTCAGCTGCAATTGTAGTTTCCTGTTCAATTTCTTCATTTAACATTTGCACATAAGTTGTGAATGTACTGCATTGTATGCTGTCTTTGCAAGCATTAAAGGAATCTTCATAGCTTTGAAATTCTCCCAGTAGTTCATCTTCTGTACGCCATGGTTTAAACAGCTGTAAAAGAGCCAAGTAGTAAAATTCCTTTTTGTCAGTAGTGTCGCAACTCAGCTTCCTGTGATTTATCAAACTTCCTTTTGTTTGCTTCATCAAACATCCTTCCTCACCAATGACTTTATATTTTCCATTGTTGATGTCTTCTGGGGCTTTCCGTGAATAAATGTAGTTCTGCAGCACTTCATAGAGACACATGTTCTCCAGATGATGACTTCTCTTGGGATAATATGTGTCCAACATGTTTGATTTCAAAATATCTGTACTTTCTGGGTCATTCTCGGCCAAATATTCAATTTCTCCAACAGATTTCAGTACCCGATTTCTCATTGCTGCAAGGCCTAAACTTGCCCAAATTATTCTTCTTGATTTCGAGTAGAGACTTGCAGAAGATAACCTATCTGAACATTCGTAGGATCCAATTTCTCGATGCGATAACATCTTTAAACTGAAACTGTACAGCTTCTTACTGACAGTCTTCTCATGAGAAATCTCTTCCCACATTTCTTTCAATTCAGTTTTTTCAGATTTAGTAATGTAAGACGTTACATATCGAGCAGCAGCAATGGAATTGTCAGCTACATACTGTATATCCATGTTAGCATTCCACATGGATAAAATGACTGGGTTGTACTCATTTATATTTTTTGATTCTTCTTTTCTTTTAAGGTTGTAGGTATTCTTAGGTGATTTTCTTGTAATAGTATGTCTCACAGATGACATAAAACTGTTTACTCTTCCATTTGAAAGAACAGGTCTAGGAAATCCAAATCGACATTTAGTGTAGTATTTATCTTTGCTCTTGTATTTCCGTCGACAGTATTTTCCACACCGATGACTTTGGAAACGTAAAACTTGCTCCTTTAACTTTTTCTCTTCTGTGCTTTTTGGTATAGCACATGTTGCATATTCTTCAATGAAAGATAACACTGCTTCATCAGTATCTGTTCCAAACTTTCGGGCATCCTTGATCCACAACAGCATATGAATATGAGGAGCACCTCTTGCCTGGTACTCTTTTCTCCAAAAGAAATCCTCTACTTCTCCAAGAGGTGGATTTTTTTTATTGCAGATGAAGGACATCATAGCCTCAAATCTATGATTGAAATATCTGCAAACATTAACCGGATCCAATGAGCACAGTTCTCCTGCTGTCTTGTATTCGATGTTTTTAATGTTTGAATTTGCCTCTCGTAGAAAATCCAGTAAATCATCCCAAGCGTACTCAGCACAGCTTAGGGTAAGGAACCATGTTGGTGTTCCTAAATTCCGTAACATGCATTTTAATTCACCATGGCGTCGGTACCAATATTCATTTGTCCCACGCTGACAAGCCATCAGATTGATCAGTTGTGTTTCCAAATGATCATCTCGGTGCTGCACTTTCTCCATAAAATCCTTAGCAGACACATTTTGTAAATGTACTCCACTTTTTAAAATGTGATTTACTGCATATGATAATGCAGACAAGTCGCTTTTAAATAAAAGATGGAACAAATAAGGAATACTTTGTCGAAATCTGGGATCTTCTGCATATAGTCTTGTAGTTCGATACTCAGAAGCTGGAATCTGTTCTGGACGTTCATCGTATCGTCCTCCTTTTCCTGTAGGAAACAGCTGGGGAAAACATCGAGCTTCCAAGCTCTCCTCCCATACACTCACGGGAGTTCCTTTTGCTTTCTTCATCTGAAACAGATCAATATTGTCTCCCATAACTTCTTTTGAATGAAGAGGATGTATGCTAAAATGTTCATAAATTTCTTCTTCCTTTGACTTGTCCACTTTTTCAATTTGTCCAGTTGGTGTTTCTGTGTCTTCTTGTAAATCTTCTTCTTCTTCTTCTATATAAATTGATTCATACCATTTGTTATTCCTTTTCAAATACAAATTTGCTCTTTGTACTTTCCGTACATCTACCAGCTCCTGCCAAATCTTCTTATTCTTTGTAGGTACACCATTAACCAGAATAACTAATGGTTCACTTTCCAAAGTATCTGCATCAATAGTTTCCATATTTTTTTTCAAATCCAAGGGCAAATACACCACTCTTCCTTTTAAACCTCTCAGTAAATCTGAAGGAGGTAATTTACCAGTTTTGGGCTCCATAAGTACTATGGTCTGGAACGGATGAACACATTGAATAAGTATAGACTCATAAGTGTTTAATTCAGAAAGTTCGGCAGGAATAACATCCAATTCTAAATTATTATGTACAGCTCTGGTCGGCATTCTATTTTCCTCTAACTTGTTGTAACAGTATTTACAAATATGCTGATCTTCACCCAATTCAAAACAATTTTCAAGAAATATATATGTGGCAAAATCCTTCCACTTATAATTATCTTCATTTTCACTTTTTCTGTAGAGATCAACATTCCTGGTTTGTTTTCTATAATGAGTTCTGCGGCAACAAATACAAGTAATATTTGGTCTTTCATTAGAGATTATTGCAAATTTTGTTATGTGATCATTAAATGTCTTACTTACAGAGGGTTCTACATTCTCTTCCACTTCTTCCTCATTTACTGTGTCCTTTTCTGCACTGTCTTGTTCAGGACCAAAGTAACAAAACTGAATTTCATCAGTAACCTTCTCTACATCTGATACCGATCCACGGAACAGAGCCCTATTCAATTCATCTAACTTTATTGCTGGACTTTTAGCAAAATACAACCGTCTCACAAACTTTCTCATTTCAGTATGATGAACAGGCAGCATCCTAAAATGATGAAAAACACTTTTACACACTTTTCTAGATAGACAAGCCAGAGAATGACCCTGCAAACCAGTATTCTCTCTCACTCTGCATGGATCTAGACTTTGAAGCACCTTAATCTTCTGTTTTACACTTTTTTTACTATATTCTCTTAGAAACTCACGAAATTTATCAATAGATTCCTGACGCACAGTGCAAATACTACTACAATTCCAAGTGTACACTGGGGCTTTAGGACGTCTCCCCATAGCCTCATCCGCCATCACTTGTACCTCATCTCTTGGAACCATTTTCTCCTTCTCCATTATACAACCATTTTTCACTTCATAAGCACGACCTCTGGTGTCAACTGCATGCAGCAAACTATTACTTTGAAAATAACTCTCTTCATTAAAAAAAGGTTCACTACTTGAACTATGCATCCATTCTCCTAAAAACACTTTACAAAAGTTTGTTCTTTTCACTACTCTTTTCCTTTTGCTTTGTGATTTCAGTACATTAACCATTTTATCTAATGTACGCATCCTATTCAAAATTAAAATTAATAGTTTCCTTTTTAATTCTAATGCCTTAGCTGCAATGGCTTCAATTTCTTTTTTTCTCTTGTAAAATTTAGCCTTTTGCTTATATTTCTTCACATCCTTTATCAAATTGGACATAACTCTTCTCTGAAACATTTTTCTACGTATCTCTTTAAACGCTGTTTTTCGGTTTAACTTAATCTTTATTGTTTCTGAAGGTATATTTGCATTAACTAAATGCTCAATTTTTTCCTGTTCTTTTCTATTTAAAACATTCTTTCCAGTATAGACATTTTGTACATTTTTCCTTTTTTTGAAGATGTTCTTTAAAAAATCTTTTGTCTGCTTACCAGAAGACTTTCTCTTTTTCCCAACATGAGCATCTTCAACTAACTTAGGTCCTCCAGTTGTCTTCAAATATAGTTTTTTTTTGTGGTTCTTCCTTAGTCTGGATTTTGTAGGCATCTTAAATTTTGTTCACTGCTCTTCAGCAATACCTGAAAAAAACTAAAAAAAAATTCCTTTATTTTATTTAAATATATTACTACATTTTTTATGATCTTTTCAAATCTTAAAATACTAAGTACCCCTTTCCTACAAGTGAAAATCACAATAACACCTTCACAAATTAATATCTAAAAACAATTCCTGTGTGCACACAGAGTCATGGTTTGAAATTAGGCAGAAAACGAAATTTCTTTGCCAATTGGAAAGCACACTTCCTACTGCTTTTTTTGCAAGTGATAAGTACTTTTACAGTCTGACACATTTTGAATCCACTTTTCAGATTCTGAAAAAAGCACATGTCCAAACTGCTTTTTGATACCAGCAACATCTGTAACCTGGGTGACTGACTACACTCCAGCAAGGGCAACCAGCCTTATTGATGCTGAATGTATTTGCATTACTGACTGCAACCTCAAACCCCACTCAGTTGTGAATACTGTGCATGATTTCACAGGATAAGCAGCTGGGTGTGTGCGAAGAGTCTACTTCTGCAGAAAAAATAGCTCCCCCTTTCCATCTAATGCAAATGTAAAATTACCAGAGTAATACACAATAAATCTCTGTCTATAATTCCTCTTTGCACACAGAGTCATGTTTTCATATTAGTCAGAAAACGAAATTTATTTGCCAATTGGAAAGCACACTTCCTACTGTTTTTTTTTTGCAAGTGATAAGTACTTTTACAGTCTGACACATTTTGAATCCACTTTTCAGATTCTTATAAAAGCACATGTCCAAACAGCTTTTTGAGACCAGCAACATGTGTAACCTGGGTGACTGACTACACTCCAGCAAGGGCAACCAGCCTTAGTGATGCTGAATGTATTTGCATTACTGACTGCAACCTCAAACCCCACTCGGTTGTGAATACTGTGCATGATTCCACAGGATAAGCAGCTGGCTGTGTGCTAAGAGTCTGCTTCTGCAGAAAAAAATAGCTCCCCCTTTCCATCTAATGCAAATGTAAAATTACCAGAGCAATATGCAATAAATCTCTGTCTGTAATTCCTCTTTGCACAGAGAGTCATGGTTTGAAAATAAGGAAGGAAACGAAATTTCTTTGCCAATTTGAAAGCATACTTACTACTCTTTTTTTTGGCAAGTGATGAGTACTTTTACAGTCTGACACATTTTGAATCCACTTTTCAGATTCTTAAAAAAGCACATGTCCAAACAGCTTTTTGAGACTAGCAACATGTGTAACCTGGGTGACTGACTACACTCCAGCAAGGGGAACCAGCCTTAGTGATGCTGAATGTATTTGCATTACTGACTGCAACCTCAAACCCCACTCGGTTGTGAATACTGTGCATGATTCCACAGGATAAGCAGCTGGCTGTGTGCTAAGAGTCTGCTTCTGCAGAAAAAAATAGCTCCCCCTTTCCATCTAATGCAAATGTAAAATTACCAGAGCAATACGCAATAAATCTCTGTCTGTAATTCCTCTTTGCACACAGAGTCATAGTTTGAAAATAAGGAAGGAAACGAAATTTCTTTGCCAATTTGAAAGCACACTTACTACTCTTTTTTTTTGGCAAGTGATAAGTACATTTACAGTCTGACACATTTTGAATCCACTTTTCAGATTCTTAAAAAAGCACATGTCCAAACAGCTTTTTGAGACCAGCAACATGTGTAACCTGGGTGACTGACTACACTCCAGCAAGGGCAACCAGCCTTAATGATGCTGAATGTATTTGCATTACTGACTGCAACCTCAAACCCTACTCAGTTGTGAATACTGTGCATGATTTCACAGGATAAGCAGCTGGGTGTGTGCGAAGAGTCTACTTCTGCAGAAAAATTATCTCCCCCTTTCCATCTAATGCAAATGTAAAATTACCAGAGTAATACACAATAAATCTCAGTCTATAATTCCTCTTTGCACACAGAGTCATGTTTTCATATTAGTCAGAAAACGAAATTTCTTTGCCAATTGGAAAGCACACTTACTACTCTTTTTTTTGGCAAGTGATAAGTACTTTTACAGTCTGACACATTTCAAATCCACTTTTCAGATTCTTAAAAAAGCACATGTCCAAACAGCTTTTTCAGACCAGAAACATGTGTAATCTGGGTGACTGACTACACTCCAGCAAGGGCAACCAGCCTTAGTGATGGTGAATGTATTTGCATTACTGACTGCAACCTCAAACCCCACTCGGTTGTGAATACTGTGCATGATTCCACAGGATAAGCAGCTGGGTGTGTGCTAAGAGTCTGCTTCTGCATAAAAAAATAGCTCCCCCTTTCCATCTAATGCAAATGTAAAATCACCAGAGTAATACGCAATAAATCTCTGTCTATAATTCCTCTTTGCACACAGAGTCATGTTTTCATATTAGTCAGAAAACGAAATTTCTTTGCCAATTTGAAAGCACACTTACTACTCTTTTTTTTTGCAAGTGATAAGTACTTTTACAGTCTGACACATTTCAAATCCACTTTTCAGATTCTTAAAAAAGCACATGTCCAAACAGCTTTTTCAGACCAGAAACATGTGTAACCTGGGTGACTGACTACACTCCAGCAAGGGCAACCAGCCTTAGTGATGCTGAATGTATTTGCATTACTGACTGCAACCTCAAACCCCACTCGGTTGTGAATACTGTGCATGATTCCACAGGATAAGCAGCTGGGTGTGTGGTAAGAGTCTGCTTCTGCAGAAAAAAATAGCTCCCCCTTTCCATCTAATGCAAATGTAAAATCACCAGAGCAATACGCAATAAATCTCTGACTGTAATTCCTCTTTGCACACAGAGTCATAGTTTGTAAATAAGGAAGGAAACGAAATTTCTTTACCAATTTGAAAGCACACTTACTACTCTTTTTTTTGGCAAGTGATAAGTACATTTACAGTCTGACACATTTTGAATCCACTTTTCAGATTCTTAAAAAAGCACATGTCCAAACAGCTTTTTGAGACCAGCAACATGTGTAACCTGGGTGACTGACTACACTCCAGCAAGGGCAACCAGCCTTAATGATGCTGAATGTATTTGCATTACTGACTGCAACCTCAAACCCTACTCAGTTGTGAATACTGTGCATGATTTCACAGGATAAGCAGCTGGGTGTGTGCGAAGAGTCTACTTCTGCAGAAAAATTATCTCCCCCTTTCCATCTAATGCAAATGTAAAATTACCAGAGTAATACACAATAAATCTCTGTCTATAATTCCTCTTTGCACACAGAGTCATGTTTTCATATTAGTCAGAAAACGAAATTTCTTTGCCAATTGGAAAGCACACTTACTACTCTTTTTTTTGGCAAGTGATAAGTACTTTTACAGTCTGACACATTTCAAATACACTTTTCAGATTCTTAAAAAAGCACATGTCCAAACAGCTTTTTCAGACCAGAAACATGTGTAACCTGGGTGACTGACTACACTCCAGCAAGGGCAACCAGCCTTAGTGATGGTGAATGTATTTGCATTACTGACTGCAACCTCAAACCCCACTCGGTTGTGAATACTGTGCATGATTCCACAGGATAAGCAGCTGGGTGTGTGCTAAGAGTCTGCTTCTGCATAAAAAAATAGCTCCCCCTTTCCATCTAATGCAAATGTAAAATCACCAGAGTAATATGCAATAAATCTCTGTCTATAATTCCTCTTTGCACACAGAGTCATGTTTTCATATTAGTCAGAAAACGAAATTTCTTTGCCAATTTGAAAGCACACTTACTACTCTTTTTTTTTGCAAGTGATAAGTACTTTTACAGTCTGACACATTTCAAATCCACTTTTCAGATTCTTAAAAAAGCACATGTCCAAACAGCTTTTTCAGACCAGAAACATGTGTAACCTGGGTGACTGACTACACTCCAGCAAGGGCAACCAGCCTTAGTGATGCTGAATGTATTTGCATTACTGACTGCAACCTCAAACCCCACTCGGTTGTGAATACTGTGCATGATTCCACAGGATAAGCAGCTGGGTGTGTGGTAAGAGTCTGCTTCTGCAGAAAAAAATAGCTCCCCCTTTCCATCTAATGCAAATGTAAAATCACCAGAGCAATACGCAATAAATCTCTGACTGTAATTCCTCTTTGCACACAGAGTCATAGTTTGTAAATAAGGAAGGAAACGAAATTTCTTTACCAATTTGAAAGCACACTTACTACTCTTTTTTTTGGCAAGTGATAAGTACATTTACAGTCTGACACATTTTGAATCCACTTTTCAGATTCTTAAAAAAGCACATGTCCAAACAGCTTTTTGAGACCAGCAACATGTGTAACCTGGGTGACTGACTACACTCCAGCAAGGGCAACCAGCCTTAATGATGCTGAATGTATTTGCATTACTGACTGCAACCTCAAACCCTACTCAGTTGTGAATACTGTGCATGATTTCACAGGATAAGCAGCTGGGTGTGTGCGAAGAGTCTACTTCTGCAGAAAAATTATCTCCCCCTTTCCATCTAATGCAAATGTAAAATTACCAGAGTAATACACAATAAATCTCTGTCTATAATTCCTCTTTGCACACAGAGTCATGTTTTCATATTAGTCAGAAAACGAAATTTCTTTGCCAATTGGAAAGCACACTTACTACTCTTTTTTTTGGCAAGTGATAAGTACTTTTACAGTCTGACACATTTCAAATACACTTTTCAGATTCTTAAAAAAGCACATGTCCAAACAGCTTTTTCAGACCAGAAACATGTGTAACCTGGGTGACTGACTACACTCCAGCAAGGGCAACCAGCCTTAGTGATGGTGAATGTATTTGCATTACTGACTGCAACCTCAAACCCCACTCGGTTGTGAATACTGTGCATGATTCCACAGGATAAGCAGCTGGCTGTGTGCTAAGAGTCTGCTTCTGCAGAAAAAAATAGCTCCCCCTTTCCATCTAATGCAAATGTAAAATTACCAGAGGAATACGCAATAAATCTCTGTCTGTAATTCCTCTTTGCACACAGAGTCATGGTTTGAAAATAAGGAAGAAAACGAAATTTCTTTGCCAATTTGAAAGCACACTTACTACTCTTTTTTTTGGCAAGTGATAAGTACTTTTACAGTCTGACACATTTCAAATCCACTTTTCAGATTCTTAAAAAAGCACATGTCCAAACAGCTTTTTCAGACCAGAAACATGTGTAACCTGGGTGACTGACTACACTCCAGCAAGGGCAACCAGCCTTAGTGATGCTGAATGTATTTGCATTACTGACTGCAACCTCAAACCCCACTCGGTTGTGAATACTGTGCATGATTCCACAGGATAAGCAGCTGGGTGTGTGGTAAGAGTCTGCTTCTGCAGAAAAAAATAGCTCCCCCTTTCCATCTAATGCAAATGTAAAATCACCAGAGCAATACGCAATAAATCTCTGTCTGTAATTCCTCTTTGCACACAGAGTCATAGTTTGAAAATAAGGAAGGAAACGAAATTTCTTTGCCAATTTGAAAGCACACTTACTACTCTTTTTTTTGGCAAGTGATAAGAACTTTTACAGTCTGACACATTTTGAATCCACTTTTCAGATTCTTAAAAAAGCACATGTCCAAACAGCTTTTTGAGACCAGCAACATGTGTAACCTGGGTGACTGACTACACTCCAGCAAGGGCAACCAGCCTTAATGATGCTGAATGTATTTGCATTACTGACTGCAACCTCAAACCCTACTCAGTTGTGAATACTGTGCATGATTTCACAGGATAAGCAGCTGGGTGTGTGCGAAGAGTCTACTTCTGCAGAAAAATTATCTCCCCCTTTCCATCTAATGCAAATGTAAAATTACCAGAGTAATACACAATAAATCTCTGTCTATAATTCCTCTTTGCACACAGAGTCATGTTTTCATATTAGTCAGAAAACGAAATTTCTTTGCCAATTGGAAAGCACACTTCCTACTGTTTTTTTTGCAAGTGATAAGTACTTTTACAGTCTGACACATTTCAAATCCACTTTTCAGATTCTTAAAAAAGCACATGTCCAAACAGCTTTTTCAGACCAGAAACATATGTAACCTGGGTGACTGACTACACTCTAGCAAGGGCAACCAGCCTTAGTGATGCTGAATGTATTTGCATTACTGACTGCAACCTCAAACCCCACTCGGTTGTGAATACTGTGCATGATTCCACAGGATAAGCAGCTGGGTGTGTGCTAAGAGTCTGCTTCTGCAGAAAAAAATAGCTCCCCCTTTCCATCTAATGCAAATGTAAAATCACCAGAGCAATACGCAATAAATCTCTGACTGTAATCCCTCTTTGCACACAGAGTCATGTTTTCATATTAGTCAGAAAACGAAATTTCTTTGCCAATTTGAAAGCACACTTACTACTCTTTTTTTTGGCAAGTGATAAGTACTTTTACAGTCTGACACATTTTGAATCCACTTTTCAGATTCTTTAAAAAGCACATGTCCAAACAGCTTTTTGAGACCAGCAACATGTGTAACCTGGGTGACTGACTACACTCCAGCAAGGGCAACCAGCCTTAGTGATGCTGAATGTATTTGCATTACTGACTGCAACCTCAATCCCCACTCGGTTGTGAATACTGTGCATGATTCCACAGGATAAGCAGCTGGCTGTGTGCTAAGAGTCTGCTTCTGCAGAAAAAAATAGCTCCCCCTTTCCATCTAATGCAAATGTAAAATTACCAGAGGAATACGCAATAAATCTCTGTCTGTAATTCCTCTTTGCACACAGAGTCATGGTTTGAAAATAAGGAAGAAAACGAAATTTCTTTGCCAATTTGAAAGCACACTTACTACTCTTTTTTTTGGCAAGTGATAAGTACTTTTACAGTCTGACACATTTCAAATCCACTTTTCAGATTCTTAAAAAAGCACATGTCCAAACAGCTTTTTCAGACCAGAAACATGTGTAACCTGGGTGACTGACTACACTCCAGCAAGGGCAACCAGCCTTAGTGATGGTGAATGTATTTGCATTACTGACTGCAACCTCAAACCCCACTCGGTTGTGAATACTGTGCATGATTCCACAGGATAAGCAGCTGGGTGTGTGCTAAGAGTCTGCTTCTGCAGAAAAAAATAGCTCCCCCTTTCCATCTAATGCAAATGTAAAATCACCAGAGCAATACGCAATAAATCTCTGTCTATAATTCCTCTTTGCACACAGAGTCATGCTTTCATATTAGTCAGAAAACGAAATTTCTTTGCCAATTTGAAAGCACACCTTCTACTCTATTTTTTGGCAAGTGATAAGTACTTTTACAGTCTGACACATTTCAAATCCACTTTTCAGATTCTTAAAAAAGCACATGTCCACACAGCTTTTTCAGACCAGAAACATGTGTAACCTGGGTGACTGACTACACTCCAGCAAGGGCAACCAGCCTTAGTGATGGTGAATGTATTTGCATTACTGACTGCAACCTCAAACCCTACTCGGTTGTGAATACTGTGCATGATTCCACAGGATAAGCAGCTGGGTGTGTGCTAAGAGTCTGCTTCTGCAGAAAAAAATAGCTCCCCCTTTCCATCTAATGCAAATGTAAAATCACCAGAGCAATACGCAATAAATCTCTGCCTGTAATCCCTCTTTGCACACAGAGTCATGTTTTCATATTAGTCAGAAAACGAAATTTCTTTGCCAATTTGAAAGCACACTTACTACTCTTTTTTTTGGCAAGTGATAAGTACTTTTACAGTCTGACACATTTTGAATCCACTTTTCAGATTCTTTAAAAAGCACATGTCCAAACAGCTTTTTGAGACCAGCAACATGTGTAACCTGGGTGACTGACTACACTCCAGCAAGGGCAACCAGCCTTAGTGATGCTGAATGTATTTGCATTACTGACTGCAACCTCAATCCCCACTCGGTTGTGAATACTGTGCATGATTCCACAGGATAAGCAGCTGGCTGTGTGCTAAGAGTCTGCTTCTGCAGAAAAAAATAGCTCCCCCTTTCCATCTAATGCAAATGTAAAATTACCAGAGGAATACGCAATAAATCTCTGTCTGTAATTCCTCTTTGCACACAGAGTCATGGTTTGAAAATAAGGAAGAAAACGAAATTTCTTTGCCAATTTGAAAGCACACTTACTACTCTTTTTTTTGGCAAGTGATAAGTACTTTTACAGTCTGACACATTTCAAATCCACTTTTCAGATTCTTAAAAAAGCACATGTCCAAACAGCTTTTTCAGACCAGAAACATGTGTAACCTGGGTGACTGACTACACTCCAGCAAGGGCAACCAGCCTTAGTGATGGTGAATGTATTTGCATTACTGACTGCAACCTCAAACCCCACTCGGTTGTGAATACTGTGCATGATTCCACAGGATAAGCAGCTGGGTGTGTGCTAAGAGTCTGCTTCTGCAGAAAAAAATAGCTCCCCCTTTCCATCTAATGCAAGTGTAAAATCACCAGAGCAATACGCAATAAATCTCTGTCTATAATTCCTCTTTGCACACAGAGTCATGTTTTCATATTAGTCAGAAAACGAAATTTCTTTGCCAATTTGAAAGCACACCTTCTACTCTTTTTTTTGGCAAGTGATAAGTACTTTTACAGTCTGACACATTTCAAATCCACTTTTCAGATTCTTAAAAAAGCACATGTCCAAACAGCTTTTTCAGACCAGAAACATGTGTAACCTGGGTGACTGACTACACTCCAGCAAGGGCAACCAGCCTTAGTGATGGTGAATGTATTTGCATTACTGACTGCAACCTCAAACCCTACTCGGTTGTGAATACTGTGCATGATTCCACAGGATAAGCAGCTGGGTGTGTGCTAAGAGTCTGCTTCTGCATAAAAAAATAGCTCCCCCTTTCCATCTAATGCAAATGTAAAATCACCAGAGTAATACGCAATAAATCTCTGTCTATAATTCCTCTTTGCACACAGAGTCATGTTTTCATATTAGTCAGAAAACGACATTTCTTTGCCAATTTGAAAGCACACTTACTACTCTTTTTTTTTGCAAGTGATAAGTACTTTTACAGTCTGACACATTTCAAATCCACTTTTCAGATTCTTAAAAAAGCACATGTCCAAACAGCTTTTTCAGACCAGAAACATGTGTAACCTGGGTGACTGACTACACTCTAGCAAGGGCAACCAGCCTTAGTGATGCTGAATGTATTTGCATTACTGACTGCAACCTCAAACCCCACTCGGTTGTGAATACTGTGCATGATTCCACAGGATAAGCAGCTGGGTGTGTGGTAAGAGTCTGCTTCTGCAGAAAAAAATAGCTCCCCCTTTCCATCTAATGCAAATGTAAAATCACCAGAGCAATACGCAATAAATCTCTGTCTGTAATTCCTCTTTGCACACAGAGTCATAGTTTGAAAATAAGGAAGGAAACGAAATTTCTTTGCCAATTTGAAAGCACACTTACTACTCTTTTTTTTGGCAAGTGATAAGTACTTTTACAGTCTGACACATTTTGAATCCACTTTTCAGATTCTTAAAAAAGCACATGTCCAAACAGCTTTTTGAGACCAGCAACATGTGTAACCTGGGTGACTGACTACACTCCAGCAAGGGCAACCAGCCTTAATGATGCTGAATGTATTTGCATTACTGACTGCAACCTCAAACCCTACTCAGTTGTGAATACTGTGCATGATTTCACAGGATAAGCAGCTGGGTGTGTGCGAAGAGTCTACTTCTGCAGAAAAATTATCTCCCCCTTTCCATCTAATGCAAATGTAAAATTACCAGAGTAATACACAATAAATCTCTGTCTATAATTCCTCTTTGCACACAGAGTCATGTTTTCATATTAGTCAGAAAATGAAATTTCTTTGCCAATTGGAAAGCACACTTCCTACTGTTTTTTTTGCAAGTGATAAGTACTTTTACAGTCTGACACATTTCAAATCCACTTTTCAGATTCTTAAAAAAGCACATGTCCAAACAGCTTTTTCAGACCAGAAACATGTGTAACCTGGGTGACTGACTACACTCTAGCAAGGGCAACCAGCCTTAGTGATGCTGAATGTATTTGCATTACTGACTGCAACCTCAACCCCACTCGGTTGTGAATACTGTGCATGATTCCACAGGATAAGCAGCTGGGTGTGTGCTAAGAGTCTGCTTCTGCAGAACAAAATAGCTCCCCCTTTCCATCTAATGCAAATGTAAAATCACCAGAGCAATACGCAATAAATCTCTGCCTGTAAGCCCTCTTTGCACACAGAGTCATGTTTTCATATTAGTCAGAAAACGAAATTTCTTTGCCAATTTGAAAGCACACTTACTACTCTTTTTTTTGGCAAGTGATAAGTACTTTTACAGTCTGACACATTTTGAATCCACTTTTCAGATTCTTTAAAAAGCACATGTCCAAACAGCTTTTTGAGACCAGCAACATGTGTAACCTGGGTGACTGACTACACTCCAGCAAGGGCAACCAGCCTGAGTGATGCTGAATGTATTTGCATTACTGACTGCAACCTCAAACCCCACTCGGTTGTGAATACTGTGCATGATTCCACAGGATAAGCAGCTGGCTGTGTGCTAAGAGTCTGCTTCTGCAGAAAAAAATAGCTCCCCCTTTCCATCTAATGCAAATGTAAAATCACCAGAGCAATACGCAATAAATCTCTGTCTATAATTCCTCTTTGCACACAAAGTCATGTTTTCATATTAGTCAGAAAACGAAATTTCTTTGCCAATTTGAAAGCACACTTACTACTCTTTTTTTTGGCAAGTGATAAGTACTTTTACAGTCTGACACATTTCAAATCCACTTTTCAGATTCTTAAAAAAGCACATGTCCAAACAGCTTTTTCAGGCCAGAAACATGTGTAACCTGGGTGACTGACTACACTCCAGCAAGGGCAACCAGCCTTAGTGATGGTGAATGTATTTGCATTACTGACTACAACCTCAAACCCCACTCGGTTGTGAATACTGTGCATGATTCCACAGGAGAAGCAGCTGGGTGTGTGCTAAGAGTCTGCTTCTGCATAAAAAAATAGCTCCCCCTTTCCATCTAATGCAAATGTAAAATCACCAGAGCAATACGCAATAAATCTCTGTCTATAATTCCTCTTTGCACACAGAGTCATGTTTTCATATTAGTCAGAAAACGAAATTTCTTTGCCAATTTGAAAGCACACTTACTACTCTTTTTTTTGCAAGTGATAAGTACTTTTACAGTCTGACACATTTCAAATCCACTTTTCAGATTCTTAAAAAAGCACATGTCCAAACAGCTTTTTCAGACCAGAAACATGTGTAACCTGGGTGACTGACTACACTCTAGCAAGGGCAACCAGCCTTAGTGATGCTGAATGTATTTGCATTACTGACTGCAACCTCAAACCCCACTCGGTTGTGAATACTGTGCATGATTCCACAGGTTAAGCAGCTGGGCGTGTGGTAAGAGTCTGCTTCTGCAGAAAAAAATAGCTCCCCCTTTCCATCTAATGCAAATGTAAAATCACCAGAGCAATACGCAATAAATCTCTGTCTATAATTCCTCTTTGCACACAGAGTCATGTTTTCATATTAGTCAGAAAACGAAATTTCTTTGCCAATTTGAAAGCACACTTACTACTCTTTTTTTTGGCAAGTGATAAGTACTTTTACAGTCTGACACATTTTGAATCCACTTTTCAGATTCTTAAAAAAGCACATGTCCAAACAGCTTTTTCAGACCAGAAACATGTATAACCTGGGTGACTGACTACACTCCAGCAAGGGCAACCAGCCTTAGTGATGCTGAATGTATTTGCATTACTGACTGGAACCTCAAACCCTAAAAGTATTCCTCATTTATACCAGTACATCTTAATTTATGGTGAAAACATAGTCCATATTATTTTACATGTTCCTCACATTTAAATTTCTCCCAAAACACAAAATGATAAACACAACTTCAACAAAAGGAATCCCAATTATATTATTCATTTCTTAATTTACCATATACATCCCCTCTCAAACTCTTAACTCACCTTTAAAATTAGTTAGTTGTGAAAGAAATGTGGCACTCAAACAGCAGATTATCAGAGCCAGGATCTCTGTTCTGTACACCTCTCTCCTCTCAGCAGAACCAGATAATGGCAATGTTTCCCTCTCTTTTTCCACACATATACATGTTACTTTCAAATCTCAGTGCTTCCCCCTTTTTTTCAAATGTAATCACACATTTCTATTGGTTGAAAACCCAACCCTTTTCCAAAAGTACCCTTCCCCCAACTTGACTTCAGCCTAGTACCCTTCCCCCAACTTGACTTCTGCCTGCTACCATAGCAACAGCTCTTGAAACACTGCTGTGTAGAGTTAGGTCAGAAGTTCACCACACAATGTTTCATTTTCAAAGAGCAAGAGTGCTTGACTTTTCAAACCTAACAGCAAATCCATAGTACTGTTCTTTGGTAACACATTTTTCTGTACCAATACAAAACATGCTTCTATAAATTTACACATACAGCCTAGTTTTTATTGTAGAATGGTATCAAACAGCCAATCAGTTCTTTTTATTTTAAAAAAATATGTATGCCTCCATTTCCAAACTGTCTTTCATTCCTTTTTCCCATTCTACTGAAATACACCTCCTGAGTGCATCCAGATCCCCTTTGAAGATGTTCACAGTGTGGATTGTAGGGCACAGCTATGTCTTCTGGAGTGAAAAGTATGCAGAAAAAAGAGGTATGGTGAGTGACCTTGCTTTGCCAAATGTAGACATTAAATGGATTGGTCAGAGAGGGTTAAAGTGGCACCAATTGATGCCATTGGTGAAATCCTTCATGCAAATCCAACACCCTGACCTCATAATAGTGCACTGTGGTGGCAATGACCCAGGCACTTTGACTGGGGTAGGTCTGGAAATGCTTATGAAGGACACCTTTGCACAACTGTTTTCACTTTTCCCTAAAACTGCCTTTGTGTATTCTAACATATGCCAAAGGCAAAAATGGAACTGGTCCAATCAATTTTGTCCGCAGATTGACAAAGCAAGAAAGCACGTCAACAAATCTGTTTCTGCTTTCCTCCGAGACTATGGTATGGGTTCCATTTACCACAACAACTTGCGTTATGACATGCAAGACATTTATAGAGGAGATGGTGCACACTTCACTGATGAAGGGAACAGAGTCTTCCTCTTGAACCTTAGACTCTGCGTCGGTACTTACTTGTAGGTACCACTAAAAAATCAAATCACTTCATAAACACAACGGCTCTTTTTAGAGCCCCCTAATATCTAAACACTTAAATCTGATTTTTTTTTCTTCTTTTATTTTTTTTTTCTACCGTACGCGTACGGTAAGCTTACCGTAAGCTTACTGTACGCGTACCCCGCGATTTTTTTTTAAAATTAATAAATGTTTTTTTTGTACTTTTCTGTTCTTCTTTGACCCCCTTTCAAATGTTAGGGGGTCTGTAACTCTCTTCCTTGCCCCCTTTTCAAGTTATCACCCTTTTTTTTCTGAGTGAAACACACAAAATGGCGGCCGCCGCTTCCTGGTTTCGACCGATTCGAATGTTTACTAAGATCTAACAGCCAATCAGAATCGCGCTCGCGCACGTCACCGTACGCGTACGGTAAGCTTACCGTAAGCGCACGGTAAGCGCACCGTAAGCTGCCACAGATATATATATTGATTTAAATGCTATTTTCTCAGGAACTACTGAACAGATTTACAACAGACCTACAAAAGGCACTTCCTTGACCTGAGGACTACCTCTCTGCCAAATTTCAAGTAACTCTGTTCAGCCGTTCGGGCTGTAGCTGTGTCTAAAGGTCCTATGGAAAAATGCATGGGAAAAACGCGTTTTGGGACCCCCCTTTTTTCTCAGCCCCTGCTTGACGAATCCCCCCGAGACTTTCAGGGTAGGAGCGGAGCGTAGCGCCCCACCTATTTTGAAAATTTCGCGAGGATTCGTCGACCGGCGCCAAAGTTATTCCAAATAGAATGTTGCGGTTTTCCTATGGAAACAGGGTCCTAACTATAACTACCTACTGGCGACCGCCAGTAGGTAATATATATATATATATATATATATATATATATATATATATATATTACCTACTGGCAGTCGCCAGTAGGTAGTTATAGTTAGGACCTAGGGGCATATGCATCAACATTAGCATTTGCGATTCCTTATTAGCGAAAAATAAGGATTCGCTAATAAGGAATAGCAAAAGGCTATGCATGTAGGAATCGCTATTCAAATAGCGATTCCTTAACTTTCCTTAATTGCTACTAGCAAATAGCGAGTAGCAATTAAGGAATGCCGTCCCAATCATTCCTATGGGCCTCCAGGCCCATAGGAATGAATCGGAGATTGCATGAGCAAATAGCGAGTACCAGTAGGTTCTCGCTAATTGCTCATGCAATTTCAAGGGTGCAAGGGTGTCAAAATGACACCCTATGGCACCCCTGAAAATGATATGTGCACATATGTTGCACACACACATGCTCTAAGGGCATGTGTGTGCGCAACATGAAACTTTGAAAAATGCACAAAAGTGCATTTTTCAAAGTTTTTGCAAATTACCATGCAGTTCATCTTCATGGTAATTTGCTCCCCCTATTAGCGAAATCGCTAATTTTTTAACTTTGATGCATTGCATTTAAGGAATCTCACTTTGGGATTCCTTAAATGCAATCGCTATTTAAGGAATCGGTATTTAAGGAATCCCTATTTAAAGAATCGGTATTTAAGGAATCCCTATTTAAAGAATCGCTATTTAAGGATTCCTTAAATAGCGATTTCTGCTTTTGGGTTGATGCATTGGGATTGGGTATTTTTAACTTAATACCGGGAGCTATTAGCGAATCGGTATTTTACCGACTGGATTTTGGGTTGATGCATGAGGCTGCTATTTTCCATAGGAAATCCGCAACATTCTATTTGGTGCCGATTGACGAATCTTTGCGAAATTTTCCAAAATTTTGGCCAGCTCCGGTCCGCTCCTGTTCTGAAAATTTCACAGTGATTCGTCAAGCGAGGGCCGAGAAAAAAGGGGGGTCCCAAAACACGTTTTCCCCATGCATTTTCCCATAGGACCTGTTGACGCAGCTATGCTGAACGGAATTACACCAAATTTTGCAAAGAGGTAGTCCTCAGTTCAGACTTGTGCCTTTTGCTTAAATGGTGTAAATCCGTTTAGTAGTTCCTGAGAAAATTAGAGTTAAAAAGATAGGTATATCTAGGCGGAGTCTAACCACACATCTCATCGTGAGATCTGATTGGCTGTCAGTACTTCATCCAAGAAGTGTTGGCAGCCATCTTGGGACCAATATACATGATAGCACCTCATTAAAAAACATTGCAGTTAATAGAAGCTTTTAAGACTTTAGTTACATTATAAATCATTTGTTGATGGTACCATACTCATTTCAGGAATTGTGGTGTGTTCTAAAGTTATTTTACCATGTGAAAAAGCCTTCGGCTGTGATATCATGAATCATGTTTGAGAGAAAACTATTTTCTCATGCTTTTCCCACAGAGGTTTGGAAGGTGATCTATAAGCTAAACTGAGAGCATATTTTCTGTAAATTCACATTATCTTTCTCAGTCATGTGAGAATGAAGTCTGACATTCTCAGTAAAACATGTATATCTAACAAAGGCAGAGACTGTCAGTTGATTCCTTTGTGTTCTACTGCAGCTTCCCAGAGTGTTCTAAAGAACAACTAGAGCGCTAACAGTCTTACTTATGACAAAAGTATAGCACACCTGAAACCATCTTGATTGGAATAAAGTGGTAACACTTAAAGCATTTAATTTACAAAGGAACAACATGAGGGGGTTCATTTTGCCATAGAAATTATGATTAGTGCTGCAGAAAGAAAAATTAGGGCACATTTTGACTTCTCAAATCCTCTTCTATTTCATAAAAAAAACTTCTGACATGCAGACTGAAACATGCACTTTGAATACCAGCAGCAGACTTCGCTGGTGAGCAGTAGCTTTACTACAGTGATCTAATGAGCAACTAGAGTGCTAACATTCAGAATTTATGGCAAATGTGTGACACATCTGAATGTCTTCTTCATGGAACCGAAGTAAAAAACTGAAAGTATTTCCTACTGAGGAGACTGCAGTAAATGAGGAAATTAGGAAACTTCATTACAAATAAATCTCCCAAGATGGCCACCAGAGACAAAAGAGCCCAAATGTAGCCCAAATATCACCCAGATGTAGCCCAAGTATAGCCCAATGACAGAATGTCCCAGAGTGTTCTAACGAACAACTAGAGCGCTAACAGTCTTACTTTTGACAAAAGTATGGCACACCTGAAGCCCTCTTGATTAGAATAAAGTGGTAACACTTAAAACATTTAATTTACAAAGGAACAAAATAAGGGGGTTCATTTTGCCATAGAAATTATGATTAGTGCTGCAGAAAGAAAAATTAGAGCACATTTTGACTTCTCAAATCCTCTTCTATCTCATAAAAAAATTCTGAAATGCAGACTGAAACATGCACTTTCAATACCAGCAGCAGACTTCCCTGGTGAGAAGTAGCTTTACTACAGTGATCTAATGAGCACCTAGAGTGCTAACATTCAGAATTTATGGCAAATGTGTGACACGTCTGAATGCCTTCTTGATGGAACCAAATAAAAAACTGAAAGTATTTCCTACTGAGGAGACTGCAGTAAATGAGGAAATTAGGAAACTTCATAACAAATAAGTCTCCCAAGATGGCCACCAGAGACAAAAGAGCCCAAATGTAGCCCAAATATCACCCAGATGTAGCCCAAGTATATCCCAATGACAGAATGTCCCAGAGTGTTCTTAAAAACAACTAGAGCGCTTACTATCTTCATTATGACTAAAGTATGGCACACCTGAAGCCATCTTGATTGGAATAAACTGGTAACACTTAAAACATTTAATTTAAAAAGAAACACAATGAGGGGGTTCCTTTTGCCATAGAAACTATGATTAGTGCTGAAGAAAGAAAAATTAGGGCACATTTTGAGTGACTTCTCAAATCCTCTTCTATTTCATTAAATAATTCTGATATGCTGACTGAAACATGCACTTTTAATACCAGCAGCAGACTTCCGTGGTGAGCAGTAGTTTTACTACAGTGATCTAATGAGCAACTAGAGTGCTAATATTCAGAATTTATGGCAAATGTGTGACATATCTGAATACCTTCTTGATGGAATCAAAGTAAAAAACTGAAAGCATTTCCTACTGAGGAGACTGCAGTAAATGAGGAAATTTGGAAACGTTATAACAAATAAATCTCCCAAAATGGCCACCAGAGACAAAAGAGCCCAAATGCAGCACAAATATCACCCAGATGTAGCCCACATGTAGCCCAATGACAGAAGTGTGCAAAACACTTATTTTTTGTGTATTTGCAGTTTTATATAGTGCAGACTTGTCAGGTATTGGAGTGCTTTACATGAGCATTGGTTACATCACACAAGATCAAATTCATTTTGGTTGTAGACATGGGGAGATTAAGTGATTTGACCAGAATCACAGAATGTTGTGCTGAAGCAGAAACTCCAACCTGGTTCCCCAGTTGCAAAGTCTGCAGCTCTGGAAGTAACACCACATCCTCTCCCCTAAGTGCAACATTTAATCAAGCGGTCAACTGGATAAAAAAACATAAAGATTACAAATAATTTAAAAGTTTGTTGTCGCTATTTGAAAACTCAGAAAATATGTCCTCATTTTAGTTTTTTAGAGCACTAACCATAATTTTGATGCAAATAAGACCCTCTCATATATGTAATTTCTAAAGGAAATGCTCTAGGTATTACAGTTTTGATTACATCAAGATGACGTCAGGCGTTCCACACTTTTGTAATAAATATAGAATGTTAACAATCTAGTTGTTCATTGGGATACTGTTGAGAGGCAGAGGCCAGGGGCACGGACTCTGAAAATTGAAGGCAGGTAGGAGAGTGCAGAGGCAAACATTTGACCACACTGGGCAGGCAGGAAGGGCAGTGGCAGCACACCAGACTATGGAGGGCAGTGGAAAGGGGGGCAGGGGCAACAAACCAACAATACAGGACTGGCAAGAGAGGCTGTGGCAATATAATAGACCATTGTGGGCAGAAGGAAGAGGCAGTGGTAGTACAACCATACATGCCAACAGACCCGTTTCAGCCAGGAAACGTCCAATGTTTTTAAGCTCAAAAGGGCTTTATTTGATCTGTCTCCTGTCTACAATCTCCTCTTTTTCAATGTAACTCAAAGGGGAAAATCAATACCCCAGTTTTTTTTCAAAATCTCCCTCTTACCAAGTTCAAAATATTCGCAAGTATGGTACATTGGATCATGGTAGGTAGGAGGAATTGGGGTAGGGACATGGACTCGGATAACAGAGGACAGGAGGGACATGGAGAGGTGCACCAAACTGACCCTACAGGGCAGGCATCAGGGTTTGCAGCAGCACAATACACCACACAGCGCATGCGGGACGGGAGTGCAGCACAACAATCCATAGAAAGCAATAGGGAGGGGACAGGACCATGCACATGGACAACAGAGAACAGAGGGGACAGAGGCAATGGTAGCTAGCTGACCATAATGGACAGACAGGAGAGAAAGCTGCAGCATAACAGACCATAAAGGGCAGGAGGGATGGAACAGGGTATTACAATGGAACAGACAAGCCAGGAGGGAGGGAATAGGGGTCTGCACATGGAAACAGAGGGCTGGGGGCAAGGCAGGAGCAGCAAGATGACCATGGAGGTCAGGCAGGATGGGCACTAGAAACAAGACACACCATGGAGAGCAACAGTGAGACTATGATGGCATACACACAGACCATGGAGGGAAGTTGGGAGGGGGTCAGGGGCAGCTAGCTGACCACACAGGGAAGGTGGGAGGGGCCATGGCAGCACAGAAGACCATGCATGACAAGCGGGTGGGTTAGTGGCAGCACAATGGCTATGATGGGCAAGAAGGAGGGTGCAGGGGCATGCACAAAGGACCATGAAGGATAGAAGGGAGGGTCAGGACCTGGGCACAGACAAGAGAGTTCAAGGGAAGGGGCCTCACAACAGACCGCGTGGGGCAGGCAGGAGGAGCAGTTGCAGCACAACAGACCAGGGAGGGCAGAAGGGTGTGGCAGTAAAATGGACCATGGAGGACAGGAGGAAGGGGATAGGGGCATGGCATGTGGACAGGCAGGGTGGAGGTGGCAGGGACAGGTTACAGTCATCTGACAATGCTAGACAGGTGGGAGGGGAGTGGCACCTCAACAGAACACTCAGAGTAGTTAGGAGTGGCAGGTCCATGGAACATGGTGGGCAAAAAGGATGGAGCAGGGGCATGCACAAAGACATCGGAGAGCAGGGGGAAGGAGAATAGGGGCAGCAAGCTAAGCACAGAGGCTAAGCAGGAGGTCAATGATGGGCCATAGAATTGGGCAATGGAGGGCAGGAGGAGTGGACTGGTACATCATGCTAAATGGAGGGCAGTGGCAGCACATCAGACCATGCATGGCAGGAGGGAGGAGGCTAGTCCATGGATTCAGACAACAGAGGATAGGGAGGAGGTGGATGGGGCAACAAGCTAACTGTTCAGAGAAGGTGGGTATTAGGAACTTTATTGTTTTTAAAATGTGTGTCTGTGCGAACTACTTAAAATATGAACAAGTATGCAGCATAATCTCACTTTTATTCAGGAAGAAGAGGACGTTTGTGACTGTGACTCCGGGCTCACTTGGCAGATACACCCCCTGACCCTCCTCCCCCATCGCAAAATGTAATGCCCGTGAAAAGGGTAGGTGGACGCAGTGTTATACAGAACATAGTCCTGAGAGCACGATTGAAAATGAAAACTAGATACAGTATATGGTATAAACTATGCACCAAAAAGTGTGATATAAGATGAACTGGGGCATGAAATATAATATGCAATACATTGTGCGCAATGACAGATTCATTGGAGAGTGCGAGATAGCACAGGCACTAGCGTGTGCTATGCGATATGCGCCTTGGAGTGTAATATGCACAGGGCAGTGCTGTGTAACCTAACTAGTATCTAAAGTTGTAATATAAAATATGTGCTGGGGAGTGTAACGTTGCATTTGCACTGTGACAAAGATATGGATCCCAGATTGTAATATGTATGGCATAGCGCTGTGCGTTATAACATAGGCATCATGGAAGGCACGTTAGATGGGGCAATATAAGCCGTGTGAAGGCAAGTGGGGCATGACATATTCACGGGGTGGTGTTACAGTCGTCACCAGCAGACTAGACTACGGAAACACCCTCTACGCCGGTACCACAGCCAAGCTTCAGAGAAGACTTCAGCGTATCCAGAACGCCTCCGCCCGACTCATCCTGGACGTACCCCGACGCAGCCACATCTCAAGCCACCTGAGAGACCTGCACTGGCTCCCTGTCAACAAGAGGATCACCTTCAGACTCCTCACCCACGCACACAAATCCCTCCACGACCTGGGCCCAAGGTACCTCAACGACCGCCTGACCTTCTACACGCCCACCCGCCAGCTACGATCCGCGAACCTCGCCCACGCCGTCGTCCCTCGCATCAAGAGAGCCACCGCCGGGGGAAGATCCTTCTCCTACCTGGCGGCTAAGACATGGAACTCCCTGCCCGTCCACCTACGGCTGACCCAGAACCACCTCGCCTTCAGGAAACAGCTCAAGACCTGGCTGTTCGAGCAGTAGCAGACCCCCTTCCCCAAGCGCCTTGAGACCCTTCCGGGTGAGTAGTGCGCGATATAAATTCCTTGATTGATTGATTGATTGATTGACAGTGCACATGGGCTATAGAGTGTCATAGCATACACACTAGCTGATGGAATACAACACAGAGGTGTGTGGCACTCGGCGGGCACTGGTGGGTGTAACACAGCATTGGGCTCAGCCAGGAGCACGCTGTGACTTTCAAGTGAGGGTTGTCTCCTTTACAGAGAGTAAAATAAAAAGTATTACACATCCGGCGGTGGATGTGTGTTTTATTAACCGTGAGGGGGTTTCTTGCATAGTTTGGTCGAATTGTTGTCGAATCCCCTTTGAATGGCTTGGTGCTCGTCAATAGCTACCCATGTTTGTATAAATAAACGACAAGGGTGTCTACTTGGAGAGTACCCACCGGCGGGGGCGCCAGGATTAGGCAGGGTAGGGCGTCAGACACGTCAGAGCTTCACTAGCGGTGTAAATACATTCCACGTGGATTCATTGTATGCATAGTCGCCTTTTAATGAATATCACGCAAATCGTCATGGTGATAGGTACATACGGTTTGTCCAGCATGTCCTAGGTGTTTCTATAAATATATATATTTTTTTAAAAATAATAAAATACAAAGGCCGGCCCCGGGGAATGGGGTCCCTGGGGCCATAGGTGACCTGAGGAGGGGGGCAACTCAGCCCCCCTCCTAAAGAATTAAAAAAAATAAAAGGCCATGATCCGGGGGTTGGGGTCCCCGGGGCCGATTAAGGCCTTGGGAGGGCCAAATGTATTTTTTTCAACAAAAAACATTAGGGTGCAGGCCCTGGGGGATGGGGTTCCCAGGGCCAATAAATTAGAAAAAGAAGGGGGGCCACACAGCCCTCCTTCTTAAAAAAATAAATTAAATAAAAGACCAGCATCGCGCCGGAGGCCACGCGCCCTCCTTGCAGCACTCTGCAAAGGCGCACCCTGGCCAGTTGTAAGTTGGGGAATTAATTCCCCTTCAATACCGAGGGTCCCTGAGGGCCAACTAGCCCAACAGGTATCTCCAGTATGCGGCAGGGAGCTGTGTTGCAGACAGGTGTTCTGAGGCCACGCCCCTATTTACACCTCTATGCAACGCAGCTCTGTGGTGCTTACTGGAGGTACTTAGTGGGCTAGTTTGACCCTAGGGACCCTTAGGATTCAAGGGGACTTAATCTCTCAACTTAGAACGGCCACAGGGCGCGTTTACACAGTGGTGAAGGGAGGGGACGGGGCCTGAGGTGACGTGTGCAAACACGCCCTGTTGCACGTTTTAAGTTGGGGAAATAATTCCCTTTCAATCCTGAGGGACCCTGGGTGCCAACTAGCCCACCAGGTGCTTCCAGTAAGCGCCACTGCTCTGCGTTGCAGAGGGGTGGTGCAGACTGTGCCTCTTTTTACACCTCTCTGCAATGGCACTTACTGGACGTACCTAGTGAGCTATTTTGCCCCTAGGGACCCTCAGGATTCAAGGGGACTTAATCTCCCAACTTAAAACGGCCACAGGGTGTGTTTACACAGTGGGGTAGGGAGGGGACGGGGCCTGAGGTGACGTGTGCAAACACGCCCTATGGCATGTTTTAAGTTGAGGAAATAATTCCCCTTCAATCCTGAGGGCCCCTGGGGGCTAACTAGCCCACCAGGTGCTTCCAGTAAGCGCCACTGAGCTGCGTTGCAGAGAGATGATCCAGGCCGTGCCACTTTTTACACCTCTCTGCAATGCAGCTCTATGGCGCTTACTGGAGGTACCTAGTGAGCTAGTTGGACCCTAGGGACCCTCAGGATTCAAATGAACTTAATCTCCCAACTAAAAACGGCCACAGGGCGTGTTTACACAGTGGTGAAGGGAGGGACGGGGCCTGAGTTAACATGTGCAAACACGCCGTGTGGCGCATTTTAAGAGGTAGTTTTAATTCCCTGCCCTATTATATACTAGGGGCTTACAGAGGAGGTCATGCTAATCACAGGGGAACCCAACGCATAGTGTTCCCTATGTAGGTGTTTTCACTGTATTCTGAGTGTCTTTTAACATAGCACTGGCTCTAGGACTGGTTAGTCAGACTCAGTTACCACCAGTATCCGTCTGAAAAAGTTGAGTGTACAGGATGATTTTGCAACAAGGCTTCTTTCTGCTCTTCTGTTTGTTCTTTCTGCACGTTATCCTTCTTCCTGCACTTTCCTTCATCTTTGAGGACTTCTGTTGCTTCTTTCTGCATTTCTTTTTTTTCTTTCTGTGCGTTTTTTCTTCTTTCTTCACATGTCCTATCTCTGTAGGCATAGTTAGAAATTAGCATTTAAAAAACCTTTGAAATTCACTGAAAAAACCATAGGTTTCAGGCACGTTATAGTTAGGAATTAGCATTTAAAAAACCTTAAAAATTCACTGAAAAAACCATAGGTTTCAGGAGCGTTAGTTAGCTGGACTTTTCACTCGTACAAAACCATTAAAATTCCCCCGTTATAATTAGTTCAGCTAACTATAACTCGCGCGCCCGCAATCCATTGCTGATGACGTCACATATTACATCACTCATGACATGGTCAGTGACATCACTCATGACATCACTGAGGACATCTCAAATTACATCACTGATGACATCACTGATGACATCACCCAATGAATGTGTGTTTTTCTGAAAATTACATATGTTTTATATCAATTTTTCAAAAATAAATCATCCATTTAGACACTTATATACCCATTTATTCTTCTATCGCCCTTGAGATATACATATATAAAACATATGTAATTTTCAGAAAAACACACATTCAATGGATGATGTCATCAGTGATGTCATCAGTGATGTCATTTGAGATGTCCTCAGTGATGTCATGAGTGATGTCACTGACCATGTCATGAGTGATGTAATATGTGACGTCATCAGCAATGGATTGCGGGCGCGCGAGTTATAGTTAGCTGAACTAACTATAATGGGGGAATTTCAATGGTTTTGCACGAGTGAAAAGTCCAGCTAACTAATGCTCCTGAAACCTATGGTTTTTTCAGTGAATTTTTAAGGTTTTTTTAAATACTAATTCACAACTATAACGTGTCTGAAACCTATGGTTTTTTCAGTGAATTTCAAAGGTTTTTTAAATGCTAATTTCTAACTATGCCTACAGAGACAGGACATGTGAAGAAAGAACAAAAAACGCAGAGAAAGAAAAAAAAGAAATGCAGAAAGAAGCAACAGAAGTCCTCAAAGATGAAGAAAAGTGCAGGAAGAACAAACAGAAGAGCAGAAAGAAGCCTTGTTGCAAAATCATCCTGTACCCTCAACTTTTTCAGATGCATACTGGTGGTAACTGAGTCTGACTAACCAATCCTAGAGCCAGTGCTATGTTAAAAGACACTCAGAATACAGTGAAAACACCTACATACACTAGGGAACACTATGCGTTGGGGTCGCCCTGTTATTAGCATGACCTCCACTGTAAGCCCCTAGTGTATAATAGAGCAGGGGATTAAAACTACCTCTTAAAATGCGCCACAGGGCGTGTTTGCACACATCACCTCAGGCCCCGTCCCCTCCCTTCCCCACTGTGTAAACATGCCCTGTGGCCGTTTTAAGTTGGGAGATTAAGTTCCCTTGAATCCTGACGGACCCTAGGGTCCAACTAGACCACTAGGTACCTCCAGTAAGCGTCACAGAGCTGCGTTGCATAGAGGTGTAAAAAGGGGCGTGGCCTCAGAACACCTGTCTGCAACGCAGCTCCCTTGCGCATACTGGAGATACCTGTTGGGCTAGTTGGCCCTCAGGGACCCTCAGTATTGAAGGGGAATTAATTCCTCAACTTACAACTGGCCAGGTGGCGCGTTTGCAGAGTGCTGCAAGGAGGGGGCGTGGCCTCCGGTGCGATGCCGGTCATTTATTTATTCAATTTTTTTAAGAAGGAGGGCTGTGTGGCCCCCTTCTTTTTCTAATTTATTGGCCCTGGGAACCCCATCCCCCAGGGCCTGCACCCTAATTTTTTTGTTGAAAAAAATACATTTGGCCCTCCCAAAGCCTTAATCGGCCCCGGGGAACCCAACCCCCAGGTCATGGCCATTTTTTATTTTTATTCTTTAGGAGGGGGGCTGCGTTGCCCCCCTCCTCAGGCCACTTATGGCCCCAGGGACCCCATCCCCCGGGGCCGGCCTTTGTTTTTTATTTTTTTTTAAAATATATATTTATAGTAACACCTAGGACATGCTGGACAAACCGTATGTATCTATCACCATGACGATTTGCGTGATATTCATTAAAAGGCGACTATGCATACAATAAGTCCACATGGAATGTATTTACACCGCTAGTGAAGCTTTGACGTGCCTGACGCCCTACCGTGCATAATCCCGGCGCCCCCGCCGGTGGGTACTCTCCAAGTAGACACCCTTGTCGTTTATTTATACAAACATGGGTAGCTATTGATGGGCACATTTAATACACACGCACACCAAGCCATTCAAAGGGGTTTCGACAAAAATTCGACCAAACTATGCAAGAAACCCCCCTCGCGGTTAATAAAACACACATCCACCGCCGGATGTTTAATACTTTTTATTTTACTCTCTGAAAGGAGACGAACCTCACTTGAGAGTTACAGCGTGCTCCTGGCTGAGCCAAATGCTGTGTTACACCCACCAGTTACGCCAAGTGCCACACACCTCTGTGTTGTATTCCACCAGCTAGTGCGTATGCTATGACACTCTCTAGCCCATGTGCACTGTAACACCACCCCGTGAATATGTCATGCCACACTTGCCTTTGCACGGGTTATATTGCCCCATCTAACGTGCCTTCCTCGATGCCTATGTTATAACGCACATCGCTATGCCATACATATTACAATCTGGGATCCATATCTTTGTCACAGTGCATATGGAACATTACACTCCCCAGCACATATTTTATATTAAAACTTTAGAGACTAGTTAGGTTACACAACACTGCCCTGTGTATATTACACTCCAAGGCGCATATCGCATAGCACGCGCTAGTGCCTGTGCTATCTCGCGCTCTCCAATGAATCTGTCATTGCGCACAATATATTGCATATTATATTTCACGCCCCGGTTCATCTTATATCACACTTTTTGGTGCATAGTTTATACAATATACTATATCTAGTTTTCATTTTCAATCGTGCTCTCAGGACTATGTTCTATATAACACTGCGTCCACCTACCCTTTTCACGGGCATTACATTTTGCGATGGGGGTGGAGGGTCAGGGGGTGTGTCTGCCAAGTGAGCCCGGAGTCACAGTCACAAACGTCCTCTTCTTCCTGAATAAAAGTGAGATTCTGCTGCATACTTGTTCATATTTCCTGCAGGCCCTGTGTGGTGTATTGTGCTGCTGCAAACCCTGATGCCTGCCCTGTAGGGTCAGTTTGGTGCACCTCTCCATGTCCCTCCTGTCCTCTGTTATCCGAGTCCATGTCCCTACCCCAATTCCTCCTGCCCACCATGATCCAATGTCCCATACTTGTGAACATTTTGAACTTGGTAAGAGGGAGAATTTGAAAATAAACTGGGGTATTGATTTTCCCCTTTGAGTTACATTGAAAAAGAGGAGATTGTAGACAGGAGACAGATCAAATAAAGCCCATTTGTGCTTAAAAACATTGGACGTTTCCTGGCTGAAACGTGTCTGTTGGCATGTATGGTTGTACTACCACTGCCTCTTCCTTCTGCCCACAATGGTCTATTATATTGCCACAGCCTCTCTTGCCAGTCCTGTATTGTTGGTTTGTTGCCCCTGCCCCCCTTTCCACTGCCCTCCATAGTCTGTTGTGCTGCCACTGCCCTTCCTGCCTGCCCAGTGAGGTCAAATTGTTGCCTCTGCACTCTCCTACCTGCCTTCAATTTTCAGAGTCCGTGCCCCTGGCCTCTGCCTCTCAACAGTATCCCAATGAACAACTAGATTGCTAACATTCTATATTTATTACAAAAGTGTGGAACACCTGACGTCATCTTGATGTAATCAAAACTGTAATACCTAGAGCATTTCCTTTAGAAATTACATATATGAGAGGGTCTTATTTGCATCAAAACTATGGTTAGTGCTCTAAAAAACTAAAATGACGACATATTTTCTGAGTTTTCAAAAAGAGACAAAGAACTTTTAAATTATTTGTAATCTTTATGTTTTTTTATCCAGTTGACCACTTGATTAAATGTTGCACCTAAGGGAGAGGATGTGGTGTTACTTCCAGAGCTGCAGACTTTGCAACTGGGGAACCAGGTTGGAGTTTCTGCTTCAGCTCAACATTCTGTGATTCTGTTCAAATCACTTAATCTCCCCATGTCTACAACCAAAATGAATTTGATCTTGTGTGATGTAACCAATGCTCATGTAAAGCACTCCAATACCTGACAAGTCTGCACTATATAAAACTGAAAATACACAAAAAATAAGTGTTTTGCACACTTCTGTCATTGGGCTACATGTGGGCTACATCTGGGTGATATTTGTGCTGCATTTGGGCTCTTTTGTCTCTGGTGGCCATCTTGGGAGATTTATTTGTTATGAAGTTTCCTAATTTCCTCATTTACTGCAGTGTCCTCAGTAGGAAATGCTTTCAGTTTTTTACTTTCATTCCATCAAGAAGGTATTCGGATATGTCACACATTTGCCATAAATTCTGAATGTTAGCACTCTAGTTGCTCATTAGATCACTATAGTAAAGCTACTGCTCACCATCGAAGTCTGCTGCTGGTATTAAAAGTGCATGTTTCAGTCTGCATATCAGAATTTTTTTATGAAATAGAAGAGGATTTGAGAAGTCACTCAAAATGGGCTCTAATTTTTCTTTCTTCAGCACTAATCATAATTTCTATGGCAAAATGAACCCCCTCATTGTGTTTCTTTTTAAATTAAATGTTTTAAGTGTTACCAGTTTATTCCAATCAAGATGGCTTCAAGTGTTCCATACTTTTGTCATAAGTAAGACAGTAAGCGCTCTAGTTGTTCTTAAGAACACTCTGGGACATTCTGTCATTGGGCTATACTTGGGCTACATCTGGGTGATATTTGGGCTACATTTGGGCTCTTTTGTCTCTGGTGGCCATCTTGGGAGATTTATTTGTTATGAAGTTTCCTAATTTCCTCATTTACTGCAGTCTCCTCAGTAGGAAATACTTTCAGTTTTTTACTTTGGTCCATCAAGAAGGCATTTAGATGTGTCACACATTTGCCATAAATTCTGAATGTTAGCACTCTAGTTGCTCATTAGATCACTGTAGTAAAGCTACTGCTCACCAAGGAAGTCTGCTGCTGGTATTCAAAGTGCATGTTTCAGTCTGCATGTCAGAATTTTTTTATGAAATAGAAGAGGATTTGAGAAGTCAAAATGTGCCCTAATTTTTCTTTCTGCACCACTAATCATACTTTCTATGGCAAAATGAACCCCTTCATTTTGTTCGTTTTTAAATTAAATGTTTTAAGAGTTACCACTTCATTCAAATCAAGATGGCTTCAGGTGTGCAATACGTTTGTCATAAGTAGGACTGTTAGCGCTCTAGTTGTTCTTTAGAACACTCTGGGAAGCTGCAGTAGAACACAAAGGAATCAACTGACAGTCTCTGCCCTTGTTGGATGTGCATGTTTTACTGAGAATGTCCGACTTCATTCTCACATGACTGAGAAAGATAATGTGAATTTACAGAAAATATGCTCTCAGTTTAGCTTATAGATCACCTTCCAAACCTCTGTGGGAAAAGCATGAGAAAATAGTTTTCTCTCAAACATGATTCATGATATCACAGCAGATGGCTTTTTCACATGGTGAAATCACCTTAGAACACACCACAATTCCTAAAATGAATATGGTACTTGTTAGAAAGGATAGACGGACCGGGAGGGTCGGCCGGGGTCAGGAGGAGAGGTCTCCGGGGAGAGCCGTCTCCAGCGATCGTACAGACAAGTAACTTCCCCCCCCACAGACAGATACCACACACGGATAAGGTTCAGTGTTCTTTATAAGCACTTCTTAAGGTACGGTTGAATGGTACAAGGAGGTCTGGACTCAGGGGTCCCCTCGATTCAAGTCTCTCAAAGCAGGGTAAGGGGTAGCGGGACAGTCTGTCTACCAGTCAGGTAGTTTGGATGAGATGATGATTAGCTCACAATCCTCGAGCTTAGTTGGTACGGGCCGCGGCAGCGCCAGCAGGTCCCGGAAAGATGGTCGATGTACGGTCCGCGGCAGCGCCAGCAGGTCCCGGTGAGGATGGTCGTTACAACGGGCCGCGGCAGCGCCAGCAGGTCCCGGAAAGATGGTCGATGTACGGTCCGCGGCAGCGCCAGCAGGTCCCGGTGAGGATGGTCGTTACAACGGGCCGCGGCAGCGCCAGCAGGTCCCGATGAGGATGGATGTTGTAGAAGGCCGCGGCAGCGCCAGCAGGCAGGACGATGGTTCACAAGAGCGGGCTACGGCAGCGCCAGTAGTCCGTCAAGGCTGAGTTCTCTCGGTGTCTCTCGACTCCAGGATACAACTGCCTTCCTGCTCCGGAGTTGCCCCAGTTATAGGGCAGGCGCCCTTTGATGTCCGGACCCTCGCACTTGGAGGTCGGAGGGCCCGGGATGAAGGTGTCCAGACACCCAGCAGGGGGTGGAGCCAGCGCCTGGGGGAGCTGGAGGCGATCGGCACCTGGCGGGGGAAGAGCTCTTGACACTTCGTCCTCCCATTGACCTGCCAAGTGGTCCGCTCACCTCCCGGGTGGATGGTGGTGCCGGGATGTCGGGGCCGGCCAGGCCCGGGGTTAGGGTCGGGGCGAGGCCACGCGGCCTCGTGGTGTAGGGCCCAAGATGGCGGCTTGAACCGGCCGGGGGAGCCGGTGGGGCTGGGCCCCGTGATGAGTAGAGGTCCGAGGGCAGAAGATCCGTCCGGAGACGGTGTACAGGTGCTTTTCGTGGATTATGCCTGGTGGGCCGGAGCTCGGGCCCTGTCGTGCGGGGAGGGAGCAAGCCCTTCGTGTGGCCTGTCCAACATGCGTCCTCCCCAGCTGAAGGCGGGGAGAGTCACCCATCTCCTTGGGGACTCTCTTCGTCGAGGCGGAAAAAGCGGGACAGGCCATCCGCGTTGGCGTGGTCTTGGCCTGGTCGGTGTTCCACAGTGAAGTCCATTCCCTGCAGGGAGATGGACCAGCGCAAGAGTTTTGGGTTCTCCCCCCGCATCTGCATCAGCCACTGCAGGGGTCGATGGTCGGTTTGTACCCGGAAGTGGGTACCGAAGAGATAGGGCCGGAGCTTTTTGAGGGCCCACACCACTGCGAAGGCCTCCCTCTCGATGGTGCTCCAGCGCTGTTCTCGGGCCAGGAGACGTCGACTGATGAAGGCCACCGGCTGGTCATGACCTTCGGGGTTTAACTGAGAAAGGACGGCTCCGATGCCGTGGTCGGAGGCGTCGGTCTGTACCACGAATTCCCGATCGTAATCGGGGGCCTGGAGCACAGGGGCGGTGCACAGGGCGGCCTTCAGCTTCTCGAAGGCCGCTTGACAATCGGGGGTCCAGTTAATCCGCTTCGGTTGGTTCTTGGACGTGAGACCCATGAGGGGCCCCACGATGCTGCCGTAGTCCTTCACGAACCGCCGGTAGTAGCCGGTGAGCCCCAAGAAGGCTCGGACCTCGGTCTGGGTGACGGGGGGCTGCCAGGACTGGATGGCAGCAATCTTAAGTTGTAGCGGGGCCACCAGCCCGCTTCCCACTTGGTGCCCAAGGTAGGTCACAGACCCTTGGCCAATTTGGCACTTGCCGGCCTTAATTGTGAGGCCGGCCCGCTGGAGGGCCTGTAGGACCTCTTGGAGGTGACGGAGGTGGTCGGGCCAGTGGCGGCTGTATACAGCGATATCGTCCAGGTAGGCAGCGCTGAACTCTTCGAGCCCCGCCAAGACCTGGTTCACGAGGCGTTGAAACGTGGCGGGGGCATTCTTCATGCCGAAGGGCATGACCTTGAATTGGTAGTGGCCATCGGGGGTAGAGAAGGCTGACCGTTCCTGAGCCCTGGGTGTGAGGCCGATCTGCCAGTAGCCCGCTGTTAGGTCGAAGATACTGAGGTAGCGGGCGGCCCCCAGCCGGTCGATCAGCTCGTCTGCTCGGGGGATCGGATGAGCGCCGGTCCGGGTGACAGCGTTCAAGCCCCGGTAGTCGACGCAGAATCTCAGTTCAGGTGCGGTGCCGGGGGCAGCGGCTTTGGGGACCAATACAACCGGACTGGCCCAGGGACTGTCCGAGGGCTCGATGACCCCGATTGTGAGCATCTTGGCCACCTCCTCCTGTATGCAGGCCCGTACCCGATCTGGTACGCGGTAGGCCCGGTGTCGGACAGGGGGACTGTCCCCGGTGTCCACGTCGTGCAAACACCAAGGGGTGACCCCGGGGGTGAGGGAGAACAGGGTAGCGAACTGCAGCAGGAGGTTCCGGCAGCCCTGGCGTTGCTCCGAAGTGAGGGCGTCAGAGAGCCGGACCCCGTCCACGGAGCCGTCATTCTCCTGAGTCTTCAGAAGATCCGGGAGGGGTTCGGAGTCTTCCTCTGCCCCACTGTCCGTAGCCATCAGGAGGCTGAGTTCTGAGCGCACAAAGTGTGGTTTGAGTCGGTTGGTGTGGAGGACCCGAAGGGGGTTCCGGGAGGTCCCCAGGTCGATGAGGTAAGTGACGGGGCTTTTGCGCTCGACCACTTTGAAGGGCCCCGTCCACTTATCTTGCAAGGCACATGGTTCGGTGGGGGACATCACCCATACTTGTTGTCCAGGCTCGAACTCAACGGAGGAGGCATTGTGATCATACCACTTCTTCATGTCCTCCTGGCTGGCCTCGAGGTTCGCCTTGGCCATCTCTCTGAAGCGCCGGGTCTGATTGCGTAGGGCCAGGAGGTATTTGAAGACGTCTGGAGGGGTCTTTAGGGGGGCCATCTCCCAACCTTCTTTTACTAGGCTGAGGGGCCCTCGCACAGGGTGCCCGTACAGGAGTTCGAAAGGGCTAAAACCGAGGGACTTCTGGGGAACTTCGCGGTAGGCGAAGAGGAGGCACGGGGGTAGTACATCCCACTGGCGACGGAGGGGCTCTTCCAATCCCCCAATCATCCCCTTGAGGGTGCGGTTAAAACGCTCCACTAGTCCGTTCCCTTGGGGGTGATAGGGGGTCGTGAATCTGTAGGTGACCCCGCATTGTTGCCAGAGGGACTTCATGTATTTGGATATAAAGTTCGTGCCTCGGTCGCTGACGACTTCTCGGGGGAAGCCTACCCGGGAGAAGATCCCCATTAGGGCCCGGCCAACCACCGGAGCTGTCACGGTCCGTAGGGGCACCGCCTCGGGGTAGCGGGTGGCATGGTCCACCAGTACTAAGATGAACCTGTGTCCTTGTGCCGTGCGGGGGTCCAGAGGCCCCACGATGTCTATCCCCACCCTCTCGAACGGGGTGGTGACCACAGGGAAGGGTTGCAGAGGGGCTTTCAGCTTCCGACCACTCTTCCCGCTGGCTTGGCATGTGGGGCAAGATCGGCAGTGGTTCAGGACGTCGTTCCTCATCTTCGGCCAGAAAAAGTGGGTCACTAGGCGGCTGTACGTTTTATCTTGGCCCAGGTGTCCAGCCAGGGGGACATCGTGGGCCAGGTTGAGCAGAAAGTCTCTGAAGCGGAGAGGTACCACCAGTACTCGACCGGCCCCCAGCTCGGCGATTCTTTGCTCGCTGTATAGCAGGTCGTTATCCCAGTAGACCCAGTGAGTTCCGGTGGAGTCCCCTGCGTTCTGGGCGCTGGCTTATTGGCGGAGTCCCTCGAGGGAGGGACAGGTCTTTTGTTCCTGGCGGAACTGTGCTTGGGTGGGCCCCCCCTCTTGACGCCACTGAGCCAGGTCAGGAAGGTCCTGGGGTTGCGCGTCCCCTTCGGCCATCGGGTCTGGGAGGCTGGCCTCGTCGTTGTCTTCTACTGGGGCGACTGGGGGCGGAGGTGCTGGCCATTCTGGTTCTTCTGATCGAGGGACGGCACGGGCGGCCATGGACCGGGTGGTTATGCAGGCCCAGTCCGGGAGGCCCAGCATCCCCAGGTGCTCTCTTCTCTCAACGGTGGCCCACGGGGAACTCTCGAGGTCATTCCCCAGGAGGCAGTCCACGGGGGCATCGTCCCGGACCGTCACCTTCAACAGGCCGGAGACCCCTCCCCATTCGAATGGAACGCAGGCCATTTGACACATACTTTCAGAGTTGTCTGCCGAGCGGACGGGGCAGAGAATGTTCGGCAGGATCTGCTCGGGCTTCACCAGGTGACAGCGGACGGCCGTCACACTGGCGCCTGTGTCACGCAAGGCCTCGGCTCGCTGTCCATTAATGGTCACCCACTGACCGTATTTCCTGGTGTTAGCGGGTAGGGGAGCCCGCGGGACCATGTCTCTTCCCCCTAAGCACGCCAGGACCATGGCGGCCGGTTCCCACTCTTGCTGGGCCGGCTCATACTCCTCTGGTTCCTCCAATGATCGCTCTTCCCCCAGGGCGGCGGCAGCTACCTGGCGGGGCTTGGGTGTTTGGTTCTGCGGGCAGCTCGGGTCATTGGCGTAGTGGCCAACTCGCTGGCATCGGTGGCACGTGACGTTGGCTCGGACCCCAGGACGCCACGGGGGGTTGCCCCGACCGGCCGGAGCCGGGGTGCTGGCCACGGGTGTTGCGGGCAAGGCGTCTCTCCCTCGCCCCTGGCCCCCTCCTCCTCCCCGAGGACGGTGCTGGCCTTGGTTGTTTCTGTTCTGTTCGTGTGGCCCCCTCCGGCCCACTCGGGTGCTTTCCCATCGGTCAGCTTCGGCGGCGAGCTGCCGGGGGTCAGTCAGCTTACTGTCGAGGAGGTGCTGCCTGAGCTCGACGAAGCAGTTGTTCGACAGGTGCTCCCATACCATCAGGTTAAAGAGTTGTTCGTAGGTGGTGACCTGGCTCCCCTTTATCCAACCCTCGAAGGCACGGCTGAAATAGTTCACGTATTCTACCCAAGTTGTACCTGGGATCCGGGTGCAATCTCTGAACCTCTGGCGGTACATCTCGGGTGTGAGGCCGTAGCGGGTGAGGAGGGCAGCCTTCATGTGGTCGTAGGACGACATTTGGTGATCTGGGAGCTGCAGTAGGGCATCGCGACCCTCGTTGATAAACCTCCCCCAGAGTCCGGCTCCCCAATCACTCCGGTCGATCCGGTGGGAGGTCATGGCGATCTCGTAGGCTTTAAACCACTGTTGTATGTCGTCTTCTCGGACATACTCGCGGACAACATCCTTGGGGATGTGGACTTTTTTCTCGATTGGCCCCGGGGTGTGTGGTCGCTCAGGCACCCCCAGTTCTTTATTCTGTTTCTGAAGTTCTATTTCCGCCAGTTTGCGCTCGTGCTCGAGCGTTATTTTTTTCTCCTCCAGCTCTCTCTGTCTCTGCTTCTCTTCTCGTTCATCTCGGAGCCGCATGTGCTCGAGGTTGAGTTTCTGTTCAGCTAACTTGAGTTCCCCATCCATCTTGAGTCGTGCCATTTCCAACTCGTGCAATCTGGTTCTTTCTCTTTCTCGGATCTCCTCCTGCGAGAGGCCCGTTCCCCGCTCCTCGGGAGCCGTGGCGTTCCCCTCTGGTGTGATGCTGCTTTGGTCGGAGGGTCCGGCGACCCCAGTTTCTGTCCACGACTCTAGGGCGTGCTTTAGATCATCTTTGGTACTCAGGCCGGTGGTAGCAATGCCAAGTTCTATGCAGAATTGTCTCAGTTCGCGGTGGTTGTATTCTTCTAATTTATCCATTTGGAATTTCTCGGTGGAGTTGCTATCTTTGGCTGACATCGTGTTGTTGTCGTGGGGTGAGCTACTCTCTGTACGATTACGCGTTGATTCGGATCGCGCCGCTGGCCACCAATGTTAGAAAGGATAGACGGACCGGGAGGGTCGGCCGGGGTCAGGAGGAGAGGTCTCCGGGGAGAGCCGTCTCCAGCGATCGTACAGACAAGTAACTTCCCCCCCACAGACAGATACCACACACGGATAAGGTTCAGTGTTCTTTATAAGCACTTCTTAAGGTACGGTTGAATGGTACAAGGAGGTCTGGACTCAGGGGTCCCCTCGATTCAAGTCTCTCAAAGCAGGGTAAGGGGTAGCGGGACAGTCTGTCTACCAGTCAGGTAGTTTGGATGAGATGATGATTAGCTCACAATCCTCGAGCTTAGTTGGTACGGGCCGCGGCAGCGCCAGCAGGTCCCGGAAAGATGGTCGATGTACGGTCCGCGGCAGCGCCAGCAGGTCCCGGTGAGGATGGTCGTTACAACGGGCCGCGGCAGCGCCAGCAGGTCCCGGAAAGATGGTCGATGTACGGTCCGAGGCAGTGCCAGCAGGTCCCGGTGAGGATGGTCGTTACAATGGGCCGCGGCAGCGCCAGCAGGTCCCGACGAGGATGGATGTTGTAGAAGGCCGCGGCAGCGCCAGCAGGCAGGACGATGGTTCACAAGAGCGGGCTACGGCAGCGCCAGTAGTCCGTCAAGGCTGAGTTCTCTCGGTGTCTCTCGACTCCAGGATACAACTGCCTTCCTGCTCCGGAGTTGCCCCAGTTATAGGGCAGGCGCCCTTTGATGTCCGGACCCTCGCACTTGGAGGTCGGAGGGCCCGGGATGAAGGTGTCCAGACACCCAGCAGGGGGTGGAGCCAGCGCCTGGGGGAGCTGGAGGCGATCGGCACCTGGCGGGGGAAGAGCTCTTGACACTTCGTCCTCCCATTGACCTGCCAAGTGGTCCGCTCACCTCCCGGGTGGATGGTGGTGCCGGGATGTCGGGGCCGGCCAGGCCCGGGGTTAGGGTCGGGGCGAGGCCACGCGGCCTCGTGGTGCAGGGCCCAAGATGGCGGCTTGAACCGGCCGGGGGAGCCGGTGGGGCTGGGCCCCGTGATGAGTAGAGGTCCGAGGGCAGAAGATCCGTCGGGAGACGGGGTACAGGTGCTTTTCGTGGATTATGCCTGGTGGGCCGGAGCTCGGGCCCTGTCGTGCGGGGAGGGAGCAAGCCCTTCGTGTGGCCTGTCAAACAGTACTGTTAGACCTGGCACCTTGGCGTGAGTCTCCCTTCCACTTTTTGTCACTGTGCCTCATGTGTTTTTATGGTGTTGGCCGCTCAGAGCACTGTGCCACTGCCAACCAGTGCCACAGTGCAAGTGCTCCCTAAGTAAAATGTATATGTTGGTTGGATTCCATGATTGGCTTATTTGGTTTACTGTCAAACCCCAGTAAAGTGCACCAGGAGTGCCCAGGGCTTGTAAATACAAATGCTGCTGGTGGGCTTGCAGCACTGGTTGTGCCACCCACAGAAGCGGCCTAGTATAATGTGTCTAAGGTCTGCCATTGCAGAACCTGCGTGCAGTCTGGTACTGTCATGCTGACTGGGCAAGTGCACCCACTTCCCAGTCCCTAAACCTTCCCTTAACTTCATATTAGTCACCCCTATGGTAGGCCCAAGGGCAGGGTGCATTGTAAGCATAAGGTAGGACAAGCCCTGATGTGCGTGGCATGTCCTAATAGTGAATTACAGCCATTTTCATTTTTCACTATTGTAAGGCTACCTGTTCTCCATAGGCCAGAATGGGCTGTTAGAATTGTTACATCCTATGATCTTAACAGACCCAGGGAACCTGGTAGAAAATCGGGTTTAGTATGCCTGAACTCAGAATAATAAAATACATCTTTTAGTAAAGTTTATTTTTATATTCTGTGTTTGCAAATACCACTTTTAGAAAGTTGGTATTTGCTTGCCTAACCATTTCAGCCCGCCTCTGCTGTGATGTGGATCTGCCTGTCTGGTTTGTGTGAGTGACAGGGCTGGGGAAACCCAGAGGGGCAGGGCTAGGTAGCCTGGTGGTGAATAGAGAGATTGACATCCAGATGGGTGGGAGGAGTGCACCTGGACTCTGAATAGGGCTGTGCTCTGCCACCACAATGCTGGCTCCACCTCCTGTGGAGCGGCTGATGTCTCTGCCCTGCACCCTGAATAGAAAGGCAGAGTCATGTCAAAAAAGTGCTCAAGAACTGGTTTGGACTGGGCAAAGGTCCCTCTACCCCAGAGGAACAAAGGAATTAGGGGTATACGTATTGGGACCCTGCTCCCAAGAAATTAGGTCCTGCTTGACAAGAAGAACCTCTGCCTGAGGAGAAGGAACTGGGAAAGCTGTAAGGAGGAGTACTGTCCCTGACCTGGGGGATTGGCCTGCAGTGGTTGCCTTGCTGCTGAAAGGAGAGGAGAAAAGACTGCAAAGACTTTAATTCAACTTGTGCTTAAAAGATCTACAAGGGCTTGTGCTGAGCTTGTCCCCTGAACGAAGTCCCAGGACCAGTGGACTTCACCCCCAGCTCCCCAGAGTCTTTTGGAAGTGCCTGCTGCTGTTGTTGGGCCTTCTGAGGGACTGCGTGTCGCAAGGAGCTGGAAGCGCGACTCAAGAAGGAGAAGCGTGCCGCCGTCGGAACTGTTGTCGTCGCATCTCGCAAAGGGTGTCACCGCTGCAGCATCGCATTGAGCGGAAGCGTCTCGCATCATTCCGGAAGTGTCTCGCAACGCCGAAGAAGCGTGTCGCCATCGCAGCCATCGTAGCTGACGCATTGCACCGCATCAAGAAAAGCGCGGCCAATCCACGGAGAAGCGTGCCGCCGTCAGAGCTACTGTCATTGCATCGCGTAAAGGGGTGATGCCGCTGCAGCATGACATCGAGCGGAAGCGTCTCGCAAACGTCGGAGAAGAGTGCCGCTGCCAAGACCGCTGTCGTCGCATCACATAAAGGGGTGACGCCGCTGGTTACTGTATGTGTTCACAAATGCTTAACCTATAACGCTCTGAGATAAGCCTTGTCTGCTCGCGCCAAGCTACCTAGAAGGTGAGCAGGGGTTATTTTAGGAGTGTAACCCCTTACCCTGACTAGAGGAAAGGTTCCCTGCTTGTCACAAGTACCTACCTGTGCCAACCAGAGAACCCGGATTCTAACAGGTACCATCAACAAATGATTTATAATGTAACTCAATTCTTAAAACCTTCTATTAACTGCAATGCTTTTTAATGAGGTGCTATCATGTATATTGGTCCCAAGATGGCTGCCAACACTTCTTGGATGAAGTACTGACAGCCAATCAGATCTCATGATGAGATGTGTGGTCAGGCTCCGCCCAGATATATCTATCTTTTTAAATCTAATTTTCTCAGGAACTACTGAACGGATTTACACCATTTAAGCAAAAGGCACGAGTCTGAACTGAGGACTACCTCTTTGCCAAATTTGGTGTAATTCCGTTCAGCAGTTCGGGCTGTAGCTGCGTCAACAGGTCCTATGGGAAAAAGCATGGGGAAAATGCGTTTTGGGACCTCCCTTTTTTCTCGGCCCCTGCTTGATGAATCACTGTGAAATTTTCAGGATAGGAGCGGACCGGAGTTGGCCAGAAGTTTTGAAAATTTTGCGAAGATTCGTCAATCGGTGCCAACGTTATTCCAAATAGAATGTTGCGGTTTTCCTATGGAAAATAGGTCCTACCTATAACTACCTACTGGCGACTGCCATTAGGTAATATATATATATATATATATTTCTCTCACAAAGGTCTGGTAGTACGGTGCTTAGCCAAGTGGCGGTCCTGAACGGATTCCGGCAATCCACAACATTATGACAATTCTTCCCTTATTCAAGAAGAAGTCCAGGACACTCCAGGATGCTGAATTTCATTTATTGTAGTAAAGACAGCCCTCTACCAGCGCATCGAACAAGCCGAAAGGTGAAACGCGTTGGTCCTGGACTTCTTCTTGAATCACCCTGAAACTTTCAAGACAGGACCTGACCGGAGCGCTCCACTAGTTCTGAAACTTTCGCAAACATTCGTCAAATGACGCCAAAGTTATTAGGGAAACAAAAAATGTTTTTCCTATGGAAAATAGGTCCTAACTGTAACTACCTACTGGCGATCGCTAGTAGGTAATATATAAGTATATATGTAATTCACTGGAAAAAACATAGGTTTCAGGCACGTTATAGTTAGAAAATAGCATTTAAAAAACCTTAGAATTCACTGGAAACACATAGTTTTCAGGGACGTTCTAGTTAGTTGGACATTTCACTCGTACAAAACCAGTGAAATTCCCCCGCTATAGTTTGTTTTTCGTTACTGTTGGAGAGGACGCATCCATTCCCACTTCCATTGTGGAAGTACCTCTCTACCTTTGAGGCCCTGGGGCCAGTATTGGACAGTACACACTGCATTGTCCATATATTTTTTGTTGCTAGTGTACTGTCTTGAGCGCCATTGTCTTACATATTTTAGTATTTAATGAATTTAATTTTAAAAAAATCTAAATTTGTAATTATTTGTACATGGGTTTCTGCTTTCTTTTCTCCCTCTCTCTCTTTTTCTGTTTCATTGATGTTTCCAATTGATAAATGTTGTTGCTTGTAATTATGTTTGTTGTATGGATTGATACTTTGAACCCTTGTTAGGATTTTAGCAAAGGAAAAAAGGCAGCCTCCACTCCCTTCTTTTATTAGGAGAAGGGACTCCTGAAAACAAATATACAATTTCCTGAGCACCTATAAATTCAATAAATGTCCAGCCCTTTAGTTGTTCCCAGTATGTAGTTTTCTTTTCCTTCTTTATTTAGTTCCAAAAATGTCTTGACAGTTGTAAATAATCATAGAAGTAGCCAACAGGTGTTTAGTCGATGTGGCAACATTCACCACCAACTTCCTCAGGTCCATAATCCACAATCATTTCATTTAAAAAAATTCTCTTTCAGCAATCAAAAGTGAGTAAAATCAGGTAGGCATATATCCTTCTATTATATTTAAAAGTTTAAAATAATTAAGAATGAACTGCGTGTTTCCTACAGAGTGAAGGGGAGAGTACACCCCCGCACACCTTGCACCGGCAGCGTACTCTTGCAGCACAAATTAAATGATTGTAAATTAAGCGACCTGTCATGAATTTTTTGGTGCACATAATGTGTCACCAACACATTTCTGCCTGGGTTCGTCTTTGATTTTTTTAATCAATTTAAGCGATAGAAACATGTGAAAAACTCAATCACTGTTTAGGAATTTTCTCTGTGAACTTTGTATAAGATTGAAGATATTCCTCTATTGAGTTTGTGATTTTTTGTGTATGAATATTAGATTCAAGGCTTCAATTACCACTCTAGATTGTGAATGTTCGTTTAGGGCTTGGGATTGGAGGTTCGAATTAGCACTCTAGATTCTAGGTCTGGTCTTCCCTGAGTCGATCTAGACTTATAAATACAAGGATTTAGGGTCAATGTTGTTTCCTCTAAGTTACTTCCTGTTTATTATTTGATCGCAGAATATTCTATCGGAACAGCCTTGTCACAATTTGATTATTATAGACTTACCTTTCAGTTTTTACAGCAGAGTAGCAAATGGGGTGATTGTGTCTCTGATTCACTTTTTTCAGAGGGAAGAGCTGCTCCCTAAATTGTGTCATGCGTCGCTCAATCTTAGGAGCGGAATGCGTCCTTAAACATTCTGCTTTCTGTTTTTAGACTAAATCTTAATGATACCTTTTGGTCAAGCATAGTCCTTTCCGCATTCCGTGTTTTTATGCATCTAAATAACATTTTCTTCTGTATCCTCTGGAGTTTCTCCATGTCAGTTCTGAAGGAACTCTGGAGGGGGGGTCAGACTTTTCAACTCCAAAAGGTTCTTCATCTTGGAGAGAATTGAGCTGAGAAATAATACGTTCAGGAACAGAACGCATGTTGAAAGTCAGCTTTGCAATGACATATGAAATTAGTTTGACTTTGAAATGATGCATCGTGAGTGAACCGAATGTCAATAACAGGAAGCAGTGAAGTCTCACGTTTCCTCTGCCACAATCAGTTGAGTAGTTATATGACCAAAGCATTAATCCACAAATAAATCTTTACCTGATAGGGGTCTTTTGGGTGTGCTGGTTAAATGATGTTGTCCTTTAAAGATTCTGGGAGAGAGGGTTTTAATCCACAAGACATTTGAAGGAGGCGAGTACAGAATACTTCAGTCTGAAGCTGTGAGCAAACCACTCCCAGGGGTGAGTCCTCCTCACCCCCTCTGCCCACATAACTGCGTCCCTTTCACCTTTTAATCAATCCACTGACAACTTGATTTGGTGCCTTAAAAAGTTGCAGTTTATTCAAACATATCATGGTTGTATATTTCGCAAATCATATGGTCATTCATAAACATCTATGTTATTGCATACTTTTTTATTGTCTTTGAACATTCATTGTCATTGTCTGCTCCCCACGGTATATTTTAGAGAGGTGCCCATTCTGTTGGGCTGTTGTGTCCGCAGTTCCAGGCTTCACCTTGCTACCGAATTTTGTGGGCATCCGTCAGGACCTGCCAGGGCTGCAAGTGCCGTTTCGCTTGCCCTTCACCCTTTGTTGGCCACTCGCCTGCTCCCCAGGGCCCCTGCCATGTGGCATCCCAAGAATCCTGTGTGAGCATGTCATCTACTCTGCCTGTGGCTGTGTCCTGTCATTTAGCTCTCTCAGTACCCCTGCCGTGAGGCATCCCAAGGGACCTGTGGGAGCACCATCTACTCTGCCTGTGGCTGTGTGCCGTCATCAGCTCCCTCAGTGCGCCTGCAGTGAGGCATCCCAAGGACAATGTGTGAGCCTTCCATCAACCTCTAGTAAATTTTCTCTCTTTTGTGAATCTTTCCTAGGTTTCTTCCGCCACGCTACCTACGGTTTGATGATCGGAGGGAGCTCCCACCGCTCTCCCCTTCCTTCCTTACTCACGAGAAACCCATCTGTTCTAGAACTCCTATGATGTCAAGCAAGAACATGTCCATCCCCACCCCTGTCAGGTTTACCCCATCATCCAAATGATAACCTGGGGATCTTAAGTTGATGAAACCGTGTCTCACAAAACCCCAGTCGTTGGCCCTGCATATTTTTGCAATGGTGATGTTTAGTTTACATCTTGATTTTTCCACCGCCCCCAGATCCAGGGCCCCTCTCCAAGTTTTGCGCACTATGATTTCTGAAAAGATCACTTTGGCCGGATGGACTAGCCTTGCTATGGCTGTGAGGCCTGTGCACATTTTCTCCAATAGGCCCCTCCTCCCTACCGTCGCCAGGTCATTCCTTCCCAGGTGGACCACCACCGCATCTGGCCTGCCACCTTGCCCCAGCGCCTCCCGCACTGCGGGGAACAGTTGGTCCCATTTCATCCCTGATCACCTTGGCCAGATTACTTCCATGTCATGAAGCCCTATTCCGCCGAATTCGCGTCTCGCCACCGTCCACCGTTGTGCTGACATTATGTAGGAGTGACCTAATATCCAGACCTTCTTTTACCGCTCCGCTGAACCTAAACGGTGGGGGGGATAGCAGGCCTAGTAAACTGAAGAGCATATGTACCGTTTAAACACGCCAGACGCCCGGCCCCCTATCTCTTTGATCTGGTCCGTTCCCAAACCTAGCTCTGCTACGGTGGTGGCTGCCCCCATTCTGAACGAGTGCGACCTGAACGCCTTTGCAGGGAGCCCAAATTTTGCTAGTGCATTCCTCATTACTACTATGAACTGGAACCGGCTCAAGTACGACCCATTCTCATGTGTTAGCAGCAGTCCCAGCTTATGCCCCCCCATGTCACATGTATGTCCGCACTAGACATACTGGACAGCATGTCTTGTCCCTGATGCAGTTGATCCTAGTCCACTTCCCTCTGCCTGCCTGTTTTGTCTTCGACCGATGCAGGAGGATACTCATCTAACCTGTTCCCAATTCCACGTCCGCCTGGCATATGCAGGCTTTCCCTGGGTTATCTATTGCGGGAGCCACCATTTCACTGACCCTGTATGCCCCGAAGAATGCCAGCACGAACGCTGCCCTAAATAGCTTAGCCTACCTCTCTGTGGTGCATACCTCATCTAGCGCCCATATTATTTCCCATAGCATTGCAAAATCAATGGGCCGCAATCTATCCCCTTTTGTTTGCTGCAGCCTGCCCCAGCCTTTTACTGCCATTTTGCACAGAAAGGCCCCGGTCGGGTCCCTCCCCTCTGCCATCTTTGTGTAGTGCGCTACAGCATTCAATGTGCCGGGCCCATGATCTAGTTTTTCCCTTTCTGAATGCCCATTCTAGGAAGCCTAATACCTTTTCCTGCCCTGCCGGTCACGCCCTCACAGTACGCGTTACATCGGTAAAGGTAGTGGTTTTGCATTTTGGGGGCCAGTGCATTGTCCAGCATTTTTTTCAGTTCAGGTCCACCCATGCCCATGCGTCTTCCGGCACCGGGGTCATCACTTTGTCTGTGTTTGGGGCGAGTTCCTTGAATCTGACCCACTGAAAACTAGAAATGGCATCCGCAATTGAGTTGTCTCCCTCCAGGATATGCCTTGCCCTAAGCACAATGTTTGCTTTTAGCTGGCAGTCGACTAGTCTCCACAGTAGGTTGACCACTGCCGGGCTGATTGCTTGTACTGCCGTGTGGTTTTCTGACCAGAGAATTATCTGTTTGTTGGCTAGCCTGTGACCCCATATGTTGAATGCCACCACAATGGGGAATAACTCGAGTAGTGAAATGTTGCCTCTGAGTCCCTTCTGCTGCCAGCTGGCCGGCCATGCCCTGCCATCCATGCTGATCCTAGGATGGCCCCAAAGTCATAGCTCCCTGCCTCGTCTGTGAACAGTTCCAGTTGGTTAGCGTGTACCCATGGCTCTTGCCACATGAGGATGCTGTTGAATTTGGTTTGGAAGGTCTCCCTCTGCACCAAGTCCTCTTTTACTCCCTGCATCAGGCGAACTATGTGGTGTTTCTGCATCCTGCCCCTAGTGAGCCAGGCCAAGCACTTGGTGAAAGGGCGTCCAGATGGGACTACTCTTGTGGCATAGTTCAACTTCCCCAGCAGCTGCTGCACCTCACTTAGGGTTGCCTTCTTTTGTTGCCTTAGCACTCCATTGATTTGGCGTAGCTCCGCCACCTTTTTGGGTGGCAGCTTGCATGTCCCAGTGACCGAGTCCAGCTCTATCCCGAGGAAGGATAGTTTTGTCGTTGGGCCCTCCATCTTGTCCTGAGCTAGGGGGACCCCCAACTCCTGCGCCAAGTCCATGAATAAGCGGAGGAGGTTTGCACATTCACCTGTGCCTCCATTCCAAACGAAGAGCAAGTCATCAAGGTAGTGGACCCTCCCCCTTCCGGGGAGCATGTTCCCAGTTCCCATTCCAGGAACCCACTAAGGGCCTCAAAGTATGCACAGGATATGGAACAGCCCATTGGCAGGCATTTGTCATAGTAATATTTGCTGCCTAGCTGGAATCCCAGAAGGTGGTAGCTATCTGGGTGCACTGGCAGCAGTCGGAAAGCCGATTCTATGTTTGTCTTGACCAGCAGAGCACCTTTTCCTTCTTGTCTTATAAGTTCTACTGCGTCATCTACTGATGCATATGCTACTGAGCAACTCCCCTGTTCCAACCAGTCGTTGATGGAGTCCCCATGTGGGTGGGACAGATGGTGTATTAACCTGAATGAATGAATGAAAATAAATTTATAACGCGCAGAACTCAGCCCAATGGGCATCAAGGCGCCTAACATATTATATTGAGTAACCCTGCAATGCTTAGTAATAGGCTTTCCTAAAAAACCAGGTCTTGAGGGCACCCTTAAAGAGGGGCAAAGATGATTGGGCCTTGAGCTCGAAGGGAAGAGCATTCCACAGTCGAGGGGCAACCGATGCAAAGGCTCTACCTCCCCATCTTGTCTTTTTGGTGAGGGGGATGACAAGGAGGTTCTGCTGTGACGATCTGAGACATCTGCTGGGTACATATTTAAAGAGCAGAGATCCTAGTCCATCAATCGGTCCTACTGTGAGAGCCTTATGGACTAGGCAAACAATTTAAAAAGAAATGCGATGTTCAATGGGCAGCCAGTGAAGGTTCTTCCTGGCCAATGTGGCCGAGGCAGAGCATGGAAGGTCAAGAACAAATCTTGCTGCTGCATTCTGTGTTACTTGTAGGCGAAGTACCAATCCCTTGTTAATCCCAGTGTATAGTGCATTGCAATAGTCTAGGCGAGATCCAACCAATGCTACGACTGTTTGTTTTCTTGCCTGAGGAGATAAATAGTGAGATATTCTGCGAAGGATTTTTAGAACTCCCCAGCAGGTAGCTACAGTTCTATTAATCTGTAGGTTCATGGCCAGCTCAGTGTCAAAGATGACCCCCAGGTTCCTTGCCGACTGTGAAGGGGTCGGACAAGTCCCCAATAATGGCGGCCACCATTCACTCGACCAGGCCTCCCTATCCTTTCCGAAAATCAACACCTCAGTCTTGTCGCCATTCAACCTCAAAGAATTGAGGGTCATCCAGTCGGCAATCGACTGCATGCAGCTCCTGAAACCGGATGCCGAGGTGCTGACGGATCGTGACAGGGACACCATGATCTGAGTGTCGTCTGCATACGACTCTACCTCCATCCCCTGAGATCTTACTAGTCTCACATAGATGTTAAATAGGGTCGGACTTAATGCCGACCCTTGTGGCACCCCACATTGCAAAGACTTTACAGGGGAGAGGTATTTGTCCATTTTGACCCTCTGCTCTCTAAGGTCTAGAAAAGAGGATAGAAGGTTAAGGGCTGACCCCTCCACCCCCATCTCCCTCAGTCGGGATGTTAAGACTGAGGGAGAGAGGGTGTTGAATGCAGCGGTCAGATCCAATAAGACCAGTATCGTGGTCCGACCATTGTCTACATTCATCCTGATGTTGTTGGTCACAACAGTGAGTGCAGACTCTGTGCTATGTGATTTTCTGAAACCATGTTGAGTCTGATCGAGGAATCCAGAAGAGTCCAGGAATACAGACAAATGATGGTTCAGGTGCATCTCAAGCATTTTAGCTGGGGCAGGTAGAAGAGAAATCGGTCTAAAATTTTTTAGCACAGCCGGATCCAGAGAGGGTTTCTTCAATAATGGCCTGACAATGGCCCTCTTCCAAGCCGAGGGGAATACACCGTGTTGTAAGGCACTATTCATAACCTCCAAGATGCAGGGAAGGAAGGTGTCCCTGCATTCCTTCAGAGTTTTAAGCGGGCATGGATCCAAAGGAGAGGAAGATTTCGTCCGATTCAACAGGAGGTTAAGATTTTCCAGAGTGATAGGAGGAAATTTAGTAAGGGTCTTGTCGGGATCCTTTGACCATGTTTCTAAAATTGATAGATCCGTAGCTATATGTGTTTCCAAAAGTTTCTTCTGTATTTCCAATTGCAAGGCGATGTCAACAATTTTCGTGTGGAAGAAACTGGAGATGTTGTCACAGAGCTCCTGAGAGCCTAATATAGGATCAGGTGTCTGTAATGAACAGAGGGAATCTACGATTTTAAAGAGTTCCCTCGATGATGTCAAGGATGTAGTAATACTGGAGAAGTAATCTTGTTTGGTTTTAATGACTAAGGTCTTCTAAATCTTCAGGGAGCTTTTATAGCGCTCTCTATCCTTAGTATCCCATGTCCACCTCCACTGTCTTTCCTGTCTTCTACATCCTTGTCTCATCAGCCTAAGTTGCTCCCCAAACCACGGAGCCGATGGTTTACGCCTCGCAGCATACCTAGGGGTGGCAGGAGCTAAAATATCCACTGCCTCACGAATACAGTTGTCTAGTTCCCAGGCTGCCTTCTCTGGGTCTGAAGTCCGGGATAAGGTTCCAAAAAGCGGGGCCAAGGATTTGTTAGAGATGTTTTTATAATTTCGCTTATACTCTCTTGCAGAAAACTCCTTCATGGGAAGCTCTATACCAGCTGCGGTAAATACGATAGGGACTGCTAAGTGGTCAGTCCAAACTAGCTGTTCCGGTGGGCCTGTAACAATCCTAGAGTCATTAGAGAAAATTACGTCGAGAGTATGGCCTGCTCTATGTGTGGGTTCCCTGACCAACTGTTTGAAACCACAAGCCTCTAGAGGATCAATCAAGGATATAGTATCTTTAGATGTAATGTCCTCTAGATGAAAGTTAAAGTCCCCTAAGATGGTGAAGTGCGATTTACCTGCATATGGTTCCAATAAGCTGAACAGGTCTCTGCTGAACTGTGATCTCAGCCCAGGGGGCCTATACAGCAGAATCCCAGAAAATGACGAGGATGGCGATGATGAAATACAGAAATGAAGGGCCTCAAAGGGGTCCGATGGATTTGACAGAGCCTTAGTTCTACATGTGAGATGTGACTGATAAAGAATAGCTAGGCCACCACCTCTACGTTTCACTCTGTCTAATCTCTGTAGAGCATAGTTCTCTGGGATGGCTAGGAGGAGATCATGTCTTGATGAATCTGTGGCCCAAGTTTCCGTAATGAACACCCAAGGTGGATTCCTAGATGTCACGAAATCGTGGAAGTAGATGTTATTTTTAATAATGGAACGAGCATTGATCAAATATCCTCTCTCTGCAGAGTCCTCATTAAACAATTGGCAGGGAGGCTGAGCACTGTTGTTAACAACGGGGATAGATATGTCAGACCTACAAGTATCACATAAAAAACCTTCCTGAAGAACTTCCGGGGTATACCTATGGAGGCAGGAGCGCGAACTGGGTTTCATAGCAAGCAATTCCTGAATGGTATATGAGTACATTACCTTGGAGGGAAGCTCTAGAGTCCCCCTACTCGACCCGCCCAGCGACCCGTCCTCGGCACGGACGAGCGCAGACGGGCTGGACTCTGGCGCGACTCCGGCGCGCTCCGGCTGCGCGTAAGCGCTGCGCGCTACCGTCATGATCTTAAATAGATATGGAGCACGCCCTCCTGACAACTAGAGCGCAAACCAATATGGCGGCGGTATCCCGGCACAGTCTACCCCCCAAGAAGGTCCAGGAAGTCCGGTCTACGAGCCGTGTAACCCGCGAAAGTCGCGGTGAGTAGTGCAAATGATTTTACTGTGCAAGTATGCGAAAATGTGTCCTTATAAAAACAGGGGAAACAGACAAAATAATGAAAAGAAAATCACATAACGGGAGCCTATTAAAATATCGCTAAGATAGCGAAAGCCAACAACATGGTAGCGCGAAGGTTAGTGGCACAGCTAAGAAATAACCGTACCGTGTAGGGATTCCTCCGGCAAAAGTGAAGCCTTAAATACACATCAAGCACGCCCTCCTGACAACTAGAGCGCAAACCAATATGGCGGCGGTATCCCGGCACAGTCTACCCCCCAAGAAGGTCCAGGAAGTCCGGTCTACGAGCCGTGTAACCCGCGAAAGTCGCGGTGAGTAGTGCAAATGATTTTACTGTGCAAGTATGCGAAAATGTGTCCTTATAAAAACAGGGGAAACAGACAAAATAATGAAAAGAAAATCACATAACGGGAGCCTATTAAAATATCGCTAAGATAGCGAAAGCCAACAACATGGTAGCGCGAAGGTTAGTGGCACAGCTAAGAAATAACCGTACCGTGTAGGGATTCCTCCGGCAAAAGTGAAGCCTTAAATACACATCAAGCACGCCCTCCTGACAACTAGAGCGCAAACCAATATGGCGGCGGTATCCCGGCACAGTCTACCCCCCAAGAAGGTCCAGGAAGTCCGGTCTACGAGCCGTGTAACCCGCGAAAGTCGCGGTGAGTAGTGCAAATGATTTTACTGTGCAAGTATGCGAAAATGTGTCCTTATAAAAACAGGGGAAACAGACAAAATAATGAAAAGAAAATCACATAACGGGAGCCTATTAAAATATCGCTAAGATAGCGAGAGCCAACAACAGAGTAGCGCGAAGGTTAGTGGCACAGCTAAGAAATAACCGTACCGTGTAGGGATTTCTCCGGCAAAAGTGAAGCCTTAAATACACATCAAGCACGCCCTCCTGACAACTAGAGCGCAAACCAATATGGCGGCGGTATCCCGGCACAGTCTACCCCCCAAGAAGGTCCAGAAAGTCCGGTCTACGAGCCGTGTAACCCGCGAAAGTCGCGGTGAGTAGTGCAAATGATTTTACTGTGCAAGTATGCGAAAATGTGTCCTTATAAAAACAGGGGAAACAGACAAAATAATGAAAAGAAAATCACATAACGGGAGCCTATTAAAATATCGCTAAGATAGCGAGAGCCAACAACAGAGTAGCGCGAAGGTTAGTGGCACAGCTAAGAAATAACCGTACCGTGTAACCTGAACTTGCCTGCTTCCTTCTAGGGGCACAATGCCCAAAGGGGAAACTACCACATTTTCCAAAGGGGGGATGTGAATTGGCCAGCTTCTCTACCCATTTGGACTTCTTTGCCCACCTTCTGCCTTGCCGTCCCTGGGTTGTCTCGTTTTAACTTCAAGTTTCGGCTTTCCCGTGCACCCAACGGACCTTTGTATGGGATGGGAAAGCCCGTAGTGAAACCTTCTGTTATGTTAGCCTGTCAGATGTTGTGGGATAATGATTCAACAAAGATAATAGTCTGCTTTCTTTATGGGGGACGGTAGTGGCTGCATCCCACCCTCGCCCCCTTCACCCCTGTTTACCACCACCTGTCCATTACTTCTTTGCACTGCCCTTGTTCTTGTTGCCTCCTTCCCCTTGGGTCTGTTTGCAGCGTATGGCCGGGTGGGTCCCCCACAGTTCCCAGAGGTGTGTTTAAACCTGCAGACGGTCCCCCACTTACACTCATCCTTGTCGTATTTCCAGCACGACTTTCCTGCATTGCTACTGTATTGGTTCTTCCCCTTGAACAACTGCCCTTGACCGTTGTACTTTCCTTTTGCCCCTTGGGGATGAAAGTTATGCTCTCGTGAGCTGAGCTCTTCTCTAGCTGCTACCATGTGTGTTGTGAAACCCTCCATATCTTGGCAGTCTCATTCAAACACTGGCCATGTCTGCATCTTTTCCCTGAAACCCTCATCATATTATAACCAAGCGTCCCCCTGGTAATTTAGCTGTGCATCATGCACATTCTGCTCATATAAAATCAGTGCTGATGCAATTTGGGGGAACTTCTCTATGAATACACATGTCAAGGGTTCTGAATGCCCTTAGCCATTACATATACGGTCCGTACCACGCGTACCCATACGTCACCACTACAATGGTGGTACGGACCGTACCCACGCCCTCAGAGCATGTGTACGATCCATACCACGCGTACCCCTTCGTCACCACTACAATGGTGGTACGGACCATACCCACGCCCTCAGAGCGTGGGTACGGTCCGTACCATGCATACCCCTACATCAGGGGTACGCGTGGTACGGACCGTACCCCACCTATGAATGCGGGGGTACGGACCGCATCACCCGTACCCCTAGGGCACCAGTACATATGTGATACAAGGCATACACACGCCACGAATGTTGCAGCATATAACCAGTATATTGGGGTGTGTGTATGCCCAGGACAGCAGTGTACTGCACCAAGGGTGCGGGTGGGTGGGTGGGTGGCTGCCTATCACTCCCAGCAGTGGACAGAGACATGTGAGGGGTGGGTGCCTATCACTCCCAGCACTGGACAGAGACATGTGAGGGGTGGGTGCCTATCACTCCCAGCAGTGGACAGAGACATGTGAGGGGTGGGTGCCTATCACTCCCAGCAGTGGACAGAGACATGTGAGGGGTGGGTGTCTATCACTCACAGCAGTGGACAGAGACTTGTGAGGGGTGGGTGCCTATCACTCCCAGCAGTAGACAGAGACATGGGGGTGGGTCCATATCACTCCCAGCAGTGGACAGAGACATGTGAGGGGTGGGTGCAGAGGAATACCAGCAGTGGACAGGGACATGTGAGGGGTGGGTGCCTGTTAGAAAAGGTAGATGGACCGGGAGGGTCGGCCGGGGTCAGGAGGAGAGGTCTCCGGGGAGAGCCGTCTCCAGCGATCGTACAGACAAGTAACTTCCCCCCCCACAGACAGATATCACACACGGATAAGGTTCAGTGTTCTTTATAAGCACTTATTTAAGGTACGGTTAAATGGTACAAGGAGGTCTGGACTCAGGGGTCCCCTCGATTAGAGTCTCGCAAGGTAGGGAAGGGGGTAGCGGGACAGTCTATTTACCAATCAGGTAGTTCGGATGAGATGATGATGAGCTCACAATCCTCGAGCTTGGTGATTAGGTGGTATGGGCCGCGGCAGCGCCAGCAGGTCCCGGTGTGGATGGTCGTTACAACGGGCCGCGGCAGCGCCAGCAGGTCCCAGGAAGGTGACTGTTGCAGAAGGCCGCGGCAGCGCCAGCAGGTCCCGGTGAGGATGGTCGTTACAACGGGCCGCGGCAGCGCCAGCAGGTCCCAGGAAGGTGAAGGTTGCAGAAGGCCGCGGCAGTGCCAGCAGGCAGGACGATGGTTCACAAGAGCGGCTACGGCAGCGCCAGTAGACCGTCAGGGTTGAGTTCACTCGGTGTCTCTCGACTCCAGGATACAACTGCCTTCCTGCTCCGGAGCTGCCCCAGTTATAGGGCTGGTGCCCTTTGATGTCCGGACCCTCGCACTTGGAGGTCGGAGGGTCCGGGATGAAGGGGTCCAGACACCCAGCAGGGGGTGGAGCCAGTGCCTGGGGGAGCTGGGGGCGATCGGCACCTGGCGGGGGAGAGCCCTTGACACTTCGTTCTCCCATTGACCTGCCAAGTGGTCCGCTCACCTCCTGGGTGGATGGTGGTGCCGGGATGTCGGGGCCGGCCAGGCCCGGGGTTAGGGTCGAGGGGAGGCCGTGCGGCCGCGTGGTGCAGGGCCCAAGATGGCGGCTTGACCCGGCCGGGAAAGCCGGTGGGGCGGGACCCCGTGATGAGTAGGGGTCCGAGGGCAGAGGGTCCGTCGGGAGACGGAGTACAGGTGCTTGTTGCGGGGATATGCCAGGTGGGCCGGGGTTCGGGCCCCGTTGAGCGGGGAGGGAGCGAGCCGTTTGTGAGGCCTGTCCAACATGCGTCCCCCCCAGCTGAAGGCGGGGAGAGTCACCCATCTCCTTGGGGACTCTCTTCGTCGAGGCGGAAAAAGCGGGACAGGCCATCTGCGTTGGCGTGATCTTGGCCTGGTCGGTGCTCCACGGTGAAGTCCATTCCCTGCAGGGAAATGGACCAGCGCAAGAGTTTTGGGTTCTCCCCCCGCATCTGCATCAGCCATTGCAGGGGTCGATGGTCGGTTTGTACCCGGAAGTGGGTACCGAAGAGATAGGGTCGGAGCTTTTTGAGGGCCCACACTACTGCAAATGCCTCCCTCTCGATGGTGCTCCAACGCTGTTCTCGGGCCAGGAGACGTCGGCTGATGAAGACCACCGGCTGGTCATGACCTTCGGGGTTCAGCTGAGAGAGGACGGCCCCGATGCCGTGGTCGGAGGCGTCGGTCTGCACCACAAATTCCCGACTGTAATCGGGGGCCTGGAGCACCGGGGCGGTGCACAGGGCGGCCTTCAGCTCCTCGAAGGCCGCTTGACAATCAGGAGTCCAGTTGACCCGCTTCGGCTGGTTCTTGGATGTGAGACCCGTGAGGGGCCCCACGATGCTGCCGTAGTCCTTCACGAACCGCCGGTAGTAGCCGGTGAGCCCCAAGAAGGCTCGGACCTCGGTCTGGGTGACGGGGGGCTGCCAGGACTGGATGGCAGCAATCTTAAGTTGTAGTGGGGCCACCAGCCCGCTCCCCACTTGGTGCCCAAGGTAGGTCACAGACCCTTGGCCAATCTGGCACTTGCCGGCCTTAATGGTGAGGCCGGCCCGCTGGAGGGCTTGCAGGACCTCTTGGAGGTGGCGGAGGTGGTCGGCCCAGTGGCGGCTGTATACAGCGATATCGTCCAGGTAGGCAGCGCTGAATTCTTCAAGCCCTGCCAAGACCTGGTTCACAAGGCGTTGGAACGTGGCGGGGGCATTCTTCATGCCAAAGGGCATGACCTTAAATTGATAGTGGCCATCGGGGGTAGAGAAGGCTGACCGTTCCTGAGCCCTGGGTGTGAGGCCGATCTGCCAGTAGCCCGCCGTTAGGTCGAAGATACTAAGGTAGCGGGCGGCCCCCAGCCGGTCGATCAGCTCGTCTGCTCGGGGGATGGGATGAGCGTCGGTCCGGGTGACAGCGTTCAAGCCCCGGTAGTCGACGCAGAATCTCAGTTCAGGAGCGGAGCCGGGGGCAGCGGCCTTGGGAACTAATACGACCGGACTGGCCCAGGGACTGTCCGAGGGCTCGATGACCCCGATCGTGAGCATCTTGGCCACTTCCTCCTGGATGCAGGCCCGTACCCGATCTGGTACGCGGTAGGCCCGGTGCCGGACAGGGGGACTGTCCCCGGTGTCTACGTCGTGCAAACACCAGGGGGTGACCCCGGGGGTGAGGGAGAACAGGGCAGCGAACTGCAGCAGGAGGTTCCGGCAGTCCTGGCGTTGCTCTGAAGTGAGGGCGTCCGAGAGCCGGACCCCGTCCACGGAGCCGTCCTTCTCCTGAGTCCTCAGGAGGTCCGGGAGGGGCTCGGAGTCTTCTTCTGTGCCACTGTCTGTAGCCATCAAGAGGCTTAGTTCGGAGCGCACAAAGTGCGGTTTGAGCCGGTTGGTGTGGAGGACCCGAAGGGGGTTCCGGGAGGACCCCATGTCGATGAGGTAAGTGACGGGGCTTTTGCGCTCGACCACTTTGAAGGGCCCCGTCCACTTATCTTGCAGGGCGCATGGTTCGGTGGGGGGCATCACCCATACTTGCTGCCCCGGCTCGAATTCAACGGAGGAGGCATTGTGATCATACCACCTCTTCATGTCCTCCTGGCTGGCCTCGAGGTTCGCCTTGGCCATCTCCCTGAAGCGCCGGGTCTGGTTTCGTAAGGCCAGGATGTATTTGAAGACGTCTGGAGGGGTCGTTAGGGGGGCCATCTCCCAACCTTCCTTGACTAGGCTGAGGGGCCCTCGCACAGGGTGTCCGTATAGGAGTTCAAAGGGGCTAAAACCGAGGGACTTCTGGGGCACTTCCCGGTAGGCGAAGAGGAGGCACGGGAGCAGTACATCCCACTGGCGACGGAGAGGTTCTTCCAATCCCCCAATCATCCCTTTGAGAGTGCGGTTAAAACGCTCCACTAGTCCGTTCCCTTGGGGGTGATAGGGGGTCGTGAATCTGTAGGTGACCCCGCATTGTTGCCAGAGGGACTTCATGTACTTTGATATGAAATTCGTGCCTCGGTCGCTGACGACTTCTCGGGGGAAGCCTACCCGGGAGAAGATCCCCATCAGGGCCCGGCCAACCACTGGGGCGGTCACTGTCCGTAGAGGCACCGCCTCGGGGTAGCGGGTGGCATGGTCCACTAGTACCAAGATGAACCTGTGTCCTTGTGCCGTGCGGGGGTCCAGAGGTCCCACAATGTCTATCCCCACCCTCTCGAACGGGGTGGTGACCACCGGGAAGGGTTGTAGAGGGGCCTTCAGCTTCCGGCCACTCTTCCCGCTGGCTTGGCATGTGGGGCACGATCGGCAGTGGTTCAGGACGTCATTCCTCATTTTCGGCCAAAAAAAGTGGGTCACCAGGCGACTGTACGTTTTGTCCTGGCCCAGGTGTCCAGCCAGGGGGACATCGTGGGCTAGGTTGAGCAGAAAGTCTCGGAAGCGGAGCGGTACCACCAGAACTCGACCGGCCCCCAGTTCGGCGATTCTTTGCTCGCTGTAGAGCAGGTCGTTATCCCAGTAGACCCAGTGGGTTCCTGTGGTGTCCCCGGCGGTTTGGGTGCTGGCTTGTTGGCGGAGTCCCTCGAGGGAGGGACAGGTCTTTTGTTCCTGGCGGAACTGTTCTTGGGTGGGCCCCCCTTCTTGCCGCCACTGAGCCAGATCCGGGAGGTCCTGGTGTTGCGCGTCTTCCTCGGTAGTCGGGTCCGGGAGGTCGGTCTCGCCGTTGTCCTCTACGAGGGCAACCGGGGGCGGAGGTGCTGGCCATTCGGTTTCTTCTGATCGGGGGGCGGCACGGGCGGCCATGGATCGGGTGGTTATGCAGGCCCAGTCCGGGAGGCCCAGCATCCCCAAGTGCTCTCTTCTCTCGACGGTGGCCCACGGGGAACTCTCGAGGTCATTCCCCAGGAGGCAGTCCACGGGGGCATCGTCCCGGACCGTCACCTTCAGTAGGCCGGAGACCCCTCCCCATTCAAACGGGACGCAGGCCATCTTACACATGCTCTCAGAGTTATCTGCCGAGCGGACGGGGCAGAGAATGTTCGGAAGGATCTGCTCGGGCTTCACCAGGTGACAGCGGACGGCCGTCACGCTGGCGCCGGTGTCACGCAAGGCCTCGGCTCTCTGTCCATTAATGGTCACCCACTGACCATATTTTCTGGTGTTGGCGGGTAGGGGAGCCCGCGGAACCATGTCCCTTCCCCCTAAGCATGCCAGGACCATGGCGGCCGGTTCCCACCCTTGCTGGTCCGGCTCATACTCCTCGGGTCCCTCCGATGATTGCTCTTCCCCCAGGGCAGCGGCAGCTACCTGGCGGGGCTTGGGTGGTTGGTTTAGCGGGCAGTTCGGATCGTTGGCGTAGTGGCCTAGTCGCTGGCACCGGTGGCACGTGACGTGGGCTCGGTACCCAGGCCGCAATGGGGGGTTGCCCCGGCCGGCCGGAGGTGGGGTGCTGGCCACGGGTGTTGCTGGTAAGGTGTCTCTCCCTCGCCCCTGGCCCCCTCCTCCTCCCCGAGGACGGTGCTGGCCTTGGTTGCTTCTGTTCTGGTCGTGGGGCCCTCTCCGGCCCACTCGGGTGCTTTCCCACCGGTCAGCTTCGGCGGCGAGCTGCCGTGGGTCAGTCAGCTTACTGTCGAGTAGGTGCTGCCTGAGCTCGACGAAACAGTTGTTTGATAGGTGCTCCCATACCATAAGGTTGAAGAGTTGTTCGTAGGTGGTGACCTGATTTCCCTTGATCCAACCCTCGAAGGCCCGGCTGAAATAGTTCACGTATTCCACCCAAGTTGTACCTGGGATCCGGGTGCAATCTCTGAACCTCTGGCCGTACATCTCGGGCGTGAGGCCGTGGCGGGTGAGGAGGGCAGCCTTCATGTGGTCGTAGGACGACATTTGGTGATCGGGGAGCTGCAGCAGGGCATCGCGACCCTCGTTGATGAATCTCCCCCAAAGTCCGGCTCCCCAATCACTCCGGTCGATCCGGTGGGAGGTCATTGCGATCTCATAGGCTTTAAACCACTGTTGTATGTCGTCTTCTCGGACATACTCGCGGACCACATCCTTGGGGATGTGAACCTTTTTCTCAATAGGCCCCGGGGTGTGTGGTCGCTCAGGCACCCCCAGTTCCTTATTCTGTTTGCGCAGTTCTATTTCCGCCAGTCGGCGCTCGTGCTCGAGCGTTATTTTTTTCTCTTCCAGCTCTCTTTGTCTCTGCTTTTCTTCTCGTTCCTCTCGAAGCCGCATATGCTCGAGGTTGATTTTCTGTTCAGCCAACTTAAGTTCCCCATCCATCTTGAGTCGTGCCATCTCTAATTCGTGTAATCTGACTCTGTCTCTTTCTCGTATCTCCTCCTGTGAGAGGCCCGTTCCCCGCTCCTCGGGAGCCGTGGCGTTCCCCTCTGGTGTGATGCTGTTTTGGTCGGAGGGTCCTGTGACCCCAGTTTCTGTCCATGACTCAAGAGCGCGCTTTAGATCATCCTTGGTACTCAGGCCGGTGGTAGCAATGCCAAGTTCTATGCAAAATTGTCTCAGTTCGCGGTGGTTGTATTCTTCTAATTTCTCCATTTGGAACTTCTCGGTGGAGCTGCTATCTTTGGTCGACATCGTGCTTTGTCGTGGGGTGAGCTACTCTCTGTACGATTACGCGTTGATTCGGATCGCGCCGCTGGCCACCAATGTTAGAAAAGGTAGATGGACCGGGAGGGTCGGCCGGGGTCAGGAGGAGAGGTCTCCGGGGAGAGCCGTCTCCAGCGATCGTACAGACAAGTAACTTCCCCCCCCACAGACAGATATCACACACGGATAAGGTTCAGTGTTCTTTATAAGCACTTATTTAAGGTAGGGTTAAATGGTACAAGGAGGTCTGGACTCAGGGGTCCCCTCGATTAGAGTCTCGCAAGGTAGGGAAGGGGGTAGCGGGACAGTCTATTTACCAATCAGGTAGTTCGGATGAGATGATGATGAGCTCACAATCCTCGAGCTTGGTGATTAGGTGGTATGGGCCGCGGCAGCGCCAGCAGGTCCCGGTGTGGATGGTCGTTACAACGGGCCGCGGCAGCGCCAGCAGGTCCCAGGAAGGTGACTGTTGCAGAAGGCCGCGGCAGCGCCAGCAGGTCCCGGTGAGGATGGTCGTTACAACGGGCCGCGGCAGCGCCAGCAGGTCCCAGGAAGGTGAAGGTTGCAGAAGGCCGCGGCAGTGCCAGCAGGCAGGACGATGGTTCACAAGAGCGGCTACGGCAGCGCCAGTAGACCGTCAGGGTTGAGTTCACTCGGTGTCTCTCGACTCCAGGATACAACTGCCTTCCTGCTCCGGAGCTGCCCCAGTTATAGGGCTGGTGCCCTTTGATGTCCGGACCCTCGCACTTGGAGGTCGGAGGGTCCGGGATGAAGGGGTCCAGACACCCAGCAGGGGGTGGAGCCAGTGCCTGGGGGAGCTGGGGGCGATCGGCACCTGGCGGGGGAGAGCCCTTGACACTTCGTTCTCCCATTGACCTGCCAAGTGGTCCGCTCACCTCCTGGGTGGATGGTGGTGCCGGGATGTCGGGGCCGGCCAGGCCCGGGGTTAGGGTCGAGGGGAGGCCGTGCGGCCGCGTGGTGCAGGGCCCAAGATGGCGGCTTGACCCGGCCGGGAAAGCCGGTGGGGCGGGACCCCGTGATGAGTAGGGGTCCGAGGGCAGAGGGTCCGTCGGGAGACGGAGTACAGGTGCTTGTTGCGGGGATATGCCAGGTGGGCCGGGGTTCGGGCCCCGTCGAGCGGGGAGGGAGCGAGCCGTTTGTGAGGCCTGTCCAACAGTGCCTATCACTCCCAGCAGTGGACGGAGACATGTGAGGGGTGGGTGCAGAGGAATACCAGCAGTGGACAGAGACATGTGAGGGGTGGGTGCCTATCCCTCCCAGCAGTGGACAGAGACATGTGAGGGGTGGGTGCCTATCACTCCCAGCACTGGACAGAGACATGTGAGGGGTGGGTGCCTATCACTCCCAGCAGTGGACAGAGACATGTGAGGGGTGGGTGCCTATCACTCCCAGCAGTGGACAGAGACATGTGAGGGGTGGGTGTCTATCACTCACAGCAGTGGACAGAGACTTGTGAGGGGTGGGTGCCTATCACTCCCAGCAGTAGACAGAGACATGGGGGTGGGTCCATATCACTCCCAGCAGTGGACAGAGACATGTGAGGGGTGGGTGCAGAGGAATACCAGCAGTGGACAGGGACATGTGAGGGGTGGGTGCCTATCACTCCCAGCAGTGGACAGAGACATGTGAGGGGTGGGTGCAGAGGAATACCAGCAGTGGACAGAGACATGTGAGGGGTGGGTGCCTATCACTCCTAGCAGTGGACAGAGACATGTGAGGGGTGGGTGCAGAGGAATACCAGCAGTGGACAGAGACATGTGAGGGGTGGGTGCCTATCACTCCCAGCAGTGGACAGAGACATGTGAGGGGTGGGTGCAGAGGAATACCAGCAGTGGACAGAGACATGTGAGGTGTGGGTGCCTATCACTCCCAGCAGTGGACAGAGACATGTGAGGGGTGGGTGCCTATCACTCCCAGCAGTGGACAGAGACATGTGAGGGGTGGGTGCAGAGAAATACCAGCAGTGGACAGAGACATGTGAGGTGTGGGTGCCTATCACTCCCAGCAGTGGACAGAGACATGTGAGGGGTGGGTGCCTATCACTCCCAGCAGTGGACAGAGACATGGGGGTGGGTGCCTATCACTCCCAGCAGTGGACAGAGGCATGGGGGTGGGTGCCGATTACTCCCAGCAGTGGACAGAGACATGTGAGGGGTGGGTGCAGAGGAATACCAGCAGTGGGCAGAGACATGTGAGGTGTGGGTGCCTATCACTCCCAGCAGTGGACAGAGACATGTGAGGTGGGTGCCTATCACTCCCAGCAGTGGACAGAGACATGGGGGTGGGTGCCTATCACTCCCAGCAGTGGATAGAGACATGGGGGTGGGTGCCTATCACTCCCAGCAGTGGACAGAGACATGTGAGGGGTGGGTGCAGAGGAATACCAGCAGTGGACAGAGACATGTGAGGTGTGGGTGCCTATCACTCCCAGCAGTGGACAGAGAAATGTGAGGGGTGGGTGCAGAGGAATACCAGCAGTGGACAGAGACATGGGGGTGGGTGCCTATCACTCCCAGCAGAGGACAGAGACATGTGATGGGTGGGTGCCTATCACTCCCAGCAGTGGACAGAGACATGGGGGTGGGTGCCTATCACTCCCAGCAGTGGACAGAGACATGTGAGGGATGGGTGCCTATCACTCCCAGCAGTGGACAGAGACATGTGAGGGGTGGGTGCCTATCACTCCCAGCAGGGGACAGAGACATGTGAGGGGTGGGTGCCTATCACTCCCAGCAGTGGACAGAGACATGTGAGGGGTGGATGCCTATCACTCCCAGCAGTAGACAGAGACATGGGGGTGAGTGCATATCACTCCCAGCAGTGGACAGAGACATGTGAGGGGTGGGTGCCTATCACTCCCAGCAGTGGACGGAGACATGTGAGGGGTGGGTGCAGAGGAATACCAGCAGTGGACAGAGACATGTGAGGGGTGGGTGCCTATCACTCCCAGCAGTGGACGGAAACATGTGAGGGGTGGGTGCAGAGGAATACCAGCAGTGGAGAGAGACATGTGAGGGGTGGGTGCCTATCCCTCCCAGCAGTGGACAGAGACATGTGAGGGGTGGGTGCAGAGGAATACCAGCAGTGGACAGAGACATGTGAGGTGTGGGTGCCTATCACTCCCAGCAGTGGACAGAGACATGTGAGGGGTGGGTGCCTATCACTCCCAGCAGTGGACAGAGACATGTGAGGGGTGGGTGCAGAGGAATACCAGCAGTGGACAGAGACATGTGAGGTGTGGGTGCCTATCACTCCCAGCAGTGGACAGAGACATGTGAGGGGTGCGTGCCTATCACTCCCAGCAGTGGACAGAGACATGGGGGTGGGTGCCTATCACTCCCAGCAGTGGACAGAGGCAAGGGGGTGGGTGCCTATCACTCCCAGCAGTGGACAGAGACATGTGAGGGGTGGGTGCCTATCACTCCCAGCAGTGGACAGAGACATGGGGGTGTGTGCCTCTCACTCCCAGCAGTGGACAGAGACATGTGAGGGATGGGTGCCTAGCACTCCCAGCAGTGGACAGAGAAATGTGAGGGGTGGGTGCCTATCACTCCCAGCAGGGGACAGAGACATGTGAGGGGTGGGTGTCTATCACTCCCGGCAGTGGACAGAGACATGTGAGGGGTGGGTGCCTATCACTCCCAGCAGTAGACAGAGACATGGGGGTGGCTGCATATCACTCCCAGCAGTGGACAGAGACATGTGAGGGGTTGGTGCAGAGGAATACCAGCAGTGGACAGAGACATGTGAGGGGTGGGTGCCTATCACTCCCAGCAGTGGACAGAGACATGTGAGGGGTAGGTGCAGAGGAATACCAGCAGTGGACAGAGACATGTGAGGGGTGGGTGCCTATCACTCGGAGCAGTGGACAGAGACATGTGAGGGGTGGGTGCAGAGGAATACCAGAAGTGGACAGAGACATGTGAGGGGTGGGTGCCTATCACTCCCAGCAGTGGACAGAGACATGTGAGTGGTGGGTGCAGAGGAATACCAGCAGTGGACAGAGACATGTGAGGGGTGGGTGATTATCACTCCCAGCAGTGGACAGAGACATGTGAGGGGTGGGTGCAGAGGAATTCCAGCAGTGGACAGAGACATGTGAGGGGTGGGTGCCTATCACTCTCAGCAGTGGACAGAGACATGTGAGGGGTGGGTGCAGAGGAATACCAGCAGTGGACAGAGACATGTCAGGTGTGGGTGCCTATCACTCCCAGCAGTGGACAGAGACATGTGAGGGGTGGGTGCCTATCACTCCCAGAAGTGGACAGAGACATGTGAGGGGTGGGTGCAGAGGAATACCAGCAGTGGGCAGAGACATGCGAGGTGTGGGTGCCTATCACTCCCAGCAGTGGACAGAGACATGTGAGGTGGGTGACTATCACTCCCAGCAGTGGACAGAGACATGGGGGTGGGTGCCTATCACTCCCAGCAGTAGATAGAGACATGGGGGTGGGTGCCTATCACTCCCAGCAGTGGACAGAGACATGTGATGGGTGGGTGCAGAGGAATACCAGCAGTGGACAGAGACATGTATGGTGGGGGTGCCTATCACTCCCAGCAGTGGACAGAGACATGTGAGGGGTGGGTGCAGAGAAATACCAGCAGTGGACAGAGACATTGGGGTGGGTGCCTATCACTCCCAGCAGTGGACAGAGACATGTGAGGGGTGGGTGCCTATCACTCCCAGCAGTGGACAGAGACATGGGGGTGGGTGCCTATCACTCCCAGCAGTGGACAGAGACATGTGAGGGGTGGGTGCCTATCACTCCCAGCAGTGGACAGAGACATGTGAGGGGTGGGTGCAGAGAAATACCAGCAGTGGACAGAGACATGTGAGGTGTGGGTGCCTATCACTCCCAGCAGTGGACAGAGACATGTGAGGGGTGGGTGCCTATCACTCCCAGCAGTGGACAGAGACATGGGGGTGGGTGCCTATCACTCCCAGCAGTGGACAGAGGCATGGGGGTGGGTGCCGATTACTCCCAGCAGTGGACAGAGACATGTGAGGGGTGGGTGCAGAGGAATACCAGCAGTGGGCAGAGACATGTGAGGTGTGGGTGCCTATCACTCCCAGCAGTGGACAGAGACATGTGAGGTGGGTGCCTATCACTCCCAGCAGTGGACAGAGACATGGGGGTGGGTGCCTATCACTCCCAGCAGTGGATAGAGACAGGGGGGTGGGTGCCTATCACTCCCAGCAGTGGACAGAGACATGTGAGGGGTGGGTGCAGAGGAATACCAGCAGTGGACAGAGACATGTGAGGTGTGGGTGCCTCTCACTCCCAGCAGTGGACAGAGAAATGTGAGGGGTGGGTGCAGAGGAATACCAGCAGTGGACAGAGACATGGGGGTGGGTGCCTATCACTCCCAGCAGAGGACAGAGACATGTGATGGGTGGGTGCCTATCACTCCCAGCAGTGGACAGAGACATGGGGGTGGGTGCCTATCACTCCCAGCAGTGGACAGAGACATGTGAGGGATGGGTGCCTATCACTCCCAGCAGTGGACAGAGACATGTGAGGGGTGGGTGCCTATCACTCCCAGCAGGGGACAGAGACATGTGAGGGGTGGGTGCCTATCACTCCCAGCAGTGGACAGAGACATGTGAGGGGTGGATGCCTATCACTCCCAGCAGTAGACAGAGACATGGGGGTGAGTGCATATCACTCCCAGCAGTGGACAGAGACATGTGAGGGGTGGGTGCCTATCACTCCCAGCAGTGGACGGAGACATGTGAGGGGTGGGTGCAGAGGAATACCAGCAGTGGACAGAGACATGTGAGGGGTGGGTGCCTATCACTCCCAGCAGTGGACGGAGACATGTGAGGGGTGGGTGCAGAGGAATACCAGCAGTGGACAGAGACATGTGAGGGGTGGGTGCCTATCCCTCCCAGCAGTGGACAGAGACATGTGAGGGGTGGGTGCAGAGGAATACCAGCAGTGGACAGAGACATGTGAGGTGTGGGTGCCTATCACTCCCAGCAGTGGACAGAGACATGTGAGGGGTGGGTGCCTATCACTCCCAGCAGTGGACAGAGACATGTGAGGGGTGGGTGCAGAGGAATACCAGCAGTGGACAGAGACATGTGAGGTGTGGGTGCCTATCACTCCCAGCAGTGGACAGAGACATGTGAGGGGTGCGTGCCTATCACTCCCAGCAGTGGACAGAGACATGGGGGTGGGTGCCTATCACTCCCAGCAGTGGACAGAGGCAAGGGGGTGGGTGCCTATCACTCCCAGCAGTGGACAGAGACATGTGAGGGGTGGGTGCCTATCACTCCCAGCAGTGGACAGAGACATGGGGGTGGGTGCCTCTCACTCCCAGCAGTGGACAGAGACATGTGAGGGATGGGTGCCTAGCACTCCCAGCAGTGGACAGAGAAATGTGAGGGGTGGGTGCCTATCACTCCCAGCAGGGGACAGAGACATGTGAGGGGTGGGTGTCTATCACTCCCGGCAGTGGACAGAGACATGTGAGGGGTGGGTGCCTATCACTCCCAGCAGTAGACAGAGACATGGGGGTGGCTGCATATCACTCCCAGCAGTGGACAGAGACATGCGAGGGGTTGGTACAGAGGAATACCAGCAGTGGACAGAGACATGTGAGGGGTGGGTGCCTATCACTCGGAGCAGTGGACAGAGACATGTGAGGGGTGGGTGCAGAGGAATACCAGAAGTGGACAGAGACATGTGAGGGGTGGGTGATTATCACTCCCAGCAGTGGACAGAGACATGTGAGGGGTGGGTGCAGAGGAATTCCAGCAGTGGACAGAGACATGTGAGGGGTGGGTGCCTATCACTCTCAGCAGTGGACAGAGACATGTGAGGGGTGGGTGCAGAGGAATACCAGCAGTGGACAGAGACATGTCAGGTGTGGGAGCCTATCACTCCCAGCAGTGGACAGAGACATGTGAGGGGTGGGTGCCTATCACTCTCAGCAGTGGACAGAGACATGTGAGGGGTGGGTGCAGAGGAATACCAGCAGTGGACAGAGACATGTCAGGTGTGGGAGCCTATCACTCCCAGCAGTGGACAGAGACATGTGAGGGGTGGGTGCCTATCACTCCCAGCAGTGGACAGAGACATGTGAGGGGTGGGTGCAGAGGAATACCAGCAGTGGGCAGAGACATGCGAGGTGTGGGTGCCTATCACTCCCAGCAGTGGACAGAGACATGTGAGGTGGGTGACTATCACTCCCAGCAGTGGACAGAGACATGGGGGTGGGTGCCTATCACTCCCAGCAGTAGATAGAGACATGGGGGTGGGTGCCTATCACTCCCAGCAGTGGACAGAGACATGTGAGGGGTGGGTGCAGAGGAATACCAGCAGTGGACAGAGACATGTATGGTGTGGGTGCCTATCACTCCCAGCAGTGGACAGAGACATGTGAGGGGTGGGTGCAGAGAAATACCAGCAGTGGACAGAGACATTGGGGTGGGTGCCTATCACTCCCAGCAGTGGACAGAGACATGTGAGGGGTGGGTGCCTATCACTCCCAGCAGTGGACAGAGACATGGGGGTGAGTGCCTATCACTCCCAGCAGTGGACAGAGACATGTGAGGGATGGGTGCCTATCACTCCCAGCAGTGGACAGAGACATGTGAGGGGTGGGTGCCTATCACTCCCAGCTGGGGACAGCGACATGTGAGGGGTGGGTGCCTATCACTCCCAGGAGTGGACAGAGACATGTGAGGGGTGGGTGCCTATCACTCCCAGCAGTAGACAGAGACATTGGGGTGAGTGCATTTCACTCCCAGCAGTGGACAGAGACATGTGAGGGGTGGGTGAAGAGGAATACCAGCAGTGGACAGAGACACGTGAGGGGTGGGTGCCTATCACTCCCAGCAGTGGGCAGAGACATGTGAGGGGTGGGTGCAGAGGAATGCCAGCAGTGGACAGAGACATGTGAGGGGTGGGTGCCTATCACTCCCAGCAGTGGACAGAGACATGTGAGGGGTGGGTGCAGAGGAATACCAGCAGTGGACAGAGACATGTGAGGGGTTGGTGCCTATCACTCCCAGCAGTGGACAGAGACATTTGAGGGGTGGGTGCAGAGGAATACCAGCAGTGGACAGAGACATGTGAGGTGTGGGTGCCTATCACTCCCAGCAAGGGACAGAGACATGTGAGGGCTGGGTGCCTATCACTCCCAGCAGTGGGCAGAGACATGTGAGGGGTGGGTGCAGAGGAATACCAGCAGTGGACAGAGACATGTGAGGTGTGGGTGCCTATCACTCCCAGCAGTGGACAGAGACATGTGAGGGGTGGGTGCCTATCACTCCCAACAGTGGACAGAGACATGGGGGTGGGTGCCTATCACTCCCAGCAGTGGACAGAGGCATGGGGGTGGGTGCCTATCACTCCCAGCAGTGGACAGAGACATGTGAGGGGTGGGTGCCTATCACTCCCAGCAGTGGACAGAGACATGGGGTTGGGTGCCTATCACTCCCAGCAGTGGACAGAGACATGTGAGGGATGGGTGCCTAGCACTCCCAGCAGGGGACAGAGACATGTGAGGGGTGGGTGCCTATCACTCCCAGCAGTAGACAGAGACATGGGGGTGGCTGCATATCACTCCCAGCAGTGGACAGAGACATGCGAGGGGTTGGTACAGAGGAATACCAGCAGTGGACAGAGACATGTGAGGGGTGGGTGCCTATCACTCGGAGCAGTGGACAGAGACATGTGAGGGGTGGGTGCAGAGGAATACCAGAAGTGGACAGAGACATGTGAGGGGTGGGTGCCTATCACTCCCAGCAGTGGACAGAGACATGTGAGTGGTGGGTGCAGAGGAATACCAGCAGTGGACAGAGACATGTGAGGGGTGGGTGATTATCACTCCCAGCAGTGGACAGAGACATGTGAGGGGTGGGTGCAGAGGAATTCCAGCAGTGGACAGAGACATGTGAGGGGTGGGTGCCTATCACTCTCAGCAGTGGACAGAGACATGTGAGGGGTGGGTGCAGAGGAATACCAGCAGTGGACAGAGACATGTCAGGTGTGGGTGTCTATCACTCCCGGCAGTGGACAGAGACATGTGAGGGGTGGGTGCCTATCACTCCCAGCAGTAGACAGAGACATGGGGGTGGCTGCATATCACTCCCAGCAGTGGACAGAGACATGCGAGGGGTTGGTACAGAGGAATACCAGCAGTGGACAGAGACATGTGAGGGGTGGGTGCCTATCACTCGGAGCAGTGGACAGAGACATGTGAGGGGTGGGTGCAGAGGAAAACCAGAAGTGGACAGAGACATGTGAGGGGTGGGTGCCTATCACTCCCAGCAGTGGACAGAGACATGTGAGTGGTGGGTGCAGAGGAATACCAGCAGTGGACAGAGACATGTGAGGGGTGGGTGATTATCACTCCCAGCAGTGGACAGAGACATGTGAGGGGTGGGTGCAGAGGAATTCCAGCAGTGGACAGAGACATGTGAGGGGTGGGTGCCTATCACTCTCAGCAGTGGACAGAGACATGTGAGGGGTGGGTGCAGAGGAATACCAGCAGTGGACAGAGACATGTCAGGTGTGGGAGCCTATCACTCCCAGCAGTGGACAGAGACATGTGAGGGGTGGGTGCCTATCACTCCCAGCAGTGGACAGAGACATGTGAGGGGTGGGTGCAGAGGAATACCAGCAGTGGGCAGAGACATGCGAGGTGTGGGTGCCTATCACTCCCAGCAGTGGACAGAGACATGTGAGGTGGGTGACTATCACTCCCAGCAGTGGACAGAGACATGGGGTGGGTGCCTATCACTCCCAGCAGTAGATAGAGACATGGGGGTGGGTGCCTATCACTCCCAGCAGTGGACAGAGACATGTGAGGGGTGGGTGCAGAGGAATACCAGCAGTGGACAGAGACATGTATGGTGTGGGTGCCTATCACTCCCAGCAGTGGACAGAGACATGTGAGGGGTGGGTGCAGAGAAATACCAGCAGTGGACAGAGACATTGGGGTGGGTGCCTATCACTCCCAGCAGTGGACAGAGACATGTGAGGGGTGGGTGCCTATCACTCCCAGCAGTGGACAGAGACATGGGGGTGAGTGCCTATCACTCCCAGCAGTGGACAGAGACATGTGAGGGATGGGTGCCTATCACTCCCAGCAGTGGACAGAGACATGTGAGGGGTGGGTGCCTATCACTCCCAGCTGGGGACAGCGACATGTGAGGGGTGGGTGCCTATCACTCCCAGGAGTGGACAGAGACATGTGAGGGGTGGGTGCCTATCACTCCCAGCAGTAGACAGAGACATTGGGGTGAGTGCATTTCACTCCCAGCAGTGGACAGAGACATGTGAGGGGTGGGTGAAGAGGAATACCAGCAGTGGACAGAGACACGTGAGGGGTGGGTGCCTATCACTCCCAGCAGTGGGCAGAGACATGTGAGGGGTGGGTGCAGAGGAATGCCAGCAGTGGACAGAGACATGTGAGGGGTGGGTGCCTATCACTCCCAGCAGTGGACAGAGACATGTGAGGGGTGGGTGCAGAGGAATACCAGCAGTGGACAGAGACATGTGAGGGGTTGGTGCCTATCACTCCCAGCAGTGGACAGAGACATTTGAGGGGTGGGTGCAGAGGAATACCAGCAGTGGACAGAGACATGTGAGGTGTGGGTGCCTATCACTCCCAGCAAGGGACAGAGACATGTGAGGGCTGGGTGCCTATCACTCCCAGCAGTGGACAGAGACATGTGAGGGGTGGGTGCAGAGGAATACCAGCAGTGGACAGAGACATGTGAGGTGTGGGTGCCTATCACTCCCAGCAGTGGACAGAGACATGTGAGGGGTGGGTGCCTATCACTCCCAACAGTGGACAGAGACATGGGGGTGGGTGCCTATCACTCCCAGCAGTGGACAGAGGCATGGGGGTGGGTGCCTATCACTCCCAGCAGTGGACAGAGACATGTGAGGGGTGGGTGCCTATCACTCCCAGCAGTGGACAGAGACATGGGGTTGGGTGCCTATCACTCCCAGCAGTGGACAGAGACATGTGAGGGATGGGTGCCTAGCACTCCCAGCAGGGGACAGAGACATGTGAGGGGTGGGTGCCTATCACTCCCAGCAGTAGACAGAGACATGTGAGGGGTGGGTGCCTATCACTCCCAGCAGTAGACAGAGACATGGGGTTGGGTGCATTTCACTCCCAGCAGTGGACAGAGACATGTGAGGGGTGGGTGCAGAGGAATACCAGCAGTGGACAGAGACATGTGAGGGGTGGGTGCCTATCTCTCCTAGCAGTGGACAGAGACATGTGAGGGGTGGGTGCAGAGGAATACCAGCAGTGGACAGAGACATGTGAGGGGTGGGTGCCTATCACTCCCAGCAGTGGACAGAGACATGTGAGGGGTGGGTGCAGAGGAATACCAGAAGTGGACAGAGACATGTGAGGGGTGGGTGCAGAGGAATACCAGCAGTGGACAGAGACATGTGAGGTGTGGGTGCCTATCACTCCCAGCACTGTACAGAGACATGTGAGGGGTGGGTGCCTATCACTCCCAGCAGTGGACAGAGACATGTGAGGGGTGGGTGCCTATCACTCCCAGCAGTGGACAGAGACATGGGGGTGGGTGCCTATCACTCCCAGCAGTGGACAGAGACATGTGAGGGGTGGTTTCAGAGGAATACCAGCAGTGGACAGAGACATGGGGGTGTGTACATCATTATCAGATGACCACAACTCCATGGGTGTATGTACGCATCCCTAATTTTCAGCTATGTTGATAGTGCCATAACAACACATCACTGACAGCAGTGTCCCACTCCCATGAGGATGGATGTCTTTTCCCCACTGCATGACACACCACATGTGGGTGTGAGGACAAATGACACATGCATACCCACCCCTGGCGGATGCAGCACAATACACACACAGAGATCATGCCACAAGACTGTATAGGCATGTCAATGCCTACTAAACTAACAGAGCCAAAGGGAACACACACTGTCACGCACATCCCAGGACTGATAGGAATGTACAGGTGCTCGAACAGCCACCAAGATGTTGTCTCTCATGGAAGGAATAGGGTGGAATACCCACAGATACAATGCCCACAATTGTGAGTCAGGTGCCCAAATACCCTGCAGAACAAGTACCATATGTGTGCTAGGCTGGGATTACACACATGCATAGTGCGGAAAAGGGAGAATCTCTCCATGAAGGCATGGCAACATACTCAATACACAAGTACAGTGACTAGCAAGGATGGCACCGACGATGCAGCCGGAGACATTGCTGAGTAGGCATGGCCATAGTTGAAGGGATCCGTCACCAACAAAGGGAATGTATACACAGGTCAGCACAACAATTGTGCAACTCTCTGCAGGGAAGATGTCAGGTGCCACGGAGGAAGGGACACTCCTTGGTACAATGTATAAAAACACTAATAACACACACGACCAAAGATCCTTTGCAGAGACCTTGTGATGGCACGCAGATCCCATGGTCCACCTCATGACCATCAGACTCAAACCCTTGCCCGAGACATAACACATTACCACAACCCAAACTCCTGGAGCATCAGCACCAACATCAATACCTGAAATGCAATAGTGTTCAAAGTAAAAAGAAAATGCTTTAATCAGCAGAACATTATATTTTTTTCAAAAACACTATATACAAAGGCCAATGGCCAGTCCAGAATAGAAGTCCTTGGGGGGACACATGGGCACGCGTCTCCCCTAGCTTGCCTGCACATTTGAACCCTCAGGTTCGTCGACTGGGGGGGCATCATGTGGGGAAGGACCAGGCACCGCAGGGACAGGAGGTGTAAGGGTAGGTGTGGTGGGTGCAGGGCCGGACGCCTCCACCACAGGGGGTGGTGCAGCGCCAAAGGTGGAGGTGAGCTTGGTGCTGCACACTTCTGCCAGGGCGTCCAGAGTATCTCCTGCACCGGAAGAAACCACAGGCACAAAGGAGGGGGGGTCAGAGGGATGGGGTTCAGCGCTATTGGGGAAGGGGGTGGACATGGGGGGGACTCAACTCCCCTACCCGGGGTGTGCCTTGCCCGCTTACGGGCTGGTGACCCAGTGGGGCTGAGGCCCAGCACAGACATGTAGCTCTCCTTGTCTGACTGTGTGGCAGGGGAGCCAAGGGAAGTGGTTTTGGAGGGACTGGGTAGTGAGGCATGCGGACTCAGACTGTGGCTGCGTGTATGTCTGTTTGCCCCAGACCCAGTGGGTGTGTCTTTATCCCCCTGAGTGTGTGTGCCAGGAGGTGTGTGCTTGCCCTTACGTGTTGGTGTGCTGCCTGTATCTGGTGGGGTGCGTGCTTGGGAATGTCTGGGTGTGCATGGGACAGGCATGGGAGTGGGAAGTGTGGATGGGGCTGGGGTAGGGGGGATGAAGCGCTGCAGGAGACTTACAGCTGCCATCAGTGAAGAGTCCATGGACCTCAGCAACATCCGTTGGTCAGACATCGCTGCTGACATGCCCTCCATGAACGACACCATCTGTGTCAGCAGTCTGGTGTGGCCATGGAGGACATTCAGCATCGATGTCTGGCCAACCTGCAACTGCTGTTGAATGTCCACAGACTCTGCAGTGAGGGCAGCAGGGGTGACAGGGGCAGGGGGTCCAGGGCCTGGCACGAAGGAGACATGGTGGTGCCCTGCACGGACAGAAGAGACTGAGCAACTGGGAGGGCGGTGATGGGAATGGAGGAGGCGGGGACAGATGTTGTGCTGCTGCCAAAGTGTTGTAGCAGCCTCCGCCCCCTCGATGAGTTCAGCCTCGGACCCGTCAGCGTCGTAGTCGGTGTCGCCACCAGACAGGTCCTCCGCCTGACTCCCCTCGCCCTCCGTGCCACTTGCTCCCGCAGACTCGCCAGCACGGGTGGCACCGGTGCTGGATCCCTCCTCCAGGTCCGTGCAGGTGTCTCCCTCGGTGTCCTCCGATGATGCTGTGGGCAAGGTGAAGATACAGAAAATAATCAGTCACCTGTATACATCTGACACATGAGTCCAAACAAAATAGGTCACAGTGCATATCAGGCAATGCATCATGAGTAACATCTAGATTACTCCGCACATATGTAAGCCCTGTACTCCCCAGTTTGTTGACCCACCATGCCACTTGGAAAGAATGAAAAATAGGACACAACAGCCAAAAACTTGATTTAGAAATATACTGAGAAGCTAGTGTCTGTGAACAGTTGAGCACAGCAATACTATGAAGGCATGCCACCTCTTGTTTACTGTGAAAGAAACAGTATTGGTGCACCCAAGGCTAAATAACAGACCTCAATGCTGAAGGTGTCCCCACACTCAGAGACCTGTAAGTACTTTGGAAACCCAAACGAAATACATTGTGATCCCTTGGGAATCACACCACTTTACACAATCTACATGTTTGGAATGTGTGAATGTGCCACTTTGTGAACAGAACACACATGTGCCTGTATAAAAGAAGTCACACAAGGAGGTGCACACAAAACTACATTTACACAGTCATTGTATGAGCTGCCAGCCTTATTTAAATAAGCCACTGTTAAAAAGAAATGGGGTTTCAATAAGTACATATACATGGCACCACGGCGGTCTGGATGACTTGACACTCGTAAGTTGGTATCAGCAACAACCAAGGACTTACCCAAATGCAACCACACTGTGTGAACATGGATATGTATAATCTGAAAAACAGTCTTATTCGAACTGTGCCTTTCTTTAACATGTGCCAGCGTGTCCCCTGAAAGTGTAAAGGTGGTTTCTTGTGCACTTCCTTGGGAGACATCTGTCATGCAGGCACATTATTGTCCTTCACAACAAAACATCAAAGTCAAGCATTGAAAACATGAAGACATGTTAACAAGTGTAGTGAGTGCCAAGGTACAAGACTTCTTGACTAACAACTTGGATCATGCCACCTGTCACATAGCCATCCGTACCATGATGACTCAGTTGGCAACACATCTGACCCACTGCCTGTCATGTGGAGTGGCACACATGTCCAAACACAGGACAATCCATAAGCTAATGGGCCTGCAATTGTGTTGGTATAAGGCACACCTGCACTGAGGAGACACCCTCATGGCAAGCAAGAATGTCCACACAGATGTCAGCACACAAAGACCAAATTACGTAGCATCTGGACCACACACTGGTGCCAAAAATGGCTGAGCAGGAATCATGTATTTAAACTTTTGACACATGCTGCAAAGCACAAACATGAAAGCCTGCACAACATCACTGGGTCACTGCATGTTGAGTGTCTGTCCAGACAATTATCACACACAGGTCAGACCTGGCAAGGAGACATAAGGTTTGGACATGTACGCCTCGCCCGCACAAACACCCCATACCTGAGACAATGTGATTGAGACAGGTCAAGAAGTGACACCTCTTAATCAGGGTTAACAAAAATGTGCATCAAGAATTCCAAAATGTACTCCACATCACCTCGTGAGGCTGCCAACACATATTTGTGATAAACAACCATCAACAGATAGTTGTAAATAGACACACAGGCACTGCCCAGTGTGAGGATGCACAAGCCAAATGGGGTCACCCTGTCCAGTGGACACATGTAGCACACTTTAGATAAATACAAATGAGGCCAGGGAACAATGCCACAGAGGCCAACCTATGCTGAACACACAGAGAATGGGCACAGTGTTGGATGACACACATGATTCAGAGGCAAGGGTGTCTCAGGGGACTGTAGTGGGCACAATGCTCCATGGTCCTGGAATTATCTGACTGTAACATGAGCAACCGTCCCGGCACTATGCATATCTCCCACTCATGCACATCATGTCTGAGGCCACAACATCGGTCATGCATGCTGCAAGTCGGTTCATTTGAAACCTCACACTCCTATGTTGAGACTCAGCATCAGTGCCAACAAATATGGACCCCCAAATGACTGAACAGGACAGGGCACAGGCAAGGTACCAACACATGTCACAGACCACCCCCACACATGATGCAGAAAGCAATGTGCACTTGGATTAACTGGCAGCATAGATGACCATGTGCAATAGTGATTACACACAGACCAGGGAACACATGTCAAGGAGGGGAAGGGAGGAACAACAGCACCGGTTGTCTTGGGGGAACAGGATTTGAACTGCATATATAAACCCTGGCAGTGTATCCAGGCGACTGAGCACTTCCAAAAGCTGGTGACACACAACAAACACACATGTACCTACCCCCTCCTTGCTGCTGTCTCTCCTGTAACCGCCTATCCATGTCAGGGAAGACCACCGCCAGGACACGCCTCATCTGGTGGGTCAGGCGTCGGCGCCTGCCGTGGGGGCGTGGAGGTGAGTCCTCCAGCAGGACCTGGGCGATCCTCCGGGTTCAGCACCGGATGTCCTGCCACCGTTTTCTGACTTGGGCTAGGCACCGACTGCGACCCTCCACCGATCTCACGGCCCTGACGGCCCGCTTCCAGATCTCCCCCTTCGCGTAGGCAGTTACCTGTGAGGATGACAAAGTGAGACAACATCACTACACCTGCCCCATGTCAGAGAGACACACATTTGAACATCTTTGATATGTTGAACAGGGCATAGGATGCTGCCAAGGAATAGCATCTTTGTCATATGGACATTGGCCTCTGTGGAACCCCCCAATGCACTACATGCCATTTAAAGTACACAGGTGGCATGAGGGGTGCGACACACTCCATGATCATGGCACACACTGTGCATCACAAGCAACACCAGGCTGATGGACAGCACCTCCAAGCAGTTACATGCCCTCGGCCACTAAAGCAACCTCAGCAGAGTACACAGACACACACAGGCACAGCTCAATCACCTGCCATTGGCAACAGCGGATACAAAGCTCACTCCACACATGTGCCACTTGCCTTTGGGGTGTCACAGGTGTGGGGTGAGCTCAGCAAGTCAGACACACAGCACGGCTTACTTCTCACATCAGATGGATAGAGCTGTTGCCTCCTCCATGCAGCTGTGGTGCAACACTTCATATAGACACTCACCCACATGACAAGGAACATTCACACACATCAATGTCCAGGGGGCGTACACATCACTTGGACACTCTCACCACAGTTCCACTCAACTCACACACATCTGTGGGTACAGTCACCTGTCACACCGGGGGGACCACTGAATCACCTCAGGACTATAGACAAAAAATGCCACAAAGGATTAGCCAGGCTGAATGTGTCATGCACTATGCAGTGAATGTCACAGTAAGCACAATGCAAGTGAGGAGTGCACACATGAACTACATCATGCTCTGCATGGGAGACATAAGCCATTCCCCCCCGGGACCCACTCTAAACAACATTGCATGTCTGTGACACCTGGACACAATGCCAGAAGTGACAGTCACAAAAAAGCTGCACAGTCAAAGGTAGTGGAGTCAGCACTCACCTGCTCCCCTGGTCTCCCATACAGGCTGGTGTACTGTGGGAGGATGACATCCAGCAATGCCTCATTCTCCTCCTGGGTGAATGGCTGGGCCCTCTCCACAGACCTTGACATGGTGCCAGCGGAAGCACAGACAGCAGCAGTGTTGTCCACAGGAAAGTTGTGCAGGCAAGTGCCCTCTCATGGGTTCTGGCTGACTTATATCTGTCTTGCTGAGGGGCATTCATTTGGAGGAGTACATAGTGATTGGTCAGATTCATTCGCATCTTACGTTTACTCCAATCCCTTTCCACATACACCAGTGACAGCATTTGCATCGTTCAAATTTTGAGCATCATGTCAAGTCAACAACCACTTTGCAACATTGTATTTTGTGGCCAACTGACATTTCCAGGACACCTGATGGAAAAATTTGAACTGAAAACTCTGTATCCATGACAACCAGCATGCATTTAGTGCCGAATAGTTGTCCCTTATGTGTCCCCTATGTAATTTTCAAATGCACACACAGGTACGGTGCGTTTCACACGTACCCCTACGGCACCAGTTGCACAGTGCGTTTGACACGTACATGTACGCACTGGTAGCACACGTACCCGTACGTGTACTACCAGTACCTACCCGTACGTGTACTACCAGTGCCTACACGTATGTGTACGTACTGGTAGTACATGTACGTGTAGGCACTGGTAGTACACATACCCGTACGTGTACTACCAGTGCCTACACGTACGTGTAGGCACTGGTAGTACACGTACGGGTACGTGTACTACCAGTGCCTACACGTACGTGTACTACCAGTGCCTACACGTATGTGTACTACCAGTGCCTACACGTACGTGTAGGTGAAGTACCAGGGATTTTAGGACCCCAGCGGTGCCAGGGGTAGCACCCTATGACTTCGGGTTATCCTGTTGCTGTAGTATTATAAAAGACGCTCTCATGGTAATGTAACAAAGAACTTGGCAAAAGAAGATGAAATATGAAAAGACATCTTTATTAAACTCAAATGAGTGAGACTACGTCGCACAGAAGCCTTAGCAACTGAATGAGGCAGTCTCCAGAACAAAAACCAGTCTTCTATTTTATACAGAATATTACGCTTTGGGCAACACCGCCCCTGTTTTACAAGTGGTCATTCACATATTTTGGCTTCAAAGAAAAGGCAAAGTCATGGTGACAATCCCACATTCCTGTTCAACCAGCCCAAAATTATTTACCCAGCGAGGCTCAGATCCCACATCAGATATCGATAGGCCCCAATAAACATGAGCATCTCCTGTTTGGGAAACAAGCCATAAAGCAGGAACAGTCAGGTGTGAAAGAGATTAGCTGGAGGCTCGTGTTTAATGTAAAGGCTTTATGGTGTGTGAAGCCCTGATGCTAATCACAGGTGGCCAGAGGACGGGGAGCTCGTGAGACCGGACTGACCTGAGGCAGCAGAGCCAAGCTTCCCAGGTCATAGAGAAGTCAAAGGAAGGCACATGTGCTCTAAAGGCCCGTATTTGCTTCATAATATGTAGCCTATGTGAGGGCAACCATAAGATGGCCACCGCTCTAAGATGGAACCCACGTAGTGATGTATAATATCGTATACATAGTGCATTTATCAATGAAACGTTATATAAAGCACTTGTACATACCGCATTGGCCATTCGCGGTTTGCTAATACCGGAAGAGACAGGGGTAGGGCCCTGCCTCCTACGCGGTCCCAAATTTTAAAGTACCACAGACCCTCCTTTTGCCCTTACATAGGCAATAACTATATTCTCATCAATCCGAGTCTAGGTCAATATTCATGAAGTCATGGAGATGTTGCTGTAGCATCATCCTATTACTTAGCGACTCTCACGGGACACGTCTCCTTACACATGTAGTAGCACAAAGGCCACATATGGCAGGACAAAATAAGGAATACCTCTGTCTGTAGTAGGCGGCATAAGATCACACACCCAATAATTAGTGATGGTCATTACTAACTAGTGTTGATGCAGAAGCTGTACAAAAGAATTGCTTACGAATTCTGATCTTCTAACCTGCCCATGTTCAGGAAAAGGGTGAAAAGAGTGCAAAGAAACAGTAGTGGGAAAAGACATAGGTTGGGAAGCGGGTGCAGAAGTCAATTGAGTAGAGAAAAACGATCCTTCCCATAAATGACAATGTCATGCTTGAAAAGACACTAGAAAACACGTTATTAAGAACATATAAACAACGGGAGAAAGTAGTAACCACTATTGCAAATGAAATAATAGTTTTTCACAACCCTAAGCAAAAAGCAAATCCCAAAATTATCTAGTAACATTTTTAGGGCTCAGTAATTTCAGTAATTCTTGTATGTTCAGGTGAAACAGTGGTGACCCTCATCAATGCTCTAAGGTGAAAAGGGGGTACTCTTTCCACAGAAAATGGACTTTATTCTGCTTATACTAAACAGAATAGTACTTTAAAACAATGCCAGCAAAACAATCAGTCTCCTTAACACCTACTCTATACAATCACACGGAAACCTCTTGTGAAACCACCTATGCCCAGAGTCCGTTCAAAAAGTCTCTCTGGCAGGCTTCTATTGTCCATCAAATCTTCTTCTGTTGTTTTCTTTTGCATGGGCCTCTTCATTCAAGCCTTACATGAGAAAAGTACTGCTTAGTTGGAGTGCCCTTCTGGCAAACACCCACAGCTCACTCGAGAGTCTCAAGGCAGTGCGCCAGTATCTTTCCTTTGCGGCAGGCACTACAGGTAGTGTGCTCTCCATTGATCAAGGGCATAGGTCATCTCGTGCAGACCTGGGACCATTCTCAGGCTCCAACACTCATCATTCAGTGTCAGAGGACGCTCGGGCTGTTCTTCCATGGGCCCTAGAATTAGTGCCTTTTGTCAATCTTGGATCCGCCGGTGCACTGCACTTCCATTGGAGCAAAGGAAAGGGGGGTGTGTGGCCAAAAACGCAGGCCCAGGGGCTCAAGGGACTGCACACTGTCAGAGGTTACCAGCACATGACAGGCGCTCTTGTGCACTGAAATTCTGGTTCTGTGGCAAAACCAGCTCCTCCATCTTTTCTGATGTTGAACGCCTTCTGATGAAGCAAGTGCAATGCTTTAAACAGTTCATTGTATAACAAGGGGACTGCAAACAAGTGGCCTGCGGTCTTTCAAAGGAGTGGCCACACGCCATGGGACAATTTTGGTCTAGAATACACTGTCATTCTCAAAAAGCAATACAAATATAAAGGCAGTAGGTAAAACAGCGTCTCTAATCTTTTCAATTGGGTTTCCGTGTGAGAGCCTCCATAATTTAAGGGTAGATAACTACACGAGAATTCTGTCTACATGGATGTCTTCACATATGGTGGCATTGTGTAATGGGGCAAACACACATTTTTTTTTTCAATGATTAGGTGTTCCTAAATTCCTTAGCTAGAACATCTCAATAGAGAAATCACATGGTACAGATTATCATGGGCATGTAGAAAACTTTCACATCAGGTGCAATATGCAATACACAGGCTAATAGTCAAATATGCAAACAAAAGACAAGAACTAGAGGGCCCTGATATTTGCATGATTAGAACACATCTGATCCCACCAAAAATTAAAGCACCAGGAACAAAAGGGTAAAAACCACATTAAAAATAGACATTGAAAATTCGTCATGTTCAAAAAGTAAACGTAAGATATCTCCTTTTGAGATGAAAAACTTGTCTTACTATAATATTGAGTCAGTTAACCAGTCTATCGCTACTCTGACAGTCAGGCTAGAAAACATTGAAGCAGGCCTAAGGAAAATTCTTGGAAACCAGTCTGGTCATACAAAAGGGAATTATACATAAACATGCAGTCTGGAAGTGTGTACCTGAACAATACACCTACAATAATAAATGGGCTGACTGGTGAAAGGAATACGGAAAAGGGAATTGGAAGTAGGACACAACCAAAATCCCCAATAACTAAGCATGATGCGACATTGGTCAGGGGAGAAGCAACTAAAGGAAAAAAAAATCTATAGGAAGACCAAAAATTATTTGGGTGATAGTCAGGCATGTGACACAACACCAAGAGTACGGGTGATACACAAAGGCCAAAGTTACATACATTTTAACTGTACCACTGGCGGCTACACCATATACGGTAATCTTAGGTAATGTTCCAGTTCCTTCTTCAGGGAAAAATGAAAACCTAGTTTTCTTTTAAGGAACAAAAGCCATAGGCTACTTAGGAAGCAAAACATCATTAACTAATGTAATATAGAAATTAGGCCACCTTGAGTCACAGATCTATAATTTCATCCTTAGGTCCAATCAAGGATACATAAATGTAAGGCTGCCTGTTCCTTTAAGGGAAGGGGCAGTAACGTGACTAACTACAGGTGACACACTTTGATCCTGTATATCTCTTTTATTTTCCTTACCATTATAGCCAAATAGACATGCACTGGTGAAGTGTTGTCTCTCATGTTCACAGCATGAAATATCATTAGCTGTGGAATTTAGTAACCAGAACAAGTTCAACCAACTGTTGCGTAGCGATGGGCATCGTCATGACCATCCCCTCACAACACAGGTAAACTTGTAATAGTATCAAAAGCAGCAACAAAAACAACGAAAACATGCAAAAAATAATAAAAAACGCACAAAACGTCAAGCCATCAGATATACTTGCTGTATATCAAGCACAAAAAGCATAGGCAAATTTCAATAGCATATGTGAGTAAGCGGTGACATACAAACACCATGTCATGTACTTTATGCACTGTAAAACTGCAGCCCAAAACCCAATATTTGGGCCGGTTTAATTTGTTAGGTTTAAAATCCTTACCCTCCTTTTTGACAGTAGATCTCCAGTCAATGGAAATCTGCTGTCAAACATAACTTTACTGTCTCTCTTCTAACATACAGGACCAGCAAGAACAATTCATGATAGGACCAAATACACAAAAATAAATTTCCATTACTTAACTGTTACCCTCTTGTTGCAACATCAAGCCACCGTAGTTTTACCTTTCTGAAAGTAAAAATCGTTACATGACACTCCATATTAATTTGGCACCTACAATTTCCACTGTGAAAAAAAAGGTCTTAATTGGCAATGCGTTCTCACGTAGGCATGTAGCCTTAAAATTTTTTTTAGAAAAAGGCTGCATCTTGTTTTCTGTCTAAGACTTAATGCAACACTTCGTTTTTTGTTAAATAACACAAATGTATCAGTTCTGCAAAGCATTTAACATGATGTTTGGGCTTTCAAAGAAAACCCCTTTTCTATATTTTCCCTTTGGAATTAAGTTCTTTAGTTTTAGTGATGTTGTTATGGAGAAACCAGAAACCCCAGCTTTAGAGGCCCGTGTAGCAAGGTCATTCTGCATTCCACAGAGGCAAGGCCCTAATTTAAAAGGTCATAAATGTCAACTCCATTGTTTACGGGAAAGATAGCATCTCAGCAGCGTGACCGAGCCAGCCTCTGCAGCTCTCCCAGCCCCCAGCTTCTGCCACTCTGAATTTGTCAAAGCCAGAAGGCCTTCCTAATTCCTCCTAATTTGCAATAATTCACGCTATTTTGAAAAATAATTTCTCCTTTTTAGGCTCTAAAAAAATTATCCCTATTCCCAGATTGTTAAACTACATGTACTGTGAATAATTCACAAAACTTAATAACACACATACCAGTTTTTAGAATAAATGCTTGTTGCAATCCTATGCAATGGTACACATTTCATCAACTTTAAATTAATGAACTTCTCAGTAGGCCGAGCTGAAGTTAGAACCTTCAACCCTGATATTAAAACAAGCCGTTGTACTGGCATATTAACTCATTGAATCATAAGAAGGCACAACCTGTAAATATATATCAAACCTAAATGTATGTATTTACTGAAGCCTGAGACACTTTAAAAAGTACTCTGAATGAAAGAAAATGCAGTTAAAACAGCGCTTTTACCCAAATTCGACTTTGATATTTTAGGTATTAAAAAATGAGTATCCTACAATTTTCTTACATAATATGCATTACCAGAATGTCCATTACATAACCCATGAGTCAGGCATTGGAAATAATAACTTATACTTTATAAAAATGAGCTTGTTTGCGCCTGCGCCAAGGGAAAATTGTACACACGAATGCTTGCCATTTTAGTGATGCAACACAACTCAAATCAAATGTTAATGCTAGGAGGCCATAGTATGAGTATTAAGCTTTATAAATATCAAAATACGATTTTGAAAAGCACTTATTTTGTTAAAAATAATTTTTCCATGATTAATAATTTTCTTTAAAAAAAATCCCAATTATTCGTTTTTGTGATAATTCCATTTATAAAAAACAAGCTGCATCCCTTGCCTATCATTTTGGACACATTTAACTCACAAGCCTAAGCGCATAAGCCCAATTTGAAACGCGTCACATTTTTGCGCCACTTTCATTTAAAAGGACGGTTATGCAAAATTCCACCCGTGTTTAACTGGGAAAGTGCTGGCTGAATGAACATTCCTATCAAATATACTACAACTGAAAAGTTTGCCTGTGAACATCTAATACAATGCATCTAAGGAAAATGCTGTAAATTTATTTACTTTTGCAAAAATAGATAATTTCGTTTTTGGGGCCTTATTTATATCTATTGAATGTGTTTCTAATTTTATCCTTGAAGCATTTAACGGCAGTTTTGTATATGTGCACAACTGCTCATTCTATAAATTAAATAGCAACACATAGCTATTTTAGCACATCACATTGTTCATTTCTGGATTTTTCCTAAGTTTCTACTTAACATTAATTAACCAACATTTTGCTTAACAGACTGAAAACATCAGAAGACCCACAAACACATATTGAGCTCATTTCAGACATAAACGGAAAGGGGGGTCAAACAGACAATACAGCGCGCTTTAGCCATTTTTCATAAATAGCGCCGTCGCAATTTACTTACAGAAGTTGCACTAATGAGAAAACCACATAGACATTTAAACACACAGTTGACTTGCAAATCAATACGCATGACAGAAAGAAAGAACAGCTCACAGACTATACTTGAACCAAACCATTTGCAAATACTAGTTGTAAGTCATATTTACAAGAAACGCTTCTCAATAGTATTCCAAAAGGCTGCATAAACAGCCCAACAGACAGATGTATGTCCAAGAAGTAATGAGTGCGCTCAATTCACTAGCTTTGCCTAGCAGAACACCACACAAAATCGTTCTGCATATCTTTATTCATGAAACTGCGCAGAACAAAGGATCCTTGTTTTGTATTATGTCATATTTTAATTCCCTGGGCATACAAAATCACCAAGGAAGAAATATGTTTTCAAATCTAACCGATTTTAACTATGGTACCGTCCAAAAAAGCAACACATTTTTCCATGTGAGCTTACAAACAGGCATGCAACTAAACCAAATGGAGAAATATCTCCTCATTACCTGCCTACACAAATTGCAATTCGCATATCCAAACCTATACAAACCAAAAGTTGGCCAACACAAATTTCTACATTTCAAACTTGCTAAGATCAGGCATCTTATAGCTCACTAATCTAACTTCAAACTTCAAGGGGTTATCTCTATCAATACACTCGCAAATATACGAGACCCTTGGCTATGGTAATTACAATGACCAAATTAAAAACCAAGAAACCAACCCCTCGGCTTTGGTAATTGCGATAACCAAATCAAATACCCAAAGAACCAAAGGAGTGGGAGCGACCCACTTATACTTAACTCTTACTTTTATTAATCAAAAGGTTATCCAAATTCTAACTGTCAAGTTCTTCATAACAAAACGTCTTCTATAATACTCACGCCAAAAAGGGTTCTAACCGGGAGTGACATCTTTTGGAGAGTCAAAGTCAGAAAGATCAGAGATATACTGGGCTGCAGAGACAAAGAATCCCCCAGAACCTCGGTACCTGCTTAGTGGATTTCTGTCCTGTTCTCCCCAGTAGATTTCTGTCCTCTGACAAGATCGCTCCTCCAGATAGTCACTTGTATTGATGCCCCACATTGGGCGCCAACTGAAGTACCGGGGATTTTAGGATCCCAGCGGTGCCAGGGGTAGCACCCTATGACTTCGGGTTATCCTGTTGCTGTAGTATTGTAAAAGACACTCTCATGGTAATGTAACAAAGAACTTGGCAAAAGAAGCTGAAATATGAAAAGACATCTTTATTAAACTCAAATGAGTGAGACTACGTCGCACAGAAGCCTTAGCAACTGAATGAGGCAGTCTCCAGAACAAAAACCAGCCTTCTATTTTATACAGAATATTACGCTTTGGGCAACACCGCCCCTGTTTTACAAGTGGTCATTCACATATTTTGGCTTCAAAGAAAAGGCAGAGTCATGGTGACAATCCCACATTCCTGTTCAACCAGCCCACAATTATTTACCCAGCGAGGCTCAGATCCCACATCAGATATCGATAGGCCCCAATAAACATGAGCATCTCCTGTTTGGGAAACAAGCCATAAAGCAGGAACAGTCAGGTATGAAAGAGATTAGCTGGAGGCTCGTGTTTAATGTAAAGGCTTTATGGTGTGTCAAGCCCTGATGCTAATCACAGGTGGCCAGAGGACGGGGAGCTCGTGAGACCGGACTGACCTGGGGCAGCAGAGCCAAGCTGCCCAGGTCATAGAGAAGTCAAAGGAAGGCACATGTGCTCTAAAGGCCCGTATTTGCTTCATAATATGTAGCCTATGTGAGGGCAACCATAAGATGGCCACCGCTCTAAGATGGAACCCACGTAGTGATGTATAATATCGTATACATAGTGCATTTATCAATGAAACGTTATATAAAGCACTTGTACATACCGCATTGGCCATTCGCGGTTTGCTAATACCAAAAGAGACAGGGGTAGGGCCCTGCCTCCTACGCGGTCCCAAATTTTTAAAGTACCACATAGGCACTGGTAGTAGTACCCGTACCCGTACATGTACTACCAGTGTGTAGGCACTCGTACTACACGTACGGGTACGTGTACTACCAGTGCGTACCCGTATGTGTACTACCAGTGCCTACACGTATGTGTACGCACTGGTAGTACACGTACGTGTGTACGGTCCGTACCACGCATGCTCCTGCGGCACCACTACTATAGTGATACGGACCGTACTTGTACGGTCCGTACCACGCGTACTCCTATGGCCACACAACTCTAGTGATACGGACTGTACACACGCCCTCAGAGCGTGTGTACGGTGCGTTTCACACGCTTACACTGTTGATAGGATGCACACATGAAAGGAATGGAGGTCTCAGACTCGCACAAGGATGTACATCAAGTCATTGCCATTGCTGTCCTACATGTGCAGGGCCTAGGTGTGTCAGGCAGTGATATTGCACATGTCGCCTCATGTATTTGCACAATTGATGTGTGATGACCTGTGTACACATGTCATGTGTGATGGGGCACTATGTGGCACACTTCCCCTTCACACTTTGCACCTGTGTGCATGTAGTACAAACGTGTCAAGCACAGCATCACTGGTATGGCACAGTCACCACCACCCGCAACTGTCCCCTGATGCCAGGGACAGGGACACTAACAACTGACATTTAACGACCAGCGTGCACCGATGTGACTATGCCATGTGTGTGTCATGTGTTCCCATGAGCTTACTGTTGGTGTTCCCTCAACTGCATCTGCTGTTGCTGAATCCAACATGTGTCTTTGTGTAGATGGGCATGGCACACATCTACGCACACCATGCCACATGTGGATTTCCACGTAATGTGTGTCTGTATGCATCGAACATGAAATTTTGACATGAGGACATATCTGCGTCGTCTCAATGTCTGTGTTTTCTGTTTTCACGTGTACCCCTTCATCGCAATGTGTGTGATCTGTACATTTGACATTCCATGTGATCTGTGCATTTAGCTTGCCGTCAGCTGTCTGTATGAGATGACATCCTTCAAATGCTGATATGTGGATGTATGTCTCTCTTGTGATGTCTCTGGCTGTTCACTGACACTGGCCCACAGCTCGTTACAGGGCATGTCATGTAGACTTGACAATCAAGGGGTGTAGCTGGCTTTTCGTAGGAGTATCACCTGGCTGGCATACGTGTCCTGGATGTATTGCACAGACCAGACTCTGGGCCCGATTCACAGAACTAACTTAAGACAAAATCCTAAACTTACTACCATTTTGGTATTCACAGAAGGCACTTACTCATTTTGGTATTCACAGAAGGCACTTACTCATTTCGGTATTCACAGAAGTTAGGAGTCCTAACTTTAGGACTCCTAAATGCCTTCTGTGAATACCGAAAGTCTTAAAAATAGGATTTTTCTCAATTTAGTAGTCCTAAGTTTAGGACTCCTAACTTTAGGACTCCTAAATGCCTTCTGTGAATACCGAAAGCCTTAAAATTAGGATTTTTCTCAGTTTAGTAGTAGTATAGTTAGGACTCCTAACTTTAGTACTCCTAAATGCCTTCTGTGAATACCGAAAGTCTTAAAATTAGGATTTTTCTCAATTTAGTAGTCCTAAGTTTAGACTTAGGACTACTACATTGAGAAAAATCCTAATTTTAAGACTTTCGGTATTCACAGAAGGCATTTAGGAGTCCTAAAGTTAGGAGTCCTAACTATACTACTACTAAACTGAGAAAAATCCTAATTTTAAGACTTTCGGTATTCACAGAAGGCATTTAGGAGTCCTAAAATTAGGACTCCTAACTTCTGTGAATACCGAAATGAGTAAGTGCCTTCTGTGAATACCAAAATGAGTAAGTGCCTTCTGTGAATATCAAAATGGTAGTAAGTTTAGGATTTGGTCTTAAGTTAGTTCTGTGAATCGGGCCCACTGTTCGTTATTCATTCCAATTTTCTGCAGGGCACCGCCTGTCCCCAGACCAATGCCAGGCTTGGGTGCTATGAGGGAACGTGACTACACACGCTGTTACAGATTCACCCAACAGTTGATTGAGGACTTGACCGCCAAGCCGGCACCACACCTCCAACCACGACACAGGTATCCTACTGCGCTGACCCCCAAGATGAAGGTGATGGCAGCCCTACTTTTTTTTTGCCACAGGTACGTTTCAATTCACCATAGCTGATGTTGGTGGCATGTCACAGACGATGTTCAGCCGTGTCCTGCATGATGTTTTGGCAGCCATGTTGGAGCACCTGGATGAATTCATCCATTTTCCGACTCCTGAGGAGTTGACAGGTGTCAAGGGTGATTTATGCCCTGGGAGGGATGCCCCATGTCATTGGGTCCATTGATGAGACACATGTGGCTTTGGTTCCACCACAGGCACAGGAGGTCGCCTATCGCAACCGTAAACATTATCACTCTATAAATGCCCTTGTGGTGTGTCTTGTTAACATGCTTATTTCCTATGTCTGTGCACGTTTTCCAGGACAGCACACGATGCCTACATCATGAGGCGTAGCTGGGTGCCACAAATGATGCTGCGGCTGCACAACGAACAAGCATGTCTTGTTGGTGGGTATACTCTGTTTGTCCTGTGTTTTGCCATGGCTGATGACGCCTCTCCGCAACCCAAGATCAGCTGCAGATCACCGTTATAACAATGCACACGGGCATACCAGGCGAGTGATTGAGAGGACGTTTGGCCTCCTGAAGAGCCGATTCCGGTGCCTTCACAAGACAGGCGGGTCCCTCCCATATGAACCAGCAAAGGTCTGCAAAATATTCCTCGTGTGCTGCATGCTGCACAACATGGCAGTGGAGATGGCAGTGCCACTCATCCTGGAGCAGCATGAGCAGAAACATACGCCCATGGAGGATGAAGGGCTTGGTCACGAGGCAAGTGAGGAGGAGGAGGAGGATATCCGGAGTCAGCTCATACGCAACTTCTTCTCATAATGGTGAGTCACTGGGTGTGAGTGTGCACGCTTGGAGCCTTGTGTGGCATGTGTTTCAATGTGTGTGTCCAGCTGACTGTATGCTAAGTGACTTAGATGTGTGTTCTGATGTGTCACTCGAGTGATGATGTCATTCCACTCATTTTAGCTGAGACCCTAATTTTTCTAATCGCATGGTGACAACATTATTCCTTTAGAGTAAATGACCATGTATGCGGAGAACAATCTTTTAGCTGACTTCTTGTGTGTCTGTCATCCACAGGTTCTTGCGCATGTTGTCTGGTCGTGTCATCGTTGGCCTCCTGCTATTCCTCATGAGTATTGCAATGTGTGCTGAATCAGCGTTCCATGCACGGACATGGGGAAAAGTAATTTTGGGTGTGGATTGCAGCAAGGCATTTTGGGGGTGTTACGTATTTGGAATGTGTGGGGTCTGCTCCTGTGCATGTTGGGTTACCATGCATACATGTCGACTCACCATGGGGCACATGACATGTAGCATGACTCCCATGAATTGATAGTCAACCTTCGTGACAGTCATCTCTAATGGTTTGAGGATTCTGATGAAGGCATCAATGTGTGTAAAACTTCCCTCAGAAACATACGGGATGCTACGGGTGGACATGGTGTGGGACATCCCCATAAGAGGCTGAATGGGGAATTGCAGCCTCTCCGTGTGCAGCAGGGGGTTGTTTGGCTCATCCCCTTAACTTGTGTGCCAGGCCATTTGGATTTACTACATCTGTGTTGTGAAGGGGGTGTCCAGTGTAGGTCCCACATGTTCAGCCAAATGACCTGTGTGTCTGTTCATATTGATGCATTTCCCTTAGTGTGAGCCTGAGTAAATAAAGGGGTTCCTCACCCTCCAAGGTGCCTCATCTCTGTCAATGCAGGTCTCTTGCCACTTTGCATGCAGCATCTCTGGCATAGTTGTCAAAGATTGTGCATATGAGTCTATTGTAGTTTGGCTACATGCATGCAGTTCTTCATGGGTTAGAATCTCGATTGTGCATGAAGTCCATGGTTGTGTATGTATTTGGGCATGTTGGTCCCCACGACGGGTCGTCAACGCCTGCTGAGGGTGTGTCTCCTGTGTGCGGCTCGGCCTTCTGTTTCCTGATCCAGTGTCAGTCATCTTTGGTGATTGTGCATCCATTTTCTCTGGGTGTGCCATGGGTAACCGGACACTCCTTCCTTTAAAAAACGCCTGTTGCAGTTGTCCTTTCTGACATCCTTGTCTTTGTGTGCTACTTTTGGCATCGTTTCCAGGACATGCCGCCTGCTGCTGCGCCCCTGCAGCAAGGGCCCACAAAGTAGCGGGATTCGGCAACACACACGCCTCAAAGATGCTCCTCCCTGCCTCCCTCTACCCATTCATTTGGCTGTCATCATCTTGTCTGTGCCACTGTTGCGGCCACGCGGTGCCAAAGGCAGGACCGTCAGCACATGCAACGTGCACATTGTGTCCTTGCATGACCCACATCACACTACAGTCTGATGTTGTAGCCACCCTCCAAGCAATGTCTATCCGAAACTCAACCGCCTGCTCTCAGGCATACCCTAAGCGTACACACAACACCTTTGCATGCTGAGTTTGCAACTCCAACTGCCTACACAGTGCTGCCCCGCCTTCCAGGCCCTGTCACACCAACCAGATCATGTCCCTCCTGCTCCACACCAGCTCTGTCCACCAGTAAGGCCATGGGAGTGGGACTCAAGCCTTCAGCATGTGGTATAGTGGTGTCATCTGGCACATGGCCCAGGGATCATCTCTCAGCGTATCAATCTTCAATGTGTCTAGGACCACCCTCTCCACCATCACATGCGCACACAACCTCATCATCATGTGGTATGCCATTGACACCCAGGTGCTCCTCCCCCTCACCAAAGATGCAGCCATTGTCAGATCCAACATTCAAGAAGGCATGAGGTCCGTGGATGAATGGCTGAACATCAGCCACCTGAGGCTGGACTTGTACAGGACTGAGGTAAGCATCTGAGGATTGTCCCCTTACAGCTGGCTCAACTCCTTGTGTCCCACCCGCAGGGGCCCTACACAAGCACCCAGTGGCCAGGTACACAAGATGGTGTGCATCATGGATTTGTCACTCACATTTGCCATGCAAATCACCAGCATCTGTACCTCATGCTGCAACACCCTCTGCATGATGCACATGATCCTCAGATAGATCCCCTCCAAGGAAAGACAGACCATCCCCCAGGTCCACGACACCAGCCGTGTCAACTACTGCCCCGCCCTCTACGGAGAAAGTACATCCAAACTCACAGGAAACTTGTCCACATCCAGGGTGCATCTGCACAACTCAGCTTCAACATCCCGCACCCCATCAACATCACTGTCCACCTGAGATAGCTGCAAGGGATCACTGTGTGCTGCAGGATGACCTTCACACTCCTCACACACACTCAGGAGGCAGTCAACAACTCCAGACCCCAAAATCAACCTTGTACGTCTGTCATCCAAGACCCTGTTGGCCCAACTCTATGCATCCAAACTTGGCCTGGCCACCATTCTTCACATCCACAACACTCCAGCATGAAGGAGATGGTTCTCACGCCTGGACAAACATACCTGGGACTCCCTCCCCGGGAACCTCCACATGAGCCATGACCTCTAGGCCTTCATCATCCTCTTCCTGATTGGTATGTCCACACAGTATTTCAAGCCCCCCCTCAGCAGCTTGAGGCCATCACGGGTGAGTATTGGCCCCTCCCAGGCTGTATCGGATGATACATTGTGACCCATGTGTGTCCTGTACCGGACTCAGATCCCAGGGTATGGATGGCTGGAGTTAGTTCAACACTCAGGCATAGTTTGACATTTACCCAGACGTATGTTGTGGACTAATGCAAAATGACTGCAACATCTCATGACAAATAAATAGTTTTCTCGGTGGGGTGCGTGTTTTGGTAGAAAAAATAAGGTGCTTTACCAGGTGCATAGAATCCTAAGTTCACAGGGGGAGATGGGATCCTTGAAGTCATTAGAGTCCAGACCACAGTGTTGGTCATCATTGGTCAGACTGTGACCAGCAAGTCCATGTGGCAGAGAATGTCAGTGAAGGATGTGCTGCTGTTGCGCATGAAGGCCAGGTGCCAGGCCAGGTGACCTGGGAGATGTGGATGGTTCGCTGCCTCTCATGGTCTTTTCCGTGGATGACCCACCTTCCTCCGGGGACCCTCAGATGCAGGCCTTGACCATGTTTGGGATGCTCCGCCGGACGAATCCTCCTCCTCCTCCTCCCTCCCTGTGGCTGGTGCTGGTCTGCGCCTGGTGTCACAGGGAGGGTTGCCCATGTTGTCAGTGATCCGACGGAGTGAAAGGCTTATGTCCCTTTGCACCGCCAGGAGCTCAGCCAGTCTTGCCTCCATCCGTCCTTGGTGTTGTTGTTGACTGGCGTGTTGCTCGGCCTGCTGATTCTTAATGTCTGTGAGGGTCGCCACTACCTGACTGATGGCCCTGGTGTCACGCCGGTATGCCTCCATGATGTTGTGTACGTGTGACATACCGGTCCCTTCAGCTGTCTGGTCAGGTTCTCGCCCCCGCCTGCCTCCACTCCCACCACCCCTGCCCACACGAGCCTGGCCTGCCATTGTGGGCACATCGGGTCTACGGGACTCCTGAGGGATGGCAGTGTCGGTGTTGGCTGCCTCCTCCTGGGTGCCCGGCGAACCTTGTCCCTCCAGGTCAGACTGGCTCAGTTGTTCAGTGTGGGCAGGGCTCCTGGGTGTCTCCTGGGATGTGGCAGGAATGGGGGTGGTGGTTGGCACAGATGTACCTGAAGCAGGTGCTGCAGGGGCTTGGACACCAGAGGGGCCAGGTGGGTTGGGGTCATCCGCGGAGTGTTGTAAGGTGTCCCTGCCGGTGGGATCAGGTTCCTCCTGAGCCTGGGACTGTGGTACTTCCCCCCCATTGTTGGGGGGAGATCCATGACGTTGCCCTGTGTGTGAGAGAGAGACAATGTTAATGCTGTTCAATGCGACATCCATGTTTCATACATATTCTAGTTGCCACAGTTCCTCCAGGTAGTTGTATGTGCCTATCATTCACATCAATGTTCACTTGTGGATGGGTATGTTGCAGGGGACTGATTGAAATGTTCTCCAGGGTGTTTGACATGTCGAATTTGGGCTTGGATTCTTCTTTGGCTGTGGCTTGATCTTGTTGTGTCACATGCCCATTGTGAGAGTGGGTAACTCCATTGGCTGCCCCGGGGGTGTGTGCTTGTGTAAGGGGTGAGTGATCATCCCTCAGCCCGACGCTGTTCAACATCCACATGGCCCCCTCACACAAGTGGCCCTCCACCACAACCTCAAAAACATCTCCTACGCCGACGACACCCAGCTCATCATCTCCCTCACCGAGGACCCTCACACCGCCAAAACAAACATCCACGAGGGTCTGAGGGCCATCGCCGACTGGATGAGGAGCGGCCATCTGAAACAGAACTCGGACAAGACGGAGGTCCTCATCCTCAGACCCACACACTTAGCCTGGGACGACTCCTGGTGGCCGATCGCTCTGGGGACAGCACCGACACCCACCCACCACGCACGCAACCTAGGATTGATCCTCGCATCCTCCCTCTCCATGTCCAAGCAGGTCAACGCCGTCTCCTCCTCCTGCTACGACACCCTACGCACACTCCGCCGGATCTACTGGTGGATCCCGACCGAAACAAGTAGAACAGTGACACAGGCCCTCGTCAGCAGCTGACTGGACTACGGCAATGCACTCTACGCACGACTCCCATCCAAACATCAACGGAAGCTACAACGCTTCCGAAACGCCTCCGCACGACTGATCAACAACGCCCCCCACCACAGCCACATCACCCCCCTCCTGAGTGACCTGCACTGGCTCCACATCGACAAGAGGATCACCTTCAAACTCCTCACCCACGCACACAAGGCACTCCAAAACGCCGGACAAGCCTACCTGAACATCAGACTCAGCTTCTACACCCCCACCCGCCAGCTTCGCTCCGGCAGCCTCGCCCTCGCAGCTGTCCCCCGCATCCAACGTACGACCGCCTGCGGCAGATCCTTCTCCTACCTCACTGCCAAGACCTTGAACACCCTCCCAACCCACCTACGACTGACCCAAGACCTACTTGCCTTCAGAAGACCCCTCAAGACCTGGCTCTTCGTGCAGTAGTGGAACCCCCCGCCCCCCTCAGCGCCTTGAGACCCTCACAGGTAAGTAGCGCGCCTTACAAGTACCCTGATTGATTGTTGATTGATTGACGGTGCCTGCTGATGGGTGTAGTGTGATTTGGCAGTGGGTCTCCCAGGTGATGTATCTGTCCCCTCATTGAGCATGCTGCCATGTCAGTGAGTGTGAGTTCCTGTCCTAGATATCTGAGCTTGTTGTGTTTGTGTTAGAGTTTGCAGTTGTCACAGGAGGGCCTTGTGCTGTCTACAGCAGGGCCAAGTGTCAGCTACCTTGTCAGTACTTTGTCAGTCCCTGTGCATTGCGCATGGTGCATGGGTATGTACCTGGGCCCTATGGGCTGAGGGCAATGGTGTCTGTTTCTGAGTTGTACAATATGTTTAGTGATCCCCACCCTCCCAGCATCCCGGACATCCAGTCTTGGGTTTGTGGTTTGTGTAGGCTGGGACATGGCATGGCCTTGCTTTGTGAATGGGGCATACACATGTTAGTGGCATGAGCGTTATTTTTGAGTGTGGGTGTGTCCGGTGAGGGCTTGGGGGTAGGTGAGTGCATTTGTTGTAGTTGGGGTGTGGATGCCATTACCCCCATGTTACGTAAGTTGTTTGTGTACTCACCAGGCTCGGCAACTCCTTCGACTCCGTGTACTCCCACCGGCGGAAGCAGGGCCATCACCTTCTCCTCCCAGGGATGGTAATGTACCGGTCTGCGGGGCAGCCCACCTCCAGTGATGTTACTCTGGGCGTAGTCCTCGTTCATTTTGCGCTTGACTGCCCTCCACAGATCATACCACCTGGCTTGGCATTCATTCCTGGTCCTTCTGATGGGTACAACAGCATTCACCCGATCGACGATCCTCTGCCTCAGGCGTGATTTTTCGGCTATGCTGGTCTGTCTGACCAATGTTCCAAAGAGCTGTGGCTCGACTCTGATGACTTCGTTGACAAGGATGTCCAGCTCCTCCCTTGTGAACTTTGGATTCTTGTCTGTGGGCATGGTGTGGGGTGTGGGTGTGGATGGTTGTGGGAGTGTGGGTATGAATGTGTAGGTGTGTGTGCGAATGTGTAGAGGGGGTATGTGTGAAGGAGGTTGTGTGAAGGTGTGTAAGTTAAGGAGTATGGGTGCAGTTGTTTGTGTGTGGTGTCTGTCAGCAGAGGGTCTGTTGCAAAGGCTCATGGTTTGTGAGTTTGGGCCCTTTTTATTGGTCCATTTGTGGGTGTGGCTGGGTTTGAACTTTTGGTGGGTGTGTTATAAGAGGTGGTTGTGAGTTTGGGCCTCTGTTTGCCTGTTTGGATGTGCCAGGTCAGTCTTTTAGATGTTTTTTGTACTGTAGACGTGTTTTGTGGTGTTGTGCGAGTCGAATTGACCCTCCTTGTGCTGTTTTACAGTGACCTGGTTCTGTAAGAGTCGTTTTAGCGTATGTAAGGTGCGTACATATGCGATGTTGTTGTACAGAGCTCACATATGCAATGTTGTTGTACGGTTCGTACATACGCAATGCTGGGGTACGGTGGTGGGGTACGGTGCGTCCAAGTACGGGGATGGTGTACGGTGTTGGGGTATGGTGCATACAAGTACGGTGCTGGGGTACGGTGGTGGGGTATGGCGCGTACATGTATGGGGCTGGGGTACGGCGCTGGGGTATGGTGCGTCCAAGTAGGGGCATGGGGTATGGCGCTGGGGTATGGTGCGTCCAAGTAGGGGCATGTGGTATGGCGCTGGGGTATGGTGCGTCCAAGTACAGGGCTGGGGTACGGTGGTGGGGTACGGTGCGTACAAGTACGGTGCTGGGGTATGGTGTTGGGGTACGGTGCATACATGTACGGGGCTGGGGTACAGCGCTGGGGTACGGTGCGTCCAAGTCCGGGCCTGGGGTACGATGCTGGGGTACGGTGCGTCCAAGTATGGGGCTGGGGTACGGTGGTGGGGTACGGTGTGTACAAGTAAGGGGCTGGAGTACGATGCGTACATGTACGGGGCTGGGGTACGGTGGTGGGGTATGGTGCGTAGACGTACGGGCTGGGGTAGAGTGCGGACATGGGGGGGTACGGTGCTGACATATGGGGGGGAGGGGGGGCTGTACGACTCGTATCCTGGGCACAGGTTTACCCGGATACGAGTGGTACGGCGTTCGCTCCGTACGGGGCCTTTTCCATGCGCTTGTGTTTTCGGACGGGCGGTACGGATCGTACTTGCGCGCTCGGACTTCAGTTTTACGATTTGTATGTAAAACTGTCCGGGGACGTCTCGTAGACTTTTCCCGAAGCGATTCGTATGTATTTTTCACGTACGAATTATACTTCACCGGTGGGACGGCACTTGTACGATTCGTACGTAAAAAAATACGGATACGAGTCGTACGGTAATTTTTTTTAACGGATCGGAATCGGCACCTTTATGTCTATTCGTTTGCAGTTTCTTGCTTTTAATTTACGTTCTGTCTTTCCTGCCCTCTCAGCTCTACTTATTTTAGCTTATTTGCTCCTATACCAGGCAAGCACAAACTATCGTACTTTCCACTCAATTGTAAGACCATGTGCGTTTGTGTGAGGGGGTGGTGTGTTTTCATGCGTGTATGTAAACTTTTTCATGAAAAAAACACGGCACCTTTTACACCATCATTAACAAGCCAGCATTCCAATGCATTATTTAATGTTAACATTAAAGAAATATTCCACGGCACTCACCAAGTGAGGGGATTCTCATCTACATCACAAAGCACAGAATATATTCCGCGAATAAAGTTTAATATTCGTTTTGCAATATTGACTTTTTCATTAACACCCATCATTTAACTAAAATATGGCGCTGACAGAAGAAGCCAGGAAGTTGACATGTGGATGCGCCTTCACACAAACCTGAAGTTTTCTCCTCCCTCTCTATTAAATGGAAAGACTGTGCTGACATCTGCCATAGAAATCTGCAAACCACCAAAGTTATAGAGCGTCAAAAAACGAAACCCTGAAAATGAGAATTTATAATGGAAAAGATTGTTCAATCTTGTCTATAATGAGACCACTATTGCCGGCACCATAATATATCATATTTATTCATGCATGGGTCATGTTCCTGACTCATTTTGTATGCATGATTTCCGAAGCACATTTTCAGCGCATTAGAAATAAAGTCGTACAATAATGTTGGGTTGCATTTTTCTGGGCATTCTTCCATCAAAAAATGTCATTTTGAAATTAAATAGGCCACATAAATTATGAGTTCGGTCATATACGTGCAGAATCCTTTAGCTATGGAATGAAGGGTAAACAAAGACGTATTCAGAAGCCCCGAACAATGATTGCACTGATGGCAAACAGCCACATATTCTTCATAACTGAGACTTCAACATCATTGCTTACGTTTATTATGAATTTCCTTTGACAATTGCAAATAAGAAGCTACCTTGCACTTAATTCTGTTCACTATATGTATATTTGTTCCCCAGTTAAATATATCCTCTTCATGGCAGTTCTTAGCAAGACTTTGAGGAAAGGAAACAGAAAGATAATGATGATGGAATAGACGAAAAGATGACATCTGATCCATGCCATCTTCAAACAATAGTCAAAGCTGTACGAGTTGACTGTCTACATGAACATGCGAAAAAAGCACAGTTTCACTTTCTTAGATATGCATGGAAAATACCACCTTGCGTTTTCAGCTCCATTCCTTTGGTTCACTTTAACCAAAAGATACAAGTTATTTATTAAATGTCGAAGCCTGTGATGTAATAGGAAGAGCAATCATTCAGGGCCACATTCACAAGCAATTTGCACACCTATGGTGAACTTAGACGCACACAATATGCATTTTATATCCCAAAAAACAAACCCCAATCTCGACTCACAAAATTAGGATCAGTGTGAGTTCAAGTTCATAAAAGGGCACTTATGAATACATGCATTAGAGTAGTGTCCCTATTTTAGGTGTAGGATAGGACAGCATTCTACGAATTTCTGGATGGGCCACCCGCCAAAAGTAGTTGAGAGAGATCCAGGAAAGAGCAAAGAGGAGCACAGATCACCAGGAGTAGAGGGAGAGCTCAGTCCCACAACCAACCTTAGTGTTGATTTGCTTGGGTTGCATCTTGTGCCCTATGAAGTTAAATGTACTTCAATCCCATGTGAAACTATGACACCTTCACCACTACAGAAGGACTTTGAGATTTCTTCCTAAACAGAGAAGAGATACCATGTTGTTTGGATGAGCATCAGAAGCCCTAGTGATAATGACATCTTTTGATACTCTGTGCAGAACGGCAAGAGAACTTATGACTATTCCCTTGCATCATACGAAGGTTAGGATGGCTAACACTTTTGATTCATCACACTCCAGACCACACAAAAATCTCATGAATACTTAAAAAAATATTCTACACAATGTTGCAGTTACAGGCCTGCTGATTGGCTTATGAAAAGGATGCAGATTCTCAGAAGAAACATTGCGTCAGGGAAGAGTCCTCTGATTCATTATTGGCTGCCAGTGTTACAAATGATAATAATGCTGTGTGGAAAACAATTAATTATCCTTTTTCAGAGACACCACTGGGGGCATATTCTCAAGAACGTGTGATAACTGCTGCAAAAGTAGCTTAACGCAACTCTTCACATCGCAGTTTATCGTGGGAAAATAACGCTGTGTTAACGTGGTATTCTCAAGCCGGCGGTACCATGCAATAGGCTCACGATAACGCGTCAAATGTCCGCGATAAAGTCAACGCAACGCCACAAAAATGCGAAAGACGAATGCAAAAAACCCCAGCGAAAACCAGTGGCAGGCCTGAAATTCCCACGCGTCATGCGGCAAAATGCACTATAAAAGCTACAAAAAAAAGCTAGAAAAAAAGAAACTGCGTAGCACCATGGATGCACCTGGACCGAGTGCAGAGGCCAACGCGAACCCCATAAGCCCCACAGACCACCAGCAAGTAATGTCGTGGTTGGGGAAGGCCAAGGAGGAGAGGAAGAGGCAGACGGGTTGCAGTCCACAGGAAAACCAGATCAGCGTCACGGAGGTGACAAAACACTACCATCCACTGAACATCAATATGACAAACGTGAATACAGTCAGAGTGTCGAGGAGGTCCATGGAGGAGGACAATAGGCACTGGCATGATGTGAAAAGCCAAACCAAGCACAAACCCGCTGCCAACAGGAAGGCAGCAACGGCGACAGGAGGTGGGAGTCATGCGCCACAGGAGGAGCTGGAGGAAATAGAGGCCACAGTCATCATTGTGGAGACGGTGCAAGGAGTTGGGAGTACGGACGCAGCTCGATAGGACCTGACACAACATCAGCAGGGTGAGTAACTACCAGGGACTGGGGTGACATGGGGAGATGCACACAATGGCACACATGCCCAACGATGTGTAGCACACTGCACACCCACAATGACCCAGGATCATGTCCCTGATCCCTGTGGCACACTGCAGCAGACACAGATAGCAATAACAGCACATCCGACGACAATGTGGTACAAAGTGCAAAACCGAGACTGCAGAACAGAGGACACAAGTGGGTCCGCTCATGCGCAGAAACAGGCCAATCACATCTAACATAGAAGGAAACTGTGAGATGGAAATGTACGTGTACGACCTCACATCCGTCATGTAGTCCAAATGTCCACTGTCCCTCATCAAATATTCAGCACCTCCCAAACAGTCACAATGTACATTGTCATTCAGTCTGCATGTAAACTAGAACAACGCGCCAACATACATGTCAACACAATGTCAACATGCATCTCCCCTTCACATTGCAGAGGGACCAAAAACACCTCCAGCAGAGCAGACCAGACAACTCATCAGTGATGCTGGAGAGGACCACCACACCTTCGACACCGATGCCCTACAATAGCTCATGGACATCTTAGGCAACCCACCCCCAGGAGCAGGGCAGCCAAGCTACATAGAGGAGACCCCAGCCCCTGCACAGACAAGACAGCAGGAAGCACCCAACACCACGGCTGGCTCCCAACACTTCACCGAGGCACACATCGCATTCCAATGCCAGGTGTTAGAATGCCAAAAGGAGGGGGCCGAACAGGTGCGGTTGGGGTCAGAGCTCATGGAAGCCGAACTAGACCACATACGTAGGTGTTCAAGTAACATCATGTACCACCTAC